>NC_089492.1:0-600000 GCF_036850765.1 Saccopteryx bilineata
CAAACTCTTTGGAGATTCTTCTCTGCTCCTTAAGCCCAGTTACACCTCCTTCCCCAACCCCTCCCTCGTGTCCCCTCCACCCCTCCTGACATCCCCGGGGTCGGGGATCGTCTCACATCCTCCCTCTTCCCTGCGGGGTCTTCATCGCGGGGCTGGGCCCCATTTCCCTCCGGGCCAGCCCGGCTCCGCACTTCTCCCTTGACCCCGCCTCTCACCTCTGGTTGGTCAGCCTCTGGGAGAGGAGCCCTGCTGCTCAGATAAACCAGGAACCAGGTACACTCGGTGCACCTTTACCTTAGCTAAATAAATTCGTGTACACTTCATAAAGTTTTAAACTACAATATAAAAGACACCTTCCTTTCAAAATCAAAACTCGTACTACCACAAGGGAAACATTCTGAAATGCAAGAACCATAAGACGATGCGCAGACTCCAAGGGAGATGGTGGGAAGTTTTCTATGGGGTGGACCTAATAAAGGCTGACGATCATTCCATGGAAAATAATACAGTAATTAACAAATACAAATATGACAATTAATTCCTTCTCCTACTCACCACTATAAACCTACTCTGGAACCCACCTGTAGGATGCAAACTTCAAATAAATAGACATTATACAACACTGAGTTCGGCTGAGGGCAAAAACCATGACTACAAAGACCAGCGCTTCCTACCGAGGAGTTTGATGGACCCGGGAGTTTCTGCTTTCCATGCAATGAACAGAACTCGGAAACATAAGCTCCCAATGACAGGCAGCAGAACTGCAAGAAAAAACAGAAAAATTTATCATCGAAATATATGAATCACGCCTCTCTCCTTCAGAAACGAGAAGACACCCCCCCCACCACCACCTCCTTCAAAATAATTGGTAAGGAGATAAAGCACTCAAAGTGAACGGCTAAGTGGATTCCTCCTTCCTAGGAGACCCGCTCTGCAGAACCTTCTGGGGCACCTGTGCTAAGGTGTCATTTTCCCAGGTGCCCACACGAGGGCGCCAGGGCATCGCGCGGACGTTGGCTGTAAAGGCAACTGTGTTCTGCTCCACACCTGCGGTGACACATAGAAACTATGTATCTTCCTCTCCTTACGTTTCCTTTAGAAATCTGCAACAAAAAGTAACTGCACAGTAGGTATACTTGCAAGTTGTCAAATACTTTTAAAGAATCCCCAAAACGGTTAACAATGGCACTTACAATATAATTGCAACTGAAACGTAATAACATCACACGCAGAAACATACAGGAAATTCTACCAGTCTTACCTGCACCGATGAGCAAAAAACAAAACATGACACTTCATCACTTTCTTACTTTTCTTCACCACCTACGTGAGTAACTCCATGGCACCTCACCTTCAGCCGCCTCAGCGTTCGCCTCACCTGGAGGAGAAGCGGTCCCTTCTCACCAAGGGCCCAGACTGCGCTGCACCTCAGTCTGCCCGCCCCGCACCTCGCCTCTCCCCGCCTCTGGGGTCCTCCCAGCGCACCTCTGGCCTCCAAACCCTCTACGACCATCGTCCGTTCATTAGGTTTCAGGGATGCATCCAATTGGAAAATGCCAGGACGCAAGCAGAGTTGTAGACCTAAAATTTAATGAACAAAAATCATTACTATAGACATGGCCAGTTGGCTCAATGGATAGACTTCGGCCCAGTGTACGGACAACCCTGTTTCCATTCCGGGTCAGGTCACACAGGAGAAATGACCATCTGCTTTGCCCCGCCCCCCACTCCCCCTTCGCCTCGCCTCGGGCAGTGGAGCGTGGCCCCAGCGCTGTCAGCCTCAGGAGCTAAAACCAGCTCAGTGCTGCAGCATCTGCCCCAGATGGGGTTGCTGGGTGGCTCCTGTCTATATCAAATGTAGGAGACTGCTTCATTATGCCCTCCTCTAACCTAAAAATAATTTTCATTATTATAAATGTTATAAAATTTAAAACGGCTCTTTAAAAGAAATTATCTACATAGTACAAAGATGAGCCATGAACATAGACAAGTTATTTCATCACCAACATAGCTAATGAAACATTTCTACTCCATACACACACAGAAAAAAATTTATTAAAATTTCCTTAGCTCTGTCAAATAACCATACTGAAAATGGCTTCCTATATCTAAACACACACCTGGCTGAATAACACAGACAGGGTGGACAAAAAAGGGTTCTGTGGAAAAGGACCTTCTCCTAATCTAGGATAAAATTGCATTTGCTCCTCATGGCCATCGATATGGAAACCTGCAAGAAAAGGGAATGACAGATACCGTTTCCATTAACGTTTTCAAATAAACTTCTAAAAGAGCCCCCAACATAAAACACTACAACAGTTTAAAACTAATTTTCATAGAAAAATGATAAAAAATACATTCTAAGTGTTTCTACATCAAAATAGATTTCTCCCTCAAGGCATACTGGAATAAGATGGCTGCACTTCACATTACAGAGGGTGGGGTTGCTGGCTCGCATTGCAGACACTAACACTTGCTGCTGAGCCCCTACCAAGCAAAGGGCCTTCACCCACATCAAAAAATGACCAGGGCGCCCTGGCCGGTTGGCTCAGTGGTAGAGCGTCGGCCTGGCATGCAGGAGTGCCGAGTTCGATTCCCGGCCAGGGCACACAGGAGAAGCGCCCATCTGCTTCTCTACCCCTCCCCCTCTCCTTCCTCTCTGTCTCTCTCTTCCTCTCCTAGCCGCAGCCGAGGCTCCATTGGAGCAAAGCTGGCCCCGGGCACTAAGGATGGCTCCTTGGCCTCTGCCTCAGGCACTAGAATGGCTCTCGTTGCAACAGAGCAACGCCCCAGATGGGCAGAGCATCGCCCCCTGGTAAGCATGTCGAGTGGATCCTGGTTGGGCACATGCGGGAGTCTGACTGCCTCCTCGTTTCCAACTTCAGAAAAAATACAAAAAAAGAATACAAAAATAATAATAATAAACCAGCATGGTATTGGCAGAAAAATACAGTCAGACCAATGGGACAGAATAGAAAGCTGAGAAATAAAACCACATGTATGCCTGACCTATGGTGGTGCAGTGGATAAAGCGTCAACCTGGAAACATTGAGGTTGCCGCTTTAAAACCCTGGCTTGCCTGGTCAAGGCACATATGGGAGTTGATGCTTCCTGCTCCTCTCCCTTCTCTCTCTCTCTCTCTCTCTCTCTCTCTATCTCTATCTCTATCTCTATCTCCCCCCTACTCTCTAAAATAAATAAATAAATAAATAATTTTTTTAAAACCCACATGTATATGGTCAAATAATTTTTGATAAAGGGGCCAACAACACACAATGGAGAGAAGAAAGCCTCTTTAACAAATGGTGCTGTGAAAACTGGCAAACCACATGAAAAAGAATGAAACTCAACTACAGTATGTCCCCTTATACTAAAATTAATTCAAAATGTATCAAAGACCTAAATATAAGACCTGAAACAATAAATTACATAGAAGAAAACATAGGTATTAAACTCATGGACCTTGGTTACAAAGAGCAATTTATGAATTTGACTCCAAAGGCAAGAGAAGTGAAGGCAAAGATAAATGCATGGGACCACATCAGACTAAGAAGCTTTGGTACAGCAAGAGAAACTGACAACAAAACAGACAGCCAACTAAATGGGAGATGATATTTTCAAACAGCAGCACAGATAAGGGCCTAATATCCAAAATATACAAAGAACTCATAAGACTCAACAAACAAGCAAACAATCCAATAAAAAAATGGGAAGAGGACATGAACAGACACTTCTCCCAGGAAGAAATACAAATGGCCAACAGATATATGAAAACATGCTCATCTTCATTAGCTATTAGAGAAATGCAAATCAAAACTACAATGAGATACCACCTCACACCTGTTAGATTAGCTATTATCAACAAGACAGGTAATAACAAGTGTTGGAGAGGCTGTGGAGAAAAAGGAACCCTCATCCACTGTTGGTGGGAATGTAAAGTAGTACAACCACTATGGAAGAAAGTATGGTGGTTCCTCAAAAAATTAAAAATAGAACTACCGTATGACCCAGCAATCCCTCTACTGGGAATATACCCACATAACTCAAAAACACTGGTACGTAAAGACACATGCAGCCCCATGTTCATTGCAGCATTGTTCACAGTGGTCAATACATGAAAACAACCAAAAAGCCCTTCAATAGATGATTGGATAAAGAAGATGTGGTACATATATACTATAGAATACTACTCAGCCATAGAAATGATGACATAGGATCATTTACAACAACATGGATGGACCTTGATAACATTATACTGAGTGAAATAAGTAAATCTGAAAAAAACTAAGAACTATATAATTCCATATATAGGTGGGACATAAAAATGAGACTCAGGGACATGGACAAGAGTGTGGTGGTTACGGGGTGGGGGAGGGAAGGGGTGGGGGGAGAAGAGGGGTACAAAGAAAACCAGATAGAAGGTGACAGAGGGTTATATGACTTTGGGTGATGGGTCTGCAACATAATCAAATGTCAAAATGACCTGGAGATGTTTTCTCTGAACCTATGTACCCTGATTGATTAATGTCACCAATTAAAATGAATAAAAAATAAATAAATAAATAAATAAATAGAAATTTTAAAAATGACCAGGAACAAAAGGTCTATACTACTGAGAACTTTATAGGAAAGAAAGATGAGTCTGTGACCACACAAACAGCATGTCCTTTGGCATCCTACTGCTCCAAGCAGGCCTTTCTTCAGTGACTGACATGGAGGCCAACTGCTAAAGAACAAGGACACAAAGACTAAACCTGCCACCTTCCAAGCACCAGGGAGGGATGTCCTAGGCTCAGGAGACACCCAAGAAAAGTGAGGAGATGATGCCTTTCCCTGAAGCTGCACATGTGTGACAAAAATCATCTTCAATAGCCACCACCTTTTTCAGAGTATTACAAATTTTACGATTAGGTTCCAGGACCACAACATTCCCCCAACTTTCCAAAGTGATCGCTTATGATGAAAACATACTAAACAGACTCCTATTCTCTTCATATATATTAATTTCAAACATCAATCATCTTCCAGCCATGGTCAGGATATCGACCACAAAGGCAAAGTATGACAGGCTCGACCCCCCCCCCAATCAGGACACTACCAGACTGCACAACGAAATTGAGCGCCTGAGCTAAATGATGGGAGCTCATACGTGTGATACGTGTGTGTGTTCCTCTCTTTCTCTCTCTCTCTCTCTCTCTCTCTCTCTCTCTCGCCTGCCCTTCCTCCCTACTTCCTTCCCCTCCCACCTGCCCTAGGTAACCACTTCACTTTTCTCGGTGTCCATCAATAGACTCACAGTCTTTCTATAATACTTCACCTTGTCCTCTCAGGGCCATGGAGAGCACTCCTGGGTGGCTGCTAAGACATGTTCACCTGCCTCAACAAAATAAGACCCTCTAAGGTGGTGACCACTGTCTCTGGCACACGTCCTGACTGAGCAAAGCTATCCTGCGCTTTCACTTAAAACCAACGCCAAGAGCCCCAGTCTTAAGCACCATGGGGTCAGAGAGCTGACTTCAAAACCCCCTGCCTGCCTCCCAGGGGAAAAAATATCTGCCATCTTACAACACCAAAACTCCATGAACCACTGTGGGCATCTATCCTTGTTTCTCACGGCTCATACACACCCCTTTCATATTTGTTCTGTAACATACCTTATAAAACTTTAGACAACTGGCAATTTGTAAGTCTCTCAGTGGATGTGAAGGGGGACACGATGTCACTTACACAATACTTCTCATTTCTAGAACACCTTACATCCAGACCCTTCCCTCATTCACAATGCTAAGGACTCTGCTAATATTTTATAAATTACTCCACTTAAAATGAATACAAAGAACTTTACATACATAGGTCAATTTCCAAAACATGTCTATAAATGTATTACAATAAAATTTAAAACACCAACCACATTGTTCAAGATCCTTTGCCTAATGGTCACTTCACACACTGAAAAATAAAGGAAGATTCTGGAAAAAAGCCATCCATGGAAGAAAGCCCAAACACACATAAAACTTCCTTGTATTCTGCAGCTACTGAAATGAAACAGTACATGGCCACCTTCTAAATACACAATGTACACAAAGGGAAGATGTGGTAATAGATGCAAATCCATTTTAAATTTTTGTAGAATCAAGGTTTCTCCTTAAATCATGGGCTAATAGAAATGAAAACCAAATTAAATGTACTCAATGTATGGTACATTGAAAGGCAAAACTGGTCCTAAAAATAAAGAATGAAAAATTATTTTCACAAGCTTCATGAACCAGAGTGATCTGCCATCACTTTCCATGAATAACAAAGTGAATTCATACATCACAGGGCAAACAGGAATAACTAGCAACATCACAATGATACAAGGGGATTGAATATACCTCTGTTGCCTGACCTGTGGTGGCGCAGTGGAAAAACCATCAACCTGGAAATGCTGAGGTCGCCGGTTCAAAACCCTGGGCTTGCCTGGTCAAGGCACATATGGGAGTTGATGCTTCCAGCTCCTCCCCCTTCTCTCTCTCTCTGTCTCTCTCCCTCTCTCTGTCCTCTCTAAAAAAAAAAAAAAAAGAAAGAAAATAATATACCTCTGTTAGGGATGCAGCCCACCTTTTAGAACCGATCTGACCCACACATCAACTGCTATGAATGTGCAAACATAACACAAGTAGCCAAGAAGATTCCATATACATAAATACTCCAGTAGAACCCAAAAAACTGCACGTTAAAGCTCGGGTTCAAAAACATTTGAAACTATTTTTAAAGGACTACAGGGAACTATAAAACAAGTTCCTACTGATTTCGATTTGCTGAAGTTCGGTGACCTACAGGGATGCCTCCCACGGCTTTCCATCTGGAAATCTGTAACACCAGGCAATTACATTCTCATAGGAACATCTAAAACAGCCCCTAAGCTAAGTCACTAGTAAAATTATAAAATAATTACAATGGAAAGATAATAAAAATACTGCATTGCAATCCTTTCGGATTCCAGAAGTGATCCAAGTTTCCACCTCAAAGGTTTCTGCTCCAAAGTGACTCTGCCCCCAGGGCATATTTGGCCAAGATGGAGGCATTTTACATTCTGAACAAGATGGAGTTCTACAAACAATTAAAACAAACAAACAATGGGTGTTCCTGAGCACACCTGATGCAGATTCACCCCTCACCCTGGACAAAGAACGATCTGACCCAAAAGGTCAATACCAC
The DNA here is from genome assembly GCF_036850765.1 of Saccopteryx bilineata. Lineage (NCBI taxonomy): Eukaryota > Metazoa > Chordata > Mammalia > Chiroptera > Emballonuridae > Saccopteryx > Saccopteryx bilineata. The sequence goes on from NC_089492.1 coordinate 7,201, forward strand.
TCAAAAACAATCTCTCCTGTACATGGAACACAAAGAGTAAAGTACAATAGAAACAGCAGGTCATTTTCCATCCTAGATTGCAAATGCTGCCTCTCCTGCACTAGCCACAAGGGAGCTCACACCTACAGAACAACAACTCCTCGTGGCTGCTGAAATACACTCAACTACCTCATTGACATGGGACTGTCTGCAGCAGTGAGAAGTGTCTCCAACACACATCCTGATGAGGCAGACCTACCCTGGACTTTAGCTGGACTTCCAGACCACGGACCAAAGAATGAGCAGCACGTGGATCACATAAGCCACTTGGAACTCTTCCAGCCTGCCTGCTGGAGATAAAGACTCTGGGACACCTTAGGACAGTGGTCCCCAGCCTTTTTTGGGCCATGGACAGGCCTTTAGGGTGGGACGGTTAAATATATCACGGGACTGAGACATGCGTCAAGAGTGAGTCTTAGACAGATGTAACAGAGGGAATCTGGTCATTTAAAAAAAAATAAAACATTGTTCAGACTTAAATATAAATAAAATGGAAATAACGTAAGTTATTTATTCTTTCTCTGCAGACCAGTACCAAATGGCCCAAAGACCAGTACCAGGGGTTGGGGACCACTGCCTTAGGACACTGAATCACGTTGTGACCCACAAGATGCACCAAGCACCTTTGTCTGCTCATGACTCAGGACATGCTTTTTAGTTCTGCTTCAATACTGTAACTTATCATCAATCATCCCAGTCTCTTACTTTCCTGCCTACACCATCTACGGCTGTTTATGTGCCACTTTCTCCAAACAACCTACATGGAGATCTACTTTACTTGCAAAATGCTTCTTGTTTCTAGAACACCTTCCATCTACACCCTTCATTTATGACACTAAGGATTATCATATTTTCTTTATTAGTCACCTTAAGAAACAATTTTACATACAATGCCTTCCCAAAGATGTCTACACATGAAACATAATGTCACACATGAAAACAAACTATAGGGAAGGCATACAAAAACAATGAATAGAAGAAAGCCCAACTACATTGAATAACTTCCTTGTGGCATACAGCTACTAAAATGAACTGCTGGGCTAATTCCTTATCAATAAACATAAATAGCCTAATCATTGGCACATACAGTAGATTTTAAGGCAAAAAGTGTCCTATAAATAACACAAAATCCTTTTAATAGCTTCAGTAGACGTGAACGGTAGAGTGGATTCTGCCTCCCTAGAGGATCTGCTCTACTGCGCACCTGCGCTACGGTGTCATCCCCCGAGATGCCCACACAAGGGCACCAGGGCATCGCGCCGATGGCACATGAAAACGAACTTATTAGACTAGACTCAAGCGGTAACACATAGAAACGATGTATCTTCCCCTCCTGGCGGCTCCTCTAGAAATCCGCAACAAAAAGTAACTACAGAGCCCTTATGGCTACAAGTTATCAAATGCACTTCTCAATGACCCACAAAATACATTTAACTGGCGGTTACAATGCCATTGGAACTGAAACGTAATAAAAACACCGCGCACCAATACACAGGAAACTCTTAACAGTCTGCCCTGCACAGAAGAGCTAGAAAGAAAACCTGACGGTTCCCTACTTTCTCACTTTCCTTCAGAACCCAGGTTAGTACATCGAATGCACCTCACCTTCACGCCGCCTGGGCGACCGCCTCCCTCAGAGACCGGGCGATGGTACTGACGCCCCTTCTCACCGCCGGTCCGGACTGCCCGATACCTGAGCCTGCCCCGTCAGTCCCGAATCTCACTCTCCCCGCCTCCCGCCTCCTTCCCTCGCGCCTGGGGCCTGGGGGGCGGGAGGGTGGGCGCCACGCCCCTCACCGTTCCTTTAGGTTTCAGGGACTCATCAAAATAGAGAAAGCCAGAGAATTTATAAAATTGGAATCAACTCTTTTAAAAAAAAACTATTCTATTCACATAATAAAAACACAGGCCAGAACCGGAGAGAATATCTTATTCACCAAGTACCTGATGAAACATTTCTGTTCCATAAACCAGCAAAACTATACATACAATGCATTTCTAATCAATATTCACATAGCACACTAAAACAAATAGCCCCACTGAAAATGAATTCGTATCTAAACAGACTCCAGGCGGAGGAACACAGTGTGGACAAGAAAGGGCTCAGTGCAATGGGCCCTCCTCCTGATTCGATAGAAATTCCCGAAATGAATAGGTCAAGGTGGAAATTCACACCCTTGGCAGATCACTTCTTTACCAAAAGGCTTCTCTTTGCCATCGCTGAGCTGCATCTGGCCACTCTGTGCCTCGATAGGATCATACTGTGATAGGGTGTCAAGGAACTGCAAAACTGTTGATACTGGTATTTCACAAAGAAGAGCCAGGCCCCCCCTTACTCCTCCCTTCTGAGAAGAAAAAAAAAAAAACACAGGAGAAAGAGATTAAATGGGCAAAAGTTAGTTGGTAGTTAAATCATAATTTAACTATAGTTCTCTGGAAGGACTGAGGCCACTACTTGCTAGACAGAGCAAAGAAGGTAGAACTTATCTTCCCCTTCTTTAACAGCCTTTAGGAGACAATGTTTACATATCTTAATTAAAAATTTCTATAACGCTTCCCTCCTGGAGTCATAAGAGTGACATATCCCTCTAGACAAAGGGATCATGAGCCCACTCCCCTTGCTTGAAAAACCTACATTCTATAACATTTTACATGCTTTCTAATAATCATCCCTTTGGAAAATATATATATATAACTTGTAAACTAAACAAGCGGGGATTAGCTTATTAGGTGTCCTAATAAGCTAGCCCCAACACTTTTAGCAAAGATAATTTCATTTAACTCCTCTATCTTAAGCTAAAACATTTCATTTCCCACTGTTGTGGCAACAAGGATAAGTGTAAACCCTGGAAGATTTGGGAATGTCTTTGAAATGTAAAACAACATTTACTACTACTGTATCAGGTGTGTAAAACATTTATCACTACTGTGTTATTTTGTAGTCTTAATATCTAGAAATGTTTTTCCTTTTAATAGATCCTACAGAGCCTTACCTGTGGTGGTGCAGTGGGTAAAAGCATTGACCTGGAATGCTGAGGTTGTCGGTTCAAAACCCCGGGCTTGGCTGGTCAAGGCACATATGAGAGTTGATGCTTTCTGCTCCTCCCTCCCTTCTCTCTTTTGGCCTCTCTCTCTGTCCCCTCTCTCTAAAATGAATAAATAAAATCTTGAAAAAATAGATCCTATAGATAAATGTTGTAAGCTTATCATTAAATAATTTTTGTATCATGCTCCCCCTCCTTTTCCCCCCAACCAGGATGTGATCATGTCTATATAACCAACCTCAGGTCTATAATCAAGGCTGCATGATTTGGGTTAGCTATACCCCTGTAAGTCATATGTAGCCAGATTATTAATAAATCTCCTCCTAAAATTTCTTCTGTATCCTGCCTCGGTGTCTCTATGTAACCCACGGATTAAAGTAAGTTACTTTATAACAATACCTTTGACCTGCCCCCTGATAGTGTCCTCCTGCAAAACAGTGAGAGCACAGACTCTTCCCTACTTGCTCATCCTGTTTGGCTCTGGCTCTCAGGCCCTCCAGGAATCTTCTCTCCCTTCTTTTACTTCACATCCATTAAAGAAATTACCTCTCTCTCTCTCTCTCTCTCTCTCCACCCTCTTAAATGAATAAAACAAAAGAACAAACAAACAAATAATTAAAATTAAAAAAACTAGGCTTGCCTGGTCAAAGCACATATGGGAGTTGATGCTTTCTGCTCCTCCTCCCTTCTCTCTCTGTCTCTCTGTCTCTCTCTCTCTCTCCACTCTCTAAGATGATTTTTTAAAAATAAAGAAATAAATAAAAAGAAATTGCTATGCTGAGAGTCTCTGCAGGATTGGAGATCTTCATCTCAAATGTTTGGAGTCACTTTAGCTCAAATAAACTCCTAAATAATCCCAAGGTTTCATGTTTCTGACTGATATATAACATTAGGAAATGACAATTGCAGACTACAATAATATGGCACCCACACCTGTTAGAACTGCTAAACTCCAACTATGACAGTACCAATGGTCTCATGCATTTACTGTTTAATTCTTGGATGTCCACTGAGGATCAAGCCTACATGCTTGGTGTATCAGAATGATGCTCTACCTAACTGAGCTACCCGACCAGAGCATAATCATGGCTTTCATCCAACTCTCTCATTTAGAGATAGAAAATATCTCTTTCAGAACCAACATATTGCCACAAAAAAAGAAAACCAGGACAGAGATAAAAAACGTACTTAACATAAGCAGGAAAGTGGACAGACCACTGACAGATAATGCACAGTCCCCACCCCTGTTCTTACTGACTGCCACCAAAGTGTTGTTCCCAAGATGCACATGACCTAATACCAAGACGCACACTGAGAGCATATTTAAAAGGGACCAATTTGCCTGACCAGGTGGTAGCGCAGTGAATAGAGCATCGATCTGGGATGTGAAGGACCCAGGTTCGAGACCCCGAGGTCACCAGCTTGAGCGTGGGCTCATCTGGCTTAAGCAAAAAGCTCACCAGCTAGGACCCAGGGTCACTGGCTTGAGCAAGGGGTTGCTCAGGCCGCTAAACGCCCAGGGTCAAGGCACATATGAGAAAGCAATCAATGAACAACTGAGGTGTTGCAACAGTAAAAGAAACCAATTTGCACTATAAAGCAAATGACAGAAAATTTTTGAATATTTGAAATTATATAACCCATGTTTCCTACTCTCATAAGTTAAGCTTGAAATCAGTATTAACAGAAAAACTAGCACGTACTTATACTTAGTTATTAAATACCATTTTAAATAGCCTTAAACATACATTACAATTGGAATTCTAATATTATTTCAACTGAAAGATAATAATAAAAGTATATAAATAAACTTATGATGCCCTGATTGGATGTCTCAGTGCATGGAGTGTCCTCCCTGTGTGCCAAGGTTGTGGGTTCCATCCCAGGTCTCAGCACCTAAGAGAAGCGACCCAGAAGTTCACAACTAAATGTAACAACCAAGTGGAGAAATGAGCTCATGCTTCTCTCTCTCTCTCTCTCTCTCTCTCTCTTAAGTCAATGTAAAAACTTTAAAATCCAATGCAAAAAGGTGCAATAAATCTACAACATGCCTAGAGCATTTCTCTCAACAGAAAGGCAGAAAAAAGGGTAGAAAAACAAAGAAAAAGACCCAGATCTCTCTTTGGACCATGTTTCTATTTTCCTCTAGGAAGGACTACCTTTTCTTACCATAAACAATCCCAGTTCTGAACCTCAGTGTTTCCCACCCACTTTTTTACTCCCCTGGAGCCTCTCCTACAATGGAACCATTTCCCTGCTGTTCCTCCAAGACACCTGGTAGCAGTGCGTTGGGGAAACTCCTCCCAAACCTGAGGCCGGAGGGCTGAGCGGACAATGGACTTCTCAGGACACAATGGTTTCCTCTAATGTGCCATCAAGCCTATGAATACTGGAGCCTTCTATCAGATTAGATAAATGGAACCTTGAGGCTTCTCCCTAGAGCAGGCATTCCAAAAATACAGTGTCCAACTCTCTTCCCTCTCTTTCCCCACCAATAACTACCTTCCTGCCAACATGAACACAACAAGCATTACTGGACAGGCACCAGAAGCCAGAAAGTTTATTACACCTCACCAGGATCAAGGGGTAGAATGTTACAGTAATATAATGTTATAGTAATTAAATATATAGATATATAAAAACTATAGAAGATTTATAGAAATGTAAGGACATAATATTAATAGCCACTAAGGCAAGTGAATAAGGCTACACCCTCTGGGTGGGAGCTAATCTAGTGTATAGGGATATGATAGACAAAACCATGCCCTTTGCACAGGGCCCAGTTAGTGTGTGTGTGAAATCATATCTGCATAAAAAGAGCTCCCTGCAAGGAACTCCCTAAAAGTGGCTTGATGTGACAATTATGTTGAGTCCCATAAAAAAGAGCTCCCTGTGAGGAAATCCCCAAAAGTGGCTTGATGTGATAATCCTGGAGATTAACACCTGTTAGAAGGTGTATGCCAGAAAGGGCGCTAAAGCCACGGGGCCCCCAGCAGCAGTTAGCCCCCCAGACTCCAACATTGAATGCAGTCTCCACACTGGCCGCTCTAACCAAGGACAGCTGAGACGAGCACACTGATGGGGCCCCCTTTTAGGCTGTACCCAGGCATGCCATAGGATCTGTGAGTAATAAGCTGTCTGTGTGATTCTTGCAGCTAACTTGTGTGTTGCTTGTGTCTCTCCTCTGGTGGCTACTGGTCTCAGTAACAATAACTAGATATCCCCCTCAAAGAGGCTGCCAGCCCTGCTGTTAAGCAGGAGAGCCCCACTGCATGGGGAAGTCGAATCAGGGACGCCTAATTGACATAAAGGTCGGGCTCTACTGGGACAGGGGAGCACTTCCCTAGGAAGCCAGCCTCTCTCTGAGGAGGGTGTGGACAAAAACGGGGCCACATGCTGAACCTGACAAGCTCCAGGGAGGCTTGCATGGTGGCCTTGCAAAGTCAGAGACCTAAAATAAACACACAGGATGGTCTGAAATTAAAACTTCCTAACTAAAAGCAGTTCATGGTGGGTAGTCATGTCCTAGGGAGGTATTTTTCTCTAAGAAAGGTCAAAGGCTTACATTAATTGAGCCTGTCTGTTGTCTTTTGCATCTATAATAAGGTACCTGATAATGGCACCAGAGAAACTCAGGTCCAAGGTAGCTTTTTTTTTTTTAATTTCTTTTAGAGAGGAGAGTGAGATAGAAAGAGAGAGAAAGAGAGAGAGAGAGAGAGAGAAAGAGAGAGAGAAGGGGGAGGAGCAGGAAGCATCAACTCCCATATGTGCCTTGACCAGATAAGTGAAGGGTTTTGAACCGGTGACCTCAGCATTCCAGGTCTATATTTTATCCACTGCACCACCACAGGTCAGGTCCAAGGTTGCTTCTTAGGTGAGAAAGAATTCAGGTGAGAGAGTGCAGTGTTCAAGCAAAGCAAGCAGTTTATTAAGCAAAGCTGTGCACTTGGCACAAGTGGGCAACTCAGCTAGTCTGAGCACTGCTACCTGTTGGGGTTTAGAGATTGTATACTTTTTTTTAAGACTTTATTTATTCATTTTAGACAGGAAAGAGAGAGAGAGAATGAGAGAGAGAGAGAGAGAGAGAGAGAGAGAAGGGAGGAGCAGGAAGCATCAACTCCCATATGTGCCTTGACCAGGCAAACCCAGGGTTTTGAACCGGCGACTTCAGCATTCCAGGTCGATACTTTATTCACTGCACCACCACAGGTCAGGCCGAGATCCTATACTTTTTTTTTTTTAAATCGAGGCGCTTTTTTTTTTTGTTTTTTTTTTAAACAATCTTTTTTTTTTTTAATTAATTAATTTATTTATTTATTTAGAGAGGAGAGGGAGAGATAGAGGGGGAGAGAGAGAGAAGAGACAGAGAGAGAGAAGAGGAGGAGGAGCTGGAAGCATCAACTCCCATATGTGCCTTGACCAGGCAAGCCCAGGGTTTTGAACCGGCGACCTCAGCATTTCCAGGTCGAGGCTTTATCCACTGTGCCACCACAGGTCAGGCCGAGATCCTATACTTTTTAACTGTAACTTCCAAGTTTCCCTTTAACTGATACTCTTGACCAACGTACAGTATTTCAAGGCCGTTTGGACATCTGGTGATTTTTTCCTGGCAGACCATGTGACCGCTGACCCCCTCCTTCAGTGGTGAGATAAAAAAAACCCTGTTTCCCCTCCCCTTTTCCTGCCCTGGTGCTTATCTATCCCACCTAACCATAGCACGCCTTTGAAACGTAAGGGTAATATTTTCCTGCACTCCTCAGAGCAAGCATATCAGCAGAGCAGAAGCCAACCCAACCACCCCCATTGTTGTTATTATCATGGTCATTGCTACCTATCTTATTCCTGCCCACGTAAAAGAAATTTCAGTATATACATTTTTAGTTTTAATCAGTCCCACAGATCACCCTGCTTTGTGTCCTCGGCCTCCCTAATCTATCACCAATCAATTTTATGTAACCCCCTTGTCTTCAGCTTTGATTCTGATGTACAAAATACAGGGCAAAACGCCGTTTTCCAGATCATTTTTTCAATCAGCTGAGACTTTGATTACCAGCAACTGTCAACAGTTTGGCTAAAGTAAACTCACAAAAACTCTACAGGTCTGGACGTTGCTTAAGTTGACAAGGGAGACCTGGGGGGGAAAGGCTCCCTCCCCTCACGAAACACCTCCTGGGAGGGGCTGCCCCTCCGTGGAAGGTGAGCCACTCTGGGGGTGGAGGGTGTCGCACTCGAAGGTCACCAAATCCTAGGAGGGAGACCGTCTCCAGGGAGTTATCCCCTCTCCACCGCGGAAGCTCCTAAGGCGAGGCTGGAGCTCCTTTCCAGGGACTGACCCCGCCACAGAGAGGTGTCCTGCCCTCGCCATCCCCACCCGCAGGCCACCCCGCCCCACCCACCGCACCCAGTCAGCCCCGCTGCATCACACCGCGCCTTCTCCTCTGCGATGGGACGTCCCGCCCCACCGTCCCCGCCCCGCCCCACGCCATCCCCCAAATATACGCGAGTATAGAGATCCAAAGTGAAAGATGGGAAAAGACACGTCTGTGGTGCAAAAGTCGGTTGACAGTTTTTTGGTTACATGCACCCAGATTGCAGCAGAAGAAAAAACTTTCTGGTGACTTTTACCTAGCTGTTATTTTCAAGATGTCCACGAGATGGCAGCATAAAAATATTTTGTTTGTTTGTTTCCTAGACGGGTCCACTGTGATGTTGATCCAAATATGTGCAAAACAGAACAGCAAACGCCCTGGCTGGATGGCTCGTTTGGTTGAAGCATTGTGCTGAGATGCAGAGGTGGCTGGTTCAGTCCTAAGCTGGGGCACATACAGGAACAGATTGATGCTTCTGTCTTCCTCTCTCCCCCTTCCCTTCTCTGGATTCAATAATAAAAATTTTAAAAAATAGAAAAAAACAACAACAAAAAATAAAAATTAGGCAATGGCACTACCCACTGCATTAAATGAGTATCCAGACCTGGAAATAATTCCTATTTTAAGACCCTCACATGCCTCACCTTACCTACTGCTCCCATTTGCTGAATGAGACGGACAGTTGTTATCTCCATTTCACAGGTATTTGAACTAAAGACTGATTCTAACACAGTTCAAAGTCCAGAACCAATGGTCCAAGATGGGCCAGAAGAGTGTGCACACTCACAGTATCCTGGACAAATCGAGCAATCCAAGTACTCCTTGCAGGCTTCTGTTGAATATTGTACTTTTTTAAAAGTTTTTTATGTTTTTAAGGAAACCTGCACATAACCTGATGGTCCAGCTTGCCATGTTCTCACCCAAAGTGGTGTTTGGGGTGGAACTTGGTCAGAAAACGAGATAGGATAGGTGGGGAGGGAGGAGGTGGCCTGGCCTTTCCCAGGTGCTCAACCAACAGATCCCTTTAAGAGTGCCCTCCCCACTTCGGACAGGGCCCCTCCCTGCCTGGTGGCATTTTAAACTCTGTTCTTCAGTCCAGAGCACGGGTCTGCTTCTACCCATGTGTCTTCCTCTGAGGCCTCACACCATAGGCTCGGAATGAACTCTAGAGCTGAATTCTGGCTCAACCAACTAAAAGCAAATAAATGAAAACTCAGTCTCCTCATCACCCAAATAGGGAGAACCGCTTCCTCTCCGGTGACTGTGAGAATTCAGGAAAGTTCATTCCTTGGAGACCACAGTCAGAGAAGGGACACTGAGGGGCCACCAGGAAAGGGGAGGCATCCAGAGGAAAAGGGCAGGAGGACTCAGTGCCAGAGGCGGATTAAGGTTGACTGAGGCCACAGGTGCAGAAAAGAATACTGGGCCCCTTACATTGAGAAAAAGTGTAAAGTTGAGGTTTTGCAGAGTCTTTCAGAAGCCGGGCCCAGGGCACACACCCAGTGTGCTCACCATTAAATCCACCTCTGCTCAGGGCCCATAAGCCCCACCATTATTATGACGTGCCTTTGACCTTCTCCAGAAGCAGAGCAGCTATGGCACAGAGGGGCCAGACCCACAGGACACTGGGCTGTTTTCCCTAAACTCCTTCCTAGCATCTAATGTGAGATCCTCAAGCTGTAGCAATAATTCATGTGGCCTTATTGGGGTCCCTGTAAAGATGGGACTCTCCAACCTATTCATTAAAAAAATTAATTTTTAAAGTTTTTATTTATTAATTTTATAGAGAGAAGACAGAGAAAGGTGGGGAGGAGCAGGAAGCATCAACTGGTAGTTGCTTCTCCTATGTGCCTTGGCCAGCAGAGCTTCAGGTTTCTACCCAGCAACCTCAGCATTTCCAGCTTGATGCTTTATTCACTGTGCCACCGCAGGTCAGGCTATTTATTTATTGATTTTCTTTTTCAGAGACAGAGACAGGAACAGGCAGATACAGACAGACAGGAACAGAGAGAGATGAGAAGCATTAATCATCAGTTTTTCATTGTGGTACCTTAGTTGTTCATTGATTGCTCTCTCACATGTGCCTTGACTGTGGGGCTGCAGCAGAGTGAGTGATCCCTTGCTCAAGCCAGCAACCTTGGGGCCAAGCTGGTGAGCTTTGCTCAAACCAGATGAGCCCACGCTCAAGCTGGTGACCTCGGGGTCTTGAACCTAGGTCTTCCACATCCCAGTCTGACACTCTATCCACTGCACAACCGCCTGGTCAGGTGGTCAGGCTATTTATTGATTTTAGAGAGCAAGAAGGGGGAAGGGAGACAAAGAGAGGGCGAGAGAGAGAAACATTGATTTGTTGTTCCACTTATTTAAGCATTCAATGGTTGCTTCTTAAATGTGTCCTGACCAGGGATCCAACCCACAACCTTGATATATTAGGAGGACACTCTAACCCACTGAACAACCCAGCCAGGGCTCCACCCTATTAATTTTGTAAGTTAGCTCTCAATATGCCAATGTGGCTTATCTGTGTCCATGGCTAAGAACTAGGACACCTTCCAGTGCATGATGACCTGGGCCTCCTTCACTCACCCCTGCCTGACTGGAACACAGGGGACAATGAACTTCTGAGGACACAGTGGGTTCCTGAAATGGGCCGTCAAGCCTAGAAATACTTGGCTTTCATGCTGATTAAGTTTAAGCTACATAGAATGTTGAAGCTTCTTCCTAAAACAGGCTTTCCTAGATTTATAAAACATAATGTGCAACTTCCTTACCTCTCTTTCTCCACCAATAGCCAGCTACCTGTCTATGAAAACACAACAATCATTACTTGACAGCCATCGGACAGAGACCACAGACAGACTTGGGACCCCAGACATAGACCCTATATTCCTCCACCTAAACAACAGACCCCAAACCAAAAGTAGGACCCTGGACCCCAGGCCCCAAACCAAACACTGTTCTCCAGACCCAAGTCAGACCCTGGAACCCAAATGCCAGACACCAGAGACTGACACAAGAACTTGGACACCAGGTGCCACACATTACATCTTATGGCTAGAGCTGTGTGTGGGCCCCACACTGGAAATCAGAACATGGAGACACACACAGAGGGACCCCACATCCCAAATGCCACACAACTCAATATAGATTCAACCACAGACCCCAAAGACTAAATCCACATCTGTAGCTGAGACCCCACAGCCAAACTCCAGACATGGAGCTGGACAACAGACCCAAGTTTCCACACGACTGACACAGGAGCTGAACCAGATCCTCGTGATGTGAACAAGCCGGGACTCAATACAGAAAACTCATGACTCTGAGTCCAAGCAGCTAGTTTCTCAGATGTGTTTTTATACCACTGTAAATGAGGGAGCACTACAGAATTCCACCAAACCCTACAAAAATTAACCCAAACAGCTGACAGTGAACAAAAGTAACAGTAACCCTAACTGGCAGAGGTCCACGTCTCAACTGCAGCACTTTCCTGAAGTTAGTTTCTCATCCTTTATCGTCACATGCCCAGCTCATTGATAATGTGGGGGATAAAAAACAAACAATAAAACACATTTTTCTCATACCTTGTAAGTAACAACAGCTGTGGTAATAATCAAATGAATTAATCAGATGAACAAGAGATATTCAACACACAATACATGCTCAAGGTGAATTAATATTCATACAAGACAGTGAAGTAATGGATCCTCTCACAGGAAGAAGGCCCTGCCTTGTGAAAGTAAAGGGTCATGCCCATAAGCTCTGGGTCCTGTCTTGTGGAAGGGGTCTCTCTTGACACAGGGAGTCCTGTCACAGTTGTTCTGTTCCCTGTGAGCATAGGAAACAGGCCCACGGCCGGGGGGGGGGGGGTCCCTGTCACATCAGCTCTGGAACCTGAGTGTTAGGAGAGCTCTCTCCCTGAGAGAGTAAGGAGTGTGTCACGTCATTTTTGATCCACTTGAGTGCAAGGAAAGGTCTTTCCCTGAGAGCATAGGGCATCCCGTCACACTACTCTGTGTCATTGGACGGTGTGGAAGGGTCACAACAGAGAGTAGAGAGTCTGGGTTCAATCACATCAGCTCTGGACCCTGTGATGTAAGAAGGGGTTCTACCACAGGAGTCAAGGTACACCAGGGCTGGGGAGTCTGACTGGTGAGGGCTCCATCTAGGGAGGGGTCACATGAGCTTTTGATTTTGTCTCCGTGGAGAAGAGTCCCACCTGAGAGAGTAGTGAACTTTCTCTCATGCACTTTAGTTCCTACCATTATGGAGACTGAGGATCAAGCCTAAAACCTTGGTGTATCAGAATGATGCTCTAACTGAGCTGCCTGGTGAGGGCATAACCATGGGTTTCATCCAACTCTCTCATTTAGGGATAGAAAATAACCTTTCAGAACCAATATATTACCACAAAAATAGAAAGTATAGAGATACAAAATATACTTAACATAAGCAGGTAAGTGGATCAACTAAGGAGAGAGGGGCATGCCCCCTCTTCCCTGAGAAGGAAGAAACAAGAAGAATGCAAGGGAAGGAAGCCTGCAGGAGTAGCGGAGTCTGCCACTTATAGATTAACTACTTCCTAGAGTTCTCTGAAAGGGTTTCTGGGGCAACTTGCTACACAAAGCTAAGAAGATAGAACTTATCTGAAAATCACTTCCTCTTTTTATTTCTCAAAAGTTTTTAAGAAACAGTGTTTACATACCTTAATTGAAAAAATTCCTGGCCCTGGCCGGTTGGCTCACTGGTAGAGCATCGGCCTGGTGTGTGGGGGACCCGGGTTCGATTCCCGGCCAGGGCACATAGGAGAAGCGCCCATTTGCTTCTCCACCCCCTCTCCTTCCTCTCTGTCTTTCTCTTCCCCTCCCGTAGCCAAGGCTCCGTTGGAGCAAAGATGGCCCGAGCCTGAGCGCTGGGGATGGCTCCTTGGCCTCTGTCCCAGGCACTAGAGTGGCTCTGGTCGCGAGCATCGCCCCCTGGTGGGCAGAGCGTTGTCCCTGGTGGGCATGCCGGGTGGATCCCGGTCGGGCGCATGCGGGAGTCTGTCTGACTATCTCTCCCCGTTTCCAGCTTCAGAAAAATACAAAAAAAAAAAAAAAAGTACAAAAAAAAAAAGAAAAGAAAAGAAAAAATTCCAACACATCCTCTGAATCTACCTAAACTCACCTCCCATCCTGAAGTCATGGGAGTGACTTATACCTCTAGACAAAGGGATCACAAGCCCCTTTCATGACAACCTCTATTCTGTAAAAGGTATACAAGATGTAAGAAATCTAACTTTGGGGAGTATGTGTTTGGTTTCCTCTTTTGCAGTCACACTGCTCTGCCAGCTAAATAAATCCTACTTCCTTCATCAAGTGGTCTGAGCGTTTTTGTCCTCCTTTGATTCCTGCCATCCAACAACTGACATATAATGCACTGTACCCACCCCTGTTCCTCCTGACCTCCACTGATGTGTTGTTCTCAAGATACACACGACCTAACAGCAGAGACACACACTGAGGACACATTGAAAAGGGACTATATTGCACTATAAAGGAAGTGACAACAAACTTCAATAGTTTGACATTACATAACCCATGATTCCTCCTCTCATGACAGTTAATCTTGAAATCACTAGTAACAGACAAACCAGGAAGTCCCTATACTTACAGTTATAAAATACAATTTAAATAACCTATAACATATATTGCAATTAGATTTCTAAAATAATTTCATCAACTGAAAGATAATTTTTAAAAACCTTTGGTGCCCTGACCAGATGGCTCAGCGCATGGAGTGTCCACACTGTGTGCCACGGTTGTGGGTTTTGTCACAGGTCTCAGCACCTAAGAAGAGTGGCCAAGGAGTACACAACTAAATGGAACAACTAATTAAAAAAATAATTTCATGCTTCTCTCTCTCTCTCTCTCTCTCTCTCTCTCAAATCAATGTAAAAAATGTAAAAATCCAATGGAAAAACCTGAGATAGACCTGCAACATGCCTAGTGCATTTCCCTCAACAGACAGGCAGACAATAAGGAAAGAAAAACAAAGTAAAAAATCCAGATATCTCTTTGGACCATGTTCCTATTTCTCACCTAGAAAAGACTACCTTTTTACCATCAACAATCTAATTCTGCACCTCACAGTGTTTCCCGCCCATTTCTGCCTCTCATGGTGCCTCTACTACAAATGGAGCCATTTCCTTCTCACTTCCCCAAAACACATGACAAGCTCTGCCTTAGAGAAACTCCTCCCAAACCTGAACCAGAGGGCTGAGGGGACGATGGACCTCTCAGAACACAATGGATTTCTTGAATGTGTCATCAAGCCTACAAATATTGTAGCCTCATATCAGATTTGACTAAATGGAACCTTGAGACTTTTTCCTGGAGCAGGTATTGCGAGTTTTATAGAATAGAATCTCCCATTCGCTTTGCTCTCTTTCCCATCCATATCTACCTTCCTGCCAACATGAACACAACAATCATTACTGAACAGACACCAGAGTCCTTAGACAGAATCAGGGCCCCATGGACCCTAGACGACTTAAACTGAGCACTGGACCAACACCCAAACCAAAAAGGGGACTTGGCACCAAACACCTAACACTGGTCTACAGACCCAACTGAGACTAGGACTGACATGGCACCTTGGACACCAGAGTCCATACATCATGTCCTAGAACTGGAGCTGCTCATGGGTCCCACACTGGAATTCAAATACGAGGTTACATGCAATGTGCACAAAGGTGCACAGCAGAATACAGATTTAACAACAAACCCTGGAGACAGACTCCTGATCTGTAAACAAGACCCCATAACCGAACTTCAGACATGGAGCCAAACGACAAACCTCACTTGCTAAATGACAGGTGCAGGAGTTGAACCTGATACTCACAATGCAAATACAGCCAGGACTTTATAAAGGGCATCTCATGACTCCCTAAGTCGAAGCAGCGAGCTTCAAAATATATTTCACTACCAATGTAAATGTAGAATAGAGAAACATCACTAGCAGCCCTACCACATTCTAACAAACCCTATAAAAATAAACCAAGTAACTGACAGAGGGAACAGAAATAAAGCTTACCCTTAGCTGATACATGTCCATGATCTCTCCAGGACTTAATGCCCCAGCCATTCATGTCACATGCCTGGCTCATCGACCCTGGGGGGAATAAAATAAAAATATGTCCTTATACTTTGAAAGTTCTAGCAGCTGGGCTAATAATGAAGTGAAATAATAAGATGAACAAGAAATAAAAGGCTCAAAGGGAACTGATATTCCCAAAAATACAAGACAATGAGGTTATTCTGGGTGTATAGAACACTTCAAAAAACTGAATAACACCTGACCAGGTGGTGGCGCAGTGGATAGAGCATTGCACTGGGATGCAGAGGACCCAAGTTCAAGACTCCCGAGGTCGCCAGCTTGAGTGCGGGCTCATCTGGTTTGAGGAAAAGCCCACCAGCTTGAACCCAAGATCGCTGGCTCCAGCAAGGGGTTACTCGGTCTGCTGAAGGCCCATGGTCAAGGCACATATGAGAAAGCAATCAATGAAAAACTAAGGTGTTGCAACGTGCAATGAAAAACTAATGATTGATGCTTCTCATCTCTCTCCATTCCTGTCTGTCTGTCCCTGTCTATCCCTCTCTCTGACTCACTCTCTGTCTCTATAAAAAATAAATAAATAAATAAATAAATAAAATTGAAATGTGACTTCATATCTTTTAAAAAAACTGAATAACAATCTAAGATATTTTGAAAAAAATTATTGATTGATTTTAGAGAAAAGACATAAGAAATAGAAAGGGGGAAGGAGCAGGAAGCATCACCTCAGAGGAGTTGCCTCTAACATGTGCCTTGACCCAGCAAGCCTCAAGTTTCAAACTGGCAACCTCAGCATTCCAAATCAATGGTCTATCTACTGCATCACCACAAGTCAGGCCAGAATCTTATATTCACAAAGGTGACATGGATAACATGCAGCTAATTTGAGAACATGTGACACATCTTACAGATTACTTTTTGTTGGAAAACTCCAAAACCTATTGGACACAAGAAGTAAGGTCAGGGGGTCAACAAGCTGCTCCTTGCAGTCTTCATGTCTCACACTAATGTACTTGTACTTAAGTTCTCTTCTGAAACTGGCATGTGCACAGGGTGACAGAGAAGCACACTTCACACATATTTACAGAGACCACAAAGCAACAGAAAGCAACCTTCAACCATCTTTATGATTTGAAAGAATACAAAGTGTGTGTCTTGCTGTCATGGCCGTGAACCTAAAAAATATTAATAAGAGGGACCTACAAGCTCCTTATGGTTTAAGGCACAGGTCAGGAACCTATGGCTCGCGAGCCAGATGTGGCTCTTTTAATGGCTGCATCTGGCTCACAGACAAATCTTTAATTAAAAAAGTAATAATGTTAAAAATATAAAACATTCTCATATATTATCATACAATCCATTCACTTCCTACTGCTTATGTTCATGGTTGCAGGTGGCTGGAGCCAATCACAGCTGTCCTCTGGGACAACACCAAATTTTTTAAAAATTTTTATTTATTCATTTTAGAGGGAGAGGAGGGGGATAAGAGTAGGATGCATCAACTCTCATATGTGCCTTGACCAGGCAAGCCCGGGGTTTTAAACTGGTGAGCTCGGCGTTCCAGGTTGATACTTTATTCACTGAGCCACCACAAGTCAGGCAACACCAAATTTTTATTGGATAATACATAAGGTACACGGGTCATTGTATGGCTCTCACAAAATTACATTTTAAAATATGTGGTGTTCATGGCTCTTTCAGCCAAAAGGGTTCCCAACCCCTGGTTTAAGGTATAAATGACATTTTCTAAATAACCTCCCCAAATGCATCACAATTGGAAATATAAAATAACTTCAACTGAATGATAATTAAAATACTACATTATAAAAAAAAAACCCTATGGGGCACTGGCCATGTAGCTAAGTACAGATACCGTTTTCCTATTGCCAAGGTGACAGTTGTGAGTCCCATTGTCAGCACCTAAAAGGAGCAACGAATGAGCACATAACTAAGTGAAACAACTAAGCGGAGCAATGAGTGAATGCTCCTCTCTCTCTGTCTCAAATAAATGAATAAACTTGGAAAACAAATGAAAAGTGGAGTGATGAATCCACGACGTGGCCACTGTGTTTCTCTCAGCAGGAGGGCAGAATAAAATGACAAACACAAGGCCCAGATCTCTGTTAGGACCATGTTTCTATTTTTCAGCTGAGAAGGACAACCTCTCTTGACCATAAACACTCTGGATTCTGAACCTCAGTGTTTCCCACCCATTTTTTACTCCCATGGTGCCTCTCCTACAATGCAATCATTTCCCTCTTCCTTCCCCTCTCACCTGGCTGGCAGTGCCTTGGGGAAACTCCTCCCAAACCTGAGCCAGAGGGCTGAGGGGACAATGGACTGCTCAGGACACAATGGATTCTTCTACTGTGCCATCAGCCTATGAATACTAGAACCCTCTATCAGATAAGACTAAATGGAACCTTGAGGCTTCTCCCTGGAACACATATTCCATTTTTTGTGTGTTTTATTTTGTTTGTTTTTATTTGTATGTTTCTGAAGTGAGAAGCAGGAAGGCAGACAGACTCCCACATGCGACCAACTGGGATCCACATGACAAGGCCACTAGGGGGCGATGCTCTGCTCATCTGGGGTGTTGCTCCATTGCAACTAGAGCCATCCTCAGTACCCAGGACAATTTTGCTCCAATAGAGCCCCTTCTGTTGCAGGGGGAGAGAGAGAGAGAGAGAGAGAGAGAGAGAGAGAGAGAGAGAGAGAGGAAAAGCAGATGAGCGCTTCTCCCGTGTGCCCTGGCCAGGAATCAAATCTGGGACTTCCACACATAGAGAAGATGCTCTACCACTGAGCCAAGTGGCCAGGGCCCACATATTGTATTTTATAGAATAGAATCTCCAATTTGCTTTCCTCTCTTTCCCCATCAGTATCTACTTTTCTGCCAATGTGAACATAACAATCATTACTGAACAGAACCCTTACACAGAATCAGGACCCCAAGGACTCTAGATGACTGAAGCTGAGCACTGGACTGACTCCCAAACCAAAAAGAGGACTTGGCACTGAACACCAAACACTTGTCTACAGAGCCAACTGAGACTAGGAAACACCAATGCCAGAAACTGACACGGCACCTTGGACACCAGAGTCCATACATCATGCCCTAGAACTGGAGCTGCTCATGGGCCCCACACTGGAAACTGGGACATGAGGCTACATGCAAAGGGACCTCAGACCCCAGATGCACAACAGAAAATAGATTCAACAACAGACCCCGGAGACAGACTCCTGATCTGTAACCAAGACCCCATAACCAAACTTCAGACACGGAGCCAAATGCCTGACCCCACTTGCTGCATGACAGAAGCAGAAGCTGAACCTGATACTTACAATGCAAACAGAGTCAGGACTCCATAAAGGAAATCTCATAGCTCCCTAAGTTCAAGCAGGAAGCTAAAATATATATTTTACTATCAATGTAAATGTAGAAGAGAGAAACATAACTCACAGCCCTACCACATTCTACCAAACCCCACAAACATAAACCAAGTAACTGACAGAGGGAACAGAAATAAAGCTTATCCTTAGCTGACACATGTCCATGATCTCAGCTGCAGGACTCTCCAGGAGTTAGTGCCCCAGCCATTCATGTCACATGCCAGCTCATCGACACTGTGGGGAACGAAATAAAAAAACATCCTTATACTTTGAAAGTTCTAGCAGCTGGGCTAATAATCAAGTGAAATGATCAAATGGACAAGAGATATTCAACGTATAATACATGCTCAAGGGAAATTCATATTCCCAAGAATACAAGACAATGAGGTTATATTGCATATATAGAACATTTCAAAAATCTGAGTAACAGAATCTTAGATTTTTGGGGGGAAAAATTACAGATTGATTATAGAGAAAAGAGAGGAGAGACAGAGAGAAAGGGAGAAGTAGAAAGCATCACTTCAGGGTAGTTGCCTCTCATGTGTGCCTTTACTCAACAACCTTAGAGTTTTAAACTGGCAACCACAGAGTTACAAATTGATACTTTATTCACTGTACCACCACAGGTCAGGTGAGAATATTGGATTCTTAAAGGTGACATGGACAGACCCTGGCCATTTGGCTCAGCAGTAGAGCATCGGCCTGGTGTGTGGAAGTCACATGTTTGATTCCTGGTCAGGACACAGAGAAGAAGCACCCACCTGCTTCTGAACCCTTCACCTCTCCTTCCTCTCTGTCTCTCTCTTCCCCTCCCACAGCCAAGGCTCCATTGGAGAAGAGTTGGCCCAGACACTGAGGATGACTCCATGGCCTCCACCTCAGGTGCTAGAATGGCTCCAAATGCAGTGAGCAACACCCCAGAGGGGCCAGGCATCACTCCCTGGTGGGCATGCTGGGTGGATCCCAGTTGGGTCCATGCAGGAGTCTGTCTGCCTGCCTCCTCCTGCTTCTTACTTTGGGAAAAAAAAAAAACATGCAGCTAATTTCAGAGCATGTGACACACCTGACAGATTGCTTTTTGTTAGGAAACCCCAAAACCTATTAAACACAAGAAATAAGATAAGGTGCCAACAAGCTGTTCCTTGGAGTCTTCATGTTAACACTAAGGTGATTATACTTTTAAGTTCTCTTCTGAAACTACTATGGGCACAGAGTGACAACAGAGAAGTAAACTTCAAACATATTGAAAACGGACCACAAAGCAACAGAAAGCAACATCCAACAAGCTTCCAGGTTTGAAAAAATATAAAATGTGTGTTTGGTTCTCAGGGCCATTAACCTAAAATTTAAGTTGAGAGAGGGACAGAGAGGGACAGACAGAAAGTGAGAGAGATAAGCATCAATTCTTCATTGCAGCACCTTAGTTATTCATTGATCGCTTTTTCATATGTGCCTTGACTGGGGGGCTACATCAGAGCAAGCGACCCCTTGCTCAAGCCAGTGACCTTGGGCTTCAATCCAGTGACCTTTGGGCTCAAGCCAGCAACCATGGGGTCATGTCTATGATTTCACGCTCAAGCCGGTGACCCCACACTCAAGCTGCAGAGCCTGTGCTCAAGCTGGATGAGCCTGCATTTCAGCTTTAGAACCTGAGTCCTCTGCATTTTAGTACGATGCTCTATCCACTGCACCACTGCCTGGTCAGGCTAAAAAATACTAATCAAAGGGACACATGAGCTTCTTATGCTTTAAGACATAAATGACATTTTCTAAATAACCCTTCAAACACATCACAATTGGAAATATAAAATAACTTTAAATTAATGATTAAAATACATTTTAAAAAGTCTATAAGGCAGCCTGACCTGTGGTGGCACAGTGGATAAAGCGTCAACCTGGAAACGCTGAGGTTGCCAGTTCAAAACCCTGGGCTTGCCTGGTCAAGGCACATATGGGAGTTGATGCTTCCTGCTCCTCCCCCCTTCTCTCTCTCTCTCTTCCCTCTCTCTAATGAATAAAAAAAGCCTATAAGGCATTGGACATGTAGCTCAGTGCATATGGCATTGTACCAAACACCAATGTGACAGGTGTGAGCCCCATTGTTGGCACTAAAAGGAACAACCAAATGTTGTAAAGTAGCATACCTTTATTCCGTGGGCTTATGTAGAGATGCCAAGGCAGGATACAGAAGAAGTATTAGGAGGAGATTTATTAATAAGCCAGCTGCATATGACTGACATGGGGTATAGCTATCCCAAATCACGTGTGAGAAAATTAGCCCTGACGCTAGTTATATAGACTTGATCACATATAGGTTGGGGGAAAAGGAAAGTCTTAATGTTTCTGTGAATCCTCTAAACAAATGTTGCCATCCTATGCCATGATATCATGCTCTCCTCTGCCCATGTGAGATCAAGGGTATATAAGCAGCCCCTGAACTATATTTGAAACAGCACGATTTGGGCCTGATGCCTTGTGTCAGCCACATGCGGCTGGCATATTTAATAAATCTCCTCCTCTAATAAAACTCTTCAAAATTCATCTAGACTGGGTGTCTCTATGTGAACTCGATGAAATGAGGTACAGTGTCTTTCAGAATCGGGGGTGCGATACTTTATAACATATGGGGGCTCATCTAGGATCCAGTGTTTTGTGTCACTGGATAGAGACACCGCCAATTGGCTGGTCTCTCCGAGAAGCTGCCTGGCCCCACTTGAATCTCGTGGAGAGGCGCACCACCTGGGACTTTCCAGAGCTCCTGGTCTTCCTGTGGGGTCTGGACAGTTCTATGTTAGATGTCTTCCAGTTCCCAAATTTGACAATTTGGATTATTCGGCAGAGAAATCAAGGAGGTAAGCAAGGCAACTCTTTTTGCTTTATGTTCTAGCTTTTCTTTGAATACTTGCTTTCACTTTTCAGTTTAGAACTGGTACTGGTCTGGGACTAGCTGTAGGTAAAGTAGACTTGTGACTAATTTGTAACTCCAGTGCATAGGTAAGGCAGATCTCCTGTTTTGCTGATTTTAAACACTGGTAGCCTGTAGGTAAAACAAACTCTTTGTTTTATTAATTTGAAACTCCAGAGGTATAAATGCAATGGATCTTTTACTGATTTGAAACTTCGGTGTGTAGGTGAAACCAGCTACTTTATTGATTCGAAAAACTTGTCTCCACGTTTGGTGATGTTCTCAGGAGGAAGCCTGAGCAGGGACTGAGTCGATGCTGAGCTAATCAGTCCCATCTCAGGACTTTTCAGGAACACCTTGGTATTTATGAAGATCGCATTCTTCTTTGTTCTCCTTCCTTTTGTCTAAAATACCTGGGTTTAAAGTCTAAAGTCCTTGCAGGGATGCAGCCTGCATACATCTGAGAGGCTATGAGTGAGGGGAAGCCCTTCCCCATCTATGAAAGCACACGTGTGTGTGTGTGTGTGTGTGTGTGTATGTGCAAGTCCTTTGTTTAATGTCTAAATGTGTGTTTTAAAGCCTGTCTTCAGTCTTCTGTGTTAAAACTGGAAGCTACTGACTAAAAGCAATCTTAAGTAGCAAACTATTATTCTCTTTGTTCTTAAACTAGCTTCGGGGTGCCCTGCTAGGTTTCTCTCCTTGTCTTGTGTAATAGGTAATATCTCAAGAGCCAGACACTTTTATTCTGTGTGATAGTTAATTATCTGTCTTATCCTTTTGTTTTTATTCCTGCACTGATTTCTGGATTTTTCTGAAGTAGTCTTAATTCTGTAATTGGTAATCTTAGCTATTAAATATGGAAAGAGGGGCCAGTTCACAGAAGACCCCTTTAGGTTGTCTTTTAAAGCACTTTCAAGAAGCTTATGGAGACTGTTAAGCCTAATCCAGAGGGACCCGAAACATTGAAGACACAAACAAAGTCCATCGATTACACATCAAAGCTTTATTGTCTAGCTTGGTCAAGCGCAGCAACTCTGACAGAAGTCTGAGGGAGAGCGCACCGGCCCTTTTTTGCTACTTAGTTTTTATAGTTTTGTAAGTGGGAAGTACAGAAGCAAAAATTGCAATTAGGAGCCCCTTACTATTATTGGTTATAGTCATATGTCCTTTAACATGATAGGACCACGTTCAATTTGTAAGCCATACATCATTTTGGAGAAAACAAAATTTACAAGTCAACACAATGGTAGAAAGATGTCTTTTTACATATTAAAAGTGTTTATCGGCCCTGGCCGGTTGGCTCAGTGGTAGAGTGTCGGCCTGGCGTGCGGGGGACCCGGGTTCGATTCCCGGCCAGGGCACATAGGAGAAGCGCCCATTTGCTTCTCCACCCCCACCCCCTCCTTCCTCTCTGTCTCTCTCTTCCCCTCCCGCAGCGAGGCTCCATTGGAGCAAAGATGGCCCGGGCGCTGGGGATGGCTCCTTGGCCTCTGCCCCAGGTGCTAGAGTGGCTCTGGTCTCGGCAGAGCGACGCCCCGGAGGGGCAGAGCATCGCCCCCTGGTGGGCAGAGCGTCGCCCCTGGTGGGCATGCCGGGTGGATCCCAGTCGGGCGCATGCGGGAGTCTATCTGACTGTCTCTCCCCATTTCCAGCTTCAGAAAAAACATTTATAAAAAAAAAAAGTGTTTATCTGCCATCTCTCTGTCCAGAGTCACACGTGTTAACCACATGCATTTACATAGAAGAGGTAGTTTCTGTGGGGACAAATGCCCACAAATGGTTTATTGCTATAAGAAAAGGTTTATTTTGGCTTTTCTCTCCCTGTACCTGGCTAGCCATTCACCCCTTTCCCCACAGGCATGGTGGAATGTCTGGGAATCCATGTTTTCCTCCCCTTTGCATTTACAATACAATGCCAAGGGCCATCCTGGTCATGCCAATCACACAGTACAGGGACTATTTCTCACAATTTCTCTGCACACCTTAACCCAAATTAATAAAATGTTCTTCAAGCCTCCCAAAATATTAATATTAATTCTGTAGTTTTTGGTACTTTACAACACCTGCGGGTGAAGTGGCACAGTGGCTTCTCAGAGACGGCCGTAAATACGGAATTAAATGGTCCAAGAAAAGGCTATGCTATTTCTGTGAATTAGAATGGCCTATTTTAGGAATAGGATGGCCAGCAATTGGGATTTTTAATCTCTGGCCCGTAGAAGAAGTCTGGAATATAGTAACTGAGGATCCAGGCTACCCTGATCAGTTTCCATACAGTGATCAATGGCTAAACTTAACATTAGATCCGCCACAATGGTTAAAAGCTTGCTCAATACAGAAAGGGTGATACGTCTTCCTAGTCCGGCCAGATTTATATCTAAGACAGAAAAGAGATTTGAAAGAAAAAATTAGAACTCAGAAAGAAATCAATGTACATATTGCAATAGGGAATACGGACAGGAAAAGTATTTCTCCAGCCTCTAGGAGAAAAGGCTAGCAAGTAAATGATTTAGGTGAAAGAGAAGAGAGAAGCTGAGCGGGGATGTATGGTGTGCGGAACGATGGAGTGGGGGTGTGGCCACGGAGAGGTGAACATGTTCAAGCCTCTTCCCCTCCAGCCATGCTACTGCCCTTGCCACCTCAGCGCACCCAAGCAGAAGGCAAACACCAAGCAGAAGGCCGAGCACCAAAAGGCGAGCCCCACTGCTACCTCCAGATGCCTGGCTAGGCTAGGGCTCAGCTTGCTGTGTGTGGTGCAGAGGAGAAAGAGCAATGAAGTAAGAATAAAATAACTAAAATATAGAATAGAAATTAATTTCAAATGTCCACCGGTGGACCAAAGGAGGTTTTGCCTGTTTGGAAATTAGAGGTGTAAAGCCAGTAGCCACGGCCACCATCACAGCAGCCTGGCCCATGCAGGTTCGCATTGGATTTGGACAGTCGGTAAAGAAACAACGGAGCCAAAAACTGATGGGCCATCATCTTTAATTCTAGCTTGCACCCGGCGGGCAAGTAAAAAACACACACTGGGCTCTAAAACCCACTCACATTCAGTGCTCACAAAGTTACTGACTTATCTGAGTTTCCTAGAATCAAAGGTTTCTAGTTCAACAGACTTATTCACCTCTGTTCCCCATCTCCTTCCTTCTCCCTGCACAAACTGGCTTCTCACTCAACACTCCACCATCTTGGCTGCTTCTCCTGGCCTCCTCCATGTGGCCTTTCTCTGCTCTCTGCTCTCTCCTCTAATGCTAATCTCAGGAACCAAGAGAACAAGTTCCTGTTCTGCCCCCATTTTATAGTGCAGAAATCAAAACCTTTAATCCAATATACAAAATACAGAAGTCTCTAATACAAAGTCACTTATCTGGGGCATGATGGGATTGTACCACCCCACATCAAAAAGGGTGGGAAAGGCTTAGTCCTAAAACCAAGCCCCACTCTACAAGCATCTTGCCTGCCCACAGCCCACCCCCAACACTCATTAATATCATCTGGGTGGCCTGACCTGTGGTGGCACAGTGGATAAAGCATCGACCTGAAATGCTGAGGTTGCCGGTTTGAAACCCTGGGCTTGCCCAGTCAAGGCACATATGGGAGTTGATGCTTCCTGCTTCTCCCCCTCCTCTCTCTCCCCCCTTCTCTAAAATGAATAAATGAAATCTTTTTTAAAAAATCACCTGGGCAACAGCTTCCATGTGGGCAGTGCCATCTTTAACAAAGTGAGCATAATATATTTTATCTGCCCAACAGAGGGTAGGAATAGTATTAAAAATTAAGACTTTGCTTTAAAAAAATCTTAAAGGAGAGAAAAAGAATTTAGAAATGAACAAACCATAGGTGTGGGCCATGCTAATTAATTGGCAGTTTCTTAAATTAAATTGCAGCTCCAGAAGGAATGATAGAATCATAAGTAATAAAATTATAGGAAATAAAATTAAAAATAAGCTCTCCATGTGTTGGGAATAATGACTTGTTGCCCCCACTAATATAAACATTAGAGAAAAATTCCAACACTCTCTCGTGGGCTGAGGGGGTGGTGGAATCTCCTCCAAGTCTCTCAGTTACGTAGAAGACATGGAGTTCATAAGGAAGATCCACAGCATTAACCTTAATGGTAAAAACTGTAAAAGGAAATATTCAGGGAATTGTGGGAATTCGAAACCTCATATAGGCTAAAGCAACTCACTATTGGGAAAGTAATTTGTGAACATTGTATTTAGCTGCTCAAAGCAAGGCAGTTAGTTTACAGGTGGCAAATTGGTTCAAGTCCTGCTTAGAAGAAGCCCCATTGTCTTGCTAAGAAAAACTGCAGGAAAAAATGGGTAAAAGCAGCAAGCTCTTAGTTCTTGGAGTCTGCTTCTCCCTCAGACATCCACCTTGGCCCTCAGGATTAAAATTACTGTGAGTCAAAAGAAAGTTAGTATCTCATTGCCAGCTGGGTAGTTTATACCAAGAATCCCTTATTGTATAAAAGTATTTCCCATGTTAAAATGTATGTGTTGTTTAATTCTTTATTTAGGCCTTTTGTTAATTCTTTTATTTGCTGTTTTATAGTCCTGTAATATTGGAATCTTAGTTTAAATGTTAGGAATTGTTAATAATGTCTTATTTTATCATGCCTTTGTTAAAATTTCTTTTGAATGCTAATGTACTGAATCATTTAGCAGAAGAGATTCTGGAATTCTAAAGAAGATACCCAAACCTATTTTCTTGAATTGATCCACCTAATAATGTTGCTTTTGTCTTTTTCCAAAAGTTTATATAAACAGATAAGGACTCTCAAGCCCCTCAGTGAGATCTTCTGAGCATGGATTTTAAGGTCTATAATGACCAAGATAGTAACAGAAAAGGCAAATAAGGCCCAAAAGAGGTCAGGAAATATCAGCTTTTGGCATACGCTCTAAAGGCTCCAGCACCCAGAAGGGGTTTCATAGGATTCCTTCAGGGCCTTGCATCAAGAGTGGAAAGAAAAGAAAGGTCACTGAACTGAATGAAGCCTGCCAGGCTTCTCAGTCCTACCGAGAGACACATTTTTGCTGTGTAAAGAGGGACATAAGAAGGTAAGCTGCCCCCTTGCTCCATGGAGGGAGGGTTCAGTCTCTTCTAGCCCTGCTCCAGCTACCTGTGACCTGACCTTGCCCAGCATACTGGAATTTGACACTGAAGGCTAAAAGGTGCCAAAGCTGGCCTTGGCCCCATCTCATGATATCATTCATGAGCCTAAGGTATTTCTTCCAAGTAGCAGGTAAACTCATCTCATTTCTTAAAAACATGAGGGCCATTTACTATGCCTTGCCTGAATATTTGAGTTTTATTTATCCCTGGTAGATCTCTACTGTGGGTATTGACAGTCTGATTTTGTTGCTTTATTTAATGTATAATATCTCCTTTATTCCTCTTGTCTCAATGCCCCATGTCTATTGTAGGCTGGGACCTGCTCCTAATTCCAGCTAGAAGCAGTGGCCACTAGGACTTAAACTCTAGCTGCAAAGTGTAGAATGTGACCACAACTCCAATGCCTTGTAGACTTTTCTTCAATATGTGTAACTCCTATTCTTTAGAACATTTCTCAGACTATACTGAAATTAAGTTACATTGGCAAATAATATAAAGCAATGAGAATGTCAACATAGACTTAGCGAAATTATGTTAACATGTTAAGAACTTGTGACTGTAAGATTTATTTTGAATCCTGTTACATTGGTTAGAATTTTACTTTTGTTTAATAATCTAGTAGGCTCTTAATACTTTATTGTATTAAGATGCTTGTTATAGTATTTATTAATATTAGCTATTTGAATTTTATTGTTAATTGTCTATTTTTCCAGTCTGCCTTAAAATCAGAACATAGTAACTCAGATGAATAGATGCCACCTAGAACCAGTGGGGTATTGGGACCCTTATTGCCAAAGGTTTATTTGAAACCAGTTAGAAAAAGGATTTGGCCAACAGGAAAGGGATAATTAGAAAAGCCAAACTTAGAATCTATTACAGAAGGCATAATATCTGAATGTTTAGTTTATTCCCAAGTGAATACTAAGCAAAATAAGGAAATTATAGAAAAAACAGGGAAAAAGCAATTTTCGCAAGTAAACATTTAAAATAGACTTTAATAAATTAATTGACAATTGTTAGGAAATTGCTATACAAAATTCTTTCCAGGTTTAGCTTGCCCATTCTAGTACTGGACCTGCATTTGTGTCCACAGTTTCAAAGCCAGTAGGAAAGGAACCCAATATTAATTAGAAACTAATTTGAAGTTACATTGTGCCCACAGGTACCAAAAGATCAAGACAAGTAAAATGCATGAATCAAATAATAAAGGAGGCCCTGGCCGGTTGGCTCAGCGGTAGAGCATTGGCCTGGCGTGCAGGAGCCCCGGGTTCGATTCCCGGCCAGGGCACACTGGAGAGGCGCCCATCTGCTTCTCCACCCCTCCCCCTCTCCTTCCTCTCTGTCTCTCTCTTCCCCTCCCGCAGCGAGGCTCCATTGGAGCAAAGATGGCCAGGGCGCTGGGGATGGCTCTGTGGCCTCTGCCTCAGGCGCTAGAATGGCTCTGGACGTGACAGAGTGATGCTCTGGAGGGGCAAAGCATCGCCCCCTGGTGGGCATGCTGGGTGGATCCCGGTTGGGTGCATGCGGGAGTCTGTCTGACTGCCTCCCCGTTTCCAGCTTCGGAAAAATGAAAATAATAATAATAATAATAAAAATAAAAATAATAATAATAAAAGAAATGTAACCACCCTTTCCCTAAGTAATTGACAGATTTACAGGTTACTCAACAAACTGTTCAAAGACTGTCCAAAGGTGCTTCCAGCAGATTCAGTGTATCATCCAAGGACTGACTTTCATGTGGACAGGTCCACACACCATGATCCTGACAACTCCCACTGCTGCTAAGGTAGAAAAACAGCATGCCCTACTCCAACCACAAACCAGAAGCTGGTTGGTCTATGTACGGCGAATGTATGAAAAACTCACTAAGGACTTCTTTTTATCAGACTTTCGGAAAACGGAAACTAGAGTAAAACAAAAGCCAACTTAATTGTCACTAAAGTTTAAGATTTTTAAAATCAAGAGTTCTGACTGGAAAGGAAATTGTACAGTCTATAGAAAATTAATAGTAATATTTGTTTCTTTAGTGAACTGTAATGCTATTAATTCTGTCTGTTAAATATCTGTTACATGTTATAATATCCCTAGACAGCAGCCTCATATTCTTCAGTAAACTAAGTCAAAGATTTGACTTAGGAAATAGAACCAGTGGGGAATGTTGTAAGGTACCAAAAGCTGAACATTGATATTGATATCCTGGGAGGAAAGGTCAGGCTTTCCTGTCCCATCCCTCCTTTAGGGAGGGGAGGGAGAAGAATGTAGAAGTTTCTGGCTTGCAAGAACAATAGATCATTCAGCTTTAAATCTAAAATAAAGGTTAACAGAGAAACTTCTTTTTCAACAGGAGACAGAATTTACATACCACCTTGCATTGATTGTAGTTCCTCCCCCTTCCTGGAGTCTTGAAGTAAAATACCTCTAGGCTAGTGAGGGAAGATGAACCCTGAAAGCTTTGTAAACATCTTTGATTATGTTACCTTGATAGTCAAAATGTTTCTGTGTATCCTCTAAACAAATGTTGCCAGCCTATGCCATGATGTCATGCTCTCCCCCACCCGAGTGTGATCAAGGGTATATAAGCAGCCCCTGATCTATTTTTGGCACTGCACAATTTGGGCCTGATGTTCTGTGTCAGCCATATGCAGCCGGCATATTAGTAAATCTTCTCCTCTAATAAAACTCTTCAAAATTCATCTGGACTGGGTATGTCTACATGAACTTGATGAAATGAGGTACAGTGCCTTTCAGAATCTGGGGTGCGGTACTTTATAACAGTGTGTTGGTTGTGTCTTTCCTCCGGTTGGCAATTGGTACCAATAAGCAGAGTCCTCATAGCCTCCTCAAGAGTAGTCTCAAAGAGGCTGCCAGCCCTGCTGCTAAGCCGGAGTGTCCCACTGCACGAGGAAGTTGAATCAGGGACGCCTTGCCAACATAGGGCTAGGGCTCTCCTGGGACAGGGGAGCACTTCTCTAGGAAGCCAGGCTGTCTCTGAGGAGGGTGTGGACAAAAAAAGGGGCCACATGCTGAACCTGACAAGCTCCAGGGAGGCTTGCATGGTGGCCTTACAAACTCAGACCTAAAATAACCACACAAGATGGTCTGAAATGGAAACTTTCTAACTAAAAGCAAGCAGTTCATGGTGGGCAGTAATGTCCTAGGGAGGTATTTTTCTCTAATAAAGGTCAAAGGCTTACATTAATTGAGCCTGTCTGTTGTCTTTTGCATCTACAGTAAGGTACCTGATAATGGCACCAGAGAAAATTCAGGTCCAAGGGGGCTTCTCAGGTGAGAAAGAATTCAGGCGAGAGACAGGGTGCAAGTGTTCAGGCAAAGCAAGCAGTTTATTAAGCAAAGCTGAGCACTTGATACAAGACACAAGTGGGCAACTCAGCTGTCTGAGCACCACTACCTGTTGGGGTCTTAGAGATCATATACTTTTTAACTGTAACTTCCAAGTTTCCCTTTTGATGATACTCTCTGACCATCGTACAGTATTTCAAGGCCGTTTGGATATTTGGTGATTTTATTCTGGCAGACCGTGTGATCTCTGACCCCCTCCTTCAGTGGGTGAGATAAAAACCCCTTTGTTCCCCTCCCCCTTTCCTGCCCTGGTGCCTGTCTATCCTATCTAACAATAGCACGCCTTAGAAATGTAAGGGTAATTTTTTACTGCACTCCTCAGGGCAAGCATATCAGCAGAGCAGAAGCCAACCACCCTCATTGTTATTATCATGGTCGTTGTTAGCTATCATATTCCCGCCCACATAAAAGAAATTTTAGTATATACATTTTTACTTTCAACCATTACCCTGCTTTACGTTCTCAGCCTCCCTAATCTATCACCAATCAATTTCATGTTACCCCTTTGTCTTCTGCTTTGCTTCTGATGTACAAAATACTGGCAAACCGCCATTTTCCAGATCACTTTTTCAATCTGCTAAGACTTTGATTACCAGCAATTGTCCACAGGTTGGCTAAAATAAACTCATATTCTACAGGTCTGGACGCTGCTTAAGTTGACAAGGGAGACCTGGGGGGGGCGGGACCCTCCCCTCACGAAACATCTTCAGGGAGATGGCGACCCTCCGTGGAAGAACAGCCTCTCTACACAGGGAGGGCCCCCTCAGAAGATCACCATATTCAAGGAGGGAGACCCTCTCCAGGGAGTTGTACCCTCTCCAGGGAGGAACGTCCTGTCTAAGGCGAGGCTGCAGCTCCTTTCCAGGGACTGACCCAACCACAGGGAGGTGTCCGGCCCTCGCGGTCCCCGCCCCGTCAACCACAAGCTGTCAGCCCCGCCCCTCCCTGTCCGGCGCTGTCCCGGATCCTCGCTGTCCAGGCGGGATGCCGACCCCACCCCTCGCAATCTGCCCCCACTCAGTACCCCCTTCCCACAGCCCCCTGCCAAACACCCCGCCCAGCGCCCCCTGAACCGTCCCCACGCTATCCCCGCCTACGCCTTCCCTGCCCCATGCCATCCACGCGCCTCGCTGTCGCTGTCGCTGTCCTTCCAGCCCCGTGCTGTCGGACCCACCCCGGGCCGGCCCTCCCCTCGCCATTGGCCCCTCCCCATCACCGCCCACGCCTTGGAACCCTGCCCTGCGCAGTCCCTAAAATATAAGGGTGTAAAGAGATTCAAATTGAAAGATGGGAAAAGACACGTAGATGCGGTAATACAGAAGTAGGTTGAGAGTTTTTGTTACATGCACTCAGCTTTTCATTTCCAATTGTACACCATATTGCAGCAGAGGACAAAACTTTCTGGTGACTTTTACCTAGCTGTTATTCTCAAGATGCACAAGAGATGGCAACAAAAACATAGTTGTGGGCTTTTTTCCTAGACGGGTCCACTGTGATATTGATCCAAATATATTCAAAACAGAAAAGCAAACGCCTTGGCTGGATGGCTCGGTTGGTTGCAGCATCGGGCTGAGATGCAGAGGTGGCTGGTTCAATCCTAGGCTGGGGCACATACAGGAACAGATTGATGCTTCTGTTTCCCTCTCTCCCCCTTCCCTTCCCTGGATTCAATTAAAAATAAAGAGAAAAAAAATAAAAATTAAGCAACGGCACTGTCCACTACATTAAATGAGAATCCAGACCTGGTAATAATTCCTACTTTAAGACCCTCACACGCCTCACATTACCTATTGCTCCCATTTGCTGGATGAAACAAGGACAATTATTATCTCCATTTCACAAGTATCTGAACTATGGACTGATTCTAACACAGTTCAAATTCCAGAACCAATGGTCCAAGGTGGGTTAGAAGAGTGAGCACTCACAGTATCCCGGGCAAAACGAGCAATCCAAGTACTCCTTGCAGCCTTTTTTTTTTTTTTTTTTTTTAAAGAAAGGTTTTTTATTTTATTTATTTTTTACAGAGACAGAGAATGAGTCAGAGAGAGGGATAGACAGGGACAGACAGACAGGAATGGAGAGAGATGAGAAGCATCAATTATTAGTTTTTCATTGTGCGTTGCAACACCTTAGTTGTTCATTGATTGCTTTCTCATATGTGCCTTGACCGCCAGCCTTCAGCAGACTGAGTAACCCCTTGCTGGAGCAGCGACCTTGGGTTCACGCTGGTGGGCTTTTGCTCAAACCAGATGAGCCCCCGCTCAAGCTGGTGACCTTGGGGTCTCAAACCTGGGTCTTCCGCATCCCAGTCCGACACTCTATCCACTGCGCCACCGCCTGGTCAGGCTCCTTGCAGCCTTCTGTTGAACATTGAACAGCGGCACCTTGAGATACAATTTTAATTCGTTCTGTAACCAAGCTCGTAAGTCAGTCAACTCGTATATCAAACTGCTGATACTGGACCCGTGCACCAACGCGCCAACTAGCAGCAGCTTCCTGAATCACGACTCGTATCTTGAAATTTCGCTCAGATCTCGAACAAAAATACAGAGCCGCAGCTCATATCTTTAAAAAAAAGTATGTTGGTCTGTTCGTATCTCAAGGTACCACTGTACTGTAATTTTTATTTATGTTTTTAAGAAAAACTGCTCAAAACCTGATGGTCCAGCTTGCCATGTTCTCACCTAAGGTGGTATTTGAGGTGGAACTTGGGCAGGAAATGAGATAGGATAGGTGGAGAGGGAGGAGGTGGCCTGGCCCTTCCCAGGTGCTCAACCAAGAACAGATCCCTTTAAGAGTGCCCTCCCCACTTCTACCCCCTCCCTGTCTTTACAATCTGTTCTTCAGTCCAGAGCATTGGTCTGCTTCTACCCACGTGTCCTTCCTCTGAGGCCTCACCTGACAGGAGCTTCCCACAGGCTCAGAATGAACTAGAGCTGACTTCTGGCTCCACCACCTGCAAGCTGTGTGATTTCAGGCAAATAAATAAAAACTCAGTCTCCTCATCCATCAAATGCGGAGAATGGCTCCCTCTCGGGTGGCTGTGAGGATTCAGGAAAGTGGTGCGTGTTAGCTCCTGCTAAACATGTGACCAGCACTCTCTCTCCCTCTGTCCTGTCTTGGTCCATGCCTCATATGACATTCCTATCAGTCTCTTCCTCTCTGCAGCCACCACCACATGGCATGTGAGACCTTGGAGCTCAGGACGGTCCTCCCGTACTCTGTTCTTGCTGTTCCCAGCTGACATCCAGGCCAATAATAAACTGATATGGCCAAGCACCCGGAAGCCCAGGCTTACCCGGGACACCCTCCCAGTCCTTGCACTTTCACAACCTCTTCATTCCTTGGAGACCACAGCCCGAGAAGGGACACTGAGGGGCCACCTGAAAAGGGGAGGCATCCAGAGGAAAAGGGCAGAAGGACTCAGTGCCTGTAACCTCCACCATTATTATGACTTGCTCTTGGCCTTCTCTAGAAGCAGAGCAGCTATGGCACAGAGGGGCCAGACCCACAGGCCACTGGGCTGTTTTCCCTAAACTCCTTTCTGGCATCTAACTTGAGATCCTCAAGCTGCAGCAATAGTTCATATGGCCTTACTGGGGTCCCTGTAAAGATGGAACTCTCCAACCTATTCATGTAAAAAACTTAATTCTTAAAGTTTTTATTTATTAATTTTAGAAAAAGACAGAGAAAGGTGGGGAGGAGCGAGAAGCATCAACTGGTAGTTGCTTCTCCTATGTGCCTTGGCCAGCAGAGCTTGGAGTTTCTAACCAGCAATCTCAGTATTTCCAGCTCAATGCTTTATTCATTGCACCACCACAGGTTGGACTATTTATTGATTTTAGAGAGCAAGAGGAAGGGGAGTGGGGGGAGACAGACAGAGGCTGAGAGAGAGAATCATTGATTTGATGTTCCACTTGTTTAAGCATTGAATGGTAGCTTCTGACACATGTCCTGACCAGGGATCAAACCCACAACCTTCACATATTGGGAGGACATTGTAACCCACTGAGCTACCTGGCCAGGGCTCCACCCTATTCATTTTGTAAGTTAGCTCTCAATATGCCAATGTGGATTATCTGTGTCCACATCTAAGAACTGGGACACCTTCCAGTGTGTGATGACCTGGGCCTCCTTCACTTACCCCTGCCTGCCTGGAACACAGGGGACAATGAACTTCTGAGGACACAATGGATTCCTGAAATGGGCCATCAAACCTAGAAATACTTGAGCTTTCATGCTGTTTAAGCTTAAGCTAAATGGAATGCTGAAGCTTCTTCCTAAAACAGGCTTTGCTATATTTATAAAATATAATGTGCAATTTCCTTACCTTTCTTCAACAATAGCCAGCTACCTGTTTTTGTAAACTCAACAACCATTACTTGAAAGACACCAGACGGTGGCCACAGACAGACTCGGGACCCCAGACACAGACCCTACGTTCCTCCACCTAAACAACAGACCCCAAACCAAAAGTAGGACCCTGGACCCCAGGCCCCAAACCAAACACTGTTCTCCAGACCCAGGTCAGACCCTGGAGCCCAAATGCCAGACTCCAGAGACTGACACAAGAACTTGGACACCAGATGCCCCACATTACATCTTATGGCTAGAGCTGTGTGTGAGCCCCACCCTGGAAACCAGGACATGGAGACACACACAGAGGGACCCCACACCCCAGATGCCACACAGCTCAATACAGATTCAACCTCAGACCCCAGAGACTGAATCCACATCTGTAACTGAGACCCCACAGCCAAACTCCAGACATGGAGCTGGACAACAGACCCAAGTTTCCACACGACAGATGCAGGAGCTGAACCGGATCCTCACAATGTAAACACAGCCGGGACTCAGTACAGAAAACTCATGACTCTGAGTCCAAGCAGCTAGCTTCTCAGATGTGTTTTCATGCTGCTAAATGAGGGAGCATTACAGAATTCACCAAACCCTACAAAAATTAACCCAAACAGCTGACAGTGAACAAAAATAACAGTAACCCCAGCTGGCAGAGGTCCACGTCTCAGCTGCAGCACTTTCCTGAAGTCAGTTTCTCATCCTTTATCTCCACATGTCCAGCTCATCGATAGAGTGGGGGATAAAAAACATATTTTCCTCATACCTTATAAGTTCCAACAGCTGTGGTAATAATCAAAGGAACTTAATCAGATGAACAAGAGATACTCAACATATAACACATGCTCAAGGTGAATTCTTATTTCAAAGAACACAAGACAGTGAAGTAACGGGGTCCTCTCACAGGAAGGAGGCTGTGCCTTGTGAAGGTAAGGGGCCGTGCCCATAAGCTCTGGGTCGAGGCATTGTGGAAGGGGTCTCGCCTGACACAGAAGTCCTGTCACATTGGTTCTGTTATTGGTTCTGTTCCCTGTGAACACAGGAAACAGGCCCACCAGAGAGAATGGGGTCCTGTCACATCAGCTCTGGAGCCTGTGAGTGTGAGGAATGGTCACTGTCCGAGACTGAGGGCATCATGTCATTTTTGATCCACGTGAGTGCAAGGAGAGGACTTTCCCTGAGAGCATAGGGCATCCTGTCACATCTGCTCTGTGTCATTTGACAGTGTGGAAAGGTCACAGTTGAGAGAGTAGAAGGTCTGGGTTTGATCTCATTGCCTCTGGACCCTCTGATGTTAGAAGGGGTCCTACCACAGGAGTCATGGTTCAGCACGGCTGGGTCTTCTGACTGTGGTGAGGGGCCTCACATTAGGAGGGGGTCATGTGAGCTTTGGATTTTGCCTCCGTGGACAGGAGTCCCACCAGAGAGAATGATGAGCTTTCTCCCACGCACTTTAGTTCCTACCATTATGAAGACACAGACATCCAGAGCTGGGGGTGATGGGAGGAGCCTTGAATATTCACTGTGTCCCTGCAACATGACAAAGGCAGGTGCTTGGTAAACGGGTGCTGTTCCCATGGTGCACACTAGATGGCAGCAGAGAAGAGCGTTTCCTGGCGGAATGCACCCCAGTGTGCGCGGTGTTCCGCTCAGACAGCGTGGACAGTCCGGTCACATCAGCTCTGCCTCCTCGGAGTGTGGCCAGGGGTCTTCCCTGAGGGAGTCTGTTCGCACCTCTCAGTCCCAGACTCCCTGTGCAACTTGTACACCCAATGTCAGACATGTGGATCCAGGGAACAAACCTATTAGGACCTTTGTTTTGTCACTTGTAAAAGTTGTCACTTTCATAGTTTATAACATGCTTTGTACAAAACCTTGGCTTCGGACTTGGCTCTGCCGCCTAAAAGCCTGTGAGGTTGGACCTCGCCGTGCTCACGTGAACTGGAACCAGAATTAGTGTGCTCCCGGATATGGTATGCGGTCCAGCTGATGGACTCACTAAAAGTGGTCCAATCAGAATGACTTTTATTTTAGAACCTGAGACGTGTAGCCCAGAACTATTCTGGGCACCCTTTTCTGGTCCTCACAGGTCAGCTGTACCGATTCCCCACGCCTGCTCACCTCCAGCCCCCTCCACTCTCGTGACACGCCCTGGACCACATCACTAACTTCACGTTTGGGTTCTGTTAGGTGGACAGAAATATAATGCATAGCCACTGACAGACACCACACCCAAATGGGTATTCAACAACAGCCTCGATTTCTTTGTTGCTTCCTGTGCCATCTCACCTCATATACTCAATACGCGCACAGGGAGGTGACAGAGGAACAGGACTTCTTACTCCAGAGACAGGGGAAAACCAAGCCTCCTCAGAGCCCCTACACCTTCTCCTTCCTCCCTTTCTCACCTGACCATTTGGGGAGCCTATGGGGAGGTTTCACATTCAACCATACAGGAGAGAGGGTCACTCCAGAGCTGACCCACTCAACGTGTTCTGTGCATAACCCCCAGAATGTTAACATTTTCCCCTGTAGCAACATGCTGACACACAAAGAACATGGAAAACACTGTGTGCTGGGGTCCAGCCCCGGGGGGAATCCAGGGGTCCCACAGGAAGAGATGGCGTCGGCACGAATCGAGTGAGAGAGCTGAATTCTTTTCTTTCTCTTTATTTTCTGGTTAGCATTTACTGCCAGGCATCTCTCTCAATTGCTGGTCTAGCTTTCCTTTTATGCACACACACTAAGTTACAATCACATGATATTCAGAATACATTGATTAGTCATTGTTTTTGTTTCACTATGGTTACATTTTCTAGGTAACAGTTAATTCATTTCTATAAACTATAAATCAGGTGGTAAGTCATTCAAAGTACAATTATACAATAACTTGAACAGCAATAACAATATTGATACAAACCTCCAAAAGGTCAGTACTAATTAATAACTCTACCTTGTCTAAGATTCTATTGTCTAGTCAAATTTTATTTATTTACTATATTCATACACTAGTTAAGTTCTAACTTTATTCTTCTCAGAGTGTTCCTCCACCTGCAGGTCAGGTATGCAAGAAGAAAGGAATGTTTCTTTACTCTACCACATGAAAAGGCTAGGGAGGAAAAGTGATGAATTAAGTGAAGGCTGAAAGGTGCTCTGTGTATAGTTACTGTTTCCTACCTATTCATAAGTCACAATCTATTCTTTCTAACATGATTAATAAGAAGAAATTCTCCTACAAACTTAACTCTTTACGAAGGATATCATAGCCAGCCTTTTATGTCTATGAGCCCAGTTCAAGGGGCTTATAGGCTTTTCTGTGGAACTCACACCCTCTGTCTCATTTCCAAAGAAATTACTACGAATCTACAGGGAAAGCACGGTACTATTATCCCTGTGCCATAAATGATAGCACACACCCAGAAAAAGGGAGGATATAAGGCCAGATTAATTCAAAAGGTCAAAGGGGGAAGTGTCATTGTGCCTTTCCTTTGCGGTGACTTTGTCAACCCGCAGCCATTGGCAGCCATTGGTCTTCACTGTGATGACTTTGTCAACCAGCAGCCATTGGTCTTCTCTGCTGTGACTTTGTCAATCAGCAGTTTTTGATCTTCTTCTGCTGTGACCCTGTCAGCCAGCAGTTGTGGGTCTTCTTCTGCTGTGACCTTGTCAGCCAGCAGTTGTGGGTCTTCTCCTGCTGTGACCTTGTCAGCCAGCAGTTGTAGATCGGCTCTCGACAACTGTGGTCCCACGAAGTCATCAGTGGATGACGTTTCAGATTGGTCCTCCCTCCTCTGACGGTACTTCCTACATTTGAGGCGAGAGAGGTGGAGCCACTCCACGTCCATTCTCCCTTCATCACCATCTATCTCCCTCTCCCATCCTCTCCCCCACCTCCTTCCCTCCTGCAGTCCCCAGCCCTCTGCTGTGTCTAAGCTGTGTGTGTGTGTGTGTGTGTGTGTGTGTGTGTGTGAGAGAGAGAGAGAGAGAGAGACAGACAGACAGACAAGAAGGGAGAGAGATGAAAAGCATCAATTCTTTGTTGCAGCACCTTAGTTGTTCATTGATTGCTTTCTCATATGTGCCTTGACTGCGGGGGCTACAGCAGACCAAGTAGCCCCTTGCTCAAGCCAGCCACCTTGGGCTCAATCTGGTGAGCCTTGCTCAAATCAGATGAGCCTGCGCTCAAGCCAGCAGCCTTGGGTTTTGAACCTAGGTCCTCAGTGTCCAAGTCAGACGTTCTACCCACTGCGCCACCACCTGATCATAAGAGATAGTTTTAGCACTTTCAAGTTTTCTTTTTTTATGCTCTTAAATATGTTACCCAAGGCCATTTCAAAACTTATTGGTTTCTACTATTCTTTTTTTTTAAGATGTTTTTATTTATTCATTATAGAGAGGGGAGAGAGAGTGAGAGAGAGAGAGAGAGAGAGAGAGAGAAGGGGGGAGGAGCAGGAAGCATCAACTCCCATATGTGCCTTGACCAGGCAAGCCCAGGATTTTGAACCGGCAACCCCAGCATTTCCAGGTTGACGCTTTATCCACTGTGCCACCACAGGTCAGGCGGTTTCTACTATTCTTTTGCCAAAAACGGGGAACCCAGGCTGGGGTTCTTGAGCCTGCAGCTCAGTGGGAAGAGACTGAAGCAGATTTAGATCCATTAACAAGATAAAAGAAACGTCTCCTCGAGTTTCTACATGCAAAGGAGACCTGAGCGGTGAGCACAGAGGTGGCATACTCATTAGACAAGAGAGGACACACCTGGGAGCCAGTGACGGGCAGAGAGGTTCCAGACGGGGCATTAAGTGGTAGACAAGTACCCAGGGCACACATGTGGTGCCCAGGACATCATGGGGTAATGGGGACACACATGGGGTGATGGGACTTGGAGTGATACATGACTCGTCAGAGCACCTTGGGTGTGTAGTGTGTTTACTGTTTTTCAAGTGTCCTTACCTTCAGGTGTCCACACTCCAGTATTTCTGAGGACACAAGTGCTCTTTGGGACAAGTTCAATGACCTCCCCTGGGTGTGGGGTGGAAGTGGACGCAGGTGAAGGGGTGGCCCTGTGTCCTCACCAGGGGTCATTGTACTCGTCCCTGCTCCCATCTTGTTTAGATTTTCCTGAGACAAAGTTGACAGAAATACTTAGCTTCAGCAAATAGGTCACCTTTTCCTCTGGACTGGACCTGGATCATGAGGATAGACTGCCTGGGGGTGTATGGTCCGTGGTGGGGAGGTCTGGGTGCAACCAGCATGAGTGAGGGGATCTGAGTCCCTGTCGAGCCCAGGTGGTGAGGGTGGGAGGAACCCTTTGAGGGAGGGTGGTGGAAACCAACACAAAACCTGCTGCAGAAACAGTGCGACCCCCTAACACCACAAACACCCAATCACAGCCTCCCCCATGAAGGGTGAAGCTGTCTGCAGCCTCACAGCCAGTGGAGGTGGTAGGAGCTCAGACATTTTCCATAAACAGCTGGGGCCAAATTAATGAGCCACGAATACTCCAGAGGAATGGTAGGCCTCCTGACAACCCCATTGCGGGACCCTGGAAACACGCAGAGCCAAGAACAGCCCCCAGGGAAACCGTCACTGGTGGGTCGGTCACCCTCACACCTGCACTGGGACGCCTGTCACTGCTGTCTCTGACGAAGGTCCCAGGGACAAAGGTGACGCGGGTGTCCGAGGTCCCGCGTGGCCAGCAGGCTGGGGCAAGGCCAGGAGGCCGAGGGGAGCTCCTTGCCCAGCGTGGAGGTTCCTGCCCCAAGCGCTACTTAGGCGGCAGGGGTGGGGGAGAGGTGCCCGCGGGAGCAGCTGGGAGCCTGGGGAGGTGGCAGGGAGGAGCAGCACCCCCCCCTCAGAGAAATCCAGGATGAGACGGGGTTGGTGAGCCCCGGGGACGCCCAGGAAGAGACGCTAAACGTCCCGAAATCTGAGACAGAGGGCTCTCCTGGACAAGGTAGCCCCCTCCACCCCTAACCCTTTAACGGGCTCCTTTGCAAAGCCAGTCCCGTCCATCCTGTCCCAGAACCCCCAAACCCGGAAATCGTGGCTGCAGGCTCGGGGACTTCATGCAGAGACATCCAAGCCAGCGGCAGGGAGGATGTTCACAGGCTGCGGAGGGGGATGGGGACACGGAGCCTTAGGGCAGGGGTCCCCAAACTACGGCCCGCGGGCCGCATGCGGTCCCCTGAGGCCATTTATCAGGCCCCCGCCACATGGAAGGGGCACCTCTTTCATTGGTGGTCAGTGAGAGAAGCGCATTGACCAACTCATTAGCCAAAAGCAGGCCCATAGTTCCCATTGAAATACTGGTCAGTTTGTTGATTTAAATTTACTTGTTCTTTATTTTAAATATTGTATTTGTTCCCATTTTGGTTTTTTACTTTAAAATAAGATATGTGCAGTGTGCATAGGGATTTGTTCATAGTTTTTTTTTTTGTTTTTTTTTTGAAAACTGGATTCTTTTTTATTTTTTATTCATTTTTAGAGAGGAGACAGAGAGAGAGACAGAGAGAGAGAAGGGGGAGGAGCTGGAAGCATCAACTCCCATATGTGCCTTGACCAGGTAAGCCCAGGGTTTTGAACCGGCGACCTCAGCATTTCCAGGTTGACGCTTTATCCACTGCGCCACCACAGGTCAGGCCATAGTTTTTTTTTGTTTTTTTTTTTTTTTTATTTCAAATGCTAAATTTATTCTGTAAAACCAATTTGCAGTGGGACTTTTAAGTCCCTGATTCATATAACTGTTTATTTATTTTTTTATTTTTTATTTTTTTTTATTTTTTTTTATAATTTTATTTTTTTAATGGGGTGACATCAATAAATCAGGATACATATATTCAAAGATAACAAGTCCAGGTTATCTTGTCGTTCAATTATGTTGCATACCCACCACCCAAAGTCAGATTGTCCTCTGTCACCTTCTATCTTGTTTTCTTTGTGCCCCTCCCACCCCCTATCCCTCTCCCATTCCCCCCTCCCCCCCGTAACCACCACACTCTTATCAATGTCTCTTAGTTTTACTATTATGTCCCACCTACGTATGGAATAATACAGTTCCTGTTTTTTTCTGATTTACTTATTTCGCTTCGTATCATGTTATCAAGATCCCACCATTTTGCTGTAAATGTTCCAATGTCATCATTTCTTATGGCTGAGTAGTATTCCATAGTGTATATGTGCCACATCTTCTTTATCCAGTCATCTATTGATGGGCTTTTTGGTTGTTTCCATGTCCTGGCCACTGTGAACAATGCTGCAATAAACATGGGGCTGCATGTGTCTTTACGTATCAATGTTTCTGAGTTTTGGGGATATATACCCAGTAGAGGGATTGCTGGGTCATAAGGTAGTTCTATTTTCAGTTTTTTGAGGAACCACCATACTTTCTTCCATAATGGTTGTACTACTTTACATTCCCACCAACAGTGTATGAGGGTTCCTTTTTCTCCACAGCCTCTCCAACATTTGCTATTACCTGACTTGCTAATAACAGCTAATCGAACAGGTGTGAGGTGGTATCTCATTGCCGTTTTGATTTGCATTTCTCTAATAGCTAAAGAAGATGAGCATCTTTTCATATATCTGTTGGCCATTTGTATTTCTTCCTGGGAGAAGTGTCTATTCATATCCTCTTCCCATTTTTTTATTGGATTGTTTGTTTGTTTGTTGTTGAGTTTTATGAGTTCTTTGTATATTTTGGATATTAGGCCCTTATCTGAGCTGTTGTTTGAAAATATCATTTCCCATTTAGTTGGCTTTCTGTTTATTTTGTTATCAGTTTCTCTTGCTGAGCAAAAACTTCTTAGTCTGATGTAGTCCCATTCATTAATTTTTGCCTTCACTTCTCTTGCCATTGGAGTCAAATTCATAAAATGCTCTTTAAAACCCAGGTCCATGAGTTGAGTACCTATGTCTTCTTCTATGTACTTAATTGTTTCAGGTCTTATGTTTAGATCTTTGATCCATTTTGAGTTAATTTTTGTACAGGGGGAGAGACTGTAGTCCAGTTTCATTCTTTTGCATGTGGCTTTCCAGTTTTCCCAGCACCATTTATTGAAGAGGCTTTCTTTTCTCCATTGTGTGTTGTTGGCCCCTTTATCAAAAATTATTTGACTATATATATGTGGTTTTATTTCTGGACTTTCTATTCTGTTCCATTGGTCTGAGTGTCTATTTTTCTGCCAATACCATGCTGTTTTGATTGTCGTGGCCCTATAATATAGTTTGAAGTCAGGTATTGTTATGCCCCCAGCTTCATTCTTTTTCTTTAGGATTGCTTTGGCTATTCGGGGTTTTTTATAGTTCCATATAAATCTGATGATTTTTTGCTCTATTTCTTTAAAAAATGTCATTGGAATTTTGATGGGAATTGCATTAAATTTGTATATTGCTTTGGGTAATATAGCCATCTTGATTATATTTATTCTTCCTAGCCAAGAACAAGGTATATTCTTCCATCTCATTATATCTTTTTCGATTTCCCTTAACAATGGTTTATAGTTTTCATTATATAAGTCCTTTACATTCTTTGTTATGTTTATTCCTAAGTATTTTTTTGTTGTTGTTGCAATCGTGAAGGGGATTATTCTTTTGAGTTCCTTCTCAGTTGTTTCATTGTTGGCATATAGAAAGGCTATTGACTTCTGTATGTTAATTTTGTATCCTGCGACCTTACTGTATTGGCTTATTGTTTCTAGTAGTCTTTTTGTGGATTCTTTGGGGTTTTCGATGTATAGGATCATATCATCTGCAAAAAGTGATACCTTTACTTCTTCTTTTCCGATATGGATGCCTTTTATTTCTTTGTCTTGTCTGATTGCTCTGGCTAGAACCTCTAGTACCACATTAAATAAGAGTGGAGACAGTGGACAACCCTGTCTTGTTCCTGATTTAAGGTGGAAATCCTTCAGTTTAGTGCCATTTAATATGATGTTAGCTGATGGTTTATCATATATGGCCTTTATCATGTTGAGATATTTTCCTTCTATACCCATTTTGTTGAGAGTCTTAAACATAAAATTGTGTTGTATTTTATCGAAAGCATTTTCTGCATCTATTTATAAGATCATGTGGTTTTTGTTCTTTGTTTTGTTGATATGGTGTATTACATTAACCGTTTTACGTATGTTGAACCATCCTTGAGATTCTGGGATGAATCCCACTTGATCATGATGTATTATTTTTTTAATATGTTGTTGTATTCGATTTGCTAGTATTTTGTTTAGTATTTTAGCATCTGTATTCATTAGAGATATTGGTCTGTAGTTTTCTTTTTTTGTGCCATCCTTGCCTGGTTTTGGTATGAGGGTTATGTTGGCCTCATAAAATGTGTTTGGAAGTATTGCTTCTTCTTCAATTTTTTGGAAGACTTTGAGTAGAATAGGAACCAAGTCTTCTTTGAATGTTTGATAAAATTCGCTAGGTATAGCCGTCAGGGCCTGGACTTTTATTTTTGGGGAGGTTTTTAATGGTTTTTTCTATTTCTTCTCTACTGATAGGTCTGTTTAGGCTTTCTGCTTCTTCTTGACTCAGTCTAGGAAGGTTGTATTTTTCTAGGAATTTATCCATTTCTTCTAGGTTGTTGAATTTAGTGGCATAAAGTTTTTCATAGTATTCTACAATAATTCTTTGTATATCTACTGTGTCCGTGGTGATTTCTCCTCTTTCATTTTGGATTTTGTTTATATGAGTTCTTTCTCTTTTTTCCTTGGTAAGTCTTGCCAAGGGTTTGTCAATTTTGTTGATCTTTTCAAAGAACCAGCTCCTTGTTCTATTAATTTTTTCTATAGTTTTTCTGTTCTCTAATTCATTTATTTCTGCTCTGATTTTTATTATCTCCTTTCTTCGGCTGGTTTTGGGTTGTCTTTGT
Organism: Saccopteryx bilineata; assembly: GCF_036850765.1. Lineage (NCBI taxonomy): Eukaryota > Metazoa > Chordata > Mammalia > Chiroptera > Emballonuridae > Saccopteryx > Saccopteryx bilineata. The sequence goes on from NC_089492.1 coordinate 51,745, forward strand.
TCTTCTTTTTCTAGTTCCTTAAGGTGTGAAGTTAAGTGGTTCACTTGGGCTCTCTCTTGTTTGTTCATATAGGCCTGAAGTGATATGAACTTTCCTCTTATCACTGCTTTTGCTGCATCCCATAGATTCTGATATGTCGTATTGTCATTTTCATTAGTCTGTATATATCTTTTGATCTCTGCACTTATTTCTTCTTTGACCCATTCATTTTTTAGAAGTATGTTGTTTAGTTTCCACATTTTTGTGGGATATTTTCCCCCCTTTTTTGCAGTTGAATTCTAGTTTCAAGGCTTTATAATAAAAAAATATGCTTGGTACAACTTCAATTTTTCTGAATTTGCTGATGTTGTTTTTGTGGCTCAACGTATGGTCAATTCTTGAGAATGATCCATGTACACTGGAGAAAAATGTATACTCAGTCACTTTGGGATGAAGTGTCCTGTAGATGTCTATCATATCCAGGTGCTCTAGTGTTTTGTTTAAGGCCACTATGTCTTTGTTGATTCTCTGTTTGGATGACCGATCTAGAGCCGTCAGCGGTGTATTGAGGTCTCCAAGTATGATTGTATTTTTGTCAGTTTTTGTTTTAAGGTCAATAAGTAGCTGTCTTATATATTTTGGTGCTCCTTGGTTTGGTGCATATATATTAAGAATTGTTATGTCTTCTTGATTCAGTGTCCCCTTATCCATTATGAAATGGCCATTTTTGTCTCTGAGTACTTTTCCTGTCTTGTAGTCAGCATTATTCGATATGAGTATTGCTACACCTGCTTTTTTTTGGATGTTATTTGCTTGGAGTATTGTTTTCCAGCCTTTCACTTTGAATTTGTTTTTATCCTTGTTACTTAGATGAGTTTCCTGTAGGCAGCATACAGTTGGATTTTCTTTTTTAATCCATTCTGCTACTCTGTGCCTTTTTATTGGTGAGTTTAATCCATTTACATTTAGTGTAATTATTGATACTTGTGAGTTCCCTATTGCCATTTTATATCTTGCTTTCTGTTAGTTTTGTGTCTTGTTTGATCCTTCTCTTTCGTTTTTCTATCTTTTGTTTTTATTTGGTTGTATTCCATACATCTTTCCTCTGTTGCTATCTTTTTTATCTCATGTGCTTCTGTGGTGGTTTTTTCAATGGTGGTTACCTTTGAGTAATGAAAAGGGTCCCTACCCTGTTCATTGTAGCGAACTATTTTGTGAGTACTTTTGCACTCCATCGTCCTTTGCTACTGTTAATCTCCGTCTTCTCCCCCTCTTTCTTTTTGTTGTTGTCACAGTTTAAATTTGGTTTTATTGTGTTCTTCTTGGAGCTTTTACTTGTGGCTCTGTTTTTTTTTGTTCTTTGTATCTGATTGGAGAACCCCCTTTAGTAATTCCTGGAGTGGGGGCTTTTCTGATGATAAATTCTCTCATCTTTTCTGTATCTGTGAATGTTTTTATATCTCCTTCGTACTTGAAGGATAGCTTTGATGGGTATAGTATTCGTGGCTGAAAGTTCCTCTCTTTCAGGACTTTAAATATTGGGGTCCACTCTCTTCTAGCTTGTAGAGTTTCTGCTGAGAAATCTGATGATAATCTAATAGGCCTTCCTTTATATGTTGTATTCTTCTTTTCCCTGGCTGCCTTGAGAATTTTTTCTTTGCTGTTGGTTTGTGTCAATTTCATTATGATGTGCCTTGGAGTGGGTTTGTTGGGGTTAAGAAAACTCGGTGTTCTGTTTGCTTCTTGAATTTGAGGCTTTAGTTCTTTCCACAGGCTTGGGAAGTTCTCATCTATTATTTGTTTGAGTATATTCTCCATTCCATTTTCTCTCTCTTCTCCCTCTGATATACCTATTATTCTTATGTTATTCTTTCTGATGGAGTCAGACAATTCCTGTAGGGCTTTCTCGTTTTTTATTATTTTTGAGTCTCTTTCTTCTTCTCTCTGTTGTGCCTCAAGTTGCTTGTCTTCTATTTCACTAATCCTATCTTCTATCTGGGCTGTTCTATTAGCTAAGCTTGTTACCTCGTTTTTCAGCTCGTGAATTGAGTTTTTCATTTCTGTTTGATTTGTTTTTATAGTTTCAATTTCCTTGGTAATATATTCTTTGTGTTCATTGGTTGTTTTCTGATCTCCCTATATTGCCTTTCTGTGTTTTCTTGTATATCTCTGAGTATTTTTAAGATTTCTATTTTAAATTCTCTGTCATTTAGCTCCAAGGCTTCCAATATGTTAAATCTTTTCTCCATAGATTTTTCCACATCTATTTGTGTTACCTCTCTTTCTTTTGTATCCATAATATTCGATTTCTCTTTCTTAATGGCATCTGAGGGTGGTCTTGTTGATAGTATTAATTAGAATTAATAAAGAATAAAAAGTAAAAAAAAATAAAAAAATAACAAATCGAAAAGAGTTGTTTTTTTAAAAAAAATTAATAATGAAATAAAGAAAAATAAAATAAAATAAAAATTTTTTAAAAAAGGAAATTATTCCCCCCCTCTTTTTTTCCTCTCCTCTCCTCTCCCCTCTTTCTTGAGAAAATCTTGTGGTGGACTGTGAGTTATAACAAACAATGCCTGTGATGGAGGGCCTGAATTGGGGAAAAGTAATAAAGGGGCAAAAAAGAGAGAAAGAGAAAAAAAAAAAAAAAAAAAAAGAAAAAGAAAAAAGAAAAAAAAAAGAGCGTATGGACCCACAAAAAGCAAATAAGGAAAAAATTTGGGTCAAGAATAAAATGATTTGCTCTTAGGTGTTGGTTTTCTAAGAGTTATGATGAGAGGAATAAGAGGAAAATGGAAAAATGGGGGGGCAAATTAAAAACTTACTATTGTATTTAGTGGAACAAGAACTAGATAATATGGAGAGCCAGGGATGGGAGCACTGCTAGTGAGTTAAAAAGGTGAAGTAAAAACCCCCCAAAATGCCACAAACATAGGTTTGAGTCCCAGATAAGATAATTTGTTTGTTATTGAGGTTTGAATGAGAGGAGATGTAAAGGAGAAAGGAAGAAACTAATATAGAGGGAGAAAAGAAAGAGAGAGAGAGAAAAAAAGAGGGAACCACTAAAAGAAGAAAAAAGAAAGGAGAGAGAGAGAGAGAGTTAAGGGTTTTGGAGTGCAACCCTCATAGAGAGAAAGGAAGAGAAGAGAAATGATAATGGGAGATGTAACACTTATGGGTAGTGTAGTTCAGGGAGAGGAGAGAGTAAGACCGGTAGAGAGTTAATCGGCCAAATTGGAGGAGGAAAAAAAAGTCTCAAGAATGAAGATAAGAGAAACAAACGAACAAATATAATAAAATGGGTTAGGTTATAAAGTCTGCAGATTATTCTTGATTTTGAGAGGTTATCTTCTTGCTTTTTCTTTTCTCTCCCTCTTCCTGGTCGGTGACTCTGTACCCCGGGTTCTGCCCCTTTGGCACGCTCAGGTAGAGGTTTGCAGTTGATAAGTCTCTATGGCAATGTCATGTATTGTGCTTTATTCTCGTTGGGAGTCGAGGCTCATTAGCATTTATAGGCTCCGACAGTGAGAGAGTCCGTGTTCCTGGAGACTTTCTCCTAGTCTTTCCTTCCTCAATTAGTAGCCTGATAGTCCAGGTATGGGGTTGCTGCTGCCTCTGCCTGGATAGTAAGAGGCTCAAATTGCTGGCAACTCCCCACTCTTTTTCCACTCAGCACAGGGCTCTGGGTAAGGCTCAGTCAGTCAGAGCTGCTAGCATAATCAGGCGGGCTTTCCGCCCACTCGAAGACCTCTGGCTCTGCCACTCTATCCGGTAACACAAGCGGGCGCCCACTTCCGGGGCGCTTGGAGGAAACTCTCACTCACTGTCTGCAACCAGGATATCCGGCCAGCAGTCTCACGCTCTGAGTGAAACCCCCAACCGCAGGGAAAAGTTGCAGCGTTGGAATTGAGTCTCGCTCCATCCCCGTGTGCGGCTTTTGCAAGGCGCTGGGGCGGCCCGAGATTCCGCTTTGGCCCACACAAAGGCCCCTGACTCTGCCCCTCTGTGCGATAACACGGGCGCGCACTGCCGAGGCACTCGGAGGAATCGCTCACTCCTTATCTGCGCGCGCAAACCAGGATATGAGGCCGGCCGCGGTTCCCTCTGAGTGAAACAGCCTCCAGCACGGAAAATCTCCACCGTTGGGATTAGTTCTCACTCCCTCCCGTGCGTGGCTTTCCCAGGGCGCTGGGGCTGCCCAGAGACTCTGCCCTCAGCCCACAGAAAGGCCTCTGACCCTGCCTCTCCGTGGGGCAACACGGGCACCCACTTCCGCGGCTTAGGAAGAAATCTCTCTTCCACTAACTGCGCACCGACCAGGAGACCGGGTAAAATGGCCGCTCCGCTTGTCTTTCTTTGTTTGGGTTTGGCGCGAGTGTTAGCTTGTATTGCCCGGGTTGCCACAGGATCAGATTTTCCTCGGCTTGGATCTCTGAGCCACAGCCTGGTTCGGCCGTTTTTGCTGCGGCGGCCTGGATCTATTCACCCCCTTTGCCCGCCTCAGTTTCTATATTCACAGTTACCAGAGAAAGCCGCCCTGTTTAGGTTAGTGAGGAAGGCGGAGCATTTCTTACTCCCTATTTCCTTCGGGGTTTGGTTATATATTTAGCCAATTTTTCACTCAATCATACCTTTGGGTGTATTGCGAAGAATCTGGAAGCTCCAAGTATAGGTTTTTCTGTTTCTGGTTGAAGATCTTGTTGAGTTTTGGGGGAGATTTATCGGTATCGCTTCCTACTCCGCCATTACTCTGACGTCATCCTCCATAGTTTTTTTTTTATAATCCGGCCTTCCAACAGTCTGAGGGACAGTGAACTGGCCCCCTGTGTAAAAGGTTTGGGGACCCCTGCCTTAGGGGGACCCGGGAGGTGAGGGTCGTGGGAGGGGTCAGGAACCCCCCCAGGAAGAGATTCTACCTCCTTTTTCGGGGGGGCAGACAGACTGCAGTTGGACTGACTCCCCCCTGCACGGTTCCTCTTGGTCCTGAGAGCTGGAGACGAGTGACTGACAGGGAGACAGACGGGGTGACAGACGGGGAGGGGCGGGGGCGCAGTGGGCGGGCCTCCACAGCCCCTGACTTGGTCCGCAGGGCACCCGGAGGTCCAGAGTTGTCTCGCCCTCAGCCCCCACATGGGGGGCGGTGTACCAACGGCAACGCTGGGGACACCGTGTAGCTGACCAGCGCACCTGGCCTTGCTATGTGCCCTGGCCTCTTGGCCCCAGCCCGCCCAGGACGAACACAGCCCAAGTGCTACCCACGGGCTGCAGGAACGCTGAGGGTTCCCCAACAGCCGAGAACGCCGAGCTAAAGGGGAGCCCTATGTGAGTGTGTGGGGGGGGCTGATTCTGTCCTCAGCTCCGCAGTCACAAATGTCCTGCACAAAGTGGGCGGCCCCCAACCTGGAAGTCTCCGCAGAGGTAACCACGGAACCTCCCACCTTTCTAACCCTGAGCTTCCCGTCCCACAGACCCGGTCAGAGCACAGTCCGCTGCCCAGGCTGACACAAAGGACAGGCAAGGCAGCGGGTCCCAGAAGGTCCAACGTGGAGAAGACATCACAGAGGGGAGACGTTAACAGTGCCCAACAGCTATGTCCTCCTAGGGCACTGGGCTGTCCTGGGGGAGGGGGGCGCTGGGCAGAGTGACCTGGGGGAGGGGCTGATGGGCCTGGGCTGAACGGACAGAGGAGGAGGCTGTGGGGAGTGGGTGGGCAGCAGTATGTCCCCGAGACCACAGCTGCCCTGGGGCACCTGCAGCTCGGAGGAGGGGTGCCTAGAACTGAGGGGCGAGGACTGTACCTCAAAAACCTGCACTGAGCTGCCAAAATGTCCCTCCCATCTCATTCACTGCTGAGTCCTGTCCTCTCACTGGGGAGGGACATGGGGGCTCAAGGTACTTTGCTGACTAGACAACCCACTGAGCCAGAGAGAGAAGCCAGGAGGGAGTAAGATGAGGGACCCCTGATGGGCCCCGGTCACCTCGTGTCTGGTCAGCGATGGGGCTGAGGGAGTCCACAAGATGAGACCTGCCCAGGAAATCAGTCCCCCCACTCAGGCAGCACACCATGCTGGGGTCTGGGACAAAGGCCACTCAGGACTGGGAGGGCTGGACACTTCAGGAAAGAAGTGGACACTTGCTGAACTGCTGCTCACAGATCAGAGGCCTGGGCCGCAGGCACGAAGCCACCAGAGGGCCGGGATGAAGGCGTGTTTGCTCTGGCCTGGGGCCCAGAGGAACCAGGAGCAAGGACCACAGTCAGAGCAGGGTCGAGCCTTCAGGTCACTGCCTGTCCTCTGATCACTGACCCTGTGGTCACACACAGGAGAGCCGCCTTCCCTGTCCGGTGTCCTGTAACCATGGGGCCTTATGGCCTTGGCTGGGCATCCTGACACCCCCAAGAGGGTCTGTTCCCCACACACTGGAGGCTGTGAGGGCCGTGGGTCCCCCTTCCAGCTGGGCAGTGCTGTCCCCACAGTGGGGTCCTGCTCTGGACTTAGGGGTTGCAGCTGCCGCCACCCTGAAGCTCATCAGGGCTGTTCCAGGTGGGGGTCCCTTCTCCTCCTCCCCTTCCCAGGAGTGGGTGTTCCCAGCATCCAATGGAGGTCCATGGGAGTGTTTTTGGAAATGCCTTCAGGAAAGAAGTGGACACTTGCTGAACTGCTGCTCACAGATCAGAGTCTGAGGAGGGAGGGAGAGCAGAGTGGTGGACCAGCTGGAAACTCTGCTGGAGGGACGGAGGCTGGAGGAGCTGAGTGAGGTCTGCGGAGGTGAGTGAGGTCATCTGAGGTGAGGGACTGAGGTCCCTGAGGTCTGTCTGGACTGAGGCCCCACAGGAAGTCAAGCCGGCAGGCACAGCATGGTCCCTATGGGGCCCCCTTTCCTGTCACTCAGGCTCTGCCCAGACCTGGACCCCAGGGACCCCGAGGGAGGGGGCAGAGGGACCCATGTGCCCTGCAGGCAGCAGGGTGTAAACCTTCTGGGCTCAGAACCGCTGACCCAGGGGACTGGGGCCTGACAAGCCCCACGGGGCTCAGGGCTGCTGACCTGGGGGAGGACTCAGCACCCAGCTCCCCTGTCCCTGCTGCCTGTGGGCAGGGCTTCCTGGACTGACAGTGCCGTGAGTGTCTGGGTACCTGGTGAAGACCAGGACAGGAATCACTGCATCAGCACCGACCACCTGCACTGTATGTGCCTATTTCCTGTGTACTTAACACTCCGGTGGCATTTCAAGCTGTGGGGACCCAGGACCGTTGGCCCCTCCCAACGCAAGCTGCTTCTAAAGGTGCAAACGACCTACCGGGGAGCAGGTCCCTCACGAGAGCCACCTGTTACCTCACACACGAGGCCCATACCGCTCCGTTAGCTCTGGCATCTCCCTTAGCTAAAACCCCACCCGGGAGAAACAAGTCCTGTGTGGCCCCAGGCATGCAGGGGACTCCACATCGTCCCATAGCCTGGGCGCTGCTGCCTCCCCAGGCCCACAGCTCGGGTCCCAGGACCTCGAAGGTCACGGAAGTACCTCCTTTGTGCACCTGGCCTTCCCGAGCCAGGGGCTCCTGTTCGCAGACAAAGGATGGACCCCAGCCACGGTTTCACGTCACTTCCGTCCTGGGAGGGATGTCAATCCTTGTGCAGCTCCTGCTAGGGAACATTCATCCTAAAGGCAAGGGCACCAGATGTTACATTGTCTCAGCACAAACCCAGCTCAGGCCCTGCTGGACTGGATTCTCTTTGGGGTCAACTCAGCCATTTCCCACAAGACAGACCTGCTCACGCTTCGGGGGCCAGGATGCCATTGTGACACCAAGGCCCTGAGACCCTGAGCTGGGCACCACGCGCTGGGACGTCAGGCGATGGCTCAGCCTGGTCAGGCACAGCAGACCAGGTGTCAGGGCCGCATGCTGGGATGACTCACAGTGTCTCTGATGTAGTGACTGTCACCCCCTGCACACCCACATTTCCCTCGGTGGTGCCTAAGCCAGGAACCATCCACAGCAGTGACTTCCTCCCGGACAACAACGAACACATGTGAAACTCGGGCTTTGACACAGATTTTTGTGGTCAGGCTGTGCCTGAGGCAGCCCTGGGGTGAGCTCTCTCCTCCTTGACTCCAGGAGTGAGGACGGGGTGCTGGCCATGGAGGTACCAGGCATTGAGAACATGAAGGGCTTCAGAAATGTGAACTGTGTCCAAGTCCTGGGGAGCTATTTCTAAACATGAAATTATGCCCTTCTTCCTCCCATTTATCTTTGATTTATAAAGAGTTCTGAGGTTCACAATACCTTCAGCTTCCCAGGGGCCATTAACCAAAGGTATGCATGTAATTGTAAGGATGACTCCTCCAGACTTTTTGTTAAAGGGACGCGTTCTTCCAGCAGGTCGTTCTGGCAAACTGACTTCCAGGCTGTGGGCAGGGACTGCCGCTATGAAGCCGCTCAATAAATGTTTGTGAAGAAGCCACCAGGCACATGGTGACCTGGGCTCTCTCTATCAAAACACTCCCTCCTCAGACACATGGTGGGCACCCTCTGGTCTGCCCAGCCCAGACCACCTTCCCCTAATGACACAATGGCCTCCCTCCCACTTGTGGTTTTCTCAGGGTCGGGGCTCCTGTGGGCCCAGTGGGCCCTGTAACCAGGAGGGGACAAGACTGTCAGTGGTGCAGAGTGGTCTTGCACCTGTTCTCACCCACACGAAGCCCAACGCTTCCTCTCTGGGGCCCCAAGACCCCAACCTCATTCTCCTCCTTGTGGCCCCACTGAGCTGAGCCCCCGCAATGCTGTCAGGACCAGGCAGTGGGCCAGGCTGTGCCTGAGGCAGCCCTGGGGTGAGCTCTCTCCTCCTCGACTCCAGGAGTGAGGACAGGGGTGCCGGCCATGGGGTACCAAGAGGAGAGCCAGCCCGAGACCAGAACCCCCACCCAGCCTGGTCTCCCCAGCCAGGGAGGAAGTGACCTGCAGCAGATGAAATCCAGAACTGGACGGATGGGTGTGGGCAGCAGCCAGGAGAGGACTTGGGGCAGCCTGCAAAGGGACAGTGCTGCCCCCAGGTGGCCACCAGCTGCAGCACACTAGGCAGGACCTGAGGGCCCGGAGGGCACCCCAGGAGGAGTCCTCCACCCCCAGGGGCTCCTCAAAGCCCCACCAGCTCAGAGACCCACGGGGGCTGATCCCCAGGGCTGGGCTTAATGGAGACAGACAGCAGATGCTCTGCAGTCCAGGATCATGGGGCTGTCCTGTCCCCATGGGGCCATGTGGGTGTCCTGCAGCACCTCCACCCTGTGGACCAGACAGGGCAGCCAGGACCACAGGCTCACTCTACACTCGGCCTACAGGGTCCCTAGGAGCCCAACTCACGGGGACAGCGGGATAGGGCCGTGTCACCCATGGGCAGCCTCAGGAGCCCGTGTGCTGTTCGTCCTGCACCCAGGATGCCCCGTGTGCAGCTGTCCTGAGGTCGCTGTAACACGACCATGTCACTGTTCTCTGTGTGAGGCTCGGGAGTTCACAGGGGTCTCCCGGGACTGAAGTCAGGGTGTGGCAGGGCCGGTTCCCCCAGAGGCCACGGGGAGGGGAAGTGTTGTGGGGCTGGTTCCCCAACGCTGCAGGGGACACTCGGAGGCCCCCTGGTTTCAGCTCAGAAGCACCCTGTTGCTGGACTCTCCTGTCTCGCCTCTGCAACCTCGGGAGGAGAGCCAGCCGACGTGACGCGGCGACCAGGCAGCGCCCGAAGTCCTCCCTGTAGTCCTCCCTGTGGACTGTGGACTCCCGGCCTAGGGACCTGCCTCTCTCTCCGGCTGGGGGGAGGGCCCAGGCGATGGTCTGTTCATTCTGGAAAGAGCTTCTGGAATCTGCCGTAAGCGGAGTTGCTAATGATGGCCTTGACGTCGGCCATGCTGGCCCCAGGGCCCACGTGCATGTCCTGCAATGTGGTCTCCTTGTGCAGCCAGCTGCCGGGAGGGGTGCCTTAGGGCGGCACACGCAAGCGCTCCCGATGGGCGCATGCAGACTCCTTACTCCGACGACGCGGTACACGGCCTGTGCGTCTGAGTGTGCAGAGGGGGGTCCCGCCGCGCAGGAAGGGGGTCAGGCCGGGCGGGGACGGGCACTGCCCAGCGTCGGGGCCTCGACCGGAAGGGAATCAAGGCTACGCACATGTGAGGCGACTGAGAACACGCGGGCTCTGCGGGACCCCCGCAGCTTTTACTTCTGTATCCGCCTGTTCCCTAAAACCCCACCCCAAAACGATTGGCTAGTTTCTTCTTCCTAGAAGGCTCAGGGTGTCTTGTACCTCTCATGCACCATCAAGTTATTTTAACTATAAACCCCGGGAAATGAAAACAGTGTCGCCTCACGACTCACTGTTGCAAAAATAAAATGACCAGAACACTGTACTTCATACTCATACACGACGCCCTTAGACAAAAATATACCTACTCGAACAACGTCCAAAATCTGTAATCATGGCGAAAACGCTTCCAAATCTAAGCAGCAGCGATAAAACCAATGTCTGCTCCGGCGTCCCTCACCCGGTCCTCAGCTCCGAGGGGACACTCCTGAGAGTCCGCGGCATCCAAACACCACTCTGCGTCCTCCCTTCATGGAGGAACCACAAGTAACCCCAGACTCTTCTCAGCCTTTCCCTGTCCTTGCAAACACAGAAACGACTCATCTGACAAAGTGACACCCACTGAGACTTACACGTTGCACCGAGGACACTTTTTGTTTGATACATACGGACCCCTCCCACTAGCAGCATCTACACAGCGAAGCTCTGGGAATTAAGAAGCTCGTTTCATACCCGCCCCCCACCTGCGTGCCATTGGGTCTTCTCTGCTCCCTTCCTCGGACCTCCGGACCCTCCGCGGTGGCACAGGCGGCTCCCACTCACTGACCTGGGTTAACTGTTCACACGCAGCTCTGGACAAGAAAAGCCCTTTCCTCCTACCGCGCCCCCGGGACGCCGGAGGACGAGGAAATTGAGGCGGAGGTGAGCCAGGACCCTCCCGCGGCGCACCCTCTCGGACCCCCAGCCGCCTCGGTTGCCGACGCCCAGTACCGTCCTCGTGCCCGCCCCGCCCCGTGAGAAGCTGGAGGACTGGACATTAGACTCACCTGCGACCCTGCGCGCTCCGCTCTGCGCTCTCGGCCTTTCCACCCACAGAGGGGAGACGCCCCCCGCAACCTCCCTGGCCGTGGGGGTCCCGTGTCCTGTCCCTGTCCCTACAAGAGTTTCTTGCGGGTCGGACCTCCTCAGGCCCAGTTCCTGTGCAGACTGCTCGGCTGCCTCTCATTCCGCGCCAACCCTCCCGGCTCCCCGACCCCACCCGCCTCTGAGCGCACCGTCCCCAAACCCCTTCCCGGAGCTCCTCGCTCAGCACCTCATGCACCCCCTCTTCCCGGACCCCGAGGACAGTCCCGTCCGCCTCCGACCGCGGGCCCGGTGCCCTCCCTTATCGGCTTGGGCGCCTCCCGCCCCGATCGCGGCCGCGTTCTCCGGAGCCTCCTTAACGACCTCCCCTGGCGCGGCCCTGGCCCTTCCTCCCTCTTCCCTGGGCTGCGCCGCCTCCTCCGCCTCCCCATCACCTGTCACCGACCTGCTGCCTTCTCCTCAGGTGCTCGCGCTGCAGGTCACCGTGCCCTCCCCACGAGTGTCCGTCGCCGAGACCTCCGCCCCAGCGCGCTGTCGGGTGTCTCGCCCTCCCGACTCCTGTCCTGGAACGCGGACGTGCAGATGCGTTCAGGCTGCGCGCCTGGACTCGCACCGCGGAGGGGAGACGGGAACGCGGGAGGGGAGAGGCAGCGGTCCAGAAGAGAGTCCGGGAACCAGCCAGCTGGTGCCGATGTCCACGGCACCGCGAGACCTCGGCTGAGGAGGGCTGCGTGGCCGCGGCGTCCTGGGGGTGCAGAGAGCTTCCACCGGGCAGGAGAAGAGGAACTGTCCCCAAAGTTACTTTGGAACCGGCTGACGAGGCTACTGTTTCTTTAAAGGCTTTACTTTCGGAGCCCTGCTGAGGGAGGTTCTTCACTTGCCGATATTTTGTTTAACAGTAATTAATGTCGGTACCAGTAAAGAAAAAGACACCAGTGTACCGATCAGCACACAACACACACATGATTTCCTGTGGCTCATGGCTTACGTGGCTAAGCGGGAAATAAAAAATTAAAGACACCACTTTAGGTTCAGGCAACCGCTATGCAGGAAAAGAACAGAATACTGTCAGGAATAGACACCAATGATCCCGGAACACCTTTCTTGGAAGAAGTGGCCTGGAGGCTGAGAACTAAAGTGCAGAAACCAAACCCCAGCCAGGCGGCTGACTGCACAGACTGGTGTCCCGTTCACTCTACATGATGTGGTTGCTCACGATTCAAGGCAGGCACAAGAAACAACCAATAGGAACACCAAGAAACAACTGCATCGAACAATGATTGTTTCTCCATCTCTCCCCCAATACCCTATCTCTAAACTCAATGAATGAAATATAAGCAACAACAACACACCTTAACGTGCAGCACCATTGCTCTGCTGGTCCCTTACTGACTGACAGTCTTTCTGCCTCACTTTCTCTGCTCTTCAGCATTCACACACATCCCATCCCCATACAGACACCTCCATGGAGGTTGCTCAGGTGCGCTGTGCTGCCTCAGCAACTGGAGACCGGACCGTCTGAAGCAGCGAGCAGTCTCTGGCAAATGACCTGACTGGACACCACTGTCCTGGGTGTTCCCTGACTGCTGGTGGCATGAGTGCCCCATGGGTCAGATGGGCAGATCCAAAAACCCCTGCTTGCTGGGGGAACAGCATACCTGAAACCTCACCACTGAAACCTCTGTAGACAACCGTCCTTGCCTCATAAATCAATCTTTCCTACTGGTGCTCCTCTGAAACTAATAATTGACATTCTTTATCCTTTACTTTCCACAATCCACCATCTACAGACCCACTTTTTATCATGGTGAACAAGTGCCCAGAAAAGAATGACTTTAAGGGGACATGGTATCACTTACAGAATGCTTCTCACTCTCAGAACACTGTGCCTCCAGACTTCATTTCACTAAAAATACTAAAAGTTCTGTTACTAATTTATTTTTAAATTAACCTAAAACTCATAAAAACAGTTTTACAAAAAATGATGTCAATTTCCCAAGGATGTCTATAAATTTCTTAGAATATAAATGGAAACATCAACAGGATGTTTAATAACATGGTCTTATGTTCCCTTCACCTGTTGCAATAAGTGGAGGAACAGCCTACCCAGGTGGTGATGCAGTGGGTAGTGTGTAAACCTGGGACTCTGAGGATCGAGATTCAAATCCCTGAGGTCACTGGATTGAGCACAGGCTCATTCAGCTTGAGTATATGGTGACCGGCTTCAGTACAGCATCATGGACATGAGCCCATGGTCTCTGGCTGGAGTCCTTCCTCTGACACATTCACAGACACTGTTGATGAAAAGTGCAATGGCAGTTCCAAACTTTTTGCAAAACAGCAGCAGGGGTGGAAGGAAATTTTCTCTTACAAAGTGCTATTTATTCCCAACTTCCCCACTGAGGACAGCAGAACAATGTGTCCTATCCCAGTGACCCTTATTCAGGAGACATTCCCCAAATGCAGAATGCAGGGCAGCATTTGTCAGAGTGCGACAAGGGATCCCACACTTGCAGAGGAGAGGATCCCGAGACGATGGTCCTTGTTCATCAGACTACAGGAGAAGGCATGACACAAAACATGCAGCAGAGCCAAAGCCAGGACCCCACACACTCAAGGGAGGCTCTGGGGAGCACCGCGAGCCCCAAGAGAGGACCAAGGGATTCCAAGCTAAAGTTCTTGCCCAGACATGGTCCTGGCCACAAAGACCAAAACCTAGAAACACATTGTAGATGGCGCCATGTTTTCTACAAAAGAGTCACAGAACCCACCGACACAAGGCGCTGACACCTGCAGCAGACAGACAGCAGCGGAGACAATGGGAGACAGTGATGCCTGCAGCTACCTGTGTGGCTTAAAGGGTCCTTGCAAAATGACATCAAAAAGGAAAAATGTTTCCCTTCATTGGTGCTATTCCCAGAATGCCCACACAATGGCAGCCAAAAAAGTTGTTTTTCTCCCACAAGGGACCTTGTCTATGGTGTCATTCCAGAAAAGCAAACTCCATAGCAGTGTAGACTGTAGTGACAGAAAGAATAACACAGAGATAGGAGAGGATGCTGTCGTAACACTTCTGAGGTAACTAACTCGATGAAGAAAGCTCAGCAAAACCAAGACAGCATAACCGATGTAAAGACCCCAGACACATATCCTCGTCCCTTAATAATGCTGCAAAACACACTTGAAGTCGAAGAACCTCACATTCAAAGATGATACCCAGACACCATCCAGATCAGGAACCCAGAAGAACAGAGGAGAGGTGGCAGAGCAGGATATTAGACCTTTGTGCCTGACTGCAAAGCCATTTACCTAGGTACTTATCAGAAAGCAAGCAATGAACAAGAAAGGTACCATAACGGCGTGACAAGGTGGTGCCACAGTGGACAGAGGATTGGACTTGGTACGTAGATGACCCAGGTTCAAAATCCCAAAGTCACCACCTTGAACATGTGATCATAGACATGACCCCATGGTCGCTACCTTGAAATCAAGGTCACTCGCTTCAGCAAGGGTCACTTGCTCTGCTGAAGGAGCCCCCCCCCCCCCCCCGTCAGGCACATATGAGAAAGTAATCAGTGAACAACTAAGGTGACACAACAAATAATGTTGCTGATCTCTCTCCCTTTCTATCTATCCCTATCTGTCCCTCATTCTGTCTCTTATTTTTGTCTCTGTCAAAACAAAAAGGTGCCAAAAAGTACATTAAGGTTTCTCATCTATCTCCCTCCCTCCCCTTACCTACCTTCCTCCCTGTTCCTTTGTGTCTCTATATCTAAGAAAAAATTAACTAACAGAAATATATTCAGTGTATCAACTACAGAGATAAAAAGAGAGTGAGAGAGAGACAGAGAAGGAAAAAGACAGGAACATCACTCTATTGCTGTATCTTCCCTTACCGTGGAGAGAACTGGCAACCAGCTCGCTTTCAGACAATGCTCCAACTGAAAAGGCCAAGAAAAGCATCATTTTCAATGCAGACACATGTTATAAAATAACAGACCACAATTCTCTTAACATGGAAATTAGTGACTGTGAAATCCTGTCTTAGAAGAAGCAACACGAAAGAGAAAGACTCCACACTGACAGCAGCCTTCCAGAGGTGGGGGCAGATTGTCGCGGCCTGGTTGCAAATATGCAAATAGGACACTCAGCCGCCAGCGGAAAGATAGGACAACCTGGGACATCAGTCACCACAAGGAATCACTGAGGGTCCTAAAACTCACTGTCCTCACTGATGGGCCAGAAATCCAATCGCGAGAAAGTATTCTGTAATGCGACTACAACAAAGTGACCTTCATATTCTGCGGACCACTGACGATGGACCCACACCGTCCCCAGCTGAACCCTACAAATTACTCTCAAATTGCCGTGTCATGAAACACGGCCGCCATGGACGGACTTCAAAACACAGAGATGTAACGAGGGTGTCTCAGACTGCAATGCCATCCAACACAGAAACTAAACGGAAAACCCCAGTAGACAGCCGTCTTCACCTAAAAAAAACCCTACTTTCGTACGACTGTACAGTCACCTCCACGGACTAAGGACACCGCGGACCACGCGTCCCCGAGGACGCAGCCCTTCCTGCGATTCGCAGCGTGTCCACGGGAGGGCAGCACGGAGCCGCGCAGCCGCCGCCTTCTCCACGGACCTCACCCCGCGGGGAAATGAAACGGCCCCGCGGACATCAAGGTAACAGTCCTCAGCATCTTTCTTCCCGTTGCACAGACTGTGGTCATCGGGAACGTATTTACATCGGAAGTCTCTACAGTCAGCACACGTAATGCGCTTCAAAACAATGCCACAGCCTGGAGCAGTGGAGAGAGCGACGGACTGGACGTGGAGGACCCAGGTTTGTAAACCCTGAGATCACCGGCTTGAGCACGAGCTCCTCTGGTTTGAGCAAGGTCATAAGGTCGATGGCTTGAGCAAGGGGTCACTCACTCTGCTGTACACCACCCCCAACCAAGGCACATATGAGAAAGCAATCAATGAACAACTAAGGTGCTGCAGGGAAGAACTGACGCTTCTCATCTCTCTCCTTTCCTGTCTGTCTGTCCCTGTCAGTCTCTGTCTCTGTCTCTGTCATGATAATATAATAATAATATTGATAGTAATAACAACGCCGTAGCGTTCAAGCCACTTCAGGCCAAAAACAAATCGAAGGGAAGGAAAAGGGAATGGCCCATGCCCACACCTCAGGGAGGCCGTGCCCTCCTCAGAAGACATACTTCCCAGGAGAGCTCAGCATTCTTAACTGTCACCTCCTCCTGAAGACCCTGGAACGCTCCTTCCATTCCATAAACAGGAACATGAAAGAAACAGACCGCAGATGAGCATTCGCTGCATGACCTGGCAGACCTTACCTGTCTGGTCAGGTTTCCAAGGAAGGACTTCCTTTGAGCAGCACAATTCAGGTCCACCGCATACACGACTCTGGATGTTCCAGAAACTCCCAGGACAAAGTCCCTCACCAATGAAAAGAAAACGAGATTCTGCATGAATGTGTCATTATGATTCCTTTTAAATAAAATTTTATTTGTTGATTTTAGTGAAAGATGAAAGGAGAGAGAAAGAGACAGGAACATCAACCTGTTCCTGTGTGTGCCCTGACTGGGGATCAAACCGGCAGCCTATGTGCTTTAGGACGTTGCTCTGACCATCCAAGCTATCTAGCCAGGGCTGGCATTCTGATTTACAATTTCAACATATCATGCTTGACCTGTGGTGGCGCAGTGGATAAAGCGTCAACCTGGAAACACTGAGGTTGCCGGTTCAAAACCCTGGCTTGCCTGGTCAAGACATATATGGGAGTTGATGCTTCCTGCTCCTCCCCCTTCTCTCTCTCTCTCTCTCTCTCTCTCTATCTTTCTCTCTCTCCCCCCCCTCTAAAATGAATTAAAAAAAATTTTAAAAATGCTAATGAGCCTCGACTGCCAACGACACTGAAGCACAATACATGACATCGCCATAGAGACTTATCAACTGCAAACCTCTACCTGAGTGTGCCAAAGGGGCAGAACCCGAGGTACAGAGTCACTGACCAGGAAGAGGGAGAGAAAAGAAAAAGCAAGAAGATAACCTCTCAAAATCAAGAATAATACGCAGACTTTATAGCCTATCCCATTTTATTATATTTGTTTGTTTGTTTCTCTTATCTTCATTCTTGATATTTTTTATTCCTCCTCCAATTTGGTCATTTAACTCTCTGCCAGTCTTACTCTTTCCTCTCCTTGAACTACACTACCCATAAGTGTTACATCTCCCATTATCTTTTCTTTCCTCTTCCTTTCTCTCTATGAGGGTTGCACTCCAAAACCCTTAACTCTCTCTCTATCCTCTTTTTTCTTTTTTCTTCTTTTAGTGGTTCCCTCTTTTTTTTCTCTCTCTCTCTCTTTCTTTTCTCCCTCTATATTAGTTTCTTCCTTTCTCCTTTACGTCTCCTCTCATTCAAACCTCAATAACGAACAATATCTTATCTGGGACTCAAACTTATGTTTGTGGCATTTTGGGGGGTTTTTACTTCACCTTTTTAACACACTAGCAGTGCTCCCATCCCTCGCTATTTTATCTAGTTCTTGTTCCACTAAATACAATAGTAATTTTTTAATTTGTCCCCCCATTTTCCTGTTTCCCTCTTATTCCTCTCATCAGAACTCTTAGTCAACCAACACCTAAAAGCAAATCATTTTATTCTTTTTTTTTTTTTTTTTGCATTTTTCTGAAGCTGGAAACAGGGAGAGACAGACAGACTCCGCTCTGCCCACCAGGTGGCGATGCTCTGCCCATCCTGGGCATCGCCATGTTGTGACCAGAACCACTCTAGCGCCTGAGGCAGAGGCCACAGAGCCATCCCCAGCGCCCGGGCCATCTTTGCTCCAATGGAGCCTTGGCTGCGGGAGGGGAAGAGAGAGACAGAGAGGAAGGCGCAGCAGAGGGGTGGAGAAGCAAATGGGCACTTCTCCTGTGTGCCCTGGCCGGGAATCGAACCGGGGTCCTCATTTTATTCTTGACCCAATTTTTTTTCTTATTTGCTTTTTGTGGGTCCATATGCCCTTTTTTTTTTTCTTTTTCTTTTTTTTTTTTTTTTGCCCCTTTATTACTTCTCCCCAATTCAGGCCCTCCAGTACAGGCATTGTTTGTTCTATTTAGTACAATATAATTCACAGTTCACCACAAGATTTTCTCAAGAAAGAGGGGAGAGGAGAGGAGAGAAAAAAAGGAGGGGGGGGAATAATTTTCTTTTTTTTTTTCTTTTCTTTTTTTAAATTTTTATTTTATTTTTCTTTATTTCATTATTAATTTTTTTAAAAAAAACAACGCTTTGATTGTTTATTTTTTTAACTTTTTATTCTTTATTAAATCTCAATACTATCAACAAAACCACCCTCAGATGCCATTAAGGAAGAGAAAATTGAATATCATGGATACAAAAGAAAGAGAGGTAACACAGATAGATGAGGAAAAATCTATGGAGAAAAAATTTAAGATATTGGAAACCTTGGAGCTAAACGACAGAGAATTTAAAATAGAAATCCTAAAAATACTCAGAGATATACAAGAAAACACAGAAAGGCAATTTAGGGAGCTCAGAAAACAACTTGATGAACACAAAGAGTATATCTCCAGGGAAACTGAAACTATAAAAACAAATCAAACAGAGGTGAAGAACTCAATTCACGAGCTGGAAAACGAGGTAACAAGCTTAGCTAATAGAACATGCCAGATAGAAGAGAGGATTAGTGACATAGAAGACAAGCAACTTGAGGCACAACAGAGAGAAGAAGAAAGAGACTCAAAAATTTAAAAAAAATGAGATAGCCCTACAGGAATTATCTGACTCCATCAAAAAGAATAACATAAGAATAATAGGTATATCAGAGGGAGAAGAGAGAGAAAATAGAATGGAGAACATACTCAAACAAATAATAGATGAGAACTTCCCAAGCCTGTGGAAAGAACTAAAGCCTCAAATTCAAGAAGCAAACAGAACTCCGAGTTTTCTTAACCCCAACAAACCTACTCCAAGGCATATCATAATGAAATTGGCACAAACCAACGGCAAAGAAAAAATTCTCAAGGCAGCCAGGGAAAAGAAGAATACAACATATACAGGAAGGCCCATTAGATTATCATCAGATTTCTCAGCAGAAACTCTATAAGCTAGAAGAGAGTGGACCCCAATATTTAAAGTCCTGAAAGAGAGGAACTTCCAGCCACGAATACTATACCCATCAAAGCTATCCTTTAAATATGAAGGAGAAATAAAAACATTCACAGATACAGAAAAGATGAGGGAATTTATCATCAAAAAAACCCCACTCCAAGCCTGACCTGTGGTGGCGCAGTGGATAAAGTGTCAACCTGGAAACACTGAGGTTGCCAGTTCAAAACCCTGGGCTTGCCTGGTCAAGGCGCATATGGGAGTTGATGCTTCCTGCTCCTCCCCCCTTCTCTCTCTCTCCTCTCTATAATGAATAAATAAAAAAATCTAAAAAAAAAAAAAAAAAAAAAAAAACCCACTCCAGCAATTACTAAAGGGAGGTTCTCCAATCAGATACAAAGAACAAAAAAAAAAAAACAAAGCCACAAGTAAAAGCTCCAAGAAGAACACAATAAAACCAAATTTAAACTGTGACAACAACAAAAAGAAAGGGGGAGAGAGGATGGAGAATAACAGTAGCAAAGGACAATGGAGTACAAAAGTACTCACAAAATAGTGCGCTACAATGAACAGGGTAGGAACCCTTTTCATTACTTAAAGGTAACCACCATTGAAAAAACCACCACAGAAGCACATGAGATAAAAAAGATAGCAACAGAGGAAAGATGTATGGAATACAACCAAATAAAAACAAAAGATAGAAATACAAAAGAGAAGAATCAAACAAGACACAAAACTAACAGAAAGCAATATATAAAATGGCAATAGGGAACTCACGAGTGTCAATAATTACACTAAATGTAAATGGATTAAACTCACCAATAAAAAGGCACAGAGTAGCAGAATGGATTAAAAAAGAAAATCCAACTGTATGCTGCCTACAGGAAACTCATCTAAGTAACAAGGATAAAAACAAATTCAAAGTGAAAGGCTGGAAAACAATACTCCAAGCAAATAACATCCAAAAACAAGCAGGCGTAGCAATACTCATATCTGATAATGCTGACTACAAGACAGCAAAAGTACTCAGAGACAAAAATGGCCATTTCATAATGGCTAAGGGGACACTGAATCAAGAAGACATAACAATTCTTAATATATATGCACCAAACCAAGGAGCACCAAAATATATAAGACAGCTACTTATTGACCTTAAAACAAAAACTGACAAAAATACAATCATACCTGGAGACCTCAATACACCGCTGACGGCTCTAGATCAGTCATCCAAACAGAGAATCAACAAAGATATAGTGGCCTTAAACAAAACACTAGAGCACCTGGATATGATAGACATCTACAGGACATTTCATCCCAAAGTGACTGAGTATACATTTTTCTCCAGTGTACATGGATCATTCTCAAGAATTGACCATATGTTGGGCCACAAAACAACATCAGCAAATTCAGAAAAGTCGAAGTTGTACCAAGCATATTTTCTGATCATAAAGCCTTGAAACTAGAATTCAACTGCAAAAAAGAGGAAAAAAATCCCACAAAAATGTGGAAACTAAACAACATACTTTTAAGAAATGAATGGGTCAAAGAAGAAATAAGTGCAGAGATCAAAAGATATATACAGACTAATGAAAATGACAATACGACATATCAGAATCTATGGGATGCAGCAAAAGCAGTGATAAGAGGGAAGTTCATATCACTTCAGGTATATATGAACAAACAAGAGAGAGCCCAAGTGAACCACTTAACTTCACACCTTAAGGAACTAGAAAAAGAAGAACAAAGACAACCCAAAACCAGCCGAAGAAAGGAGATAATAAAAATCAGAGCAGAAATAAATGAAAGAGAGAACAGAAAAACTATAGAAAAAATTAATAGAACAAGGAGCTGGTTCTTTGAAAAGATCAACAAAATTGACAAGCCCTTGGCAAGACTTACCAAGGAAAAAAGAGAAAGAACTCATATAAACAAAATCCAAAATGAAAGAGGAGAAATCACCACGGACACCGTAGATATACAAAGAATTATTGTAGAATACTATGAAAAACTTTATGCCACTAAATTCAACAACCTAGAAGAAATGGATAAATTCCTAGAAAAATACAACCTTCCTAGACTGAGTCAAGAAGAAGCAGAAAGCCTAAACAGACCTATCAGTAGAGAAGAAATAGAAAAAAACCATTAAAAACCTCCCCAAAAATAAAAGTCCAGGCCCTGACGGCTATACCAGCGAATTTTATCAAACATTCAAAGAAGACTTGGTTCCTATTCTACTCAAAGTCTTCCAAAAAATTGAAGAAGCAATACTTCCAAACACATTTTTTTTTTAACAGAAATTTGTGCAAAGGGTGTGTAAAGATTGGTGGTGTTTCTTTTTTTTTTTCTTTCTTTTTTTTTGAGATTTTATTCAGTCATTTTTAGAGAGAGAGAGAGAGAGAGAGAGAGAGAGAGAGAGAAAGGGAGAAAGAACGGGGAGGAGCAGGAAGCATCAACTCCCATACGTGCCTTGACCAGGCAAGCCCAGGGTTTCGAACCAGCAACCTTAGCGTTCCAGGTTGACGCTTTTATCCACTGCGCCACCACAGGTCAGGCTCCAAACACATTTTATGAGGCCAACATAACCTTCATACCAAAACCAGGCAAGGACTGCACAAAAAAAGAAAACTACAGACCAATATCTCTAATGAATACAGATGCTAAAATACTAAACAAAATACTAGCAAATCGAATACAACAACATATTAAAAAGATAATGCATCATGATCAAGTGGGATTCATCCCGGAATCTCAAGGATGGTTCAATATACATAAAACGGTTAACATAATACACCATATCAACAAAACAAAGAACAAAAACCACATGATCTTATCAATAGACACAGAAAAGGCTTTCGATAAAATACAACACAATTTTATGTTTAAGACTCTCAACAAAATGGGTATAGAAGGAAAATATCTCAACATGATAAAGGCCATATATGATAAACCATCAGCTAACATTATATTAAATGGCACTAAACTGAAGGCTTTCCCCCTTAAATCAGGAAAAAGACAGGGTTGTCCACTCTCTCCACTCTTATTTAATGTGGTAGAGGTTCTAGCCAGAGCAATCAGACAAGACAAAGAAATAAAAGGAATCCATATAGGAAAAGAAGAAGTAAAGGTATCACTTTTTGCAGATGATATGATCCTATACATCGAAAATCCCAAAGAATCCACAAAAAGACTACTAGAAACAATAAGCCAATACAGTAAGGTCGCAGGATACAAAATTAACATACAGAAGTCAATAGCCTTTCTATATGCCAACAATGAAACATTTGAGAACGAACTCAAAAGAACAATCCCCTTCACGATTGCAACAAAAAAAATAAAATACTTAGGAATAAACGTAACAAAGAATGTAAAGGACTTATATAATGAAAACTATAAACCATTGTTAAGGGAAATCGAAAAAGATATAATGAGATGGAAGAATACACCTTGTTCTTGGTTAGGAAGAATAAATATAATCAAGATGGCCATATTACCCAAAGCAATATACAAATTTATTTTTTTTTAAATAGACTTTTTTTTAATATTTTATTTATTGATTTTTTAGAGAGAGAGGAGTGAGAGAGACAGAGACAGAGAGAAGGGGGAGAAGCAGGAAGCATCAACTCCCATATGTGCCTTGACCAGGCAAGCCCAAGGTTTCGAACCGGCGACCTCAGTGTTCCAGGGCGACGCTTTATCCCACTGCGCCACCACGGTCAGGCAGCAATATACAAATTTAATGCAATTCCCATCAAAATTCCAATGACATTTTTTTAAGAAATGGAGCAAAAAATCATCAGATTTATATAGAACTATAAAAAACCCCGAATAGCCAAAGCAATCCTAAAGAAAAAGAATGAAGCTGGGGGCATTACAATACTTGACTTCAAACTATATTATAGGGCCATGACAATCAAAACAGCATGGTATTGGCAGAAAAATAGACACTCAGACCAATGGAACAGAATAGAAAACCCAGAAATAAAACCACATATATATAGTCAAATAATTTTTGATAAAGGGGCCAAGAACACACAATGGAGAAAAGAAAGCCTCTTCAATAAATGGTGCTGGGAAAACTGGAAAGCCACATGCAAAAGAATGAAACTGGACTACAGTCTGTCCCCCTGTACTAAAATTAACTCAAAATGGATCAAAGATCTAAACATAAGACCTGAAACAATTAAGTGCATAGAAGAAGACATAGGTACTAAACTTCATGGACCTGGGTTTTAAAGAGCATTTTATGAATTTGACTCCAATGGCAAGAGAAGTGAAGGCAAAAATTAATGAATGGGACTACATCAGACTAAGAAGTTTTTGCTCAGCAAGAAAAACTGATAACAAAATAAACAGAAAGCCAACTAAATGGGAAATGATATTTTCAAACAACAGCTCAGATAAGGGCCTAATATCCAAAATATACAAAGAACTCATAAAACTCAACAACAAACAAACAAACAATCCAATAAAAAATGGGAAGAGAAAATGAACAGACACTTCTCCCAGGAAGAAATACAAATGGCCAACAGATATATGAAAAGATGCTCATCTTCGTTAGTTATTAGAGAAATGTAAATCAAAACTGCAATGAGATACCACCTCATACCTGTTAGATTAGCTATTATTAACAAGACAGGTAATAACAAATGTTGGAGAGGCTGTGGAGAAAAAGGAACCCTCATACACTGTTGGTGGGAATGTAAAGTAGTACAACCATTATGGAAGAAAGTATGGTGGTTCCTCAAAAAACTGAAAATAGAATTACCTTATGACCCAGCAATCCCTCTACTGGGTATATACCCCCAAAACTCAGAAACATTGATACGTAAAGACACATGCAGCCCCATGTTCATTGCAGCATTGTTCACAGTGGCCAGGACATGGAAACAACCAAAAAGCCCGTCAATAGATGACTGGATAAAGAAGATGTGGCACATATACACTATGGAATACTACTCAGCCATAAGAAATGATGACATCGGATCATTTACAGCAAAATGGTGGGCTCTTGATAACATTATACGAAGTGAAATAAGTAAATCAGAAAAAAACAGGAACTGCATTATTCCATACGTAGGTGGGACATAAAAGTGAAACTAAGAGACATTGATAAGAGTGTGGTGGTTGCGGGTGGAGGGGGGAGAAGGAAAGGGGAAGGGGGAGGGGCACAAAGAAAACTAGATAGAAGGTAACAGAGGACAATCTGACTTTGGGTGATGGGTATGCAACATAAGTGAACGACAAGATAACCTGGAGTTGTTATCTTTGAATATATGTATCCTGATTTATTGATGTCGCCCCATTAAAAATAAAATTATTTTTAAAAATGTAAATGGATTAAATGATCCAATCAAAAGACATAGGGTAGCTGCATGGATAAGAAAACAGGACCCGTACATATGCTGTCTACAAGAGACACACCTTAAAACAAAAGATGCACATAGGTTGAAGGTAAAAGGATGGAAAAAAATATTTCATGCAAATGGAAATGAAAAAAAAGCTGGGGTAACAATACTTATATCAGACAAAATGGACTTTAAAACAAAGAATATAGTAAGAGATAAAGAAGGCCACTACATAATGATAAAGGGAGAAATCCAACAGGAAGATATAACTATTATAAATATCTACGCACCTAATATAGGAGCACCTAAATATATAAAGCAGACTTTGATGGATATAAAGAGTGAGATTAACAGCAACACTATAATAGTAGGGGATTTTAATACCCCACTAACATCACTAGATAGATCCTCAAGAAAGAAAATTAACAAAGAAACAGCAGACTTAAAGGACAAACTAGATCAACTCGATTTAATAGATATCTACAGGACCTTTCACCCTAAAGCAGAAGAATATACATTCTTTTCAAGTGCTCATGATACATTCTCTAGGATAGACCACATGTTAGGGCACAAAAGTGCTCTCAACAAATTTAAGAAGATTGAAATCATATCAAACACTTTCTCTGATCACAATGGCATGAAACTAGAAATCAACCACAACAGAAAAGCTCAAAAATTTTCAAACACATGAAAACTAAATAGCAGGTTGTTAAATAACGAATGGATTAAAAATGACATCAAAGAAGAAATAAAAAAATTCCTAGAAACGAATGATAACGAGCATACAACAACTCAAAATGTATGGGATACAGCAAAAGCAGTACTGAGAGGGAAGTTCATAGCACTACAGACACATTTTAAGAAGCTAGAAAAAGCTCAAATAAACAACTTAACCCTGCATCTAAAAGAACTAGAAAAAGAACAGCAAGTAAAGCCTAAATGGAAGGAAATAATAAAGATCAGAGCAGAAATAAATGACATAGAGACTAAAGAAACAATACAGAGGATCTGTGAAACTAGGAACTGGTTTTTTGAAAAGGTAAACATGATTGATGAACTTTAACTAGACTCACCAAGAAAAAGAGAGAGAGGACTCAAATAAATAAAATTAGAAATGAGAGGGGAGAAATAACCCTGACACAACAGAAATACAAAGGATTGTAAGAAAATACTATGAAGAACTGTATGCCAAAAAACTAGACAACCTAGATGAAATGGACAAATTCCTTGAAACATACAATCTTCCAAAAATCAATCTGGAAGAATCAGAAAACCTAAACAACCAATTACAACAAATGAGATCAAAACAGTTATCAAAAAACTCCCAACAAAGAAAAGTCCTGGGCCAGATGGCTTCGCAAGTGAATTCTACCAACTATTCAAAGAAGAACTAACTCCTATCCTTCTCAAGCTATTTCAAAAAATTCAAGAGGAAGGAAGACTTCCAAGCTCCTTGTATGAGGCGAGCATAATTCTTATTCCAAAACCAGGCAAAGACAACACAAAAAAAGAAAATTATAGGCCAATATCCCTGATGAATATAGATGTTAAAATCCTCAACAAAATATTAGCAAACCAGATCCAACAATATATGGAAATAATCATACACCATGATCAAGTGGGATTTATTCTGGGGAGGCAAGGCTGGTACAATATTCGCAAATCTATCAATGTTATTCATCACGTAAACAAAAGGAAGGAAGGAGAAAAACCACATGATAATTTCAATAGATGCAGAAAAAACATTTGATAAAATCCAGCACCCATTCATGATCAAAACTCTCAGCAAAGTGGGAATACAGGGAACATACTTCAACATGATAAAAGACCTCTATGTCAAACCCACAGCCAACATCATACTCAATGGGCAAAAATTAAAAGCAATCCCCTTAAGATCAGGAACAAGGCAGAGGTGCTCCCTTTCACCACTCTTATTCAACATAGTCCTGGAAGTCCTAGCCACAGCAATCAGACAAGAAGAAGAAATAAAAGGCATTCAAGTTGGAAAAGAAGAAGTAAAGCTATCATTATTTGCAGATGATATGATATTGTATATAGAAAACCCTAAAGTCTCAGTCAAAAAACTACTAGACCTGATAAATGAATTCAGCAAGGTGGCAGGATATAAAATTAATACTCAGAAATCAGAGGCATTTTTATACACCAACAATGAACAGTCAGAAAGAGAAATTAAGGAAACAATCCCCTTCACTATTACAACCAAAAAAATAAAGTACCTAGGAGTACATTTAACCAAGGAGACTAAAGATTGTACTCAAAATATTATAAAACATTGATAAAAGAAATCAAGGAAGATACAAACAAGTGGAAGCATATACCATGCTCATGGTTAGGAAGAATAAACATCATTAAAATGTCTATATTACCCAAAATAATTTATAAATTCAATGTAATACCAATTAAAATACCAATGACATACTTTAAAGATATAGATCACATATTCCAAAAATTTATATGGAACCAAAAGAGAACACGAATAGTCTCAGCAATCTTAAAAAAGAAGAATAAAGGGGGAGGTATCACACTTCCTGATATCAAGCTATACTACAAGGCCATTGTACTCAAAACAGCCAGGTACTGGCATAAGAACAGGCACATAGATCAATGGAACAGAACGGAGAACCCAGAAATAAACCCACAGCTCTATGGACAACTGATATTTGACAAAGGAGGTAAGAGCATACAATGGAGTACAGACAGCCTCTTCAACAAATGGTGTTGGGAAAATTGGACAGCAACCTGTAAAAAAATGAAACTAGACCACCAACTTATACCATTCACAAAAATAAACTCAAAATGGATAAAAGACTTAAATGTAAGGCATGAAACCATAAGCAACTTAGAAGAAAACATAGGCAGTAAGCTCTCCGACATCTCTCGCAGCAATATATTTGCTGATTTATCTCCACAAGGAAGTGAAATAAAACACAGGATAAACAAATGGGACTAAATCAAACTAAAAAGCTTTTGCACAGCCAAAGACAATAAGAACAGAATAAAAAGACAAACTACACAATGGGAGAACATATTTGACAGTACGTCTGATAAGGGGTTAATAACCAAAATTTATAAACAACTTATAAATCTCAACACCAGAAAGACAAACAATCCAATAAAAAAATGGGTAAAAGAAATGAATAGACACTTCTCCAAAAAGGAAATACAGATGGCCAATAGGTATATGAAAAAATGCTCAACATCATTAACCATTAGAGAAATGCAAAATAAAACCACAATGAGATATCACCTCACACTGGTTAGAATGGCACTCATCAACAAAGCAAGACAGAATAAGTGCTGGCGAGGATGTGGAGAAAAGGGAACCCTCCTGCACTGCTGGTGGGAATGCAGACTGGTGCAGCCTCTGTGGAAAACAGTATGGAGATTCCTCAAAAAATTGAAAATCAAACTGCCTTTTGACCCAGCCATCCCACTTTTAGGAATATACCCCAAGGACACTACATAGAAGGGTTCCAGAAGGAGAGATGCACCCCCATGTTTATAGCAGCATTGTTCACAGTAGCGAAGATCTGGAAACAGCTCAAGTGTCCGTCAGAGGACAAGTGGATTAAAAAGCTTTGGTACATATATACTATGGAATACTACTCAGCCATAAGAAATGATGACATCGGATCATTTACAATAACATGGATGGACCTTGATAACATTATACGGAGTGAAATAAGTAAATCAGAAAAAACTAAGAACTATATGAACCCATGCATAGATGGGACATAAAAATGAGACTCAGGCCCTGGCCGGTTAGCTCAGTGGTAGAGCGTCGGCCTGGCATGCAGAGGTCCCGGGTTCGATTCCGGCCAGGGCACACAGGAGAGGCGCCCATCTGCCTCTCCACCCCTCCCCCTCTCCTTCCTCTCTGTTTCTCTCTTCCCCTCCCGCAGCGAGGCTCCATTGGAGCAAAGATGGCCCGGGTGCTGGGGATGGCTCCTTGGCCTCTGCCCCAGGCGCTGGAGTGGCTCTGGTCGTGGCAGAGTGACGCCCCAGAGGGGCAGAGCATCGCCCCCTGGTGGGCAGAGCATTGCCCCCTGGTGGGCGTGCCGGGTGGATCCCGGTCGGGCGCATGCGGGAGTCTGTCTGACTGTCTCTCCCCGTTTCCAGCTTCAGAAAAATACAAAAAAGAAAAAAAAAATGAGACTCAGAGACATGGACAAGAATGTGATGGTAAAAGGGAGTGGGGTGGAGGGGTGGAGGGGTGGGGAGGGGGCGAGGAAGGAAAGGGAGGGAGTGGGGGGAGGGTAGGGGCACAAAGAAAACGAGATAGAAGGTGACAGAGGACGATTTGACTTTGAGTGAGGGGTATGCAGTATAATCAAAGGTCAAAATAATCTGGAGATGTTTTCTCGGAACATATGTACCCTGATTTATCAATGTCACTGCATTAAAATTAATAAAAATACAATAAAAAAAGCAGTTATAGATGCAATTAAGAACTCAAATTTTAGGCCCTGGCTGGTTGGCTCAGCGGTAGAGCGTCGGCCTAGCGTGCGGAGGACCCGGGTTCGATTCCCGGCCAGGGCACACAGGAGAAGCGCCCATTTGCTTCTCCACCCCTCCGCCGCGCTTTCCTCTCTGTCTCTCTCTTCCCCTCCCGCAGCCAAGGCTCCATTGGAGCAGAGATGGCCCGGGCGCTGGGGATGGCTCTGTGGCCTCTGCCTCAGGCGCTAGAGTGGCTCTGGTCGCAATATGGCGACGCCCAGGATGGGCAGAGCATCGCCCCCTGGGGGGCAGAGCACCGCCCCTGGTGGGCGGGCCGGGTGGATCCCGGTCGGGCGCATGCGGGAGTCTGTCTGACTGTCTCTCCCTGTTTCCAGCTTCAGAAAAATGAAGAAAAAAAAAAAAAAAAAAGAACTCAAATTTTAAAACACCAGCTTGGATTCTAATGGATAAGAATACGGACAGAATAGCCTCATTATGGACCTGGATTAGAAAAGCATGGAGAACATCATACCCTACAATAGACCTACCATCAGGAGCAATAACAGCTAGATAAACAGAAATCGGAGATTTAAAGATACAGTTACAAAATTCAGTCCATTTACTAAGTATATATGAGGATGAATTGGAAAACCCGTGAGAAAATAAAAATACAGCAGGGATTATCAGAGCACTTATACATGAACCCCTGAGAATTACAAAATACCTTTACAAAACTTGTTACAAAGGACATCCACAGCAGAGGACATTAGAGAAAGGATACAATTACATGAGGACTTAAATTGAGCACAGGGTCACTGGCTTGAGCATGAGATCATAGACATGACTGCAAGGTCACTGGCTTGAAGCCCAAGGTCACTGGTTTTAGCCAAGGTGGCTGGCTTGAGCAAGGGGTCACTGACTCAGCTGGAGACCCCAGGTCAAGGCACATATGAGAAAACAATCAATGAATAACTAAGATGCTGCAATAAAGAATTGATGCTTCTCATCTCTCTCCCTTCCTGTCTGTCGGTCTGCCTTGCTCTCTCACTAGAGAGAGAGAGAGAGAGAGAGAGAGAGAGAGAGAAAGAAAGAAAGAAAGAAAGAAAGAAAGAAAGAAAGAAAGAAAGAAAGAAAGAAAGAAAGAAAGAAAGAAAAGAGGGAGGGAGGGAGGGTATGAAAATCACCAGAGGTCCTCAGCATTTATTTCAAGATTGTCACATGATGACAGTGACAAACATGATCTGGGCTGCCATACCTAGCAGGGCCCACTCTCCTCATTATTTTCTAAATGAGTTCAGAATCTATGTTCATGCAAAGGCTTGCTAAACTCATATTTGTCAAGCTGGTTATAAAACCACTTTGTAGCTCAGCAGAAGATAAAGGCTCTACCCTTCAGGTGAAGGACAGTTCCCAGAAAGGAGGTCCCCAAAAGAAAAACAACACACATGAAATTTTTTTTCCACAGACTCTTAACATTTTCATCTAAAAATCCATCTATAAAGTTCATGTAATGTAACAACTAGTTCAAAGTCACTACCTCAGTGATGCCTTCTTTGACTGCTCTAGGCAGTCAATTGTTCAACTTTCTGTGCTGCTTCAAAATTTTTTGTGTAGCATTTGTTAATAAAATTATTAATTATATTACAACATTAGTCATACAGGATTATGATTTATCTGTGATCATGCCCTTCTCCTCTAAGAGACTATATATTTCTTGAAGACAGAAAATCTTACATGCCTCACTGTAGTGTGAGGCATGTCACTATTAGTACATGGTACAGAGTAGATGTCCATGATAGCCATAAGCATTCACTAAATGTGAGGTAAATAAATAAGAATAAAAAAGTGTGACAGGAATGGAAAAGCTGTGCCTGTGCCCATCCATTAGGATGCACATGGAAGAGAAGGTGGAGAAAACCATTAAAAATAATTTGAAAGAAAGGGAAAAGGCACAAGGTCTTCACAACAAGAAGACCTACAGAGTACCTTGACTGCCAAGCACGGTGGTAGCAGAAAACCTGTGCTGAAACAGCCTATAGCTGGGTCTTATCTGGGAGAGAGGTGGCAAATTAGCAACACAGTAACTACTGGATAGACAGAGGTGTCAGAGGATGGAAGGGTGGGTTTGGGTTTGAACAACCGTCAGCCCCAAAGGCAGGGAAGAGCTAATAATGGAAGAGCATGACGAGTCCAGCACGCTAAAATATTTGTGATCCACACCACTGTGTCTTTGACAAATTGGCTGGGGGACAAAACCCTAGAATTCCAATGTCAAGGTCATTAGGGCTTAAATCCAATTGTAATTCAGAGACAGGTGGAAAAACCCACATGGAAACTGACATTCTGCAGACTGAGCTGAAGCTTTTCTCTCCGTGGGAGGAAATCCTGTGTAAGCTCCACAGTCAAGTTGTTGGAAATGAAGAGGCTACAAAGAAAGGCCAAGACCGAGAAAAAATGTGCAAAAATTACTTTATCATCAGCATCTTCTCATTGATCAAATAAAAAAAAAGGCCAAAGTGAGTTTTCAAACAAAGAAAACAGAAAAGAAACTCCACAGTGTGTTTTCCAAGTATACTGTAGTGTTAGCAGCAGTCATGCAAACACAAACATATCTACACAGGTTAAACATTTACACTGAACTCAGCTCCAGAAAATGAGAACTACTGACAGATTAATTCATGTGAATCTTTTTCAGATAGCATATAAAACCATTCATAATATGGACAGTATGGAGATAGACTGTCTTTTCTCTCTAAATCCTCATGACAAGCACAGAGTAAGTACTCAATAAATATTTGTTCACTAATTTATTTTTACATTCATTCATCCCATAAACATTTACTGTGCTTCTATTATATGCCAGGTACTGTTCTCGACACTGGATGCCTATAATGTATGAGAAAGACTCCGTTTCTGTCTTTATAAATACTCCTCTGTCATGGGTAGACAGTAGGGAAAGGAAAATATACATAAATAAAATAATTTTAAGTTGTGATAAGCACTAAACAAAGAACATAAATGGGCAGCTACTTTAGCTCAAGCAGTCAAGGAGGTCCTCTGAAAGTGTCATTTAAACTAAGGCTATGTACTTTTAAGAAGACCGCCACAATGCTAAAGAATCCAAGAAGGCTGAGCCCAGTTTTAAGTCAGAAGTGTTTTGAGGGAGTCACAGAAGAAGACATACAAATGACCAATACAATATTTTTCATGTCCAAATCATTCAAACCCATTAAACATCAAATATACATAAGTGAAAACAAAATATGCCTTTTATCTATCAAATACAAACATTTTAAAAATAATGCTCAATGTTGGCAATAGTGAAGTATATTGCTCTAATTCTAAGAAAGTAAACAGGTGAGCACACATACATATGCATGCACACCATACACAGATGAACACATATGTATATTAAAATACAATCTATATGTATATACATACCTAAACACATATAAAACTATGTATATACACAAGTGTACATAAACCACTACATCCTATACACATAGGTGTGTGTGTGTATTCATGTGTATGTGTACCACACACACAGTAGTATACACAATTTTACTGTTTTTTTTCCCAAGCTTTCTCATCTTAGGAAATGCCAACACCACCCAATCAGGCCATCAAACCAGAATGCAAAGAATCATGCCTGATTTTTCCTTCCCTCACATCTCCATCCAATCCACCAATAACTCCTGTCAGTTTTGCTTCCAAATATCTCTAATCCAGCCATTGTTTTCCATTTCCACCATTATTATCGTAATACACACCAACCTCTTCTTTTGCCTAGACTTTTACAGTAGCCTCCTGACTGGTTTCCACACCACCAGTATTTTCTGCTTCCAAGCCATTCTCCCTACAACAAATTCAGCTCCTGTCATATCCTGCTTAATGCCTCTCAGAGGTTCCCACTGCCCTGAGACCACACTCCAACGCCCTGACCACAGCTTCAGCTCCTATACCTTTCTCACAGACATGGTCTCGGCCATTCCCTCGTATCTCACAACATCTAAAGGCTAATCTTCATCCCACGATTATACCGTTCTTTCCTGAGTTGAAGACTAGGCTTGTGTGTCTGTCTGTGACAGGATCTCCTTTCCCCACAATTCGCACTGCCTCCTATTCACGTTCTTTAGACCTTAAATGACTCTTTCAGAAGATTTCCTTGACTGCTTGAGCTAAAGTAGATGCCCATTTCTGTTACTTGTTTTAGTGTTTATCACAACTTATAATTATTTTATTTATGTATATTTTTCCTTCCCTTCTGTCTACCCCATGATGATGTAGTACTCATAAAGACAGAAAACGAGTCTGTCTTGTTCACTATAGGCAACCAGTGTCAAGCACAGTGCTCGGCACATAATAGAAGTACAGTAAGTGTTTATTGGATGAATGAATAAATACTCATTTGTATACATATACAGATATATACAAATAACAGACACACACGGACACAGAGAAATATGCTCATGTGTAATGCACATGTATGCACACAGATGTACACACACCCAATCTACCTGGGTACATATAGAGAAATATTATAGGTACACAAAGAATATGAGAAGAAAAGGCCACAATATTAATAGAGAATATCTCTGTATGGGAAATATGTTGTTTTGTTTTTTCTATAATTTTTTCTAGTGTTTTAGCAATAAGAATATATTTTTTTAAATAAAAAACTTGAAAAAATTCCACATACTTATCAAATCAAAGCACATATTTTATAATAAATTAAAGATATTTAAATTTTAACACGTTAAAAAGACAGAAGTAAAAATAGAAGAATTGGAAGTCACTGAGTGCAGCGACATGAGTTCCTAGCACAGTGCCTGGTATATGATGGGCACTTTCAAAGGCTTTATGAAAGCATGGCAGGAGGAAAGAAGGAAAACAAGATGAAAAGAATGGTGATAACGAAATCCAGGGAGGGGAAGAAGAAAAGAGAAAGAAAAAATGAGAAAAATAAATCATAGCAGAGAAAAAAATGGGGGAGAAAAGAGAGAGATTCATCACAATTATACACATCCACATTCTTTGAGATCCTAAGTTTATGATAAAAGTTCTCCACATTTACCAAGCATTTGGAAAATATTTTAGAGCATTGACGGCTACAAGAAAACTACCGGCTCCACAATGTTGAATTTCTTGGACTCCTGAACTTCCTGGATTTGATAAACAATGAAGGGAGAACTCAAACAGAAATGTGCCTCTCTTTGTCCACCTGCAGGTCAACCTGTAGAACAGTAGCAAATGTCACAAACTGGCACTGTCATTCACGCAAGTCAGTGATTATGGAATGAACAGAATGCTGGAGCTAGAGGAGAGTTTAGGCACCACAGAGTGATCTGGTCCCTTTATTTTACAAATAGAAAACATGAAGCCAAGAAATAAAATGAAACTAACACAAGACTTCCGGTTTCAGGTGCTACAAGTAGCTTGGAAGTTATTATGCTCATCCTCACAAGAGAAAAAAGCTAAACAAGGTGAAAATAAACTACTACTCCTGGATCCAACAAAGAATTGAAGTCAGGGGAAAAACCAATGTCTCAAAATTGTATAGACATTTGAATTTTGGGAATAAGGACATATCAGATCAGAAGCATGTTCCTGCAGCCAATATCAGACTTTATTTAAGAACTCTCCAGTGGGTCAAAGATGGTAGCATATTTGGACGCTGAGCTAGCACCCTTCCCAAAACCCATCCAACATACCCCTTTACTTAGAACAATTCCTCCTGAAAGAAAACTGAGAAACAATTCAACAGCTTCAGCACAAGCCAGAGAGAGAGAGACAGACAGAGAGAGAGAGGGTGCATAGAGAAGGCTGAAAAACCAGGAGAGCTCTGCAGGAGGTGAAGGAACAGCTCAGGATCTAAGAGACCAGTGAGCTCCACTGTTTACACCTCCCAGGCATGTGAATAGAAGACAGGAGCTGTATCCAGGCTCTATGGACATCTGCAGGGTGCTGCAGCACATCCCCAGCCAACCCTCCTGGAGCTAAATACAACAGAATCATGAGGGCATCGTAGCTTGTATGAAGAAAGTTCCTCTTCCCAGATATTGACCCAGCAGGTAGGTATGGCAGGGTGACACTTCACCCACTTAACTGCATGTGCATGTGGGGCTCCCCACCTAAAGATAGTGCAGAGCTTGTAAAACACTCCGGTACCAGCTGCAGGACTATTCGACTCAGAGAAAGTGCAGAGATAGTGGGTCACTACTGACATTACTCCTCCTGGAAAATGTGGAGCCATCAAATGGGCTATGGTCTGCACACTGGACTGCCTGATCAGAGAAAGTGCAGAGATTGGGGGGCACTGCTGCACGCACAGTTTGGGCTGCTCTACTCAAAGAATGCACAAAGCTAGCAAAACATTGCAGCCCAGTGCAAAGTGAGGGGGCAATGCAGTGCATGTGCACAGGGCTGCCAAGCCCCGAGAAAGTGAAGAATGAACATATTAAGGCTGTGTGAGCACCAGGCTACCCCACAGGAGAAAGGGTGGATGTAATAAGGGATGAGATACTAGAAAGCAATCAGGTAACTCAGCGCAGACCATGCTCTGACAACAGATAATTAAAACAGGACACACAAAGCACACACCACGCAGCCTCTTTTACACCTGCCAGCCCTGCCGAGATTAAAAGGCAAGAAGGCTCACACACCCCAAGTGGCCCATTCAGAACCCACTCCTTCAGGCCAGGTGACAGGACAGGCACTGCAAGCACCTCCCCCCAACTACAACGGGCAGGCTGAAACTGTTCAAAACACAATGTAACAAAGACAACATGTTCAAAACTGGGCGAGATGACTATTTCATTCTACTCAAAGGAACAAAAACAAAGTCAAAGAAAATGGGGAGACAGAAAAATATACCCCAAATGAAGGAGCAAGAAAAAAACTCCCGAGAAATATTCTAATGAAATAGAGATGGGTAATTGAACAGATAAAGTATTCAAAGCAAACAGTGATAACGATGTTCAATAAACTTCAGAGTAGAATAAAGGAACTCAAGAGAGCACTTAAACAACAAGGAAATGTAATAAGCTCATCCTGCTTGAGCGGGGACTCACCAGCTTGAGCGCTGGATCATAGACATGACCCCATGGTCACCAGTTGAGCCCAAAGGTCAATGGCTTAAATCCCAAATCGCTGGTTTGAGCAAGGCAGTCACTGACTTGGCTAAAGTCCACGACCTGGCCTGTCCTTGCATCCCTGGGGCTGGCCCCACGTGTCGACTGTTAAAACACCCCACAGCGAGCGCACACGCACAACGCACGGATGCACGCCCCTGGGCCAAGCAGTCAGCCTCAGCGCCGTCTCCCGCGCAGGCACGTTGGGGCTGAGCGTGCGGGGTGGCCAGAGCATGGACGTGGACAGAAGCCTGTGGGGCCGTGCTGAGGGCATGGCAGGCTGGGGGCAGCCAGGACTCAGCGGGGCCAGGGGCGGTTCCACAGAAGGCTGTGCGAGGTCACGTGGCTGCCTCTTCCCCCAGGCACCCTACGACTTCAGGGACAGCCGTGTCTACTTCTCCCGGGAGGGATGGCCGCCTTGGGCGATGGGGAGAAGGTGCGCTGCTGCAATGTGGAGATGAATCAGGACAAGCTGCTGCTAAAAGGTGACGGGGCGAGGACTGAGCGGAGGTCGCAGGGCGGAACACAGGCGGGCCGAGTGTCGGCGCTGCTCTGTTGGGCAGATAAAATATATTATCCTCACTTTGTTAAAGATGGCGCTGCCCGTGTGGGAGCCGTCGCCCAGTATGTTGGGGGCGGGATGTGGGCAGGGTGGATCCTTCCAGCCTGGGGCTTGTATTTAAGACTAAGCCTTTTTCACCCTTTTTTTTTTTTTTTTTTTTTTTACTTTCTCACCCTTTTTGATGTGGGGTGGTACAATCTCATAATGCTTCAGATAAGTGACTTTGTATTAGAAATTTCCCTATGTTGTATATTGGATTAAAGGTTTTGAATCGACACTATAAAGGGGGGCAGACTAGGAGCTTGCTCTCCCGGTTTCTGAGATCAGCATTAGAGAGGAGAGCAGAGAAAGGCCACGGGGAGGAGGTCAGGAGAAGCAGCCAAGATGGCAAAGTGCAGAAGGAAAGCCAGTATGTGCAAAGTTTGTGAAGAGAGAAGGAAAAAGATGGAAAATAGAGGTGAATAATTCTGGTGAGCTAGAAACCTTTGATTTTAAGAAACTAGGATAAGTCAGTAGCTTTGTGAGCACTGAATAAGTGGCTTTTGGAGCCCAGTGTGTGTTTTACTTGCCCACTGGGTGCAAGCTAGGATTAAAGATAATGGCCCATCAGCTTTTGGCTCCATTGTTTCTTTACCGACTGTCTGAATCCAACACGAACCTGCATGGACCAGGCAGCTGTAATGGTGGCCGTGGATCCTGGCTTTACATGCTTCTTCAGGCACTTCCTGTTGGGGACCATGATTTTCTTTTCCCTCAGGCCTCAGAGCCCCTGGGCCCTCTTTCATGAGTCACTGCAGGGAGGCCACCAGACACCCCCCCCACACAGAAGACACTGAGGACTCACAGGAACAATAGACTCAGAGGCAGCAAGGTGAAGGGCCTCAGGCAGGGCACTGCCCTTTAGAAACTGACCTGGGGTGAGGTCTCCCGGCCTCTCAGCAGCTAACGAGGGACAGAGCTTACATTTAGCAAACGAGTTGGAAGCAAACAGTGCATTGTGCAGTAAGAGGCAATTCGCTACACTGCTTCCATGTGTAAATAATTACACATAATTATAGATGTGTTAATAAGCAGGAACGGTATAAAAGTATAAAAGCACATAAGAAATAACTCATTCAGAGCACTTGTCATCACAAGAGGAGGAAGGTCTGGCCGGTGAGCAGTGCTCCAGGACAGGGTTGCCTGGGCAGCGCCGGCCACACTGCAGATGGAAAAGGATTAATACTAGTGTTTAAAGCAGCTGGGGTTGTGGGCCAGGGTAGGGACCATTGTGTCAGGCCCTATGTCAGCCATCTCTTCAATGTGTCTGGTTTCACAAGGGTGTGGTCAGTAGGGTCCTTCCGCTTTCATGGGTCTAGCATTGAAACACAGCTGAAGTCCAGATGTGATCTCTAACTTCACACAAATGGTTTCTGTGGTCCACAGACCTGAGATTTTGTTTGCAAGACTGTTAGATGCTGACCAGGCTCTGATTATTAAGGAAGGGCAAGGAGGGTTAAATGTGTAAAGGTGAAAGTATAAGAAGGAAAGGAGCCCTGGCCAAGTTGCTTAATTTCTTAGAGCGTTGTCCCCATACACCAAGGTTGTGGGTTTGATATTGAGTCAGAGCCATATAAGAATCAACCACTGAAGCCTGACCAGGTGGTAGCACAGAGGATAGTGCATCAAACTGGGATGATGAGAACTCAGGTTCCAAACTCCAGGAATGAGCTTGAGGATGGGTTCACTAGCCTCAGTGTGTGGTTTCTGGCTTGAGTGTGGGACCATAGATGTGACCACATGGTCACTGGCATGAGGCCCAAGGTTGCTGGCATGACCCAAGGTTGCTGGTTTGAGCAGGGGGTCACTGGCTCAGCTGGAGTCGCATGGTCAAGGCACATATGAGAAAGCAAGCAATGAACAACTAAGATGCTGCAGCAATAGATTGATGCTTCTCATCCCTCCCTTCCTGTCTGTCTCTCTAGCTAAGAAAAAGAAAAAAGAAAGAATAAACAACCACTAAATGCATAAATCAGTGGAACAACAAATCAATGTTTCTCACTCTCTTCCCTCTTCTCTCTCTAAAATCAATAAAAAATTTAATTTATTGATTTTAGCGAGAGGAGTGAGAAAGAGAGAGAGAGAGAGAGAGAGAGAAGGGGGAGGCAGACAGGAGCAGGAAGCATCAACTTGTCATAGTTGCTTCTTGTCTGTGCCTTGAGCAGGCAAGCCTGGGGTTACAAATTGCAGACCACAGTGTTCCAGGTCACTGCTTTATCCACTGTGCCACCAAAAGTCAGACAAATTTTTTAAAAATTTTAAAAAAAGACAGAAAGAAGAAAGTGTTATGTTAAAGAAATGGACTTTCTGTCCAGTTAAGTTATCTTTATTATATTTTGACATGAACAGCCAATTTCTTTTCATTTACTTTTTATTATAGAGGAAGATAGAGAGAGAGGGAGGGACAGACTGGCTGAAAGAGAGAGAGATGAGAAACATCAATTCTTCATTGCAGCTCCTTAGTTGTTCATTGATTGCTTTCTTATATGTGACTTGACTGGGGGGGCTACAGCACAGTGAGTGACCCCTTGCTAAAGCCAGCTACTTTGGACTTGAGCCAAAAAACATGGGGTCATACCTATGATCTCAGGCTCAAACCAGCGACCCTGTGCTCAAGATGGTGAGCCAGCACTAAAGCTGGATTAGCCCGAAATTAAGCCGGCAGCCTCAGGGTTTCAAACCTGGGTCCTCAGCATCACAGTACATCCTCGAGAAGCAAGATCCTCCTGACAGCACTCTAGATCTAGATCAGGGCCCCCAAAACTACGGCCCACGGGCCACATGCGGCCACCTGGGGCCATTTATCCGCCCCTGCCGCACTTCCGGAAGGGGCACCTCTTTCATTGGTGGTCAGTGAGAGGAGCCTAGTTCCCATGGAAATAGTGGTCAGTTTGTTTATTTAAATGTACTTGTTCTTTATTTTAAATATTGTATTTGTTCCCGTTTTGTTTTTTTACTTTAAAATAAGATATGTGCAATGTGCATAGGTATTTGTCCATAGTTTTTTTTATAGTCCGGCCCTCCAACGGTCTGAGGGACAGTGAACTGGCCCCCTGTGTAAAAAGTTTGGGGACCCCTGCTCTAGATGAAAATTGGGTAAGAGAAAATCATTTGTAGATTTCAGCTGCTCTGAGTCCTCTAGAAAGGCTAATAAGTATGGCCTAGGTATGTGGGGTGGATTTGGATAGGCCTGGATTTAAGCTCTACTAAATTGAGAGTCAATTTAGCACTGGAGATTTCAGCAAATCTTACAAATTCTCTGAGCTCTTAAATGCTAATGTGTAAGGTGAAGATACGTGCATATATTCTTTGACAGTATTCAATTCAATTTATTTCTTTGTGTATGTATTTGTTTATATTTTAGGTAAGACGATGGGAGATAGTGAGGCTGACTACCATATGCACTCTTACCAGGATCTACCTGGGAACCCCAATTCTCGAGTACTGAGCTGTTTTTTAGCACCTCAGGATAAAGTGCTCTAGCTAACCGAGCCGTCCTCAGCGCCAAGGGCCAATATTAAAACCAATTGAGCCACTGGCTGCAGGAATGGAAGAGGGAGAGAAGGTTTAGAGGGAGGGGTGGAGAAGGAGATGGTCATTTTTCCTATGTACCCTGACCGGAATCAAACCCGGGACATGCACTGGGCCAACACTCTATCCACTGAGCGACTGACTGGCTAGGGCTTAAATT
The DNA here is from genome assembly GCF_036850765.1 of Saccopteryx bilineata. Classification (NCBI taxonomy): domain Eukaryota; kingdom Metazoa; phylum Chordata; class Mammalia; order Chiroptera; family Emballonuridae; genus Saccopteryx; species Saccopteryx bilineata. The sequence goes on from NC_089492.1 coordinate 92,264, forward strand.
CAATGTAAAATAACTGACACATACACGTTGTCCAATAAATACATATCAGATAATAGCAACCATATGCTGTTGGTGTTGTATAGCAGGCCTTTCCTAAATGCCTTACATATACTGTGCCCTTAATGAAATTTTATGAATAACTAAAAGTTGGGAAGTTAAACCGTAAAATGGGATGATCTAGAAACAAAGATTGCATTGGCCATCTGTAGTCAGTGTAGAGGCTTATTATTATAGAGGCTCTCTGAGCCTTAGTTGACAAAGGAAAATACTAGAGTATATAGAAGGACAGGTGATAATCTGATGGAAGGAGATTGTGTGTTTTATGACAAAATAAGGACTAACACTCCAGACTCCAGCAAACTCACTCTTCTCCAACTTAGAACTCAGGAGAAAGGAGACTGAAGTAAAGATGTATAGCCTACGAGAAAGAAAAGGCCATGTGTACCATGAGGTCAGTGAGCCCCAGGATGATGACTACCTCTGTAAGTGACCCTCACAAAGCATGTTATCTCTTCATAACAATAATTTCACCTGGTCATTTGGACTAAGGCTATTCTGTTCCCCTAGGGACCTGCACCACAGAACTGTGGCTCAGTGATGTGAGTGTCTGGTCTCTCTCTCAACTCTATATGTCCAGGAACATGCACTACACCATCCCTAATCCCTGTTGCTCTCACCTCCAGATTGTGAGAAGTGTCAGAACTACTTCATTGACAGTTGTGACGTGCATGGGCCCCCTACATTTGTAAAAGACAGTGCAGTGGATAAGGGGCACCAAAACCACGCAGCCCTCACTCTGCCCCCTGGGTTGAGAATCAGAGCATCAGGCATCCCTGAGGCTGGTCTTGGAGTGTGGAATGAGGCATCTGCTCTGCCAGTGGGTCTGCACTTTGGCCCTTATGAGGGTCAGATCACAGAAGACGAAGAGGCAGGCAAAAATGGATACTCCTGGCTGGTGAGAAGCATTTACCTCTTTCCCTTTCTTGTGGCTTCCCACATCCCTCCCATGGCTTGGTGGGACCTGCCCTTCTACATACTAGGACATGGATGGAGACAATATGGTTAGTTCTGGGTAACTGAGTGGACTTTGCACACTATGGAACTCCTGATAAGTATCATAGGTTAAGTGGAAGGAAAGTGGTACAGACAAAAAAGAATGCCTCCTCCCATCCCTGAGTAGATGTCAACTCAGATGTGATAAGTAAGAAAAATATCATGTGGTCCTGAGTGGCAACGCATGCAAGCTGAAAGAGCTTTGTTGACAGTAGGGTAAAATAATTCTTCTATTACCTTCTTATCCAAAAAAATTCTTTATATTTTCTTCCTGAAATGCAGATCAACAAAGGGAGAAACTGCCATGAGTATGTAGATGGGAAGGATGAATCCTTGGCTAACTGGATGAGGTAAGGCCAACAAGTTTCTGGGAGTCACGGAGAACACTCATCCCTCTCAGGCCCATACATCTTTCCTTCTCATCATGCCTCCCTCAGTGGTCTGCCTTAATCCACTGATCGTCTTTTTTCTCCACTTTCAAAACAAGAGGTATTTAGATGAAAAAAGGAGATAAAAATAGAACATATGTCCTCAAAATATAAATTTCTTTGCTAGACAAAATTTAGGCACTGGAGAAAAAAATTTGAGGGCCAGGATTACACTTTAATTGATCTAATGAACATTATTTAAGCAAGCCCTTATTATATTCCAGTTTAGAGGAAGATAATCATTATTTAAACAGATCGTACAACCCATCGTCTTATAGAGGACGAATTGCAGACAGAGTGAAACAATTGATTTTAGAAATGTTTAACTACAATTTTTCTATTTTTGAGAAGCACACAGTACCAGGATACCTAAAACAGTATAGCCTAAAACTGATAGGGCAGCAAATGACCCCAGTCTCACTTCTAACTAGAACTGAGTTCTGAAGCCTGCAGAGCAATGATCATGGGCCACTTCCCTGAGGGGCTCTTTTGTCAGAGGCTACAGAATGTGAATAAGCTATTATTGTTCTTTATAATTTTGCTAAGACAAAGACACCACCAAGTCCTGATCAGTTGGCTCAGCGGTAGAGCATCAGCCTGACTGTGGAAGTCCATGATTTGATTCCCAGCCAGGACACAGAGAATCACTCATCTGCTTCATTGTCGTTTTGCAACTTTTTTATCTCTATCTTTCTCTTCCCTTCCTACAGCCAAGGCTCTATTGGATCAAAGTTGGCTCCAGCACTAAAAATGGCTCCATGGCCTCCGCCTCAGGCAATAGAATGGCTCCAGTTGCAGTGAAGCAACACCCCAGATGGGCAGAGCATCACCCCCTGGTGGTCATGCCAGGTGGATCCCCGTCAGGCGCATGTGGGTGTTTGTCTGTCTGCTTCTTCATTTCTCACTTCAGTGGGGCAGGGAGACCTCCAGGTTTTTTTTTTGTTTTTGTTTTTTTGTTTTTTTGTTTTTTTTTTTACAGGGACCGAGAGAGAGTCAGAGAGAGGGATATACAGGGACAGACAGACAGGAATGGAGAGAGATGAGAAGCATCAATCATCAGTTTTTTGTTGCGAGACCTTAGTTGTTCATTGATTGCTTTCTCACATGTGCCTTGACCGCGGGCCTTCAGCAGACTGAGTAACCCCTTGCTCGAGCCAGCGACCTTGAGTCCCAGCTGGTGGGCTTTTGCTCAAACCAGATGAGCCTGCGCTCAAGCTGGCGACCTTGGGGTCTCGAACCTGGGTCCTCTGCATCCCAGTCCAATGCTCTATCCACTGTGCCACTGCCTGGTCAGGCACCTCCAGGTTTTTATGGAATCCTGGGTGAGGCATCAATTGCTACCTCAGCCCTGGCCAGTTGGCTCAGTGGTAGAGCGTCGGCCTGGCATGCAGGAGTCCCAGTTTCGATTCCTGGCCAGGGCACACAGGAGAAGCGCCCATCTGCTGCTCCACCCCTCCCCCTCTCCTTCCTCTCTGTCTCTCTCTTCCCCTCCCATAGCCAAGACTCCATTGCAGCAAAGTTGGCCCGGGCGCTTAGGACGGCTCTATGTCCTCTGCCTCAGGCGCTAGAATGGCTCTGGATGCAACAGAGCGGTGCCCCGGATGGGCAGAGCATCGCATTCTGGTGGGCATGCCGGGTGGATTTTGGTCAGGCACATGCGGGAGTCTGACTGCCTCCCCGTTTCCAACTTCAGAAAAATAAAAATAAAAATAATAAATAAATAAATAAATACTACCTAAATAAGATGTGAGGAGAATGGAGAAAGGCCTCTCAAGAAAAGATGGACTTGGGCTGAGTATTGAATGATGTGAACTAATCTAGACACAGAGTCCAACATCAAGTAGCAAGTTATGTGTTATAAAACAACCTGAGTTAGTTTGGAAAAGCTAGAGGTCACGGGAGTTTATGTCCAATCAGGGTGGAGGTTACATCTAGAATTAGCCTTAGAAAATGGCATTAGAAAGTATGAGCACCATAAGCAGAATCTGGACATAGGAAGTTGTATAATATTGTGACAGACATTGAACAGAAGGTTCTCCGAGAGTACTGTGGGAGTGGGCAACATCGGAACCCGAGTGTCAGGTGCAGAGCTGGACATGGATCTGAGAGGTAGTAAAAACTCATCGTCTGTGAGTTTCTTTTCTTTCATCTGCCTCAAAACCAGGTATGTGAACTGTGCCCGGGATGATGAAGAGCAGAACCTGGTGGCCATTCAGTATCGCAGGCAGATTTTCTACCGAACCTGTCAGGTCATCAAGCCATACTGTGAGCTGCTAGTCTGGTACGGTGACGAGTATGGCCAGATGCTGGGCATCAAGTGCAGCAGCAAGCAGAAGAGAGCGCTCGCAGCAGCTAGAGGTGGGCACAACTGTTCTTCATAATGAAAAAAAAAGAGGGAACTCTTCTTAGAAATTTTCATGGTACACTCTAAAATCAATAAGATTTCAAATCAGATGGTTCAGAAATACGGACTCATTTTATATGCCTTTCATTCTTAGGAAAAATCTTTATATTTGTTACATTTGATTTAATTTTTTTAAGTGAGAAGAAGGGAGATAGACATTTTTCTTCATGTGCCCCAAACAGGATCCACTAAGCAACCCAAGTCTGAGGTCCATGCTGAGACTAGCCGAGCTATCCTCAGTGCCTTTGGTCAACAATCGAGCCACTGGCTGTGGGAGGAAAAAAGAGAGAGAAGGGGGAGAAGGAGGAGGAGAAAATCAGATAGTCGCTTTTCATGTGTGCACTGACCGAGGATCAAACTTGTGATGACCACATGCTGGGCCAACACTCTATCCACCAGGAAAACGGGCATGGGCCTGTTTTCTGAGGGCCACTCCTGTCTAGTATATAGGGCAAAAGCAGAGGTTCAAAAGATGCCCAGAAGCCTGGACTGCAGTGCTGTGATCCAAGCTGAGACACTGGAGACCTTCCTGAGTGAGGTGGGATGATGGGGCTGTTTTCAGCTATAGGGGGGCTTATTCTCTAAGATTGGCTTTGTTAATTTTTGGAGAATACACTTCAGTGGGGAATCCTCTCAAAGATTACTTTATCTCCTATTGAGAATCGATTATGGATTAGTTGGAGAGGAATGGGAGTCAGCAATGTAAGAAGTATAATTGGGGACCCTGGCTGGTTAGCTCAGTTTGTTAGAGCACCATTCTGTACTACCAAGGTTGAGACAAGTCAGAGCACATATGAGAAATAACCAATTACTGCATATCTAGGTAAAACAATGAATAAATGTCTCTCTCTCTCTCTCTCTCTCTCTTCTCCTTCTTCTTCTTCTTCTTCTTCTTCTTCTTCTTCTTCTTCTTCTTCATTTTTCTCTGCATCCTCTTCATCATCTTCTTCTTCCTCCTCCGCTTTTTGTCTCTCTAAAATCAATCAATTTTTAAAAACTATGGTTGGGGAAATATTTTGAAACAGAACTTCAAAATATGAAATGGGCTGACACTGAATAAAATAAAGTATGAATATTTTATGTGAAGCTTGAGGAAGGACATATTTTTAGTTTGTTATCTATGGTAAACTATGAGGGAAGCGATTACTAGTTGGGGCCAGTGGTCTTTCTAAGTAACTGTGTTAAAAGCTACATGTATATAAAATGGGTCAGCATTGTTCCACCTATACTGGGGGTGAAACAGACCCTGATGCTACTTGACAGTCCCTCATCTGGCATGCGTAGAAAGGACTCTTGATGTGGACTTTCTGGATTTCTAAAGAAGACACAGTACATAAAAATAAAAAGAGAAAACAGACTGTAAAGAAACACGTTGTGGGAGACAGAGATTATACTGTCAACCCCATAAGAATGACTTGTGGGACAGGTCTTAACAAAACGTATGACCCAGGCAACCTTGTCAACATCTGTCCTGACCAAAACTTTCTCTTTCAGCAGAACCACAGCCAGAGATACACCCATGTCCTTCCTGCTCTGGCTTTCTCCAATCAGAAATTCCTTAGCCAACATGTGGGACGCAATCACCCCTCTCATATTTTCCCAGGAACATCTACAAAAAAACAGCTCCAATCAGAGGAACCCTACCCAGAGCATCCAAATCAGCAGCAATATACTGATACACACAACTGGGATGACAAAGCTGAAGGTCAAAAGGTCAAAGAAAAGTCCAAAGATTTGCTTAGACGGAACAGGCCAAGGAGGATTTCAAGGGCCTTTTTCAAACCTCCCAAAGGACACCTGGGAAGTTCTAGTGAGCAAGAGAGAATGATGCAGGAAGCGCCCAGCAAAGGCCAGGAAGTGAATTCAGTGGACACAGAAAAACTGTCTATGAGAATACAAATGTCAAGAATTGTAGTTGTCAAGTATGGAGAGTGTGGGCAAAGCTTTCATGATGGTTCACATCTCCTCAGACATCAGAGGACACACTCAGAGGAGAAGACTTACGTTTGCAGACAGTGTGAGCAAGGCTTTATAAAGAAGTCATATCTCCTCAGACACCAGAGGACACACTCAGGGGAGAAGCCTTATGTTTGCAGGGAGTGTGAGCGAGGCTTTACACAGAAGTCAACTCTTCTCACACACCAGAGGACACACTCAGGGGAGAAGCCCTATGTTTGCAGGGAGTGTGACCGAGGCTTTACAATAAAGTCAAATCTCCTCAGACACCAGAGGACACACTCAGGGGAGAAGCCTTATGTTTGCAGGGAGTGCGAGCGAGGCTTTACAATGAAGTCAAATCTCCTCAGACACCAGAGTACACACTCAGGGGAGAAGCCTTATGTTTGCAGGGAGTGTAGGCGAGGCTTTACACAGAAATAAACTCTTCTCACACACCAGAGGACACACTCAGGGGAGAAGCCCTATGTTTGCAGGGAGTGTGAGCAAAACTTTTCACTGAAGTCAACTCTCCTCATACATCAGAGGACACACTCAGGAGAGAAGCCCTATGTTTGCATGGAGTGTGACCGAGGCTTTACACAGAAGTCCACTCTCCTCACACACCAGAGAACACACTCAGGGGAGAAGCCCTATGTTTGCATGGAGTGTGAGCGAGGCTTTGCACAGAAGTCAAATCTCCTCACACACCAGAGAACACAGGGGAGAAGCCCTATGTCTGCAGGGAGTGTGAGCAAGGCTTTTCACAGAAGACAACCCTCCTCACACACCAGAGAACACACTCAGGGGAGAAGCCCTATGTTTGCAGGGAGTGTGAGCGAGGCTTTTCACAGAAGTCCGCTCTCCTCACACACCAGAGAACACACTCAGGGGAGAAGCCCTGTTTGCAGGGAGTGTGAGCAAGCCTTTTCACTGAAGTCAACTCTCCTCAGACACCAAAGAAAACACTCAGGGGAGAAGCTCTATGTTTGCAGGGACTGTAAGCAAAGATTTTCACAGAAGTCAACTCTCCTCAGACACCAGAGAATACACTTAGGGAAGAAGCCTTATGTTTGCAGAGTGTGAGCGAGGCTTTACACAAAAGTCACATCTCCTCACACACCAGAGGACACACTCAAGGGAGAAGCCCCCTGTTTGCAAGGAGAGTGACTGAGTCATTAGCATTAATTTGCATCTCCACAGCCATAGCAACCGCACAGGTCATATCCCAGCTCTGAGGGAACTTCAGTGGACGTCTACTGACCCCTTACCCTCCTAAGACTGTAATTAGTACAGAAGTAACTAAACAAGTTCTTCACTTTCATGTCATGAGATGAGCTCGACAAATAGTTCCTTAAGTTGTATGGGAATGCCAACACCAATATCCTACATGGTGTCTTGGCCTTCTGTTCTAATAAATCTTATCTTTATAAAACTATGATACTCACATACCTCATTCCTCCCCCTCCACATCACTGAAAGCAGAGAGTTCCCAGAGGGCCACAGAGAGCTTACACTGTCAAACACAGAAACTCAACCCTGGAAACGTGGAATTCTGTAGTTAATCTACTTAGGTTACTGCTCAGTGAGAGGGATTTGAGACAGTCTCACTAGGAAAAGGGATTTCCTTGACTCCCAGGAAGTGGAGCCTTCTCTCCTAGTAGGCTCATCACCCTCCTCCCTTGGCTTCCTTTGGTTCTTGTCCTGGTTTTCTCTGACTTCTGTAGTCTCAGTGGTGAAAATGAGGGAGAAATATGTGCATGTCCCTGTGCCTGGCTCAGTCTGGGCACCTGGTCTTTCTCACTCCACACTGTCCCATCAGGGTGAGAATCTCATGGTGTACACCACATGCATTCCAGATCATTCCATAGTGGATTTCAATCTCAGCTCTGCTCTCACCAGCTGTGTGACGTAAGGCTAGATTCTCAACTTCTCTGTGCCTGTTTTTTTATTTATAAAATGGTAATTTTGCTTGACCAGGCAGTGGTGCAGTGCATAGAGCATTGGACTAAGATGGAGAGGACCCAGATCAAAACCCCAAGGTCACTCATTTGAGCACAGGCTTATGAGCCTGAGTGCGGGGTTGTAGGCTTGAGGGTGGGATCATAAACGTGACCCCATTGTCACTGGCATGAGTCATTTTGGTTCAGATAATCTCCTTAAAAACTCGTAGTTTTCATGTTTCTTATTTCTTTTTTTTTTTTCAAGTATTGGAAACTTTTTTTTTAATTTTTTTTAAATTTTATTTATTCATTTTAGAGAGGAGAGATAAAGGGAGGGAGAGAGACAGAGAGGGAGAGAGAGAGAGAAGAGAGAGACAGAGAAGGTGGGGAGGAGCTGGAAGCATCAACGCCCATATGTGCCTTGACCAGGCAAGCCCAGGGTTTCAAACCAGCGACCTCAGCATTTCCAGGTCGATGCTTTATCCACTGCACCACCACAGGTCAGGCGGTGTTTCTTATTTCAACAAGACCAAGTACCTAACCTCGTAAAAATAGCTCTTCCTGATATATTGTTAGGAAGTGGCAAATACAGACATTCAGACTACTATAGTATGGCACTCACACCTGTTAGAACTGCTAAACTCCAAATATGACAGTACCAATGTTCTCATGCATTCATTAATTCTTAGATGTTTCCTAAGGATTAAGCCTACTTTGGTATATCAGAATGACACTCTAAGTAACTAAGGTTCCCAGCCAGGGCATAGCCATAAATTTCATCCAACTCTCATTTAGGGATAGAAAATTCCTTTTTCAGAACCAATAGATCACCACACACAAAAAATCAGTAGAGATAGAAAACTTACTTAAAATAAGCAGATAAGTGGATCAACTGAGGAAAGAGAAACCGGCCCCTGTTCCTTGAGGAAGAAAAACAAGAAGAATGCAACAGAAGGGAGCCTGCAGGGGTAACTGAGTCAAACAGTTATAGATTTACAGTCCTATAGCCGTGATGGTGAACCTATGACACGCATGTCAGCACTGACACACGTAGCCATTTTTGATGACATGCTGCCGCATACCAGAGAAGTGTGGGGCCACATGCAAAGAAGGATGTTTTATACTCGGCACTTGGGGGGAAAAAAATACCTACTTGAACAACATCCAAAATCTGTAATCATGGCAAAAACGCTCCCAAATCTAAGCAGCAACGATAAAACCAATGTCTGCTCCGGCGTCCCTCACCCGGTCCTCAGCTCCGAGGGGACACTCCTGAGACTCCTGCTGCATCCAAACACCACTCTGCGTCCTCACTTCATGGACTGAACGACAACTACCCAGACTCTTCTCAGCCTTTCCCTGTCCTTGCAAACACAGAAACGACTCATCTGACAAAGTGACACCCACTGAGACTTACACGTTGCACCGAGGACACTTTTTGTTTGATACATACGGACCCCTCCCACTAGCAGCATCTACACAGCGAAGCTCTGGGAATTAAGAAGCTCGTTTCATACCCGCCCCCCGCCTGCGTGCCATTGGGTCTTCTCTGCTCCCTTCCTCGGACCCCCGGACCCTCCGCGGTAGCACAGGCGGCTCCCACCCACACGACCTGGGTTAACTGTTCACACGCCGCTCTGAACAAGAAAAGCCCTGTCCTCCTACCGCGCCCCGGGGACGCCGGAGGACGAGGAAATTGAGGGGGAGGTGAGCCAGGAGCCTCCCGCGGCGCACCCTCTCGGACCCCCAGCCGCCTCGGTTGCCGACGCCCAGTACCGTCCTCGTGCCCGCCCCGCCCCGTGAGAAGCTGGAGGACTGGACATTAGACTCACCTGCGACCCTGCGCGCTCCGCTCTGCGCTCTCGGCCTTTCCACCCACAGAGGGGAGACGCCCCGCAACCTCCCTGGCCGTGGGGGTCCCGTGTCCTGTCCCTGTCCCTACAAGAGTTTCTTGCGGGTCGGACCTCCTCAGGCCCAGTTCCTGTGCAGACTGCTCGGCTGCCTCTCATTCTGCACCAACCCTCCCGGCTCCCCGACCCCACCCGCCTCTGAGCACAGGCTCCCCAAACCCCTTCCCGGAGCTCCTTGCTCAGCACCTCTCATGCACCCCCTCTTCCCGGACCCCGAGGACAGTCCCGTCCGCCTCCGACCGCGGGCCCGGTGCCCTCCCTTCTCGGCCTGGGCGCCTCCCGCCCCGACCTGCTCGGACCACGGCCGCGTTCGCCGGCGCCTCCTTAACGACCTCCCCTGGCGCGGCCCGGGCTCCTCCTCCGCCTCCCGTCACCTGTCACCGACCTGCTGCCTTCTCCTCAGGTGCTCGCGCTGCAGGTCACCGTGCCCTCCCCACGAGTGTCCGTCGCCGAGACCTCCGCCCCAGCCGCACTGTCGGGTGTCTCGCCCTCCCGACTCCTGTTCCGGAACGCGAACGTGCAGATGCGTCCACACTGCGCGCCTGGACTCGCACCGCGAAGGGGAGACGGGAACGTGGGAGAGGCAGCGGTACAGAAGAGAGTCCGGGAACCAGCCAGCTGGTGCCGATGTCCACGGCACCGCGAGACCTCGGCTGAGGAGGGCTGCGTGGCCGCGGCGTCCTGGGGGTGCAGAGAGCTTCCACCGGTCAGGAGAAGAGGAACTGTCCCCAAAGTTACTTTGGAACCGGCTGATGAGACTATTGTTTCTTTAAGGGTTTTACTTTAGGAGCCCTGCCGAGGGAGGTTCTTTGCTTGCCCATGTTTTGTTTAACAGTAATTAATGTCGGTACCGGTACAGACGAAGACACCAGTGTACCGATCAGCACACAACACACACATGATTTCCTGTGGCTCATGGCTTACGTGGCTAAGCGGGAAATAAAAAATTAGACACCACTTTAGGTTCAGGCAACCGCTATGCAGGGAAAGAACAGAATACTGTCAGGAACAGACACCAATGATCCGGGAACGCCTTTGGAAGAAGTGGCTGGAGGCTGAGAACTGAAGTACAGAAACCAAACCCCGGCCGGGTGGCTGACTGCACAGACTGGTGTCCCGTCCACCCTACATGATGTGGTCGCTCACGACTCAAGGCAGGCACAAGAAACGACAGATAGGAACACCAAGAAACAACTGCATCGAACAATGATTGTTTCTCCATCTCTCTCCCAATACCCTATCTCTAAACTCAATGAATGAAACATAAGCAACAACAACACACCTTAACGTGCAGCACCATTGCTCTGCTGGTCCCTTACTGACTGACAGTCTTTCTGCCTCACTTTCTCCTCTCTTCAGCGTTCACACACATCCCGTCCCCATACAGACGCCTCCACGGAGGCTGCTTCGGTGCGCTGCACTGCCTCAGGAACTGGGGACCGGACCATCTGAAGCAGCGAGCAGTGTCTGGCAACCGAACTGACTGGACACCACTGTCCTGGGCGTTCCATGACCACCGGTGGCACGAGTGCCCCGTGGGTCAGATGGGCAGATCCAAAAACCCCTGCCCACTGAAACCTCTGTAGACAACTGTCCTTGCCTCATAAATCAATCTTTCCTACTGGTGCTATGTAACTAATAACTGACATTCTTTATCTTTTACTTTCCACAATCCACCATCTACAGACCCACTTTTTATCATGGTGAACAAGTGCCCAGAAAAGAATCTCTCAGGTGACTTTAAGGAGACATGGTATCACTTACAGAATGCTTCTCACTCTCAGAACACTGTGCCTCCAGACTTCATTTCACTAAAAATACTAAAAGTTCTGTTACTAACTTATTTTTAAATTAACCTAAAACTCATAAAAACAGTTTTACCAAAAATGATGTCAATTTCCCAAGGATGTCTATAAATTTCTTAGAATATAAATGGAAACATCAACAAAATTTTTAATAACATGGTCTTACGTTCCCTTCAACAGTTGCAATAAGTGGAGGAACAGCCTGGCCAGGTGGTGATGCAGTGGATAGTGTGTGACCTGCACACTGAGGATCGAGATTAAAATCTCTGAGGTCCCTGGATTGAGCACAGGCTCATTCAGCTTGAGTATGTGGTGACCAGCTTCAGCATGACATCATGGACATGAGCCCATGGTCTCTGGCTGGAGCCCCTTCCTCTGACACATTCACAGACACTGCTGATGAAAAGTGCAATGGCATTTCCAAACTTTCTGCAAAACAGCAGCAGGGATGGAAAGAAATATTCTCTTATGAAGTGCTTTTTGTTCCCAACTTTCCCACGGGAGGGCAGCAGAACAATGTGTCCTATCCCAGTGACCCCTATTCAGGAGACATTCCCCAAATGCAGAATGCAGGGCAGCATGCGTCAGAGTGCGACAAGGGATCCCACACTTGCAGACGAGTGGGTCCCTAGCCGATGGTTCCTGTTCATCAGACTAACAGAAGGCATGACACAAAACATGCAGCAGAGCCAAAGTCAGGACCCCATACACTCAAGGGAGGCTCTGGGGAGCACTGCGAGCCCCAAGGGAGGACCTAGGACTTCCAAGCTAAAGTTCTTACCCAGACATGGTCCTGGCCACAAAGACCAAAACCTAGAAACACATTGTAAAAATAGAAGGTCACATGAACTGAAATCTATGAAAACCTCAGACACAACCACACCAAGAAATGTAGCACACACCAAAGAAGCTGCCCTATTCACTTTTCCCGGAAGCACATACTCAGGACAAAGTTCTCACCTCTCTAAACAGGATGTCAGCAGCACAATAAAAACAGAAATGAAGAGCAAAGGGTAGATCCCTCTGCATCAGCTGAATCACACACGGTAGAAAGACACGCACCACTCCCCAATAAAGTACAGAGAGAACAAGCAAAGGAAGGCAATCAAAGTTACTGAATAAGTAACTAAATGACCTAATAAGTAAACAAAGGGGAAACAGATAAACAAATCAGGGGGAAAATGAATGAATAAAAAACAAGAAACTATGAAAGTGAATGAAGAATGACTACAGAAACAAATAAGGAAGCCAAATAAAAGGAGTGATACTTGGAGCAGCCACCTATCTGAACAGTTTCTGAAGCCAAGGCAAAGACCTAAGACAGAGATAATGGTCCGAAAGACCCAGAGGCCCAGCAAACTCTGCTGTTCCACTCCAGAAAAGTGAACAGAGTGACCCAAAGCACTCCTTCCATGTCCCAGAAGATTGTCTCCACGTCAGCACTACAGCAGTTTCAGAAAGTAGCAATGCCATGGCAATCAATCTCTAATAGCCTATTACTCCTACCTGTAAGAAAGAAACAGATGCTTTTGTTTTCTTGAGAACCTAGTTCGTTTTCACAGCTGCAGGAAGAATCGTACACAGAATCAGCGACACTATAATCACTTCTTCAGTATGTGAGAAATCTCAGGATTTGTTTGTATTCACACAAACCAATACCAATGGCTGACTTTCCGAGAAAGAGCGCTATTCTTAGGACGTCCACTAGAGGGCACCAGAAATGTTTCATTTTTTTCAAGTGCTCTAGGCGGTTTTCTCAAGATTCGGTGTCAGGCGGCAGAGATCAGAGCATGAAAACAGATCACACTGTCAAAGACTACAAAGCCCTGTCATGGGCCTTCTGGTGCATGTCAGTAGTTACAAAAGAATGACCTCAGAAGGGATACAGCCTGTGATCCCAGCCAGACAGTTGGTGGAAATCATTTCAACTGTCACTTCCACTCTGAGTCCTAGAAATGAATAAAGAGGCACCATTCTTTTCTGTACATGGACAGAGAGAGAGACTGAGAGAAAGATAGATATTGACAAATAGGAAGGTAAACAAATAGGAAGCATCTGTTCTTTATTGAGGCACCTTACCTGTTCATCGATTGCTTTCTCGTATCTGCCATGACTGGGGTAGGGGGGTTTACAGTACAGCCAGGAACCTGCTGCAAAAGCCAGCAATTTGGCCTTCAGGCCAATGACTCTTGGGATCAATCCAGTGACCACAAAGTCATGTCTATGATCCCATGTTCAAGCCAGAGAGCCCACAGGAAAGCTGAGGAACCAGGACTCAAGCTGCATGAGCCACTGCTCAGGCCAGAGAGTGCGAGGTCTCAACCCAGGGTTTACTGCATCTCAGGCTGAAGGTCTATGCAATTCACCACCTGCTATTGTGGATGGGCAATAGCAGTCTTCATAGACAGGGTTGGGTGATCTGGGTGAAGAACTCGGTAGACACATCCTGCAACCATGTCACTGGATCATGATGGGGATAGGAAAGCATGCTCCCTGAGAAAACATCAGTGACACAGTATGACCACATGCTTCAACTGTGAGTGGACACACTACAGGAAGGCAGAGTACTGGATGATGCCACAGGACCTCAGTCTTGCACTTCTGAGAGGTTACAGAGAGAACGTGGAGATCTGCCATGGGAGCTGACGTGTATTCACTCATAGAGGCTCACCTGCCCTAGGACATAAGCATTGGGTCCAGGAAGCACATTCAGGCAGACTTAAAGGGAGAAATGCACACCAAATGTATTGGGACCCCCCCCCCACCCGAAGCTCTGGAATGTGCAGTCACTGCACATCCTACTCCTCTGACCTTCCCAACACACCTCTGCGTGGAATACAGGGATTCCCTGTCATAACACGGCTATGTCCTCTCACCCTGTGGAGGACTTCCTGGACAAAGCACTAAAACTGCTGGCTATACACATGTAATTCGCATTGGCTACGAGGAGAGGACTGGTGCCCCTCAAAGGTATCTTCATCCCAACCTCTCTGGACAGAGAAGACACCCTTCACTGCATTACAGGTGAAATGATTGGGATCGCAGGCAGGGGAGCAGGTCAGGAACAACCCCCAATTTGTCCTCTGGGTGGCAGCACTGGAGTAAGAAAACAGAAACATGGATCCCAGTGCAGAAGAACTTGACTTCTGACGACATTCAGGATCCTTTCTCCGCGCCCCAGTATTCAGCATATGCAAGTATGGGCTCCCTGAGAGTACGGAGGTGTATCTCTGACTCCTATGGAGTATGGACACTTTCCCCCAAGAAAAACACCGCTCCCTTTCCCGGTAACCAAGGGCCGACATAGTGAGAACAGCAGAGTAACAGGTGAGAGCACAGACGCTTCAAACAACATCTAGTGCTAGTGACCAGGAGGGGCAGGGGGAGAATAATACAAGTGTTGAGAGCTGTAGACCTGAGGACTGGGAAATAATGCACATACCTCACAACTGCAGAAGTGAAGGTACATCCTCCCCGAGAAAAGTACTGCCCACGCTCCCTTGACCCCATCACCACACCTCAGGAACACCTCCTGAACTGAGAAAGACTTAAGATGCCCTGGACAGTCATGCTCTATTTGCAGAAAGACAAGAACAAGTATTTATGAAAAATGTGCTTTGAACAAAGGAAAATTACTACAGGATTAATCAGAAAAGCCTTTTGCAGCATACTCCAATGTACACTATGAAGGGGCTACAGTCTAACAAAATACCGATAAAGAACATGACCTTCAAACTCCTCGATACTTGGAAAGAGAAAAATGAGAGAAAGTACCGTGGTAACACAACTGCTAGCAGCTGTCGGACACATTTTACCCAGAAAGACACATTGAACCGAGAAAGAGGGAAGGGCTTTGCAGCACCCAGCACAGAACAGTGATAGAACACCTTGACTCCCACACTCAAGGAAAGCTGGGAGAAGCAGAAACATAGAATCAAGACACAGCATCTGGAAGCCTGCAGATGGGAATGAAACTCTATTCCAAATCTACATCACCCCCTTCTCTGATCAATAACAAGGTTGAAAGGACACATACACTAGTGCACCATCCACTCATCCAGGCCAAAGAAATCACATTTATCAATGTGAACAGAGGCTGACACACATATTTTACAGGCACTGATGGGACCTCAAACCACATCTTCTGTTAATGGAACCCACTTCAACGAACAAGACAAGTTAGGCACAGGTGGGGTAAATGGACAAACACTGCACCCCCGGAAACCTTCGGCAGGAGCGGAACTACAGAAAATGTGAAGAAAGTCCTCAAGCAACACAGAACACACATTTAAGCAAACAAGCAAACAGTGAGACAAAGGAGAAATCCGACAGGTGAAGCCAGGACTGTAACTCCAAACAGCCGCCTTGATAACAACCTTTCTGAACTCCAGGTGAAAAAACAACACGAAAAGAGAACTCGGAAAGCCTCGCGTCTCTAACAAACCCAACACCGGGGTCATAAAAAAGGAAACGGCAGGGACGAGCACAGCCCTTCCGGGTCCTGGAAAACCAGAAAGGCAGCAGTTGGAGCAGGTGCAACCTCTGCAGCCATCCCTTTCACAGTGACAGCTGCTCATTCTCCTCAGCACTTTATCATTTTTGGCAAATGGACTAATCAACAGAAATGTACTAGAAACATACACACTGCAACTATTTTTCTGTTCCTGTTGATGGAGGAAACCTTAAGGCCTCTCTGTGATGTCAAAACCCAGCGCTAACAAATTGCTTTTATGTTCCCTGACAGTAGTGCCGTCCCCAATTGGCACACTGTGCGGCACCCCTTTTCTGTCCACCCAGGTGGCCTCTACTGAAACATTCTTTCAAATGTACACGCACCATGATGGCAAATGTCCCAGTGTCACAGTGATCACACCATTTCCATAACATGGAGCCTGTGACAGCAGCTCTGGGTCATATGAAATGATGAACAAGCTGTGACACACAACCAGCAGCAGAACCAACGTCAGAAAGCCACACACACACCCTCAGCCAGAGGTCGTCACCATCCGACCACAAACAGGTGCCCAGTCATGATACAGAACATGAAACCTAAAGTGAAGATCGAACAGGGCAGACATACATCAAGCCCTTCCTACCTGGTTACATCCATCAGAACTGAGTTCTACACCACCCACAGACCACACTCTGAAACACGGGACTCATAGGCAATAGCAAAGCAACCTAGGACATCTGACACCCACACTGAGCATGCACAGATGACCTTAAGTCGCAGTTTCCAGCAGGAAAAACCCACTGCTGTGAGCAATACACCAGAAGCAAAGCAGACAGACCGCCCAGGTGCTCTGTTCAGGGGAACACTCAGATCCTCCTGCTGTACATAGACCCAGGGTTCAGCGAACATCACGTTAAATAAATAAATAAATAAATAAATAAATAAAGACATAGGGGAGGCAGTGACCCCACGTGCAGTTGGAAACCTTCACCAACAGTTTCTGGTACTATGTCAGAGACACCCTGTGAACATGGAAGTCATTGAGCCTCGACATTCCCTCTCAGCCTGCACCTTGACACAGACAAGACCAGCAGACTGAACACAGAGATCGCTTTCCCTAAAGAAGTGGAACCCCTTCACGTCCTCCCATCTACAGCACCTTCAGAACACAGAAGCGTGACAGCCCTCCATCTCCATCTCTCACGACCATCTCTTCTGAGCATGCAGGGAACAAAGAAGAGCCAATTATTTTCCTCACTACCTTCTCCTCTCTGTGTCCTCTATGGATGATCCCATCAGAATGCCTAGGTCTACACCAGACATTCACCAGCTGAAACAAACTAATTGAAAACCCATATATGCAGACAACTACTGAAAACAGCAAGTCACTCTACCTAATGGGAAACATGATGGACTGACCTAACAAGCTCAGAAGTCATAGAGAAAAAACAGACAACATGCAGGTACAACTGGAGGCCAAAACAGGACTTGTGAACATTCCACAGGCCAGTTCCAAAACCGTAAGACATGAGAGGCGAGACTAACAAGCCATCAAACTGCCAACCTAAACCATGAGTGGACTTCAGCAAGGCCATCTCCCTGCAGCAGACGTCTGGATAGAGATCTGTTACAGTAGCAGGAGTAGCACTCATGGATGTCATCTCAGGCTTCTGTCCAAAACCTCAGCTGTCAAGCACAACAGAGCACACAGAATACAGAAGTGTCACTGTTGCCAGAGTGGAGTTATCTCAGTAAAAAGATATGTCTGAAAGGAAAAGAAGAAGAATATTCCCTATCTCAGTGACGTCATCAATCATAAAGGAAAAATAACTTGAAATAACTTCTTCTCATGGCCGGAAATACTGACATTCACATACACGCAGAATCCACCAGGTTAGAAATAGGTCAGAACTTCCTCCTATCAGAAAGAAATGTCCCTGAACCCTCAGTGATCTGTGAGCTGCAGTGATGATCCAGGTGAGCATCGAAATGACAGAGGAGGAGAGAATGACCCAAGTCTAAGACATTCAGGTAGATGGCGCCATGTTTTCTACAAAAGAGTCACAGAACCTAATGACACAAGGTGCTGACACCTGCAGCAGACAGACAGCAGCGGAGACAATGAGAGACAGTGATGCCTGCAGCTACCTGTGTGGCTTAAAGGGTCCTTGCAAAATGACATCAAAAAGTAAAAAAGTTTCCCTTCACTGGTGCTATTCCCAGAATGCCCACACAATGGCAGCCAAAAAAGTTGTTTTTCTCTCACAAGGGACCTTGTCTCTGGTGTCATTCTGGAAAAGCAAACTCCATAGCAGTGTGGATTGTAGTGACAGAAAGAATAACACAGAGATAGGAGAGGATGCTGTCATAACACTTCTGAGGTAACTAACTCGATGAAGAAAGCTCAGCAGAATCAAGACAGCATAACCTATGTAAAAACCCAGACACATATCCTCGTCCCTTAATAATGCTGCAAAACACACTTGAAGTCGAAGAACCTCACATTCAAAGATGATACCCAGACACCATCCAGATCAGGAACCCAGAAGAACAGAGGAGAGGTGGCAGAGCAGGATATTAGACCTTTGTGCCTGACTGCAAAGCCATTTACCTAGGTACTTATCAGAAAGTAAGCAATGAACAAGAAAGGTACCATAACGGCCTGACAAGGTGGTGCCACAGTGGATAGAGGATTGTACTTGGTACATAGATGACCCAGGTTCAACACCCCAAAGTCACCAGCATGAACGTGGGATTATAGACATCACCCATGGTCGCTATTTTGAAATGAAGCTCACTAGCTTCAGCAAGGGTCACTTGCTCTGCTGAAGGACCCCCCCCCCCATCAAGGCACAAATGGGAAAGTAATCAGTGAACAACTAAGGTGACACAACGAATAATGTTTCTGATCTCTCTCCCTTTCTATCTATCCCTATCTGTCCCTCACTCTGTCTCTTTTTTTGTGTCTGTCAAACAAAAAGGTGCCAAAAAGTACATTGAGGCTTCTCATCTATCTCCCTCCCTCTCTCTCACCTACCTTCCTCCCTGTTTCTTTGTGTCACTATATCTCAGAAAAAAATAACTAACAGAAATATATTCAGTGCATCAACTACAGAGATAGAGAGAGAGTGAGAGAGAGACAGAGAAGGAAAAAGACAGGAACATCACTCTATTGCTGTATCTTCCCTTACCGTGGAGAGAACTGGCAACCAGCTCGCTTTCAGACAATGCTCCAACTGAAAAGGCCAAGAAAAGCATCATTTTCAATGCAGACACATGTTATAAAATAACAGAACACAATTCTCTTAACATGGAAATTAGTGACTGTGAAAACCCTGTCTTAGAAGAAGCAACATGAAAGAGAAAGACTCCACACTGACAGCAGCCTTCCAGAGGTGGGGGCAGGTTGTCCCTGCCGGGCCGCAAATACGCAAATAGAACGCTCCGCAGAGGTGGAAAGACAGGACCACCTGGGACGTCAGTCACCACAAGGAATCGCTGAGGGTCCTAAAACTCACTGTCCTCACTGATGGGCCAGAAATCCAATCGGGAGAAAGTATCCTGTAATGCGACTACAACGAAGTGACCTTCACATTCTGTGGACCACTGACGATGGACCCACGCCATCCCCAGTTGAACCCTACAAATTACTCTCAAAATCGCCGTGTCATGGAATACGGCCGCCGTGGACGGACTTCAAAACACAGAGATGTAATGAGGGTGTCTCAGACTGCAATGCCATCCAACACAGAAACTAAACGGAAAACCCCAGTAGACGGCCGTCTTCACCTAAAACAACCTACTTTCCCAGGACAGTACAGTCACCTCCACGGACTAAGGACACCGCGGACCACGCGTCCCCAAGGACGCAGCCCTTCCTGCAATTCGCAGCGTGTCCACGGGAGGGCAGCACGGAGCCGCACGGCCGCCCATTCTCCACGGACCTCACCCCGCGGGGAAATGAAACGGCCCCGCGGACCTCAGGGTAACAGTCCTCAGCATCTTTCTTCCCGTTGCACAGACTGTGGTCATCGGGAACGTATTCACGTCAGAAGTCTCTACAGTCAGCGCACGTAATGCGCTTCAAAATAACGCCACAGCCTGGAGCAGTGGAAAGAGCGACGGACTGGACGTGGAGGACCCAGGTTTGTAAACCCTGAGATCACCGGCTTGAGCACGAGCTCATCTGGTTTGAGCAAGGTCATAAGGTCGCTGGCTTGAGCAAGGGGTCACTCACTCTGCTGTACGCCCCCCCCAATCAAGGCACATATGAGAAAGCAATCAACTAACAACTGAGGTGCTGCAGGGAAGAACTGACGCTTCTCATCTCTCTCCTTTCCTGTCTGTCTGTCCCTGTCAGTCCCTGTCTCTGTCTCTGTCACGATAATAATAATAGTAATAATAATAATAACAATGCTGCAGCGTGCAAGCCACTTCAGGCCAAAAACAAACCGAAGGGAAGGAAAAGGGAGTGGCCCATGCCCACACCTCAGGAAGGCTGTGCCCTCCTCAGTAGATGTACTTCCCAGAAGAGCTCAGCATTCCCTACTGTCACCTCCTCCTGAAGACCCCGGAACGCTCCTTCCATTCCATAAACAGGAACATGAAAGAAACAGACCGCAGATGAGCATTCGCTGCATGACCTGGCAGACCTTACCTGTCTGGTCAGGTTTCCAAGGAAGGACTTCCTTTGAGCAGCACAATTCAGGCCCACTGCATACACAACTCTTGATGTTCCAGAAACTCCCAGGACAACATCCCTCACCAATGAAAAGGGAACGAGACTCTGCACGAATGTGTCGTTATGATTCCTTTTTTAAAAAAAAATTATTTATTGATTTTAGTGAAAGATGAAAGGAGAGAGAAAGAGAAACATCAACCTGTTCCTGTGTGTGCCCTGACTGGGGACCAAACCGGCAGCCTCTGTGCTTTAGGACGTTGCTCCAGCCAACCAAGCTATCCAGCCAGGGCTGGCACTCTGATTTACGATTTCAACATATCTTTTCTCTGCGGGGGGTTGGGGGGAGAGGACACGGGACTTCAACCTAGTAGTAGTAATTATAATACTTCTTTATTATAAATTCCTGCTGTGCGGCCTAGGTGCTTTAATATATGCCAATCTAGGACAGGATAGTTCTTGAAGATGGTCAATCATTAAATGCAAGAAAAGTAAAAATTGATACTCACTCTGGCTCTGTTAAAGTTATTAACAATTCTTTTTAAAGTAACCACGGGCAAAGCTTGTGACCTCAGCAGTGTTTTCTCAGAAAGGTTGTCCACTCCTTTTAGAGAGAGTTCAAGGGCATGAATGGGAGGATACGATGGACACTGGGGTCCGTCACTAAACAGAAGGTGGACTTTGTGAACTCTGGAATCAGCCCATGAACAAAACAGCAATATTGAATCTGAAGGATACTTTCATAAGCCACCACAGTCAAACTACATGCATTAGGTTTGAGATACTTGAAGACATGTTTCTTTTTTGTGGCCTCAAGAGTGTCCTGCAGTCACACTGTCAGCCCTCCTGAGTTTCCAGCTCACCATCTGCAGATCCTGAGACTTCTCAGGCTTCACGTTCATGTCAGCCAACTCCTTATACTAAATATTTCTATGGATGCAGCCTCTCGGTCCTGTGTCCCTGGAGAACCCTTGCTAGTACAAGTATGTTAAGAAAGTTTGGAAATCATGCAATGTGTTTTTATCAGTTTAAGAATTCATTCTAACACATCAAATGACCACACGGTTCATGATTGTAAGACCCATAATTTACATTAGGGTGTGTTAAGTGTGTCCTCTAGGTCCCTGAAAACATTACAGTACCAACACTTGAAAACTGAAATAAAAACAGGAAAAAAAAATATCTCAGTGGCAAAGTAATTAATTGTGAAATGTGACCAGAAACTCGCACACACTGCTCTGTGTGAGTCCCGGAATTTTAGAATGATACTATAAACAGGGAAGTGATGGCTGGTGCCAGAAAGCAAGTGAGAAATAGCAGTAGAGGCGAAAACAGAAGCATGTTCCTATAATAAAGGGAAGAAATGGGCTAACAGAAAGGTTTGCACTTATCCAGACATATTTTATAGACGTAATTGCATTTGAAATATGCACAATAAGTACTTCCTGCATAATGCTGACTATAATGTTTTCTTACTCGAATTCACAAGATTGCCGACCTACTGTCTGTCTCACTGGCCTAACTGATTCTATCCACTTCCTGACATTGTATTATTAATGTGTCTACTGCCGTCTTCCCCACTGGAACATGAGCTCACTGTGCTGAGGACTCAGCTCACCAATGTCTCTGTCCCGGCAAAGGCAGCAATGGCTACCACAGCCGTGATCCTCACTTCTGTCTGGTAAGGGCTGGGATCCCACAGATTCATGCTTGAGCAGAGTCATCATTGGCTGGAATTAACTGGCTATTTTGTGACCTGCAGGATGGTGTCAACACCTTCTTCTTTTAGGACCCACCATCTGGGACCTAAAACTTATCATTTATTTTAATTTTTCATTTATTCCTCCAACACCTCTGGGCACTTTCTATGCACCCGACACTGTTTCCTGGAGCAGTAAATATATCAACACAGAAAACAACCTTAGGTTGGCACTGTTATTGTCCTGGTTTCACTGATGGGGAAACTAAGGCACAAACCATTTACGCAGTTTCCCCAAGGTCACCCAGTTGTAAGTGCTAGATGGAGCTCAGGCAGGAGGACCCCACAGCCCACACTTAACCACTATTCTGTGCTTTCTTGTTATGTACATTTCTGCTTTTATGAAACCTCAGGAACTAGGGCTAAATTCTCAGAGAATATGAATGTCTTTTCTTATCTAAAAAATTAAGCTAATAATTTCCAGCTGACAGGGGACCCCAGGTTTTGGGGACCAGTAAAAGAGGTTCCGTGTGTGAAATCCCCTCACATAGGCCCCTACACATAAACATCCCGCGGCCTGCAGCCTTCCCTCTGGGCATTTGCAGTTCAGTCCATTTCCAACTCACTCTCAGATGCAGCTTGGAGTCCCCACAACCTGTCAAGGATGAGCAGCCTGAGATCAGTGAGAAGTGAACTTTCACTGTGACGGCGCTAGAGGGCGCTCTCTCCCAAATATTCCATCAGCGTAGATAGGACAAAAAATATTTTTTTATTTTTACCAGTCTCCAAGAGATAGTCCACGTTTGCTCCCATACGAATGGAAGCAACAACGCCAAGTGGCATCACCACAGCCGGGAATTTGCGCTAGAAACCGTGGTATTTTCACTCAATGTTGCACATGTCAGTCACTCAGGCTGGTAACCCTTTGAAATAACCAGTTAGCAGGCCTGTCCCTACATTTACTATTTAGTGTATTAGTTTAGAAAAGTGCACCCATAGCTCTGTCATGAATTTCTTTCATGTTTCCGAAATACATTTCAGTATAATCGAGTTCTTCTGTAACCTTTGTGTGTTTAACACTGCTACTATGAGAAGGGGTCCAGGGGCTCCCTTCCCGCAGGATGGATGCACGTGGAGAATGTGACCTCTGCTCCTGCGGGACCAGTGCACCCTTGGCTCAAGGCTCCACGGGGAGGCTGACCCAGCTCCTGGACGCTGACCCTGCGTTCTCTGCCTGCGGCTCCGTGGGCAGGATACTCGGACCAGACTGCTCTGCACTACTCCCTGCTGAGTGTCCACGGCACAGGGCCCCAGGCTCAGGCTCAGCATGGCGGCAGCGCCCTCTGCCTTTTTCCTGGGGCAGTGCCACATGAACACGGTGCCCAAGTGTGTCCACCTAAGTCTCATTCAGTCTCTGGATCCAAATCCTGTGAACACGTATTGACCTCGAGTTGCAGAAGAGAAAACGCAAGGGCTCCCATTTTAAGTGTGACCTATTTTGAGGAATCCATCTCCTAAGGCCACAAGGCACCAACCAGACTCCCAGAAATGGCCCTGGACAAGGGCTACCGGTCCTGAGTCCCACGCAGTGACTCCAGACACCATTCTGCAGGCCAAAGACACCCTCCAGCCCCCAGGAATCTGCAGGAGTCTCCCTCTTTTGAGGCTGGGCTGCAGGTGGGTGAAGGAGGAGCTTCCATACCCCCAAACTCACACCCTGCACACACCTCTACTGAGGACCCTACTGGAGACAGACACACTCACCCTCCTGGGGACACACACAGACACTCTTACCATGGACAGACAGACACACGCCTATCCCAGGGAGAAACAGCAGCAGGTCAGTAGGAGGATAGCTACAAAAGGACTCAAACCCACACCAGGACGGCCCCCACTCACAACGTACATACCAAGTATCCAAAACTCGCACACTGCCATGGGGCAGGCTCAGGGGCCACTTCCTGCCAGGGGGCGGGCTCATGGACCACTTCCTGCCATGGGGCAGGTTCAGGGGACACTTCCTGCCAGGGGGCGGGCTCATGGGCCACTTCCTGCCATGGGGCAGGCTCAGGGGACACTTCCTGCCAGGGGGCGGGCTCATGGACCACTTCCTGCCATGGGGCGGTCTCATGGGCCACTTCCTGCCAGGGGGCGGGCTCATGGGCCACTTCCTGCCATGGGGCAGGCTCAGGGGACACTTCCTGCCTCGGTGGCCACCAGGGCCAGACCCTGTGCAAGGTCACAGGTAAGCCACCAGGAGCCTCAGGCGTGTGGAAACAAGAGGCTGTTCTGTTTCCCTAGGCATTTAGAGAGAAAGACACAGACAGACAGAGAGGGAGGGAGACTGAGTCTCACTTTAAGACTGTTGATAGTTTGTGGTGTTGCTGGGTTTCACTTCAATCTTAACAAGTTGGCCTTTCATGCTCCTGTCCCTGCAGTAGTGGGAAACATCCTTATCAAGCTAAGGGTGGTTAGGATTGTGTTTGAACAGACGAACTCTGTGACTCAGTCTATCTCCACACCCCTTTTTCCTCCTTTCTCCCTTCTGTCTGAGAGGAATCTTCAGTGGAATTTATAAATGTAAATGACAACCAAAAATCTGTAGATGAGTGGATTAAAAAAGCTGTGGTACATTTACACAGTGGAATACTACTAGGTTGTAAACAAAGAAGGAAATCTTACCTTTTGTGACAGCATGGATGGACCTGGAGAGTATTGTGCTAAGTGAAATATGCCAGGCAGAGAAAGACAAGTACCGTGTGATGTTACTTGTATGTGGAATCTAATGAACAAAATAAACTGATGAAGAAAATAGAAAAAGAGGCAGGGCCACAGGGAGCAGAGGGACAGCTGTCAGAGGGAAGGGGGACTGGATGAAAAAATGTGAAGGGATTAAGTGGAAAAACAGAACATGTAACACACAGACACAGGCAACACTGTGGTGACAGCCAGAGGGAACAGGGGTGGGGGAGGTGGAGCAGGGCTAAGGGGGTGTGGGGATGGAGAGAGACTTTGCTTGGGGCGATGGGCATGCGAAGTGTGTGCAGTGTATGGTTTTCTGAACCAATGTCACCCCAATAAATTCAATAACAAGTAAATAAAGATACGTTAGGCAGAAAGAGCAAGTAATTATTCAAAGAAGAAAAATTCAAAGAGCTTAAAATGTGATTAGCTTTGCAGATAAGAGCAGGCAACACGGGGGCCATGAATTTCTGTAGCAGCCGAGCTGAGCCCATCATCCAGGGTAACAGCATCAAGGAGCTGACGGAGGGAAAGCCTTTGTCATTAGCCCAGTAAAGGTCCCTTCCAGCTCAGGGCACACAGATAAAGGCCTCTCCCTGCAAGTCACAATATTTGGCCAGGGCCGAATATTTGAGTTTTATTTATCCCTCAAAAATCTCTACTGTGGGCCCTGGCCGGTTGGCTCAGCGGTAGAGCGTCGGCCTGGCGTGCGGGGGACCCAGGTTTGATTCCCAGCCAGGGCACACAGGAGAAGCGCCCATCTGCTTCTCCACCCCCCCCCCTCCTTCCTCTCTGTCTCTCTCTTCCCCTCCCGCAGCCGAGGCTCTATTGGAGCAAAGATGGCCCGGGCGCTGGGGATGGCTCCTTGGCCTCTGCCCCAGGCGCTGGAGTGGCTCTGGTCGTGGCAGAGCGAGCCCCAGAGGGGCAGAGCATTGCCCCCTGGTGGGCAGAGCGTCGCCCCCTGGTGGGCGTGCCGGGTGGATCCCGGTCGGGCGCATGCGGGAGTCTGTCTGACTGTCTCTCCCCGTTTCCAGCTTCAGCAAAATACAAAAAAAAAAATCTCTACTGTGGGTATTGACAGTCTGATTTTATTGCTCTATATAATATATACTATCTCCTTTATTCCTCTTGTCTCAATGCCCCATGCCTATTATATGCTGAGACCTGCTGCTAATTCCAGCTAGAAGCAGTGGTCATTAGGACTTAAACCAGGGGTCCCCAAACTACGGCCCGCGGGCTGCATGCAGCCCCCTGAGGCCATTTATCCGGCCCCCACCACACTTCCGGAAGGGGCACCTCTTTCATTGGTGGTCAGTGAGAGGAGCATAGTTCCCATTGAAATACTGGTCAGGTTGTTGATTTAAATTTACTTGTTCTGCCCTGGCCGGTTGGCTCAGCGGTAGAGCGTCGGCCTAGCGTGCGGAGGACCCGGGTTCGATTCCCGGCCAGGGCACACAGGAGAAGCGCCCATTTGCTTCTCCACCCCTCCGCCGCGCTTTCCTCTCTGTCTCTCTCTGCCCCTCCCGCAGCCAAGGCTCCATTGGAGCAGAGATGGCCCGGGCGCTGGGGATGGCTCTGTGGCCTCTGCCTCAGGCGCTAGAGTGGCTCTGGTCGCAATATGGCGACGCCCAGGATGGGCAGAGCGTCGCCCCTGGTGGGCGTGCCGGGTGGATCCCGGTCGGGCGCATGCGGGAGTCTGTCTGACTGTCTCTTCCCGTTTCCAGCTTCAGAAAAATGAAAAAATGAAAAAAAATATTTACTTGTTCTTTATTTTAAATATTGTATTTGTTCCCGTTTTGTTTTTTTACTTTAAAATAAGATATGTGCAGTGTGCATAGGGATTTGTTCATAGTTTTTTTTATAGTCCGGCCCTCCAATGGTCTGAGGGACAGTGAACTGGCCCCCTGTGTAAAAAGTTTGGGGACCCCTGCACTAAACAGTACAGCGACCTCTCTGTGAATCGGGCACCATGGAGACAGGCGGTGAGTGAACCGGAAGCCGGGAAGCACTGAATTCAAAAGACGCGCCAGCTGCCTCCTGCAGGAAGTCCACACCAGGTTTCGGAGGGGGGCTCGGGCCGTCTGTGTGTTTGCCGCATCCCGGCAGCTGCCTCCAGTGTCCACCCCGTGTACTCGGAGGACCTCGCTGCCCGCGCACCTGTCCAGTCCTGCGCACCAAACACGCCTAAGAAAGGAGCAAGTCGCGAGCTCCTGCCCTCACACTCCTCGCCGTCTCGTCCTGGGAAGACGAGACACGCTCTCAGGGAGCCACAGCAGCTCGGGAAGTGGTACTGCAGGGCGGAGAGAGGCGACGAGAAAGAGGGTCCGGAAGTCTGGGTCTGTGGGGACGAGGGAACAGTCCAGACTCCCAGGGGACTCAAAGAAGGGAGAGCGTGGGTCCAGCAGCAGTCCAGACTCCCAGGGGACTCAGAGAAGGGAGAGCATGGGGCCAGCAGCAGTCAGAGCTGCGGGGAGCAGGCAGGACATCGCGAACGCACCTCCGAGGCCCCTGCGACCTAAAATGAGACCTAATAGATATAATCACAGCATCAGGATCTCCAAGCTTTTATTCCCAAACAACATATTGTTTGCACGTCACAAATTGCTTTGTAAACAGAAAGGCATGTACACAGTTGCTCTGAATTCTGTAATGTTCTGACAGTTTCCTGTCCGACATCTAGAAAGGCCTGGCCCTTGGTGCCACCTCACTGAGAAGGGCTGAGTTATCATTTAAGCAAACTCTCTACACGTGAACATAAAACTCCGTGAGTGAACTACTAGCAACTTTGAATGCTTTAACAGGGTATATTTCTAGGGTTGTCTGATTTTGTTCATTCCTAAAAGAAAGGGAGAAGGCACACGAGAGGACTTTCTCTGAACTGAAACTGTCCTGGGCAGGGACCTGACTTACAGAATGAGCTACAGCGCTGGTTCAATGACTCAAAGTACCAAGAAGAGGAAAAGCAGAAACCAGGGGCCCTAACATTATCCTGGTTTTACAGACAGACAGACAGACGGACAGAAGCTTGAAGAGCTTGTCCAGGCAGTCACGGCAACGAGGAGCTCTTCACTGTCCAACACCTTGTCACAAACTGCCCTTACCTACAATGTCACCACAGCCTCAGAAAGGCCCTTTCTAAGAATTAAACTTCGCCTATTCCTGCCACAGGCAGGATTGGGTCCAACTGAGAGATCAAATCGCCAGAGTTCTGCTCCAGAAAAGTAGACAAACAGACTGAAAACTTATGAAAAACAATGTGTTTCACACACTGCCATCTGTGTTAAAGAGGGATCATGTGTGCACACTGATGTCTGCTCTCGCTGGCATGATACTTAAGTCACACAGCGAGCTGGGGCCTGCGAGGGGAGAGCCGCTCCCCCCCCCCCGCCTTGCCCCCACGGTCACACTCCAAAGTCGTGAGCCACGGGCCTGTGTCGCCTACGTCCTTAAATCCACTCCTCTGTTCTTAAGATGAAATGCTGCAAAGCGTCCAGTGGGACCCTGTGGCTCTGAGGCCGGCCAGCGCATCAGGGAGCCCCCTGGCTGGCTCGTGTGATGTGGTCTCTGCACTCGGCACAGGATAAACCTCTCCACCCCAAGCACCCGACCCACCTTCACCTCCACCTTCACCTTCACCTTCACCTCCACCAGCTGAAACACGCAGGAGTGTTTTCCTGAATCAGCTCAGAACTGTGGCCCCCCAGAACTGTCGGGAGGGGCCGAGAGCACAGCAGACTGCACTCACCTGCTTAATCCTGCAGCTGGACGCTGGCCAGAGGTCACCAGGTCACGGCACCACCACTCGCAGGCTCTGTAACACCCCCCCCCCCCAGTACCAGGAAAAGGCCTCGCAAAGGAAGCTGGGTGCTTTTCTGCTGAATTCTTTTTCCAGGTGAAACTTTTCTCCCAGCTCCATTAAGAAAATTGTAGCAGAAATTCTTTTTTCTTTTAAATATTTATTGATTTTAGAGAGAGAGAAAGGCAGTGGGGGGGGCAGGCAGCATCAACTCACAGTTGCTTCCCGTAGGTGCCTTGACTGGGCCAGCCCAGGGTTTCAAACCAGCGACCTTGGTGCTTTATCCACTGTGCCACCACAGGTCAGGTCATAGCAAAAATTCTTAATCTAAGACCATAAAATGAAGACATTTTCCCACAAACAGAAGGTGTGCATATTGTCCTGAGAAGATTCTCAAAGATTTCTGATCCCCAAAGATGTAAGAATCATTGCTCTGGAGAATGTGTTTGAGGTGTGGCCCTGAGACTCCCCACTCAGGGCACCTGGACCCCACCTTTTAGAGGCACATCCACAGACTGCTGGCCTCCCGCATCCGAATACCTGCAGACAATGCAATCCAAGAGGAAGGCATAACCATTATAAATATCTATGCACCTAATATAGGAGCACCTAAACATATAAAGCAGACTTTGATGGATATAAAGGGCGAGATCAACAGCAATACTATAATAGTAGGGGATTTCAATATCCGACCAACATCACTAGATAGATCCTCAAGAAATAAAATTAACAAAGAAACAGCAGACTTAAAGGACATACTAGATCAACTCGATTTAATAGATATCTTCAGAACCTCTCACCCTAAAACAGCAGAATATACATTCTTTTTAAGCGCTCATGGTACACTCTCTAGAATAGAGCACATGTTAGGGCACAAAAACGGTCTCAACAAATTTAAGAAGATTGAAATCATATCAAGCAATTTCTCTGATTACAATGGCATTAAACTAGAAATCAACCACAACAGAAAAACTGAAAAATACTCAAACAATTGGAAACTAAACAGCATGTTATTAAATAACGAATGGGTAAATAATGAGATCAAAGAAGAAATTTAAAAATTCCTAGAAACAAACAATAATGAGCATACATCAGCTCAAAATTTATGGGATACAGCAAAAGCAGTCCTGAGAGGGAAGTTCATAGTATTACAGGCATACCTCAAGAAGCTAGAAAAAGTTCAAATAAAAAACTTGACCCTACATCTAAAAGAACTAGAAAAAGAACAGCAAGTAAAGCCCAGAGCTAATAGAAGGAAGGAAATAATGAAGATCAGAGCAGAAATAAATGACATAGAGGCTAAAGAAACAATACAGAGGATCAATGAAACCAGGAGCTGGTTCTTTGAAAAGGTAAACAAGATTGATGCACCTTTAACCAGACTCACCAAGAAAAAAAGAGAAAGGACTCAAATAAATAAAATCAGAAACAAGAATGGAGAAATAACAACTGACACAACAGAAATACAAAATATTGTAAGAAAATACTATGAAGAACTGTACGCCAAAAAACTAGACAACCTAGATGAAATGGAAAAATTTCTTGAAACATATAATCTTCCAAAAATTGATCTGGAAGAATCAGAAAACCTAAACAGACCAATTACAACAAATGAGATTGAAACCGTCATCAAAAAACTCCCCAAAAAAGAAAAGCCCTGGGCCTGATGGCTTCACAAGTGAATTCTACCAAATATTCAAAAAAGAACTAACTCCTATCCTTCTCAAGCTATTTCAAAAAATTCAAGAGGAAGGAAGACTTCCAAGCTCCTTGTATGAGGCGAGCATAATTCTTATTCCAAAACCAGGCACAGACAATACAAAGAAAGAAAACTATAGGCCAGTATCCCTGATGAATTTAAATGCTAAAATCCTCAACAAAATATTAGCAAACTGGATCCAGCAATATTTGAAAAAATCATACACCATGATCAAGTGGGATTTATTCTTGGAAGGCAAGGCTGGTACAATATTCGCAAATCAATCAATGTGATTCATCACATAAACAAAAGGAAGGAGAAAAACCACATGATAATTTCAATAGATGCAGAAAAAGCATTTGATAAAATCCAGCGCCCATTCATGATCAAAATTCTCAGCAAAGTGGGAATACAAGGAACATACCTTAACACAATAAAGGCCATCTATGAGAAACCCACAGCCAATATCATTCTCAATGGGCAAAAATTAAAAGCAATCCCCTTAAGATCAGGAACAAGGCAGGGGTGCTCCCTTTTACCACTCTTATTCAACATAGTTCTGGAAGTCCTAGCCACAGCAATCAGACAAGAAAAAGAAATAAAAGGCATCCAAATTGGAAAAGAAGTAAAACTATCATTATTTGCAAATGATATGATATTGTATATAGAAAACCCTAAAGTCTCAGTCAAAAAACTACTAGACCTGATAAATGAATTCAGCAAGGTGGCAGGATGTAAAATTAATACTCAGAAATTGCTGGGGTCCAGCCCCGGGGGGAATCCAGGGGTCCCACAGGAAGAGACGGCGTTGGCGCAAGTCGAGTGAGAGAGCCGAATTTTTTTCTTTCTCTTTATTCTCTCGTTAGCATTTACTGCCAGGCATCTCTGCCAAATGCTGGTCTAGCTTTCTTTTTATGCACACACACTAAGTTACAATCACATGGTATTTTGAATACATTATTATTTTTGTTTTACTATGGTTACATATTTCTAGATAACAGTTAATTCATATCTATACGCTACAAATCAGGTGGTAAGTCATTCAAAGTACAGTTATACAATAACTTGAATAGCAATAACAATATTGGTACAAACTTCTAAAAGATTAGTATTAATTAATAACTCTACTTTACTGTTGTTGTGAGTCAAGGGTGCAGAGAGAGATTAGCAGATGAAATTATCAAGAACTAGCAAAGGACCACCACTTGCTCAGGCAAATGGCCCTGAGTTCATGCAGTGTTCTAATTTTTCTCACAAGACTTCAAAAGGCTTGTTTATTAAGAAACTGGCATAGCATCAAGAGTAACTTTTGCTTAAAGATACATAGAGTGCATCTGCAAGATAGCTTAGTAGCAACATAATATCAGAAGGCATTAATTGCTATTGCTTCTATGGATCCCACCACATTCCTCTCCTTATTCTTGGAAAATACAAAAATCTCATGAGAATGTTTTACTGAGAAAAGCCCAGCAACTGCCTTCAGTCACAAGACAAGTCTTTTAACAAAACATTCTTTACTTGCCGGCTGTGCTCCCATCCAAGGTCACACAACGGGCCACTCCACTACACCTTACCTAAGATTCTATTGTCTAGTCAAATTTTATTTATTTACTATATTCATACACTAGTTAAGTTCTAACTTTATTCTTTCTAACATGATTAATAAGAAGAAATTCTCCTACAAACTTAACCCTTTACGAGGGATATCATAGCCAGCCTCTTATGTTTATGAGCCCAGTTCAAAGGGCTTACAGGCTTTTCTGTGGAACTTACACCTTCTGTCTCAGTTTCAAAGAAATTACTATGAATCTACAGGGAAAGCACGATACTATTATTCCTGTGCCATAAATAATAGCACACACCCAGAAAAGGGGGGATATAAGGCCAGATTAATTCAAAAGGTCAAAGGGGGAAGTATCGTTGTGCCTTTCCTTTGCGGTGACTTTGTCAACCCGCAGCCATTGGCAGCCATAGGTCTTCACTGCGGCGACTTTGTCAACCAGCAGCCATTGGTCTTCTCTTCTGTGACTTTGTCAATCAGCAGTTTTTGATCTTCTTCTGCTGTGACCTTGTCAGCCAGCAGTTGTGGGTCTTCTCCTGCTGTGACCTTGTCAGCCAGCAGTTGTTGATCGGCTCCCGACAAGAAATCAGAGGCATTTTTATACACTAACAATGAACTGTCAGAAAGAGAAATTAAGGAATCAATCCCCTTTACCATTGCAACCAAAAAAATAAAGTACCTAGGAATAAATTTAACCAGGAAGATTAAAGACTTATATTCAGAAAATTATAAAGCATTGATAAAAGAAATCAGGGAAGATACAAACAAGTGGAAGCATATACCATGCTCATGGTTAGGAATAACAACATCATTAAAATGTCTGTATTACCCAAAGCAATTTATAAATTCAATGCAATACCAATTAAAATACCAATGACTTACTTCAAAGATATAGAACACATATTCCAAAAATTTACATGGAACCAAAAGAGAACACGAATAGCCTCAGCAGTCTTGAAAAGGAAGAATAAAGTGGGAGGTATCACACTTCTGGATATCAAGTTACACTACAAGGCCATTGTACTCAAAACAACCTGGTACTGGCATAATAACAGGCATATAGATCAGTGTAACAGAACTGAGAACCCATAAGTAAACCCACACTTTTATGGACAACTGATATTTGACAAAGGAGGTAAGAGCATACATTGGAGTAAAGACAGCCTCTTCAACAAATGGTGTTGGGAAAATTGGACAGCTGCCTGCAAAAAAATGAAACTAGACCACCAACTTACACCATTCACAAAAATAAACTCAAAATGGATAAAAGACTTAAATGTAAGCGGTAAAACCATAAGCATCTTAGAAGAAAACATAGGTAGTAAGCTCTCTGACATCTGTGGCAGCAATATATTTGCCGATTTATTTCCACAGGCAAGTGAAATAAAACACAGGATAAACAAATGGAACTATATCAAACTAAAAAGCTTTTGCACAGCTAAAGACAATAAGAACAGAATAAAAAGATAAACTACACAATGGGAGAACATATTTGACAATACGTCTGATAAGGGGTTAATAACCAAAATTCATAAAGAACTTGTAAAACTCAACACCAGGAAGACAAACAATCCAATCAAAAAATGGGCAAAGAAATGAATAGACACTTCTCCAAAGAGGACATACAGATGGCCAATAGGCATATGAAAAAATGCTCAACATCACTAATCATTAGAGAAATGCAAATTAAAACCACAATGAGATATCACCTCACACCAGTCAGAATGGCGCTCATCAACAAAACAACACAGAATAAGTGCTGGCGAGGATGTGGAGGAAAGGGAACCCTCCTGTACTGCTGGTGGGAATGCAAACTGGTGCAGCCTCTGTGGAAAACAGTATGGAGATTCCTCAAAAAACTAAAAATCGAACTGCCTTTTGACCCAGCTATACCATTGTTAGGAATATACCCCAAGAACACCATAGCACTGTTTGAAAAAAATAAATGCACCCCCATGTTTATGGCAGCATTGTTCACAATAGTGAAGATCTGGTAGCAGCCCAAGTGTCCGTCAGTGGATATATGATTCCATACATAGATGGGACATAAAAATGAGACTCAGAGACATGGACAAGAGTGTGGGGGTTACGGGGCGGGGGAGGGAGGAGAGGGAGGAGGTTGAGGAAGGGGCACAAAGAAAACCAGTTAGAAGGTGACGGAAGACAATTGGACTTTGAGTGATGGGAATGCAGCATAATCAAATGTCAAAATAATCTAGAAATGTTTTCTCTAAACATATGTACCCTGATTTATCAATGTCACCCCATTAAAATTAACTTTAAAAAAATGTAAGGGTTTTCTAGTTAGTTTCTATTACTGATTTCTAGATTAAGTGTAATGACAACAAGAAACATGCTTTATATCATTTCAAAGGTTTGAAGTTGGTTGAAACTTGCTTCAAAGAACACACAGGACTGTCTGTGGTCAATGTGTTCCAAGCGCGCTCCTCTGCTGCCACCTCGTGTGCATCTTGAGAATTACAGCTAGGTAAGAGTCACCAGAAAGTTGTGTCCTCTGCTGCCATCTGGTGTACAATTTGAAATGAAAAGCTGAGTGCATGTAACCAAAACTCGCAACCTATTTCTGCACCACCGATGTGTCTTTTCCCATTTTTTCACTTTGAATTTCTTTTTTTTTTATTTTTTTTCCATTTTTTTCTGAAGCTGGAAACAGGGAGAGACAGACAGACAGACTCCCGCATGCGCCCGACCGGGATCCACCCGGCACGCCCACCAGGGGCGACGCTCTGCCCACCAGGGGGCGATGCTCTGCCCATCCTGGGCGTCGCCATGTTGCGACCAGAGCCACTCTAGCGCCTGGGGCAGAGGCCACAGAGCCATCCCCAGCGCCCGGGCCGTCTTTGCTCCAATGGAGCCTTGGCTGCGGGAGGGGAAGAGAGAGACAGAGAGGAAAGCGCAGCGGAGGGGTGGAGAAGCAAATGGGCGCGTCTCCTGTGTGCCCTGGCCGGGAATCGAACCCGGGTCCTCCGCACGCTAGGCCCACGCTCTACCGCTGAGCCAACCGGCCAGGGCCACTTTGAATTTCTTTGTACGCTTCTGTTTTAGACATGGCATGGGGCGGAAACCGCGAGAGGCGGGCGGGGCAAGGGGGGCCAGGGAGGCGCGGATAGCTCAGGGCGGGGATGGCGCGGTGCGAGATCAGCGTGTTGCGGGACCGAGCGGGCGGGGATGGCGCGGTGCGGCCACGGCTTGGGGCGGGATGACGAGGGGTGGGTGGGGCAGCGAGGCGCACCGAAGGCCTGAAGAGCAGACAGCTTGAGGCGGGCGGCCGGGGTTGTGCGGGGTTGGCGTGGGGCGTAGCTGCGAGGGGCGGGGGCGGCGTGGCGGGGGCGAGGCGGGGACGGCGTGGGATTTGCAGATATATCATCAGATCACCGCACAGGATAACCACGCCCACTTCTCTCCACTCACGTTCTTCCCGCGGAAACTGCTCATCTTTTCTGTTTCTGTGAGCTTTGTCATTTGAAGAATGATCCTCTCAGAGCGGCTTTTTCACAGCATTATTCTCCAGATAGTCATTCAAATTGTTGAAAGTATCAAGACTTTGTTCCTTTTTATTTCTGAGTAGCGTTCCAGAGCGTGGGTGGACCACTGCTGAACCCCTCACCGACTGAAAAATATCTGAGTTCCTTATAGTGTCTGGCTGAGAAAAATAAAGGCACTGTATCAGTTGTCTTTTGTTGTGTCCAGGTGTTAGTGTGGCTATAACGTTGCTATGGGGGGGGGGATGCTTAAGTGTGCAATCCGTCGATCCCTGGGCGTGTCTAGTTGTGTAATAGCTCACGTGTAATAGCTCTCTACCTCTTTCATTGGATACATTGTCTCCTAGCCTGCAGCTGGTCTTTCCTCCTCTCACCAGGGTATTCTCAGAAGTTTTCAGTTTTGATGTGGTCCAGTTTCTTACCTTTCCTTGAATGGTTTGTGCTTTTGGTGTTAAGTCTGAAAACTCTTTGCTGAGCTCTGAGCCCCAAACAGCTTCTCCTAGGTTTGTTTTGGGCGATGGCCTCACGTGGGCAGCGCCATTTTTAACAAAGTGAGCATAATATATTTTATCTGCCCAACAAAAACAAAAACAATCCCAAGGTTCTTTTTACCAGGCCACAGTCGCAGAGCTCCAGGGAAAAGCAACCTGGTCTCAACTCTCCAGGCAGAGGAAAACAGAAGCTCCATATCCATGCATGCTGCAAAAGGCTTTTTCCAGTCTACCTGAATCATTACCAGCTAGAAGCAGCGGTCATTGGGACTTGGACATGAGCTGCAAAGTATAGAATGGTGACAACAATTCCAGTGCCATGCGGACTTTTCCTGTGGGGAACTTTCCTGGACTCCTGCTCCCTGTGACAGCTCCTAACAGACTGAACTGTGGTTGGGTTGCATTTTTCAGGGATTTGGCATGGTGATGGGGCCAACTTGGACTTGGGGAACATGTTAAGGACACTACTCTTTTAGGGATTCTTGCTGTATTGGCCAAGAGTTTGCTTAAAGGCTTTTAATCACTGAAAAAAAAATAGAGGACTGGATGAAGAAGATGGAGCACATATACACCATAGTATATTATTCAGCTAGGAGAAATGCTGACATCGGATCACTTATAGAGGAATGGTGGAGTCTTGGTAGCATTGTGCGGGGGTGAAATAAGCGAATCAGAAAAAAACAGGAACTGCAGGATTCCATACATTGGTGGAACATAAAAGCGAGACTAAGAGGCATGGACAGGAGTGTGGTGGCTATGGGGGGTGGGGGGAGGGAAGGAGGGAGAGGGGGAGGGGGAGGGGTACAGAGAGAACTGGATGGAGAGTGGCGGAGGATGATCTCTCTTTGGGTGATGGGTATGCAACAGAACTGAATGACAAGATAACCTGGAAATGTTTTCTTTGAATGTATGTACCCTGATTTATTGATGTCACCCCATTAAAATAAAAATTTATTTATAAAAAAAAACAAAAACAAAAAAAAAGATTGAAAATGAAAGAATAGGGAAAGTGTAAAGCCAGAAGCCAAGGCTACCATCACAGCAGCCTCCTGGCCCATACAGGTTCACATTGGATTCGGGCAGTCGGTAAAGAAACAACGGAGCCACAAACTGATGGGCTGTCATCTTTAATTCTAGCTTGCACCCGGCGGGCAAGTAAAAACACACACTGGGCTCCAAAACCCACTCACATTCAGCGCTCACAAAGCTACTGACTTATCCAAGTTTCCTAGAATCAAAGGTTTCTAGCTCACCAGCCTTATTCTCCTCAGTTCCCCATCTCCTTTCTTATCCCAGATACAAACTCTACAAAAACTGGCATCTCACCCAGCACTCCGCCATCTTGGCTGCTTCTCCTGCCTCCTCCATGTGGCCTTACTACTCTGCTCTTTTCTCTGCTCTGCTCCTGTAATGATAATGTCAGTAACCAAGAGAGCAAACTCTCATTCTGCCCCCATTTTATATTGTAGCTTCACAACCTCTAATCCAATATACAAAATAGGGAAGTCTCTAATAAAGTCACTTCTCTGAGGCATGATTGGATTGTACCACCCCACATCAAAAAGGGTGGGAAAGGCTTAATCCCAAAACCAACCCCCAGGCTACAAGGATTCTCAACACACATTAATATCACCTGGGCGAAGGCTTCAAGTGGGCAGCGCCATTTTTAACAAAGTGAGCATAATACATTTTATCTGCCCAACAGAAAGACACACAGGTGGTGCAAAAGTAGGTTTACATTTCTGAGTACGTCAAACACAGTTATTTGTGGGATTACTATTTATGAGCTACTGTGTTGTTTCCATACAAACAACTGTAAACCTCCTTCTGCACCTATGTGTACTACATGCAAAATTATATAATAGTATACAGTACACTTGAGGGCAAAATGCATTAATAGAAATAAACAGCACTTCATATCAGTGACTTTAATTTACCAGGGAGTTCCAAATTGGTCTATTCTCAATAACATAAATTCTAATTATACAGAACAGAGCTACAAGAAAAAATAAGCAAATGTACAATCATAACAGATTTAAAGCAACACTTATCCCCTTCTAGACTGAGCATGCCTCTTTTAGAACCAATAGGTTCCGCCTGACCAGGCGGTGGCACTATGGATATAGCGTGGGACTGGAAAGCAGAGGACCCAGGTTCGAATCCCAAGGTCACCGGCTTGAGTGTGGGCTCACCAGTTTGACAGCAGGGTCACTGGCTTGAGTGTGGGATTATAGACATGACCCTGTGGTCACTGGCTTGAACCCAAAGGTCACTGGTTTGAAGCCCAAGGTTGCTGACTTGAGCCCAAGGTTGCTGGCTTGAGCAAGGGGTCACTTGCTCTGCTATAGCCACACCCACCTCCCCATCAAGGCACATATGACAAAGCCATCAATGAACAACTAAGAAGCTGCAATGAAGAATTGAGGCTTCTCATCTCTGTCCTATTTGTCCCTCTCTCTGTATCTCTCTCTCTCTCTCTCTCTCTCTCTCTCTGTCACACACACACAAAAAGGAACTAACAGATTCCCACAAAACAAATCACTAAGGATACACAGAAACTTTACATAAAGGGAAAATTGGAACCAACGTTTGTAGAGGATCCTCTCTACCTAACCTTTCCTGCGGACCTGAGCCGAGATGTTATTCCCAAGATGCACACGAGGTGGCAGCAGAGAAGCACATGTACAGAGACCATTATTGTCTGTGCTATGAAGCAAGTTCCAACAAACTTCAGAGGATTGAAATGATATAAAGTATGGCTCTTGCTTTCACTACAGTTAACGTTAAAACCAGTAACAAACGGTAACTAGAAGTCCCTTATATTTACAAGTCAGAAAAGTATCTTCTAGATAGCATTGGATTCAACATTGATAGATAACGCATAATACCCAACTGCCGTATTTTTCCAGGTGAACTGCTCTGAGCTGTTATTCCCAAGGTGCACACGAGGTGGCAGCAGAGAAGTGCGCTTGGAACACATTTACCAGAGACAGTCCCGTATGTTCTTTGAAGCAAGTTTCAACAAACTTCAAACCTTTGAAATGATATAAAGCATGTTTCTTGTTGTCATTACAGTTAATCTAGAAATCAGTAATAGAAACTAGAAAACCCTTACTTTTTAAGTTAAGAAATTCACTCCTAAAAAACTCCTCCTCAAAATCACAATTCAAGTTACAAAATACTTTAAAATTAATGAAAATAAAAACTACACAAGAAAACCTATGGCATAATGTAGTGATGAATACATTGTAGGGGGAAAAACCTTAAAATACACAGCCTTTCCACCTATACTAAGAACCAGGATAGTAAATTAAATCCAGAGAAAGTAAAAGAAAGAAATGTTCACAGAAACATCTGGAGGGTGTATACTTTACAACCTTACCAGTTTTTTTTTCCTTTTGGGGTGAGATTTTGAAAAAAAAATAATAATTCATTCCTCTATACAATTTAAGCTGCTACAACAACAAAAAACCATTGTCATTTTTCTCTTTTTTAAAAATTTTAATTATCGATTTTAGAGACAGGAAGAGGGGAAGACCAACAGACAGACAGAAACATCCATCTTTTTCTGTATGTGCCCTGACCCAGGATCAAACCCATGACCTTAGTGTATGGGTGTGATGCTCTCATCTACTGAGTTCTCTGGCCAGAGCAAGCCATTGTCTTTTGGGTAAAAAAAAAAAATGCGGCCTGACCGGTGGTGGCACAGTGGATAAAGCGTCGACCTGGAAATGCTGAGGTTGCCGGTTCGAAACCCTGGGCTTGCCTGGTCAAGGCACATATGGGAGTTGATGCTTCCTGTTCCTCCCCCCCTTCTCTCTCTCTGTCTCTCTCTCTCCTCTCCCTCTCTCTCTCCTTTCTAAAATGAATAGATAAAAAAAAAAATTAAAAAAAAAATGCTAACCTGACCAGGTGGTGGCACAGTGGATAGTGTCAGACTGGGATGCTGGAGGGCCTTGGTTCAAAGCCTCAAGGTTGCTGGCTTGAGCACAGGATCATAGACATGACCCCATGGTTGCTGGCTTGAGCCCAAAGGTCGCTGGCTTGAACAAGGGGTCACTAGTTCTGGTGTAGCCCTCCAGTCAAGGCACATATGAGAAAGCAATCAATGAACAACTAAGATGCTGCAACAAAGAAT
Source organism: Saccopteryx bilineata (assembly GCF_036850765.1). Lineage (NCBI taxonomy): Eukaryota > Metazoa > Chordata > Mammalia > Chiroptera > Emballonuridae > Saccopteryx > Saccopteryx bilineata. The sequence continues at coordinate 132,502 of NC_089492.1, forward strand.
TGATGCTTCTCATCTCTCTCCCTTCCTGTCCCTCTCTGTCTCTGTCAAAGAAGAAAGTACTAGAGAAAATGAGGTAATTAAAAAATAATAATCTAGTCTGCTGTGGTGACACCAGTAATCTTTCCTTTGCTCTTGTCAGTCAGGAGCATAAACATTATTTCTAATTGTTTGGCACAAAGTGGCCCCTTTCGTAATGTGCACTTGTCCTTGTGCTGTGGCCGCAGTCCGGACTGAGAGACCCGCTAAGCTCTGGGCATCCAGAATGGACTTGAGCCTGGGTCACCACTTACAAGCCAAGTCCTTTTGGTCGCAGAACACCTCCCAGGGTCTTTGTTTTATCACTTGTGCATTTTCTCGGTCTTATAGCTGAGAACACATGTTGCTGAAGGACCGAGGCTTAGGCCTGGCTCTGCCTCTTGTGAGGACGTGACCCTGGACCTCGCCACGTTCAGGAAAACTGGGACCAAACGTAGCGTGCTCCCAAGGACGCATTTGCTCAGGGAAGTGGTCCCACAGAAACCGTTCACCGCCTCCACGCCCCACAGACGGCCTCACGTGTGGCCCCAGCCGCCCCTCCAGTCGCTGCCCCACGTCTCACATCCACCGCCCCTTGCATTGCACCTCAAGTCCTCTCCACCATGTGCCTCACACCTCAGGACCCGCCCGCTGCTCCCAGGCTGCCGCCCCCTCTGTCGCCAAGCTGCTTACCTCACACCGGGCACAGCTGCCTCCCCTGAGGCTGGGCTCTGACCCTCTCAACCCACACTACTGCCCCTCTCAAGTCTGGGTCTGACTCACACCTCAATTCTTCACCCCTGACCAGACCAGGACACAAGCTGGGTTTTGCCCCAGGTCTCCACTACTTCCAGCTCCAGGCACCCTCTGAGTCCTTAATATGCTCACTGTGTTGTAAAGTATATTGTTGTAAGGTACCAAAAAGCTGCAAATTAATATTGATATTTGTTGGGCAGATAAAATGTATTATGCTCACTTTGTTAAAGTGGTGCTGCCCACGTGGAGGCCGTTGCCCAGGTGATATTAATGTTTGTCTCTGTGGGCAGGCAGAATCCTTGTACCTGGGGCTTGGTTTTGGGATTAAGCCTTTCCCACCCTTTTTTGATGTGGGGTGGTACAATCCAATCATGCCTCAGAGAAGTGACTTTGTATTAGAGACTTCCCTATTTTGTATATTGGATTAAGGGTTTGGATTTCTACACTATAAAATGGGGATGGAGTGGGAGCTTGCGCTCTTGGTTCCTGAGGTTAGCATGAGAGAGCAGAGAGAGCAGAGCAGAGAGCAGAAAGAGGCCATGTGGCCAGGAGAAGCAGCCAAGATGGCGGAGTGCTGAGTGAGATGCCAGTTTGTGCAGAGTTTGTATCTGGGATAAGGAAGGAGATGGGGAACTGAGGAGAATAAGGCTGGTGAGCTAGAAACCTTTGATTCTAGGAAACTCGGATAAGTCAGTGGCTTTGTGAGCACTGAATGTGATTGGGTTTTGGAGCCCAGTGTGTGTTTTTACTTGCCTGCCAGGTGCAAGCTAGGATTAAAGACTATGGCCCACCAGTTTGTGGCTCCGTTGTTTCTTTACCGACTGTCCAAATCCAATGCAAACCTGCATGGGCCGGGCTGCTGTGATAGTGGCCCTGGCCTTGGCTACTGGCTTTACAATATTCTAGAAAGAAAAGGTCAGGCTGTCCTGTCCTTTTCTGGAAAATGGAGAAAAAGGAATGTAGAAGTCTCCTGACTTACAAGGACTACTAGGGTCATTATGTTTTAAATTCTCTGAAAGGATTAAGGTTAACTAAGAAACTTCTTCCCTTTCAATAGGAGGCAGAATTTACATACCACCTTGCATTGATTGTAGTTCCTCCCTTTCCTGGAATCTTGAGAGTAAAATACCTCTAGGCTAGTGAGGGAAGAGGAACCCTGCAAGATTTGTAAATATCTTTGATTGTGTTACCCTGACAGTCTTAATGTTTTTGTGTACCCCTAGACCAGTGTTTCCCAACCTTTTTTGTGCCATGCCCCACCTTAACCTTACTAAAATTTTTATGTCCCCCCCCCATGTAACATAATAATTTTTTTTTTTTTTGCATTTTTCTGAAGCTGGAAACAGGGAGAGACAGTCAGACAGACTCCTGCATGCGCCCGACCGGGATCCACCCGGCACGCCCACCATGGGGCGACGCTCTGCCGATCCTGGGCGTCGCCATGTTGTGACCAGAGCCACTCTAGCACCTGAGGCAGAGGCCACAGAGCCATCCCCAGCGCCCGGGCCATCTTTTGCTCCAATGGAGCCTTGGCTGCGGGAGGGGAAGAGAGAGACAGAGAGGAAAGCGCGGCGGAGGGGTGGAGAAGCAAATGGGCGCTTCTCCTATGTGCCCTGGCCGGGAATCGAACCCGGGTCCTCCGCACGCCAGGCCGACGCTCTACCGCTGAGCCAACCGGCCAGGGCAATTCATAATTTTTAACATTAAAAAATTGATTTGTTGGCCCTGGCCAGTTGGCTCAGCGGTAGAGCGTCGGGCCTGGCGTGCGGATGACCCGGGTTCGATTCCCGGCCAGGGCACATAGGAGAAGCACCCAACTGCTTCTCCACCCCCACCCCCCTCCTTCCTCTCTGTCTCTCTCTTCCCCTCCCGCAGCCAAGGCTCCATTGGAGCAAAGATGGCCCGGGCGCTGAGGATGGCTCCTTGGCCTCTGCCCCAGGCGCTAGAGTGGCTCTGGTCGCGGCAGAGCGATGCCTCGGAGGGGCAGAGCATCGCCCCCTGGTGGGTAGGCGTGCTGGGTGGATCCCGGTCGGGCGCATGCAGGAGTCTGTCTGACTGTCTCTCCCGGTTTCCAGCTTCAGAAAAATACAAAAAAAAAAAATTGACTTGTTCACTTAATAAACATAAATGATAGGTTCTAGAAAGAAATCACTATGAAATTGTTAACAAAACACAGTAAGTAAAATTTCAAAACATATAATGAAAAACAAATTTAAATTCCAAATAATTTTAATACAGATTTTTCTATATTAATTTATTATTTTAATTTAGTGTGATCCTTGCGCTTGATGCTTGCTGCACAGAGATTTTATATTAGGTTCTGTTGGGCAGATAAAATGTATTATGCTCACTTTGTTAAAGATGGCACTGCCCACGTGGAGGCCGTTGCCCAGGTGATATTAATGTCTGTTGGGGGCAGGCAGGATCATTGTAGCCTGGGGCTTGGTTTTGGGGTTAAGCCTTTCCCACCCTTTTTGATGTGAGGCAGTACAATCCAATCATGCCTCAGAGAAGTAACTTTGTATTAGAGACTTCCCTATTTTGTATATTGGATTAAAGGTTTTGAATCTACACTATAAAATGGGGGCAGAATGGGAGCTTGCACTCTTGGTTCCTGGGAAGATTAGCATGAGAGAGCAGAGCAGAGAGCAGAAAGAGGCCATGTGGCCAGGAGAAGCAGCCAAGATGGCGGAGTGCTGAGTGAGATGCCAGTTTGTGCAGAGTTTGTATCTGGGATAAGGAAGGAGATGGGGAACTGAGGAGAATAAGGCTGGTGAGCTAGAAACCTTTGATTCTAGGAAACTCAGATAAGTCAGTGGCTTTGTGAGCACTGAATGTGAGTGGGTTTTGGAGCCCAGTGTGTGTTTTTACTTGCCCGCCGGGTGCAAGCTAGGATTAAAGACTATGGCCCACCAGGTTTTGGCTCCGTTGTTTCTTTACCGACTGTCCGAATCCAATGCGAACCTGTATGGGCCGGGCTACTGTGATGGTAGCCCTGGCCGCGGCTTCTGGCTTTACAGGTTCCAATTTGGTTAGCTTTAGTCTCAAGTCTCCACGTTGTGTTATATCCAACCGATTTCTTTTTTTTTACCAGTAAATCATTTACACCACTAAATCCACATTCAGCTAAAAATGAAGATGGAAACAGTAGCAATAGTTTTCTTGCACATTTGGTTGAATTTGGGTATTTGATTTCTGTTTCCTCACAAAGCCATGCCATCGCTCCTTTGATATTAAATAAAGCTTTAACTGACTCATCATTTTGCAATTCTGCGAGTTCTTCTTGATACTGCATATTTGATATATCAGACAAATCCACTAACATTGGCTGCATCATCCATGTTGGGAAATCAATTTGTTTTATTATTTTTTTTTAATTTTTATTTATTTATTCATTTTAGAGAGGAGGGGGGAGATAGATAGAGAGAGAGAGAGATTGAGAGAGAGAGAAGGGGGAGGAGCAGGAAGCATCAACTCCCATATGTGCCTTGACCAGGCAAGCCCAGGGTTTTGAACCGGCAACCTCAGTGTTTCTAGGTTGACGCTTTATCCACTGCGCCACCACAGGTCAGGCATCAATTTGTTTTAAATTAGAAAATCTTTCTTTTAAAGCAGCCGATAGAATATTCAAATGATTGACAATAACAAGTAAAGCGGTATCAGTTACTTCACATTTTTGGAGCCTATGAAACTGTTTAAAGTTTTTGTTGTTAATATGTGTAAAGCCAGTGGCCACGGCCAGGGCCACTATCACAACAGCCTTCTGGCCCATGCAGGTTCGCATTGGATTCAGACAGTCGGTAAAGAAACAACGGAGCCACAAACTGGTGGGCCATAGTCTTAATCCTAGCTTACACCCAGCGGGCAAGTAAAAACATACACTGGGCTCCAAAACCCACTCACATTCAGTGCTCACAAAGCCACTGACTTATCCGAGTTTCCTAGAATCAAAGGTTCCTAGCTCACCAGCCTTATTCTCCTCAGTTCCCCATCTCCTTCCTTATCCCAGATACAAACTCTGCACAAACTGGCATCTCACTCAGCACTCCGCCATCTTGGCTGCTTCTCCTGGCCACATGGCCTCTTTCTGCTCTCTGCTCTGCTCCCTCTGCTCTCTCATGCTAATCATCCCAGGAACCAAGAGCGCAAGCTCCTGTTCTGCCCCTATTTTATAGCTTGTTTTTTTTTTAATTTTTATTTATTTATTCATTTTAGAGAGGAGAGGGGGAGAGAGAGAGAGAGAGAGAGAGAGGAGAGACACAGAGAGAGAAGGGGGGAGGAGCTGGAAGCATCAACTCCCATATGTGCCTTGACCAGGCAAGCCCAGGGTTTCGAACCGGCGACCTCAGCATTTCCAGGTCGACGCTTTATCCACTGCGCCACCACAGGTCAGGCCTGCCCCTATTTTATAGTGTAGAAATTCAAACCTTTAATCCAATATACAAAATAGGGAAGTCTCTGATACAAAGTCACTTCTCTGAGGCATGATTGGATTGTACCACCCCACATCAAGAAGGGTGGGAAAGGCTTAATCCCAAAACCAAGCCCCAGGCTACAACGATCCCCAACACACATTAATATCACCTGGGCGACGGCCTCATGTGGGCAGCACCATCTTTAACAAAGTGAGCATAATACATTTTATCTGCCCAACAATATGTTTCTGACATAACTCAATTATTGGTAATGAAACCAAATATCTTTGCTTTTGCATCGGCAAGAGTTTTATTTGTTCCTTGAAGTTGCTTATTTAATATATTTAGTTTTTCAAAGATATTGGCTAAATAACTCACAAATGCTTTACCATCTATTGTTAACAGATACTTCATTTCAGGTTTGTCACTTAAAAAATCACTAAGGGTATCAAACAGTTCCATAAATCTTTTCAAACAGTTTCCTTTAGATAGCCATCTTATTTCAGTATGAAGTAAAAGTCTCACATGGTCTTCATTTTGTTCTTCACAAAATAGCTTGAAAAGACACTCACATTTGGCACTAGCTTTAATAGCATTAACACACTTTATTACTGTATGTAATACTTCATTCAGAACAGGCAAGATGTTTTTAGCTACAAAGTTTTCCCTATGAATAACACAATGCACAAGAATCATTTCTGGATTCGCATCTTTCATCAATTTTAAGCAGCCATTTTTCTTGCCCATCATATTGGGAGCACCATCTGCAGCACAAGATGTTATATTTTTCATTGGTATATCATTGACATCTAAGTAGTTTTTTAGCTTATTATATATATCTTTGGAGGTAGTGGTGCTTTCTAATCTTTTACAGAACAACATTTCTTCAGCAAAATGTCCTTTATCAATATATCTTACGTAAGTTATCAATACTGCCTCACTGTCTCTCAAAGTTGATTCATCCATTTGCAAGGAGAATTTTCTTGTTTTCAGCTTTTCAATAAGTGGTTTTTCAATATCCTCACTCATTTCGTCTATTCTTCTGCTAACAGTATTGTCACTGAGTAGCATAGCTTTTACATCTTTGTCATCTTTTTCAAGAACCGTTTTTAGAAATGCTGATATTGACGGTTTTATTAAATTCTCTCCTATAGTGTGATTTTCTCCAGTTTTAGCAATGAATAAAGAAATTTGATAACTAGCCTCAAGAACACGATTATTAGTTGAAGTATGAGCAGTAAATAGAGACTTTAAAATTTTTTTTTTATTTATTTATTCATTTTTAGAGAGGAGAGAGAGACAGAGAGAGAGAAGGGGGGAGGAGCTGGAAGCATCAACTCCCATATGTGCCTTGACCAGGCAAGCCTAGGGCTTTGAACCAGCAACCTCAGCGTTTCCAGGTCGACGCTTTACCCACTGCGCCACCACAGGTCAGGCTAAATAGAGACTTTAATGCTGTTCTTTTTTCAAAATTTTTCTTTAAAGTTTTAAAGTAACTCAAATCTGAATTAATATGAGCACTATGTTTTGCCTTCAAATGCGCCTCAAGATGACCTCGTTTCATGGATTCGTTGGCCAAGCATTGCTGGCATAAAAGACAAAAAGGAATCCGTTCATCGTGAACAGCGGGTATGAACCCAAATTTTAAATATTCCTCCAAATATTGATGACTTTTTTTCTTGCTTGCACCACTCATTTTACTATGGGCTATAAGAAATAAAAGTAAGATCAATTAAAAACTAATATTAAAATATGTGTTAAAATATATTTAATGTGACATAGAGTAAACATATACTAAAAACTCATATTTATTTAAATGTATATAACACATTTACTACACTACCACTCCAAATCAAAAAGTATCTATATTTTTTCCACTTGACAAAATTTTCTGGAAAGTTATGCTTCTAAAATTAAAATTGTCGTGCATGCACTATTATAGCCGCAATAATATTTATAAAATATTAGTGCTTTCCAGCCCTGATGCAAGAAGTACTTAATAAAGAGTTTAATATTGATAAAAATAAAATCAAATACTTACCAATTATATCTATACAATATATATGTATATATTAAATCAAGCTTTTACAACAGTTTTGACTGACACTTATTTCAAATTAACACCAACTGAATGATATGAAACACTACAGAAGTTGCGATGGGCCAATTAGGTGAGAATAACTGCGTTGTTTAGCGAGTTTTTAAAACGTCCGGGGTTGCCCTGGCCGGTTGGCTCAGCAGTAAAGTGTCGGCCTGGCATGCAGGGGACCCGGGTTTGATTCCCGGCCAGGGCACATAGGAGAAGCGCCCATTTGTTTCTCCACCCTCCCCTCCTTCCTCTCTGTCTCTCTCTTCCCCTCCCGCAGCTGAGGCTCCATTGGAGCAAAGATGACCTGGGCGCTGGGGATGGCTCCTTGGCCTCGCCCCAGGTGCTAGAGTGGCTCTGGTTGCGGCAGAGCGAGGCCCTGGAGGGGCAGAGCATCCCCCCCTGGTGGGCAGAGCGTCGCCCCTGGTGGGCGTGCCGGGTGGATCCCGGTCGGGCGCATGCGGGAGTCTGTCTGTCTCTCCCCGTTTCCAGCTTCAGAAAAATACAAAAAAAAAAAAAAAAGTCTGGGGTTCTCCATGGCAGACGGCACGCTCTGCAGTGAACCCAGGACGAAGTTTACTTGATGATGCCAATCACCCAGTTGATATTTTGGTCTCGTCAAACAAAATTATACTTAATAATTATTTACCGCAATTATTTAAGAATTGCATTTTTTGTTAAATTTGGCACCAATATCTAGCATTGCATTTAAATGGCCCAGGGCAAAAGAGTTAAAGTCGTGTCGAGTCCATTTTCAAATTGCCCCCCTTAACTATCGAATTGCCCCCCTGTGGGGCGTGGGCCCCACGTTGGGAAACGCCACCCTAGACAAATGTTATAATCTTGTTAATGATTGTGCCATAATGTCATGCTCTCCCCCACCTGCATGTGATCAAGGGTATATAAACAGCCCCTGAACTATTTTGGGGGCTGCACAATTTGGGCCTGCAGCTGCCCCATGTCAGCCATATGCGGCTAGCATACTTAATAAATCTCCTCCTCTAATAAAACTCTTCAAAATTTATCTGGACTGGGTGTCTCTATGTGGACTCGATGAAGTGAGGTACAGTGCCTTTCAGAATCTGGGGTGCAGCACTTTATAACATTTGGCTGCTCTTCCGAGATTCAGTGTTTTGTGTCACCAGATCGAGACACCTCGAATCGGATGGACTCTCCGCTGAGCTGCCCGGCCCCGCTTAAATCTCCAGGAGAGGCACCACCTAGGACTTTTCAGGGCTCCCGGTCTTCCTGTGGGGTCTGGATAGTTCTTTGGCAGACGCCTCCTGGTTCCCAAATTTGACAATTTGGATAATTCAGCAGAAAACTCAAGGAGGCAGGTAAAGCAACCCTTTTTGCTTTATTGAATTTTCTAGCTTTCTTCTGAACCCTTGCTTTCGCTTCTTCATGTTTTGGGGTACAGTGAAATAGATCAGACGTGGTCGGCGTGTTCGCAGTACGCTCTCTGAGACTGAGACGTCAGTGGAGAAGTTCTAGGTCCTGTCCCGGACTCTAGGGGATGTGTGCTCGTACTCTGGAGGGACATTAACAAGAACTGAGTGGACCAGAGTGGACCAGGTCCACCAGTTCTGCCTCAGGCCTGCAGAGACGTCAGGTTCTCTAGAGAAACAGAAGTGGGGACTTTGTGCTCTAGGAAGGTATCGTGGAGATTGAGTTCGTGCAGGATTAGTCAGTCTCGCATCGCACTGACTCAGTGGAGACTGAGCTAACCTGGATGGATTCATCTCGGCCCAGACTTCCAGAGCCTTCTCTCTTCTCTGTGTTTGTCGAGATCTCAGTTTTTGCTTTTAATGAGTCTGCCTAGAAACCCCTGGTTTAAAGGACTCTCTGGTGCTGCAGCCAGCATGTACCTGAGAGGCAACAAGGGGTCCCTTCCCTCATCTATCCCATTTTGTCCTTGTTTATCAGAAAATATTCAGTAGAATTTTAATTGAAAAAGTACGCTCATTAATTGTTTATGTAAAGTCTTTGTTTAATGTGTAAGGCCTGAGCCTGACCTGTGGTGGCGCAGTGGATAAAGCGTCGACCTGGAATGCTGAGGTCCCCGGTTCAAAACCCTGGGCTTGCCTGGTCAAGGCACATATGGGAGTTGATGCTTCCTGCTCCTCCCCCTGTTCTCTATCTCTCTCTCTCTCTCTCTCTCTCTCTAATAAAAATGAATAAATAAAATCTAAAAAAGTAAATTTAAAAAATTAAAAAAAAAAGAAATAGTATAATGTGTAAGGCCTGAATTGAATTTTTGCATGCAAAATTAAAATTTTCTGGCAAAAGTTAAAGAAAATTTGTAAAACAAGCCTAAAAATATATAAAATCTCTTTTGTTGGATCCAAAGACTTCTAGCTTCAGGGCACTCTACCTGACTTCTCTCCTGAAGAAATTATTCTCTTCTGTTGGTTCCTACTTCTTGTCTTGTGTCCTCTATAGTCAAACACTCTTTATTCCAGGTGCTAGTTAATTATCTGTCTTATCTTTCTTGCTTCATTAGTGCACTAATTCTTAGATTCTCCTGAAACAAGTTTCAATTTTGTAATAAATAATAGCAACCAGGACTTCTAATCCCCAGATAATAAGGACAGTCTGGAATATAGTAATTGGGAACCCAGGTTATCCCAATCAGTTTCTATACATTGATCAAATAACTAAATTTAACAATGGATCCACCACAGTGGCTTAAAACACACTCCATACAGAGCAGGTGCTACGTCTTCTTAGTCATGTAAAACTTGAGTCAAAAACAGGAAAAAAGCCTGACCTGTGCTGGCGCAGTGGGATAAAGTGTCGATCTGGAATGCTAAGGTTGCCGGTTCGAAACCTTGGGCTTGCCCGGTCAAGGCACATATGGGAGTTGATGCTTCCTGCTCCTCCTATTTCTCTCTCTCTCTCTCTCTCTCTCTCTCTCTCTCTCTCTCCCCTCTAAAAATAAATAAAAATAAATAAATAAATAAATAATTAAAAAAAACACACACACAGGAAAAAATAACTAAAGCAATAGTAGCAGCGCTCCAAGAGACAAACTCTTCTAAGGACTCGCCCAGGAGAAGGAGTTATCCGAGGCACGCTGCCCTTGAAAAGGATTATGAGGAGGTTGATGCAAATTCTGTTAAAAGAGAGAAAAGAAATTCAAGGAAGAAAAGGACAATGCTAGAAAAAAATCAATGCACTTATCGTAAGGAAGAGGGCCATTGGAAAAATAGATGTCCCAGGTTATAAGCAGCCAAAGGTGTTGAAAGAAAAGTGGAGCCCACAAATTAAAAGTGTTTCTCCAGCCTCTCCAGAGGAAAGGGCTGGCAAGTAAGCGATTTAAATGAAAGAAGAGAGAAACCAGGAGCAGGATGCGCTGTGTGTGGACCGAGGGGGTGGGGCTGTGGCCAGCCGAGGAGAGGCAAACGTAAGCGTGTCCCTCCCCTCCCCGACATTCTCTGGTCTCCGCCCTCACTGCAGCCGAACAGAAGGCAAACAGTGAACAGCAAACCAAGCTCCAGAAGACAAGCCCCACCACCTCCAGGCGCACGGTTACGCTAGAATTCAGCCTGCTGTGTGCGGGGTGACTAGGATAGGCAATAAAGTAAGGGTGAGGTGACTAAAAATACAGAATAGAAACTAGTTTCAAATGTCCACCTATGGACCAAAAGAGGTTTTGCCCATTTGGAAAATACAGGGTAGAAATAGTATTAAAAATTAGAACTTTGCTTTAGAAAAATCTTAAAGAAAAGGATTTAGAAATTAACAAACCGTAGGTGTAGACCTTGCTAGTTAATTGGCAGTTTATTAAGTTAAATTGTAGCTCCAGAAGGAGTGGTAAAAGCATAAGTAATAGGGTTATGGGGAATAGAATGAAAAATAAGCCCCCCGTTGGTTGGGGATAGTGGCTTGTTGACCTACACTGGTGTAAAAATGAGGGAGTAAGGTTCCAACACTCTCCCGCGGGCCGTGGGGGTGGTAGGTTCTCCTCCAAGTCTCTCAGTTACGTAAAAGGTATAGAGTTCATTAGGAAGAACTACCGCATTAACCAAAAATAGTAAAAATTGTAAAAAGAATTTCTAGGGATTTGCGGGAAAAATTGGAAACCTCATATAGGCTAAAGCAGCCCACTGTTAGGAAGGTAAATTTATAAAAATTGTGTTTTAACTTGCTGCTTTTATTGTGGGGTTTTTTGTTTCTTTGTTTTGTTTTGTTTTTTACAGAGACAGAGAGAGTCAGAGAGAGGGATAGACAGACAGGAACAGAGAGATGAGAAGCATCAATCATTAGTTTTTTGTTGCGCGTTGCGACACCTTAGTTGTTCATTGATTGCTTTCTCATATGTGCCTTGACCGGTGGCCTTTAGCAGACCGAGTAACCCCTTGCTCAAGCCAGCAACCTTGGGTCCAAGCTGGTGAGCTTTTGCTCAAACCAAATGAGCCCACACTCAAGTTTGCGACCTTGGGGTCTCGAACCTGGGTCCTCGGCATCCCAGTCCAATGCTCTATCCACTGTGCCACCGCCTAGTCAGGCTGGTGGGCCATTATCTTTTTTTTTTTTTTTTTTGTATTTTTCTGAAGCTAGAAACGGGGAGGCAGTCAGACAGACTCCCGCGTGCGCCCGACTGGGATCCACCCGGCATGCCCACCAGGGGCGAAGCTCTGCCCACCAGAGGGCGATGCTCTGCCTCGACTGGAGCCACTCTATAGCGCCTGGGGCAGAGGCCAAGGAGCCATCCCCAGTGCTCAGGCCATCTTTGCTCCAATGGAGCCTTGGCTGTGGGAGGGGAAAAGAGAGATAGAGAGGAAGGGGGGGTGGAGAAGCAGATGGGCGCTTCTCCTGTGTGCCCTGGCCGGGAATCGAACCCGGTTCCCCCGCACGCCAGGCCGATGCTCTACTGCTGAGCCAACCGGCCAGGGCCGGGCCATTATCTTTAATCCTAGCTTGCACCTAGCAGGCAAGTAAAAACACACACTGGGCTCCAAAACCCACTCATTCAGTGCTCACAAAGCTACTGACTTATCCGAGTTTCCTAGAATCAAAGGTTTCTACCTCACCAGCCTCAGTTCCTGTAAAGCCAGTAGCCACGGCCAGGGCCACCACAGCAGCCCGGCCCATGCAGGTTCGCATTGGATTCGGACAGTCGGTAAAGAAACAACGGTGCCAAAAACTGATGGGTCAACATCTTTAATCCTAGCTTGCACCCGGCGGGCAAGTAAAAAATACACACTGGGCTCCAAAACCCACCCACATTCAGTGCTCACAAAGCTACTGACTTATCCGAGTTTCCTAGAATCACAGGTTTCTAGCTCACCAGACTTATTCACCTCTGTTCCCCATCTCCTTCCTTCTCCCTGCACAAACTGCACAAACTGGCTTCTCACTCAACACTCCACCATCTTGGCTGCTTCTCCTGGCCTCCACCACGTGGCCTTTCTCTACTCTCTGCTCTGCTCTCTCCTCTAATATTAATCTGAGGAACCAAGAAAGCAAGCTCCCGTTCTGCCCCTATTTTATAATGTAGAAATCCAGACCTTTAATCCAATATAGAAAATAGGGAAGTCTCTAATACAAAGTCACTTCTCTGAGACATGATTGGATTGTACCGCCCCACATCAAAAAGGGTGGGAAAGGCTTAATCCCAAAACCAAGCCCCAAGCTACAACGATTCTGCCTGCCCACAGCCTGCCCCCAACACACATTAATACCACCTGGGCGATGGGCTCCACGTGGGCAGCGCCATCTTTAACAAAGTGAGCATAATATATTTTATCTGCCCAACAGTTCCTCATCTCCTTCTCTCTGCACAAACTCTGCACTAACTGGCTTCTCTTTCAGCACTGCGCCATCTTGGCTGCCTCTCCTTGCCTCCACATGGCCTTCCTCTGCTCTCCTCTCTAATGCTAATCTCAAGAACCGAGAGAGCAAGCTCCTGGTCTGCCCCACTTTATAGTGCAGAAATCAAAACCTTTAATCCAATATACAAACATGGAAGTCTCTGATACAGTCACTTATCTGAGGCATAATGGGATTCCTCATGAGAGTGTACCACCCCACATCAAAAAGGGTGGGAGCCTGACCTGTGGTGGAACAGTGGATGTAGCATTGACCTGGAATGCTGAGGTTGCCAGTTCAAAACCCTGGGCTTGCCTGGTCAAGGTACATATGGGAGTTGATGCTTCCCGCTCCTCCTCCCTTCTCTCCCTCTCCCTCTCCCTCTCTCTCTAAAAATGAATAAATAAAATCTAAAAAAAAATTTTTTTAAAAAAGGGTGGGAAAGGCTTGAAGACCCCAGGCTTAGTCCAAAAACCAAGCCCACCCCCAACACACATAAATACAATCACACCCATCCTAAGCTGCCGGGATCCAGCCCCGGGGGGGAATTCAGGGGTCCCACAGGAAGAGACGGCGTCGGCAAAATCGAGTGAGAGAGCTGAATTCTTTTCTTTCTCTTTATTCTCTGGTTAGCATTTACTACCAGGCATCTCTGCCAAATGCTAGTATAGGTCCCTTTTTATTTTTTTTTATTTTTTATTTTTTTTACAGAGACAGAGAGTGAGTCAGAGAGAGGGATAGACAGGGACAGACAGACAGGAATGGAGAGAGATGAGAAGCATCATTAGTTTTTCCATTGCGTGTTGCAACACCTTAGTTGTTCATTGATTGCTTTCTCATATGTGCCTTGACCGTGGGCCTTCAGCAGACCGAGTAACCCCTTGCTTAAGCCAGAGACCTTGGGTCCAAGCTGGTGAGCTTTGCTCAAACCACATGAGTCTGCACTCAAGCTGGCGACCTCGGGGTCTCGAACCTGGGTCCTTATGCATCCCAGTCCGACACTCTATCCACTGCACCACCTCCTGGTCAGGCCCTTTTTATACACACACACTGAGTTACAATTACATGGTGTTAATTATTGCTTCTATTTCACTATGTTTACATGTTTCTGGATAACAGTTAATTTATATCTATAAATTACAAACCAGGTAGCAAATCATTCAAAGTACAAAATAACTTGAATAGCAATTACAACATCGGTAAAAGCTTTTAAAGTATTAGTACTAATAGTTAACTAACTTTACTGCTGTTGTGAGTCAAGGGGCAGAGAGAGATTAGCAGACGAAATCATTAAGGACTAACAATGGACCACCGCTTGCTCAGGTAAATGGCCTTGAGTTTATGCAGTGTCCTACTTTTTCTCACGAGATTCTAAAAGGCTTGCCCATAAGAAAATTGACATAACATTAAGAATAGCTTTTACCCAAAGATATACATAGTGCACTTGCAAGATAGCCTAGTAGCAACATAATTTCACAAGACATTAACTGTTATTACTTCTAAGGATTCCCCTACATTCCTCTCATTATCAAAAAATCTTGGGAAGTATATAAATCTCATAAGAACATCTCACTGAGAAAGCCCAGTAACTGCCTTTAGTCAGAAAACAATTCTCTTCGGCCCTGGCCAGTTGGCTCAGTGGTAGAGTGTCGGCCTGGCATGCAGAAGTCCCGGGTTCGATTCCCGGCCAGGGCACACAGGAGGAGCGCCCATCTGCTTCTCCACCCCTCCCCCTCTCCTTCCTCTCTGTCTCTCTCTTCCCCTCCCGCAGCCAAGGCTCCATTGGAGCAAAGATGGCCCGGGTGCTGGGGATGGCTCCTTGGCCTCTGCCCCAGGCGCTAGAGTGGCTCTGGTCACAACAAAGCGACGCCCCGGAAGGGCAGAGCATCGCCTCCTGGTGGGCAGAGCGTCGCCCCTGGTGGGCGTGCCGGGTGGATCCCGGTCGGACGCATGCGGGAGTCTGTCTGTCTGTCTCTCCCCATTTCCAGCTTCAGAA
The DNA here is from genome assembly GCF_036850765.1 of Saccopteryx bilineata. Lineage (NCBI taxonomy): Eukaryota > Metazoa > Chordata > Mammalia > Chiroptera > Emballonuridae > Saccopteryx > Saccopteryx bilineata. The sequence continues at coordinate 147,584 of NC_089492.1, forward strand.
AAATAAAAAAAAATAAAAAATAAAAAAAATAAAAAAACAATTCTCTTAGTAAAACATTCTTTTCTTGCCAACTGCGCTCTCATCCTAGGCCACACAATGGGCCATTCTACTATACCTTACCTAAGATACTATTGTCTAGTCAAATATTACTTATTTATTATATTTAAACATTAGTTAAGTTCTGACTCTATTCTTCTCAGAGTGTACCACTATCTGCAGATCAAATAAGCAAGAAGAAAGGAATGTTTCTCTACTCTATCACATGAAAAGGCTAGGGAGGAAAAATGTTGAATTAAGTGAAGGCCGAAAGATGCTCTGTGCACAGCCACTGCCTCCTACCCATTCACAAGTCACAATCTATTCTTTCTAACATGATTAAGAAGAAATTCTCCTACAAACTTAACCCTTTACGAGGGATATCATAGCCAGCCTCTTATGTCTGAGCCCAGCTCAAGGGGCCCACAGGATTTTCTGTGGAACTCACATCCTCTGTCTCATTTCCAAAGAAATTACTACGAATCTACAGGGAAAGCACGGTACTATTATCCCTGTGCCATAAATAATAGCACACACCCAGAAAAGGGGGGATATAAGGCCAGATTAATTCAAAAAGTCAAAGGGGGAAGTATCGTTGTGTCTCTCCTTTGGGTGACTTCGTCAACCCGCAGCCATTGGTCTTCTCTGCTGTGACTTTGTCAATCAGCAGTTTTTGATCTTCTTCTGCTGTGACCCTGTCAGCCAGCAGTTGTGGGTCTTCTTCTGCTGTGACTTTGTCAGCCAGCAATTGTGGGTCTTCTCCTGCTGTGACCTTGTCAGCCAGCAGTCCTTGATCGGCTCCCGACACTAAGCAAGAAGAGCAACCAATACCATCACCTGAGCTACCAGCTTCCACGTGGGCAGTGCCATCTTTAACAAAGTGAGCATAATATATTTTATCTGCCCAACAGTCCAAACACCCACCCATCCATGCCATCTCTCCCATGGCAACCATGTCCCTAATCCGGTGGCAAAGGAGAAGGGAACGGAGTCCTGGAAAGGTTAGGCGCTGCTTTGGGACTAAGTCTGGAGCCTCGCCACTGCTACCATCCTGCACTTGGCCAGGCTAGGGTTCAGTCAGCCCTCGGGTTGTGCAAAGAGGGATAGGCATGTAGGATGCCTCTTCCTCGTCTCTCTTTTCCTAAGAACTCTGGTTGGCAAACTGCCATTTGAAAACAGCTCGCGGGTCACATAGGCCTTTTGCCCTCTTAGGTACATCTCTCCAACGGAGTGCCAACTGTGGGTGCTGTCTCAGTAGGGAAGGTGCCTACATATATAGTTTAAATTTAAAATTGGCTCTTAAGCCTGACCAGGCGGTGGCGCAGTGGATAGAGCATTGGACTGGGATGCGGAGAACCCAGGTTCAAGACCCCAAGGTCACCAGCTTGAGCGCGGGCTCATCTGGTTTGAGCAAAGCTCACCAGCTTGGACCCAAGGTTGCTGGCTCGAGCAAGGGGGTCACTTGGTCTGCTGCAGCCCCACGATCAAGGCACATTATGAGAAAGCAATCAATGAACAACTAAGGTGTCACAACACGCAACGAAAAACTAATGATTGATGCTTCTCATCTCTTTGTCCCTGTCTATTCCTCTCTCTGACTCTCTCTCTCTCTCTGTCTCTGTAAATAAATAAATAAATAAAAATAAAAAATAAAATTGGCTCTTAAAAGAAATTTCAGTTATTGTACTGTTAGTATTTGGCTCTATTAACTAATAGGTATTCCAACCACTGAGTTAAGAGTAGTGACTTATTGTTCCTCCACTGTTGTGTAAAAAAAGTATTTTCCATGTTAAAATGTATATGTTATTTCAAAGGGCTTTTATTAATTCATTATTTTCTGTTTTATAGCCTTGTAATATTGAAATCTTAGTTTAAATATCAGAAATTATTAATAATGTCTTTTTATGTAATGTTTAGTTTATTATCATTTTGAAACAATACTGTTCAATACTAGGTAATGTAAGAAAAAGGAATCATATCCTGGAACTCCTGAAAATCTATTTTATCATGCTTTTGTTAATATTTCTTCTGAATACTAATGTACTGAGTTATTCAGCAGCAAAGAGACTCGGGAATTGTAAAGGTGACATGTGGAAGTCCTAGGTTCAATTCCTGGCCCAGGCACACAGGAGAAGCATGCTTCTCCACCCTTCCCCCTCTCCTTTCTATCTTTCTCTTCCCTCTTCCACAGCCAAGGTTCCATTGGAGCAAAGTTGGCCCGAGCACTCAGGATGGCTCCAGTAGCAATGGAGCAACGCCTCAGATGGGCAGAGCATCGCCCCCTAGTGGGCATGCCGGGTGGATCCTGGTCAGGCACATGAGGGAGTCTGTCTCTCTGCCTCCCCGCTTCCCACTTCAGAAAAATACCAAAAAAAAAAGATATGTGAACACTAAAAAGTAATATCCTGTTCTTGGATACAAAAAAAGTATATAAGGATATCAATTTTCCAAGTTCTCTACAAATATTATGACCTAGATTACAATAGCAGCTGTTTTTGAAACTAAAACAAGCTCGTTTTAAGCTTATTTGTTAAAATAAAGAATTGAAAAGAAAATTCTAGAAAATAATGAATAGAAACTACCACAAGATACAAAAATGCATTGTATTATGAAGCCACATTAATGAAAACAGTGGGGGAAATGTTATAAATAGATGGATTGGTGGAATAGAATAAAATGCATAGTAACAGACTCAAATTCATATGAAATTTTTCCATAATAAAGATGTCTCCTTAGAAAAGTGGGGAAATATGCATTAGATATTATATAGTAAGTGGCATTGGGACCACTGAGTGGGGAAAATATTGCACACTAACATCATATATCCCCTACCAAAACCAGTTTATTTTAATAACCATTCGTAACTCAGATAAAACACTGGGAGCCACCTAAAACATCAGAATACAAAGAGATCAAAAGGGAAAGAATGGAAAAAGATGTTATGGAAACATAAGCCAAATAAAAATTACGTAACAACATACAATAGACTCACATGCAAAAGCACTACTAGAAATAAGGGAGAGCACTTCATAGCGATAAGTTCAATATACCAGGAAGTTCCTAGATCACGTGCATTACAGAACATATATTAAAAGCATATAGAACACAGCTACAGGAAGAATAAATGAATTCATAATTAATTAGGAGATTTAACACCATTCTCATTGAGGGACAGAGCACACATCTTTCAGAATCCACAGACCTCCCCCCCAAAAAAAATCAATATAGAGATAAGAAACTACATGAGCAGCAACTGGATTCAATATTCAGATCATCCACTATACCCAACAACTTTTCCTATTAAACAGCATTAATCCCGAGGTCGCACACCTGAGTGCTGGCTCATTCAGCTTGAGCATGGGTTCACCAGCTTCAGTGCAAGGTCACTGGCTTGAGCGTAGAATCATAGACATGACCCCATAGTCACTGGCTTCACCACAAAGGTCGCTGGCTTGAATCCCAAGGTCTCTGGTTTGAGCAAAGGGTCACTCACTCTGCTGTAGCCCCCCAGTCAAGGCACATATGAGAAAGCAATCAATGAACAACTAAGGTGCTGCAACGAAGAATTGATGTTTCTTATCTTTCTCTCTTCCTGCCTGTGTGTGTGTGTGTGTGTGTGTCTCTCACTAAAAAAAAACACAAAAAACATTAAAATAATGCTGTTTTTATGGCAGAGACAGAGAGAGTCAGAGGGACAGACATACAGGAAGGGAGAGAGATGAGAAACATCAATTCTTCATTGTTCATTGATTGCTTTCTCATATGTGCCTTGACCATGGGCCTTCAGCAGACCAAGTGATCCCTTGCTCCAGCCAGCGACCTTGGATCCAAGCTGGTGAGCTTTGCTCAAACCAGATGAGCCCGCACTCAAGCTGGCGACCTCGGGGTCTCAAACCCGGGTCCTCCGCGTCCCAGTCCAACGCTTTATCCACTGCGCCACCACATGGTCAAGTAAAATAATGCTGATTTTTAAACAAGAATTTTATGTTGACAAACCTTAAATAAGAATTTCTTTGGGGTATAATAAGTCAATAAATATTGTTCAACTTCAGAAAACTTACTTAGGCAGAATTTTTATTTATTAAATTAATGTAAAAAGTTCCAAAACACAGTAAAGAGAGTGACATAATGAATATCTGTGAACCACGTACACTTAGCAATTAATAAAAGTTTGCCATATTAGCTTCACATTTTGAATTGAGAAGTACTGTCGGTTACATACATCACAAAATTTCACTTCTAAACACTTCAGTATGCATCTATTAAAAAGTAAGCATGATTTTCTGCAAAACAGTACTGTATTGCATCTGACACACTCTACAAAAGTTCCTGCATTATCATTTAATATTGAGGAGGCGTTTTTTCAAAACCAGTTAATGTCAGAAGGTAGAGGGCAAGTTGAGCATATTGAACCAGGCCATGAGAAATTACTTTTCCATGGCTAAACCTCTACGTATTTTCCATGATAATCAACAAAATAAATATACCCCTTGGAAAAAGAGGAAAAAAGAAAAATATGATTTTTTTTCCCATGAAAACATAGGAAGTGTAAACCTCGGATTATGCATGAGATTCCCTGCGCGCTCCAATGCCCTGGCTCCTCGGGGTGGCCACACTGACGCTGGCACTCTGTAAGAATGACTGAGTCCACAACACCGCATCTCCACTCTTCTCATCAGATGCAGACCAACGTGTGAAGTGTCCAGAGGGTCAATACCCAAGTAGTCCAAGAGAATGCTGTCCCCAAAGGCTGTGTGTGACCTTTCTGACTCTGGAGGACTCTGGGGACAGCTTTGGCCAGCACAGTTTTTTCCTCTGCTGTTCAGCTGAGCTCTCATTTCCCTCACCTTCTGTTTTCTCTGCTCCTTCCTCTTTACTTCTTTTTTTTTTTTTTTTTTTTTTTTTTTAGCAAGAGAAAGACAGAGAGAGGGACAAATAGGGACAGCTGGACAGGAAGGGAGAGAGATGAGAAGCATCAATTCTTTGTTTCTTTGTTGCAGCTCCTTAGCTGTTCATTGACTATTTTCTCATGTGTGCTGCTCCAGTAGAGTCACTGACCCTTGCTCAAGCTGGCAGCCTTGGGCTCAAGTTGGCGACCTAGAGGTTTCAAACCTGGTTTTCTGAGTCCTAAGTCGATGTTCTATTCACTGCCTCACCACCTGGTCAGACAATAAATAAAATTTTTTTTAAAAAAAAAAAGTGATTTCACAACCTCAAAACAGTAACAGGTCAAATGACTTTAATGTTTTTCATATCAAATGTCGCTTCTGCATTACGTTATATTTATAAACAAGAGAGCCATGTCATTTAGACAATGGGATTTGAAATTACTTGTAAAAAAGAACATACATAGACTTATTATTTCTATGTGGCATGACAAGACTGATCTACAACACTTCAACATGTTCTTAACTCTGACATTTGTAAATAGCTGGGAAGTTCACTGTTTCTTTCTTTACCTTTTGTCACCTTTGCCTTCCGAGTTTTATCCAGATCTTTACATGTTTGATGTCTTTGTGCAGAAACCATTTCTGTCTGCATTCAATCTGCTGCATTAGGAGGTTATAATGCTGCCTTTCTACCGCTCCAGCTGCAGCCAAGTCTGACGGGCAACTCCCTTCCCGTTCTCCTCTGCGAGGTCTTTATCTGGGTCCCCTAAAGATTGTCCCCTACTTCCAGGACTGTTCACAGGGGAGCTGCAATATCAAACTGTTCAGGATCCTTCTTAGTGTCAGAAAAAGAATACACACTTCTTCTGTTGCTTCCCCTAGAAATCCAGCAGATAAAGCTCCGACTTTAATCTCTCAATTTTCTTAGCCTTTGTGACCCTTTTTATTTTTAATTGGACATCTTGGGTTCTCATCTGTTTCAGCTAGTTCTGGAGAACTTGAACTCCATCCTGTAATTTAACCCGAGTTGTTTTAGAGTGGAAATCATCCAGATTTTTTTCAAGAGTTTTTTTTTTTTTTCTGGAGAACTCAGGTTTTCTTGCCTTTTTCTGGGAGTCTTTGCACTGAGTTTATGATCTTTCTCTTTCTCCAGCAGGCCTAGATGTTTTCAGTGTTCCTGCTGTTGGGACTTAGCTGCCTTCCAAAAAGCTGCTGCTGCATCTTCTCACACCTGGGAAATTTCCACGGACAAGCAGGTCCCACAGCTCAGTCATCCTCAGTCCACCACCTTCACAGGCAGTGAGGCTTCGACACCAAGCCTTCTACTGAGCTCTGGGAAGCTTCAGTGCAGCTTTCCTGGCCAGGAACCTGCTGAACACCTTCCTTGAAGCCAAGCTCCTGGTGTTCAGCATGCTGGTGTTCTGCAGCCTGGTAACCGCCTTCCCCATGCTCCACAGTCGCCGGGGAAGGTCGGAGGCTGTGGGGGTCTCCGTCTTGGCCTCCAGGGCAGCGAGGCTTGGCTGTATCTTTGCCCCCAAGTCAGCATTATTCCGATAAAGGCTGACAGGAACACCATACAAAAGGGTAAGGAATAAAAAAAGGTCTCTGTTATTTTCGTTCAAAAATATATGACACATTGCAGAGATATCCAGTAAAAGAACTGAATTCATTACTTATCCTCTTAACAAAAACGTAAGGTCTGACCTGACCTGTGGTGGCGCAGTGGATAAAGCGGCAACCTGGAACACTGAGGTTGCCCGTTCAAAACCCTGAGCTTGCCTGGTCAAGGCACATGTGGGAGTTGATGCTTCCTGCTCCTTCCCCCTTTCCTCTCTCTCTCCCCTCTCTAAAATAAGTAAAATCTTTTTTATTGTTTTAATTTTTTTTTTTTTTTTTTTTTAACAGAGACAGAGAGTGAGTCAGAGAGAGGGATAGACAGGGACAGACAGACAGGAACGGAGAGAGATGAGAAGCATCAATCATTAGTTTTTTTCATTGCGCATTGCAACACCTTAGTTGTTCATTGATTGCTTTCTCATATGTGCCTTGACCGTGGGACTTCAGCAGACTGAGTAACCCCTTGCTGGAGCCAGCGACCTTGGGTTCACGCTGGTGGGCTTTTGCTCAAACCAGATGAGCCCGCGCTCAAGCTGGTGACCTCGGGGTCTCAAACCTGGGTCTTCAGCATCCCAGTCCGATGCTCTATCCACTGCGCCATCACCCAGTCAGGCAAGTAAAATCTTTTTTAAAAAAAAAAGTATGTCTGCAGTAGCTGCAGCAACAGCCTGTTACCAGTTCCAGGATCTTGAAAGTCACTTTAGAGTTCTTCCCAGCACACAGAATCTATTATAAAAATCTGCACATCTTCTCTTATGAGGTGTGTGGGACTCACGTTTTACTTCCCATTTTTGAACCACTCCTCTGTCTCCAGGTTTTCTTCTTTCATTTTTCATTTCCCTCAGTCACAAAAGTCTCCCACACTCCAGTTTGAACATATTTTCCTATTTTCTCATCATTTCTAGAGGCTCATTCACTCCTCCTCTGTCATAAAATACTGTGAGTGGTGAGTGAGGAGTTAGCATTCCTGTCCCAGAAAAACCACCGAGAGAGGGTCTGGGGGTCACGTGTTTCTAAATCTCCCCGTGTTGGATCCACACGACCAGAGCAGAGGGGGCATCCGGACCCAGGACTGGAGGGAGGTTCAGGGGCCCACCTGGTGAGTTCCACAGGGGCACAGCAAGTGGACACGACGGGGCTTCTTGGGAGCTCTGGAACACTAGGCGCATGTGCACGCGCAGGTGGGCACTGCTGGGACTCTGAAACTTGAGGGACGGAGGGTGTATCCCTGCACTTGGCCTGTTCAGGCACCCAGAGGAGGGTGAATACACTTCCATTTTTTCAGGAGACAATGGGACTCAAGGAAGGGGATGCTGGAAAGAATGGGCCACAGGGAGCAGAGCAGGTGCCAATACCAGCTTACAGACAACATGTACGTTCTATTTCACCAAACAGCATCCACTCTGACTTCTCGGTCTCTTCCCTAACCCTACAGCAGAAAAGGAATATTGAGGAGGTAGGAGCTACCCTCCAACACCCAAGGCTGCTCCACATGTGCCCGTACCCCTGGGCCAGCACACACAGGGAGGTGGGGACAGGAACCTACAGACTGCGCCCGCCAGCCCTGGATCACTCGGAGCCGGTGGAGTCCTCACCACCATCCTCCGCGAGGGCCCTGCACAAACCACAGACACAGCGACCCCGCCTGAGGCTCCGCGGGACTCAGGACACGCCCTGCTCCGGCAGCTCCAGTCCCGGGGGAGACTGGGGTGTGGTGAGCTTTGCCCAGTGCAGTGACAGGCTGGGTTTCCAGTCCAGGTCCTCCTGCTCCACACGACACTGCTCGGCCAGGACTCAGGAAATCCAAGATGCTGCCGACCTAGAAGATGGACAGAAGGCGAGAGCTGACTGGGTGGGGACCAGGGAGGGCCATGAGGGAGGGGAGGTGGGACACGGGGATAAGGAGGGGCTTCCGGAGGGAGGAGTGGGGTGAAGGGAGGGAGGGGGAGGGTGGCCGTGTGGAGGGCCAAGAGGAGTGCGGGACCTGAGTGTGCGGGACAGCAGGGGACCGGGCAGAGGAGTGGGGTCGGCAGCAGGAAGGGTCAAGGGGAGCCCCAGGAAAGACGCAGGGACCAGCAGGAGCACATCTGTGCCTTTCACCAACCGCTTTTCCTCCCGCAGGCATGTTACCTTTACCTTTCTCTTTCCTAAGCTCCAAGGTCCCCTTTTGGCTTCTGTCACCTGGTTCCTGAGCCCACACCCAGCCATCTCACTTTTCCTATCTCTGTGATTTTTTGTTTTTTAGAGAGAGGAGAGAGAGAGAGAGAGAGAGAAAGGAGGTTGGGGAGGGTCAGAAAGCATCAACTCATAGTAACTGATTCTCATATGTGCCTTGACTGGGCAAGCCTGGGGTTCCGAACTGCTGACCTGAGCATCCCAGGTGGACGCTTGATCCACTGCACCACCACAGGTCAGGCTATGACTTTTAAATAAACCTTCTCTTGAAAGGGTCCCTGAGGGGTCTCCAAACAAACCAGGGGGGATGAGGTTGGAGTTGAAACTCAACACAAGAAACTCCGCAGAGGCCAGACCAGAACATTATCGTGATGTTGGTGTCGGGTTTGTGGGCGAGCTACAGAGCCACACCGCCTCCCGCATGGCCACACTCCCAGAGATGGAACTGGCATTGGCCCCCTCCACCCCACCCACCAGGGCCTGCTGCATCAACCAAACCCCCAAAGGTGGTCAGGGCTTCCAGTTCACTTCACCCTCCCCCACCCCCACCACCCCATTCACAGGTGGGTGAACCGAGGCCAGGGGAGCAGGTGCTCCTGAGCTGTGGTCACCTGCTACACAAGCCCAGAAGGAAACACTCTAGAACACTACTGGGTACAGACCAAAGGAGGGCTGTCCTGAGTAGAGATGCCCCATGAGAAGACAAGATGGCGCTGGAGTAGGCTGACCTACCAACATCCACCTCCCAGAACCAAAGTGGATTACAGAATAATTCTAAGAACTATCATCTGGAAAAACCAACTTTGGACTAAACTAAGAGGACTCTTCAACCAAGGAACACTGAAGAAGCCACACCAAGACTGGCAGAGAACAGAAGCTCCATCTCCACACATGCTGCAGATGGCTTTTCCAGTCTACCTGAATCATTACCAGCTAGAAGCAGCGGTCATTGGGACTTGGACATGAGCTGCAAAGTATAGAATTGTGACAACAATTCCAGTGCCATGCAGACTTTCCCTGGAGGTGGACTTTTCCTGGAATCCTGCTCCTTGTCACAGCTCCTAACAGACTGAACTGGGGTTGGGTTGCATTTTTCAGGGATTTGGCATGGTGTTGGAGCCAACTTGGACTTGGTGAACATGTTAAGGACATTACTCTTTTATGGGTTCTTGCTGTATTGGCCAAGAGTTTGCTTAAAGGCTTTAATCACTGTAAAAAAAAAATAGAAGACTGGATAAAGAAGATGGGGCACATATACACCATGGTATACTACTCAGCCATAAGAAATGATGACATCGGATCACTTACAGCAAAATGGTGGGATCTTGATAACATTATAGAGTGAAATAAGTAAATCAGAAAAAAACAAGAACTGCAGGATTCCATACATTGGTGGGACATAAAAATGAGACTAAGAGACATGGACAAGAGTGTGGTAGTTACGGGGGGGGGGGGGGGGGGGGGGGGAAGGGGGAGGGGAGGGGCACAAAGAAAACTAGATAGAAGGTGACAGAGGACAATCTGACTTTGGGTGATGGATATGCAACATAATTTAATGACAAGATAACCTGGACATGTTCTCTTTGAATATATGTACCCTGATTTATTGATGTCACCCTATTAAAATTAATAAAAATTTATTAAAAAAAAAAGATGCCCTATGAACGGACAGGGCAGCTGGGACGGTGACCCATCCAGAGGGCGGGCAGCACTCATCTCTGGTCTTCAAATGCTTTCCCCGTGTGCTGTGCTTCTCCCACATCCTCACCTGCTACAAAGGACTTTCTCTGAAGCCTGGCAGCACGACACAGCACTCACCTGCGTGCTCCCCACTCCCGCTCAAACTGATGGACAGGGCAGTTACTTTCTTAAATGAGTACCTCCCAGAAGCCAGTGAAGACCTTGATACAGGATTAAGTTGGTTACTTCAGGAGCAGCAAGAAGCCAGCACAACGATAACAAGGAGCCACATCAGAGAGATGGTCAGAGCCCTCCCCGAGGCCTCATCCACCAGCCTTCCCACTGCATCCTGGGTACAATAAAGTGAATAGTGACAGAAATAGTACCTGACATGCATGGGGGATCACTGGCTGCAGACAGGAGGCCAGAGTGGGTGTCAGGGAGACTAACCCTGCAGGCTCAAGCATCAGGGTAAGAGATAGGGCCAGGACCAGAAAGCCAAGCAGTGAAGTTAGAGAAAGCACAAAAGATCTGAGATTTACTTTGAAGATAAAGCTTACATGCCAGTAAATTACTGAACATGTTAGAGAAAGAGCAATTAAGGATGACCCAGGTTTTGACCTAATCAACTGGGTGGGCAGTAGTACCATTCATTGAAAAGCAGAAAATGAAAGGAGACTTGGGGGCTAACTGAAGGTTTGAACAATTAAAAAGAGGTGTTTTATATTTTATTTTAGTGAGAGGAGGGATCAGAGACAGACTCCTGCATGTTCTCCGACTGGATCCACCCAGCAAGGCCACTAAGGAATGATGCTCTGCCCACCTGGGGCCCTTTCTCTGCTAAAACCAGAGCCTTTTTCAGCACCTGAGGCAGAGGCCATGGAGCCATCCTCAACGCTCAGGGCCAACTTACTCAAATCAAGCCACGGCTGCAGGAGGAAAGGAGAAGAGGGGGAGGGGGAAAGAGAGAAGAGAGAGAGAGAGACAGAGAGAGAGAAAGAGAGAGAGAGAGAGAAGCAAGAGAAGCAAGAAGGGGAGGGGTGAGCAGATGGGCGCTTCTCCTGTGCCCGGACTGGGAATCCAACTTACAAATTCAATTTAAATACAAACCTACAGAACCTATCTCATTTGTAACCCAGGGATTGCCTGTATTTGTTGTTCCACTTATTAATGCATTCATTGGTTGATTCCTGTATGTGCCCTGACCAGGGACTGAATCCACAACCCTGGCGTATCGAGAGGATGCTCCAATCAGTATCGAGAGGAACTACCCAGCCAGGGCTTGGATAAGTTTGAAATACCTACGAAACATCAAAGTAGAGATGTTGACTAGGCAGGTGGGTTCCAGATAGCCATCTAGTCTGGGATGCAAATTTGGGAGACACCTGCAAAGATGGCATCAAAGCCACTGAGGAGGGTTGAGGTGCCTGGAAAACCCGATTCAGTGCAGCACAAGCACTGGGACTACACCTGGCAGCAGCCCACATGTAGAGAGGTCATCTAAGAACAAAGGCTGGCCTGCTGGGGGCCACACTGGTCCCTGAGGATGATGCCTGCTCAGGAGGAAGGCAACAGACACAAAGGACTGAGCACTGGGATGAGAGCCTGGACCCTGCAGTGCCCGACGTCGCATCATCTGCACTCAACTAACACAGGCAATTAATACACACCTTCACTCATCAATTTTTAAAAAGTTTTATTATGGCAACGTGACAATGGCACCCAGTACCTCCCTGCAACAGAATCCTCTTTCATAAGTGAGCACCAATGTGTGAATATGCTGCTTCCCCCTCACCCTCAGCCATTCAGTCTAAGCAAGGGAAGCCTAAGTCTGTCTTTAGAGCTTAAGTCTAAGCTTCTAAGTCTAAGGCAGCGGTTCTCAACCTGTGGGTCGCGACCCCAGCGGGGTCGCCTAAAGCCATCGCAAAATACATAATGCATATCAGGTATTTAACTGTAATTCCAAATCATAACTGTAGCAAAATTATAGTTATGAAGTAGCCACCAAAATTATTTTTTGGTTTGGGGTCACCGCAACATGAGGAACTGTATTGCGGGGTCACGGCATTAGAAAGGTTGAGAACCACTGGTCTAAGGGAAACAGCCAGACATTGTTCCTGCCACACACCAGCACTTCAGTTTACGGCAGAAGCCATTCTGAACGAGCCCCCTCTTCTAGCTGCAGGAACCATTCATCTGAAAACCTAAATGAGGTCTTGTACTTGTCTGACAGTATTCCATATGCTGGCCTCACATCTGTCCAACAGTCATGGCAGCAGATGAACCAACCAGCCCCACATCTGTCCGGCAAAGCATTCCTGGAGAGGCTCTGCCCTCAAGACAAAGCTCCACACCCTGTGGAGAAGACTATTCCAAGATGGGGGAGAGGCTAAAAGAAATTGAACCTAAACTCTTCATCAGGCGCGTCCAGGGTGGCCTTGGGTCCCCTTGCTAAGCGAGGCCTGCAGACCCTTCCACTCTTCTTTCTGGTGGCCTCACCTACAGGCTGCACCTGGGCTGAGTGGGCTGCTGTGGGGGAGGGGAAAGAGGGCACAGAATCAGTAATAATAGCTCGTGTCAACAGTGCCCACACAACTCTAACCACTTTACCACTTTGCATAAATTAACTCATTTACTTGTTAGTCATCATCACATCCTATTTAAAATCACAGAGAAATTCACTGCCTCTCCTACGCCTGCCTGCCCCTTCTAGGCCCGAGTTCTCTGCTCCACCGGTTCAGGCTTTCCCTTGCCGGCCCTGTTATTCTGGGATTCTTCCTGTCACTCCCTAGGTTCTTCCTTCCCGACATCTTTTAAACTAAGCAGTACTGAATTGACCAGTTCCCAGCTCCTCACCCGTCTTGAGAGCCCGCAAGGCCTGGCGCCCCTCGGCTTCCATCTGAGCCCTGTAGTCTCCAAACAAGGAGCGCATCAGCTGCCTCTTCCTGGGAAGAGGGGTTCTTTCGCTGCGCAGGATTCGGATTGCCCCAATAGCCTGATCTTCTGCGGATAAAAACGAAGGGCTAGAGACCTCTCCTATCCTCACCTACGCGAAAACAAGTACGTTCCCATGCAGCACCTGCAGGCCACGGCACTGTCGCGGTTCACCTCCACCCAACTCCAGGAAGGGCCCCTCACTCTGTTTGGGGCTGGGTCTCTGCATCTTGAGGCCCCGTTCCAGCTGCTCCACGCACCAGGCGAGTTCCCGAGCCAGCTGCTCCGCCTGCGATGGACACAGTGGCTGTGGGAGGTGGCGAGGACCCTGCGGCCTGCATCCCATCCCACCGCCCTCCCTGCCTGCCTCAACTCCGCAAATCTGAGACCAGGACGGCTGGCGAGCTCGCACCGAGAATGCGCCCTGGGACCCCACCCTTCCCGACGGAAGACCGTGCTTGCCTGGGCCTCCGCGCTTAGAGCAGCCTCCGCCGGCACCGACTTTTCAGCGGCCTTCTCGCCTCCATTCGACACAGAGGCCTCGCTCCGGCTCTTCTTCTTTTTCTTTTGTTTCCTAGAGGCTGCATCGCCTTCGCCGCCTCCGGGATGCGCCCTGGCGAGGTCGGACTTGGGCGCCGGGAGGCAGCCCGGCGAGCCGCGTGGCGCGAGGGCGGTGCCTGGGCCTGAGGCCGCCGGTGTCTCCCGAGCAGGGTGTCCCAGCGCCTGGAGAGAGAGTGCAGCGAGAGGGTCACCGGAGGCAGCCAACTGCCCGGGGTCCCGCCACCCGCGGCCGCCGCCCGCCCCGCTCACCGCCATGCGCCGCCGCCGCCTCCCCCGCCGGAACCTACGTGGGGCCCGGAGTCCGCGGAATAATCGGCTGCTCCAGAAATGCGTCTGCAGCGCAGCGTTCCGCCGGGCGCCGGGACCCCTGGGCGGGAGGCTTGGGGGGGGGGCGCTCCGGGACGCTCGGTCAGCCGCACCTCCTCCGTTACAAGCACCGCTCGGGAGGGAGCCGGAAGGGGGAACCACCCGGAAGGGGGAACCACCCGGAAGGGGGAACGAGATCTCCGCGCTCACCTTCCGGCGCAGCGAGAACGGCAGGGAAACAACCGCGGAGAGCTGTGAAGAGCGGTGCGGGGAGGGCGGAGCGCGCCCATTCATTCCCTGCGTGCGAGCGCACCCACACAGCTTGATGATGTAATTATATTGTAATTATATTTCGTTGTTTGTGGTTGAAGGACACTTTTATTATTTATTTATTTGCTTTTGACGAAGAGTCAGAAAGAGGGACAAACAGGAAGGGAGAGAGATGAGAAGCATCAGTTCTTCGTTGTGGCACCTTCGTTGTTCATTGATTGATTTCTCATATGTGCCTTGAAGGGGGGGCTACAGCAGACCGAGTGACCCCTTGCTCAAGCCGGTGACCTTTGGGCTCGGACCTTGGGGTTTCGAACCTGGGTCCTCCGCGTCCCGGTCCGACGCTCTAGCCACTGCGCCGCCGCCTGGTCAGGCTGGGCGAAGCACTTTATACATTTTTCTTCTTGAACTATCCAAGTCGTCACCTCCGGGAAGTGATTCTGTGGATACACTCAAGGCAGTTACCTGAGACCCTTGCGTTAGTAGATGGTGTGTCCAAGACAGGAACTTAGTCCTCTCAGAGTCCAGAGCCCGTGCTTCCCCGGATGAGTCTGGAAGTGAAGGCTGACCACAGGAGGAGGACCACGTGTGACACACAAAGGACATGAGCACTAGGGTGGATCAAAGGCCAGCCAGGTTCAGATGGAGAACTCTAGAAAGGTCCAGGAAGAATGAATTGGGCATTCATTCTTGGTCAGCTACCATTCAGAGAAAACCCACCCAACTTAAGTGATGAAGATGGGCCCAGGATTTGTCCTGGGATGTGTCTTTGAGATTCTGGTTTTCTCTCCTGGTCACTCTAAACAGATGTGTTTCTCATTGTTTCCTTGTTATGATTGGGGAGGAAAGCCCTTCACAGAAGCCTCTTGGCAAACTTCCCCTAATGTCTTATTGACCAGCACTGGGCCTTATGGTCACCTAGGGCCAGAGTAGCTACACCAAGGGAAAGAGGGCACGTGTCTACCTGAACTAACAGATTTGCTTGCATGGATGGGACTGTGGGGCAGCAGCTGGCTGTGTATCAAAGGCGAGTTGGGAAGGTTTTCTTCCTGAGACAACTCATATCTCCTGCCATGTTAAAATTAATCCAGACATGTGCTTCTAAATGTCAGTTGTATACTGACATTTCCTAGTGTATACCCAACCAGTTTCAACTTGTTTCCTAAGTTTGGACCTGTATGGTTGATCCTTGAACAATGCATGGATTAGGAGCGCCAATACACACCCCTTACCCGACACACACACCCTAGCTGTAGCAGTTGAAAATCTGTGTATAACTTTGTTAATTAACTTGTTCTTCAGTATCCAGAGGGGATTGGTTTCAGGCTCCCCTTTCCCTCAGCAGATGCCAAAATTCACAATCTTCATGCTCCCTTAATAAGTGCATTCACAGCTCCCAACTGCGGGTCAAAAACAGTACAGGTGCTTATTGAAAATAATCCACATACTGCCTGACTGGGTGGTGGCGCAGTGGATAGGGCGTCGGACTGGGGTGTGGAGGACCCAGGTTCAAGACCCCGAAGTCACCAGCTTGAGCGCAGGCTCATCTGGTTTGAGCAAAAGCTCACCAGCTTGGACCCAAGGTCGCTGGCTCGAGCAAGGGGTCACTCGGTCTGCTGCAGCCCACTGTCAAGGAACATATGAGAAAGTAATCAATGAACAACTAAGGTGTTGCAACGAAAAATTAATAATTGATGCTTCTCATTCCTGTCTCTCCCTATCTATCTATCCCTCTCTCTGCCTGGATAGCTTGGTTGGTTAGTGTCCTCTGGAAAATCAGAGGTTGCACATTCAATCCCTGGTCAGGGCACATACAGGAATGGATCAATGTTCCTATCTCTCTCTCTCTCTCCCTCTTCGTCCCTCACTAAAATTAATAAAGATTTTTAAAAAGTCTTAGTCTCATCCTAAATCTAATTCAGCACATCCTTTGAAATGAATCTAGATTCTGACCACTTAGCACCAGACACCAACACTCTGGTCCAAGACACTGTCATCTCTAGCCCTTCCACTGGTCTGCCTGCTCCCACCCAAAACAGCAGCTGGAGAGGCCATGTGTCAGGTCCTATCTCCCTGCTCAGATCTTCCAGACACTTCCCATCTCATTCAGACTAAAAGCTTAATTCCTAACCCTCTCTCTAACCCCTCCTGTTCTGCTTCAGCCCTCTGGCCTCCTCACCCTCCCCTGAACATATCAAGTGCCTCCTTCCTGCCCCCACAAGCCTAGGCTGGGCTAGACTCGAGTTGCAACAAGATCTTATCACTCCAGGTTTTGGTTTCCTTCAAGGATGGCCGTGCTCTTCTCCCAAGAATATTGGGACCATCTGACCCCTGCTTAAAAGAACCTCTGCACTGACCTGTGGTGGCACAGTGGACAAAGCATTGACCTGGAACGCTGAGGTCGTTGGTTTGAAACCCTGGGCTTGCCTGGTCAAGGCACATATGGGAATTGATACTTCCTGCTCCTTCCCCTCCTCCCTGACGTTTCTAAAATAATTTTTTTTTAAAAAAAGAGCCTCTGCAGGGACATGATGCTGGAGACCTACAGGAATCTGGTCTCCCTGGGAAAGCCTACCTGGAGCTCAACTCAGCTTCCTGTTCTGTGAATGGCCGTGGGATTAGGGCTGGGTTTGAGGCTTAGAGGCTGAGACATAGGGTAATTCTGACCCTGGTCCCAGGCAAGCCTGGGCTGCACAGAGGGATAAGTGCCAGGGACCCCCCCTAACTTCTCTGTAGAAAATATGGGAGAAGGCTTGATGGGTGCTGGCACAGTGGGTAGATTGTTAAACTGGGAGGCTGAGGTCCAATGTTCAAAACCCCGAGGTTGCCAGCTTGAGCTTGGGGTCACTGGCTTGAGTGTGGCTCCCACGTTCACTGGCTTGAAGACCAAGGTTGCTGGCTTGAGCAAGGGGTCACTGGATCAGCTGGAGCCTCCCGGTCAGGGCACATATGAGAAGCAATCAGTGAACAACCAAAGTGCCACAACTATGAGTTGATGCCTCTCATCCCCCTTCCTGTCTCTCTGTCTGCCTGTTTCTGTCACTCTCTAAAAAAAGAAAATATGGGAGAATATCATTCATTGAATGCTGAGTATAGTCATATTCCTGAAATTTTCATGCATCTTCAAGGTCAGTGGCAGGATACACGATTTATAGATTAGCCTGAGGTTGACAAATATCAGTTTACACACACAGGCAGATCTGTGATCTGAATGCATTTGGTTTCCGAGCCATGCCTTATACAGGAACATGCTTCCCTTTACTCCTGCTGGACGCTGGCACCTCCTTTACCCTCAGTCTTCTCTCATGAGGTGTCCTTTATCCATGGCCCCCAGAGGACCCGGGTTTGACTTTCCATCAGCTGGAGCAGAGACCTGCGTCTATGTTAATGATTTGGAAACCAGGTGACAGGGGAGGTCAAGACTGGCACACAAGTGCTGCCCACAAGGCCATCCTGTCCTGGACCAGGATAAATCCTCAGTCTAGCTTCCCTTCTCTGAAGCAGGACTTAATGGTTCCAAAACTGATGTCATGTCCAGGCTGGAACAAGGGGAAGAGTCATGGGCCTCACAATCACTCAAAATTGAGAGGAGCTGGATCTGGAAGCACAGGAATGAAGGTAAGTGTGTGGGAATCACCCCTGCCCACTACTCTCCTGCCCCTGCTAGCAGCACCACTGTGTCACCAGGCCCTCCTGGTAAGCTCCAGTCACTGCCAAGGCTGTTCTTTCCTTCTCTTTTCTTGCTGTCAATGGCCCTTACTCTGTGCCCATAACTGGTTTCCTATTTCCCGACTCTAGAAGATGCTCTCAATCCCAGAGATCAGGGGTGAGTCTCTGGCAGTAGGCTCTGTGTTCTGGCTGCCTCCCAGCAGCTCTCCAGCTGAGCTTTTCACATGTCTCTCCTCCTGGTGACTTCTTGGTGTCCTGTGGTTTTGTTTTTTGTTTTTAATAAATAAATTTTTATTAATTTCAATGGGGTGAAATCAATAAATCAGGATACATATATTCAAAGAAAACATGTCCAGGTTATCTTGTCATTAAATTATGTTGCATACCCATCACCCAAAGTCAGATTGTCCTCTGTCACCTTCTATCTAGTTTTCTTTGTGCCCCTCCCCCTCCCCCTCTCCCTCCTTCCCTCCTCCCCCCCCCCATAACCACCACACTCTTGTCCATGTCTCTTAGTCTCGTTTTTATGTCCCACCAATGTATGGAATCATGCAGTTCTTGGTTTTTTTCTGATTTACTTATTTCACTCCATATAATGCTATCAAGATCCCACCATTTTGTTGTAAATGATCTGATGTCATCATTTCTTATGGCTGAGTAGTATACCATGGTGTATATGTGCCACATCTTCTTTATCCAGTCTTCTATTTTTATTTATTTATTTATTTTTTACAGAGACAGAGAGAAAGTCAGAGAGAAGGATAGATAGGGACAGACAGAGAGGAACGGAGAGAAGCATCAATCATTAGTTTTTCGTTGCGACACCATGAGCCTTCAGCAGACCAAGTAACCCCTTGCTCGAGCCAGCAACCTTGGGTCCAAGCTGGTGAGCTTTGCTCAAACCAGATGAGCCCGCACTCAAGCTGCGGACCTCGGGGTCTCGAACCGGGGTCCTCCGCATCCCAGTCCGATGCTCTATCCACTGCGCCACCACCTGGTCAGGCAGTCTTCTATTTTTTTATTTTTTTTTTACAGTGAATAAAGCCTTTAAGCAAACTCTTGGCCAATACAGCAAGAATCCATAAAAGAGTAGTGTCCTTAACATGTTCACCAAGTCCAAGTTGGCACCAACACCCTTCCAAATCCCTGCAAATGCAACGCAGCCCCAGTTCAGTCCGTTAGGAGCTGTCACAAGGAGCAGGAGTCCAGGAAAAGTCCACATGGTACTGGAATTGTTGTCACAATTCTACACTTTGCAGCTCATGTCCAAGTCCCAATGACAGCTGCTTCTAGCTGGTAATGATTCAGGTAGACTGGAAAAGCCATCTGCAGCATGTGTGGAGATGGAGCTTCTGTTCTCCTCTGCCTGGAGAGATGAGACCAGGTTGCTTTTCCCTGGAGCTGTGTGACTGTGGCATGGTAAAGAGAACCTTGGGATACACTAAGCTGGGTGGCAAAGGTAAATTCATAATAGAAGTTGGCAAAAGGGGGAAAGAGAGCTCTAAATTAGGAGTAGGTCCCAGCCTGAAATATGAGTGGGGCATTGGTGTCCTGCGGTTTTATCTCCTAGGCAGGAGGAGGAGCCTGAGAAGAAATGAAGAGCAGGAGGATAGTGGGCGTTGTAAGGACAAGGAATCCTGGCAGAAGAGTTTGTCAAGGACACTGAATGTGTCTGAATTCAAATGTTTCCATGTGCCATGCACCTGGCTAGGCTCTGGCCTGTGAGGCTGAACAAGCTGGTATCTCTAGGGGTCCATAGTGTGAAGTTAGAGGTCTGAACGGAGACACGTGTTCAAGGGGAAGCAGACAAGGCCACATCAAGAAGGACCTCCTGAGCCTGACCAGGAGGTGGCGCAGTGGATAGAGTGTAGGACTGGGATGCAGAGGACCCAGGTTTGAGACTCCAAGGTTGCCAGCTTGAGCGTGGGCTCATCTGGTTTGAGCAAAGCTCACCAGCTTGGACCCAAGGTCACTGGCATGAGCAAGGGGTTACTCGGTCTGCTGAAGGCCCATGGTCAAGGCACATATGAGAAATCAATCAATGAACAACTAAGGTGCTGCAACAAAGAATTGATGTTTCTCATCTCCCTCCCATCATGTCCCTATCTGTCCCTCTCTCTCTCTCTCTCTCTCTCTCTCTCTCTGTCTCTGCCACACACACACACCCAAAAGAAGGGCCTCCTGAGCTTAGTTAGATTTGGTTTTTAATCTAGGGATTAGGAAGCTATAGAATGTATGTTTTAAAATTATTTTTTTGGTAGAGCGTTGGCCTGGCGTGCAGGAGTCCCGGGTTCGATTCCCAGCCAGGGCACACAGGAGGGGTGCCCATCTGCTTCTCTACCAATCCCCCTCTCCTTCCTCTCTGTCTCTCTCTTCCCCTCCCACAGCCAGGGCTCCATTGAAGCAAAGTTGGCCTGGGCACTGAAGATGGCTCTGTGGCCTCTGCCTCAGACGCTAGAGTGGCTCTAGTTGCAACAGAGCAATGCCCCAGATGGGCAGAGCATCACCCCCTGGAGGGCATGCCGGGTGGATCCTGGTCAGGTGCATGCGGGAGTCTGTGTGACTGCCTCCCTGTTTCCAACTTCAGAAAAATACAGAAATAAAATAAAATAAAATAAAATTCTTTTTTTACTATGAACATGCATCATTTTTTAAATTAATTTTTTTTTTTACAGAGACAGAGAGAGAGTCAGGGAGAGGGATAGACTGGGACAGACAAACAGGAATGGAGAGATGAGAAGCATCAATCATTAGTTTTTCATTGCGCATTGCAACACCTTAATTGTTCATTGATTGCTTTCTCATATGTGCCTTGACCACGGGCCTTTAGCAGACCAAGTAACCCCTTGCTCAACCCAGCGACCTTGGACTCAAGCCGGTGAGCTTTTGCTCAAACCAGATGAGCCCTTGCTCAAGCTGGTGACCTCGGGGTCTCAAACCTGGGTCTTCTGCATCCCAGTCCGACACTCTATCCACTGCGCCACTGCCTGGTCAGGCTTAAAATTAATTTTAATGGCATGACATTGATAAGTCAGGGTACATATGTTCAAAGAAAACATTTCTACATTATTTTGACATTTGATTATGCTGCATTCCCATCACCCAAAGTCCAACTGTTTTCCGTCACCTTCTAACTGGTTTTCTTTGTGCCCCTCCCCTCCCCTAGCTCCCTCCCTCTCCTCCCCCCACCCCAAAACCCCCACACTCTTGTCCATGTCTCTGAGTCTCACTTTTTTTCCCCCCCAAAGCTGGAAACGGGGAGGCAGTCAGACAGACTCCCGCATGCGCTCTACCGGAATCCACCCGGCACGCCCACCAGGGGCGATGCTCCACCCATCTTGGGGCGTCGCTCTGCCGCAATCAGAGCCATTCTAGCACCTGAGGCAGAGGCCACAGTGCCATCCTCAGTGCCTGGGCAAACTTTGCTCCAATGGAGCCTCGGCTGCAGGAGGGGAAGAGAAAGACAGAGAGGAAGGAGAGGGGGAGGGGTAGAGAAGCAGATGGGCGCTTCTCCTGTGTGCCCTGGCCAGGAATCGAACCTGGGACTCCTGCACACCAGGCCGACGCTCTACCACTGAGCCAACCGGCCAGGGCTCTGAGGCTCACTTTTATGTCCCACCTCTGTATGGAATCATACAGTTCTTAGTTTTTTCTGATTTACTTATTTTGCTCAGTATAATGTTATCAAGGTCCATCCATGTTGTTGTAAATGATCCGATGTCATCATTTCTTATGGCTGAGTAGTATTCCATAGTATATATGTACCAAAGCTTTTTAATCCACTTGTCCACTGACGGACACTTGGGCTGTTTCCAGATCTTCACCATTGTGAACAATGCTGCCATAAACATGGGGGTGCATTTCTTCTTCTCAAACAGTGCTATGGTGTTCTTGGGGTATATTCCTAATAGTGGTATAGCTGGGTCAAAGGCAGTTAGATTTTTAACTTCTTTTTTTTTCTTTTATTATTTTTATTTATTTATTCATTTTAGAGGAGAGAGAGACAGAAAGGGGCGGAGGAGCAGGAAGCTTCAACTCCCATATGTGCCTTGACCGTGCAAGCCCAGGGTTTTGAACTGGCAACCTCAGCATTCCAGGTCAATGCTTTATCCACTGCGCCACCACAGGTCAGGCTAGATTTTTAATTTCTTGAGGAATCTCCATATTGTTTTCCACAGTGGCTGCACCAGTCTGCATTCCCACCAGCACTGCAGGGGGGTTCCCTTTTCTCCACATCTTCGCCAGCACTTATTCTGTGTTGTTTTGTTGATGAGCGCCATTCTGACTGGTGTGAGGTGATATCTCATTGTGGTTTTCATTTGCATTTCTCTAATAATTAGTGATGTTGAGCATTTTTTCATATGCCTATTGGCCATCTGTATGTCCTCTTTGGAGAAGTGTCTATTCATTTCTTTCGCCCATTTTAAAAAAAAATATTGAAGAAATTTCAATCACTACATTTATTTTATTTTATTTTATTTTTACACAGACAGAGAGTCAGAGAGAGGGATAGATAGGGACAGACAGACAGGAACGGAGAGAGATGAGAAGCATCAATCATCAGTTTTTCATTGTGACACCTTAGTTGTTCATTGATTGCTTTCTCATATGTGCCTTGACACTCGTGGGCCTTCAGCAGACCAAGTAACCCCTTCCTCAAGCCAGTGACCTTGGGTCCCAGCTGGTGAGCTTTTGCTCAAACCAGATGAGCCCGTGCTCAAGCTGGTGAACTCAGGGTCTTGAACCTGGGTCCTCTGCATCCCAGTCCGATGCTCTATCCACTGCACCACCACCTGATCAGGCTTTCGCCCATTTTTTGATTGGATTGTTTGTCTTCCTGGTATTGAGTTTTACAAGTTCTTTATAAATTTTGGTTATTAACCCCTTATCAGACGTATTGTCAAATATATTCTCCCATTGTGTAGTTTGTCTTTTTATTTTGTTCTTATTGTCTTTAGCTGTGCAGAAGCTTTTTAGGTTGATATAGTCCCATTTGTTTATCCTGTCTTTTATTTCACTTGCCCGTGGAGATAAATCAGCAAATATTTTGCTGCGAGAGATGTTGGAGAGCTTACTGCCTATGTTTTCTTCTAAGATGCTTATGGTTTCACAGCTTACATTTAAGTCTTTTATTCATTTTGAGTTTATTTTTGTGAATGGTGTAAATTGGTGGTCTAGTTTCATTTTTTTGCAGGTAACTGTCCAATTTTCCCAACACCATTTGTTAAAGAGGCTGTCTTTACTCCATTGTATGCTCTTACCTTCTTTGTCAAATATCAGTTGTCCATAGAGCTGTGGGTTTATTTCTGGGTTCTCTGTTCTGTTCTATTGATCTATATGCCTGTTCTTATGCCAGTACCAGGCTGTTTTGAGTACAATGGCCTTGTAGTATAACTTGATATCTGGAAGTGTGATACCTCCCACTTTATTCTTCCTTTTCAAGATTGCTGAGGCTATTCGTGTTCTCTTTTGGTTCCATATAAGTTTTGGAATATGGGTTCTATATCTTTGAAGTAAGTCATTGGCATTTTATATCGGTATTGCATTGAATTTATAAATTGCTTTGGGTAATATAGGCTTTTTTTTTTTTTGTACTTTTCTGAAGTTGGAAACGGGGAGGCAGTCAGACTCCCGCATGCGCCCGACCGGGATCCACCCGGCACGCCCACCAGGGGGTGATGCTCTGCCATCTGGGGCATCGCTCTGTTGCATCCAGAGCCATTCTAGTGCCTGAGGCAAAGGCCACAGAGCCATCCTCAGCACCCAGGCCAACTTTGCTCCAATGGAGACTTGGCTGCGGGAGGGGAAGAGAGAGAGAGGAAGGAGAGAGGGAGGGGTGGAGAAGCAGATGGGCGCTTCTCCTGTGTGCCCTGGCCGGGAATCGAACCTGGGACTCCTGCACACCAGGCCGATGCTCTACCACTGAGCCAACCGGCCAGGGCCAATATAGACATTCTAATGATGTTTATTTCTAACCATGAGCACGGTATATGCTCCCACTTGTTTGTATCTTTCCTGATTTCTTTTATCAATGTTTTATAACTTTCCGAGTACCAGTCTTTAATCTCCCTGGTGAAATTTATTCCTAGGTACTTTATTTTTTGTTTGCAGTGATAAAGGGGATTGCTTCCTTAATTTCTCCTTCTGACAATTCATTGTTAGTGCATAAAAATGCCTCTAATTTCTGAGTATTAATTTTATATCCTGCCACCTTGCTGAATTCATTTATCAGGAACATGCATCATTTTAATAAAAGAAAACTAAAACTGAGCTGTGTGGAGAGGTTCTATTATGAGAATCACCCCAAATCCTGCCTCACTGAAACATTAATTCTTGGCATTTATGTGACAGACCACAAACACACTGGCTTTTTCAGATATGAGTCTGTTTCTCTCCTGTCACAGGGTCCCTGTGTGGTGGGTTCTCTGTTTGACATGCTTGTTTGGAGGTGGTTTGCTATCATTTATACTGCTGTCCTCTGGAGCAGCATGTCTGTTGATGAGAGATAAGAAAGAGAGAAAGGGAAACATCAACCCGTTGTTCCACTTCACTGTTTCATTTAGTTGTGCACGCTCTCGTATGTGCCCTAACTGGGGTTTGAACCCCCGACCTTAACGTACTGGGAAGACACACTCTCCACTGAGAAACTGGCGAGCGACGAAGTATTTGTATTCTTTATGTCTAAGTGTATCATCAGTTTCTGTAAATGCACCATGAAGAGTCCCATAAAATGTATAATACCTGCCCTGGCTGGTTGGCTCAATGGTAGAGCGTCGGCGTGGCGTGCAGAAGTCCCTGGTTCGATTCCCAGCCAGGGCACACAGGAGAAGCGCCCATCTGCTTCTCCACCCCTCCCCCTCTCCTTCCTCTCTGTCTCTCTCTTCCCCTCCTGCACCAAGGCTCCATTGGAGTAAAGATGGCCCGGGCGCTGGGGATGGCTCTGTGGCCTCTGCCTCAGGCGCTAGAATGGCTCTGGTCGCAACAGAGCATCGCCCCCTGGTGGGCGTGCCGGGTGAATCCCGGTGGGGCACATGCGGGAGTCTGTCTGACTGCCTCCCCATTTCCAACTTCAGAAAAATACCCAAAAAAATGTATAATACCTACCTAAGGCATTTGAGTTTGTCCATCTATCGGTCTTATCCCGGACCGCTGGATTCAGGTCTTTCACGTGCAGCCGTGTTTTTATGGAGCTACTTGGTTCCGATTCTAGAACCTGTGTGTCCAGTCCCCCCCCCCCCACAGCGGTGTCCCGCATTTCCAGTCGGCTGTCCTCTTACCCATAGCGCTACTCCATTAGCTGCATGTGCCGACTGGTAGCGGCGACCCCGCTGGGCGCTCCGCCCGCACGGGGATGGCCCCGGGCGGGGGGCGGGGCGGCGGAAGTCGGGGCGGGACTTCCGGGTCCGCCTCCCGGCCGAGCCGCTCGGGATCCGCGGTTCCTCGCTTTTCCGGGGGCGGCCCCCGGGGACGCAGTTCGCGGGAGTGAAGCCTCCCTCCTCCCGGCCGGCCGCAGTCCGTGCCCCGCGGTGGGTGCCGCCCCGGGAGGCTTAGCGCAGACGTGCGACGGGTCTCGGGAGCCACCGGCGGAGGGGCCCGGGGCTTCCGGGCCTCGGCGGGATCCCACCTGGGGGGTTGAGGGGCGCCCTCCGGAGGAAGCGCCGCGGCGACCCACCTGCCCCTGCCTCGGAGCCGGGGCCGCAGAGCGACGGAGCAGGTGCGCGGGGAGTGGCGTCCTGGTTCGTGGGGTCGGGTGGAGGAAGGGCGCCCGGTTCGGGGCGCATCAGAGCCGGTGAGAAGGGGGCTGTCGCGCGGGGTCCGGCCCGGAAACCCCGTCAGCGGCGGACTCGCTTTCCAGGCTCTGGGGGGAGGGGTCTGCGCTCCCGAGAGAGGGGTGCCCGCTTTAGACTGCGGACTGCTGGCCCTCCCGCTTGTCTCCCGAGCTCGCTGGCAGAGTCCAGTGTCTCGAGGTCGTTGCCGACGTTTCTCTTCTTGCCGACTGGCCTTGCCTCCGGGAGGCCCCCGTCCGTGCACAGGACCCGTGCGTCGCCTGGAGGCCCCCGTCCGTGCACAGGACCCGTGCGTCTCCGAGTCAGCAGGGACACATAAATTATTTTGAGTCCAGTAGGATAACCCAGGTCCACAACCTTAATTCCCTCTGCCAAGTCTGTGTTACTGTGTAACGTACTAGATCCCAGATCCCAGGCATTCGCATGTGGAGAGGGGTGGGGAGGAGCCTTCTGTCCACCACGGATTGGGTCTTTCCTCCTGAGCAAGAATTTACACATTCTGGGATGATGAAAACAAGATTTAAAACGACCATAGTTCATTACACTTTATGATGAAAAGGTAAAAAAGATATTTATTTGCTTGTGTAAGCTTAGAATAATTTGGAAGGGGGTACACTACAGGGGTCGGGAACCTATGGCTCGTGAGCCAGATGTGGCTCTTTTGATGGCTGCATCTGGCTCACAGACAAATCCTTAATTTAAAAAATGTTAAAAATATAAAACATTCTCATGTATTACATTCCATTCATTTCCTACCGCTCAGGTTCATGGTTGCGGGTAGCTGGAGCCAATCACAGCTGTCTTCTGGGACAACACCAAATTTTTATTGGATAATGCGTAAAGTACACGGGTCATTGTATGGCTCTCACGGAATTACATTTTAAAATATGTGGCATTCATGGCTCTCTCAGCCAAAGAGGTTCCCGACCCCTGCACTAGAAACTGGGAAGGAGAACTGAGGCTCACTGAGAGATACTTCATCATGAGTCCTTTTTTTACCTTTTGAATTTTGAGCCATATGACTGTCTATTTGGTAACAGTTGTGATGATTTGAAGAATTTTTAATTTTTTTTTTCTTCATTTTTCTGAAGCTGGAAACAGGGAGAGACAGTCAGACAGACTCCCGCATGCGCCCGACCGGGATCCACCCGGCACGCCCACCAGGGGCGAAGCTCTGCGCACCAGGGGGCGATGCTCTGCCCATCCTGGGCCTCGCCATGTTGCGACCAGAGCCACTCCAGCGCCTGAGGCAGAGGCCACAGAACCATCCCCAGCGCCTGGGCCATCCTTGCTCCAATGTAGCCTTGGCTGCGGGAGGGGAAGAGAGAGACAGAGAGGAAAGCACGGCGGAGGGGTGGAGAAGCAAATGGGCGCTTCTCCTGTGTGCCCTGGCCGGGAATCGAACCCGGGTCCTCTGCACGCTAGGCCGACGCTCTACCGCTGAGCCAACCGGCCAGGGCGATTTGAAGAATTTTTAAATGAACTGACTAAATAATTCAAATGACTGAGTCTCCCCTTAGGAGTGAAGGTCCCCTCACACCCTCCATGGAAGCAGCATTTGCTCTGTTTCACTGCCACATGGATGGTGCCTTAAGTCAGTGTTCTCCCTGCTTTGAATTTCTTTTGTGCCATCACACTTACCACCTGTGCCAGCCTAATTTTCCTGACATGGTTGGCTTGTTCTCTTTCCCAACATGGAAATGTGCCCGGTGCCTCACGGTCATTAGGCAGCCAAGGCTTCTTATATTCTGCTTCCTGCTAATCCTGCCTCTTAACTCTGTCCACACCTCTGCCCCATCTCACCCCTGCCTTCCTCCCCCTTTCTAACCAGGTGTGGTCTACCCTGCCTCTCTGGGCCTAGTTTCAATGCCCCCCCAGCCCCAGGGCTCCACCCTTTTCTTGCTCTCTCTACCCAGAACACTTGCCCATCTCACCAGTACATTTGCAATGATCCGTCTCCCCACCGAAGTACGTTGAGTGTGACAATCATGCTGTATCTTCACAACATCCCTAGAATGGACTCGGGCATGTGGTGGGTGTTTGAGAGACACTGGAAATGTGTCCAAGAAGAAAATTCCAGTCCATAGGTTGGCAGGCAATGTCCAAAATGGTTCTCCTCAGGTCTTGAGCTGCAGGGTGGATGAAGAGACTCCTGCCTGAAAGCAGGAGGGTCCCTGTGGCTAGCCCTCCTGCACACTCACCAGTGTCCTTTCTGGTCTCCAGGCCCAAGTCATGCCCAGCCTCAGAGCTAGCCCTGAAGAGGCAGAAATGGAGTCTTCAGTCCCGGGATCACCCCCCTGGATCCCTGCAGCCCAGGCTTATGTGAGTGATGCTCCCACCGTGACCCACTCTGCATCTGCACTCGCTGGTCCACTCTGCTGCAGCTACACTGAGCTGGACACCACCCTTCCCCACCAGCTGCCAGGTACTGGGACCAAGTCCCTCCTCATTCTGGGAGAACTTTGTCCATCTCACCCTATGATTACTCCCATTAGTTGTCAGTGTCACCATTGGGGTGGGGTGCCTCGTGGACTTGAGGGGCCACGTCTGGAGGTCAAGAAAGCAATGTGGGCTGTCCCCTGGCTGCCTTCGTGCCAGTATGATGGTTGCCAGCTGAGCCTTGCCAGCCCAACCACCACATGGTGGAAGTCTCGTTCCCTCGAGGTTCTGCCCTGACCCAGGCCTTGCCCAGCTACCTGTGCCTTTATTCACACTGCCCAGCTGCCTCTGTCTCCCTCAGGACCCACCACAGAGGACTGCCTGACCCCTCACTTGCCTCTTCTGCAGACCTCTCAGTCGAGATCAGGATGGTTTCTCAATATTAACTTTCCTTACTGGGGTGTGATCGGGGCTGTTGTACAGGACGACCCTCTTGTGTACTACATGGGACCTATTATTATACTCAGGACGTGGGGGCAGAGTACCACTATCAGAACCTGTGTGGCCAGGGAAGGTTGGGCTGAGGAGTGGTCTTATCTGAGTCTGAGGGGGGGAGGTGGGTCGAGAAGAGAGACATAACAAGGTCCCAAGAGGTGGCCCTAAAATATATGCCTGCTTACTGTCCCAGGCAGGGGCAAAATGTTACCAGAGAGCCAACGGTGTGCTGGGCAGAGAATGGTGAAGGAAACTAGAATGTTTATTCCAGAAAACAAATAAGCCTGACCAGGTGGTAGCACAGTGGATAGAGCATTAGCCTGGGATGCTGAGGACCCATGTTTGAAACCCTAAGGTCACCAGCTTGAGCATGGGCTCATCTGTCTTGAGCACGGGATCACCAGCATGAGTGCAGAATCACTGGCTTGAGTGTGGGATCATAGATATGACCCCATGGTCACTGGCTTGAGCCCAAGGTCACTGGGTCAACTCAAGCACCCACCTTGTCAAGGGACATATGAGAAGCAATCAGTGAATAACTTAAGTGTCATTACTACGAGTTAATGCTTCTCATCTCTCTCACTTCTTGTCTGTCTGTCTCTCTCTCGTTAAAAGAGAAAAAGGCCCTGTCCGGTTGGCTCAGTGGTAGAGCGTCGGCCTGGTGTGCAGGAGTCCCGGTTCAATTCCCAGCCAGGGCACACAGGAGAAGCGCCCATCTGCTTCTCCACCCCTCCCCCTCCTTCCTCTCTGTCTCTCTCTTCCCCTCCCACAGCCGAGGCTCCATTGGAGCAGGGTTGGCCCCGGGCTCTGGGGATGGCTCTGTGGCCTTTGCCTCAGGCGCTAGAGTGGCTCTGGTCGCAACAGAGTGGCACCCCAGATGGGCAGAGCATCGCCCCCTAGCGGGCATGCCGGGTGGATCCTGGTCGGACGCATGCTGGAGTCTGTCTGACTGCCTCCCCGTTTCCAACTTCAGAAAAATACAAAAAAAAAGAAAACAATTTATTTTTATGTAATTAAAGCAAAAAATAACAGAATAAAGATTTTAGAGTTGAAAAGTAAAGCAAGTGAAAAGTTCATTCACTACAGCAGTGGTTCTCAACCTTTCTAATGCCGTGACCCCGCAATACAGTTCCTCATGTTGCGGTGACCCCAAACCAAAAAATAATTTTGGTGGCTACTTCATAACTGTAATTTTGCTACAATTATGATTCGGAATGTAAATACCTGATATGCATTATGTATTTTCTGATGGCTTTAGGCGACCCCGCCGGGGTTGCAACCCACAGATTGAGAACTGCTGCACTACAGGTTTTCAACAGCAAATTTAAGTGCACAGTAGAAAGAATCAACAAACTTTAAGATAAAACAATTGAAATTATTCAATCTGAGGAGAGAAAGAAAAGGTTGAAGAATAGTTAACAGAGCCTAAGAGACCTGTGGATATCATCAAGCAAACCAACACTGTGAAGGAGGAGGGAGAGAAAGGGGCAGAAAGAATATCTGGCCTGACCTGTGGTGGCGCAGTGGATAAAGCATCAACCAGGAAACGCTGAGGTTGCTGGTTCAAAACCCTGGGCTTGCCTGGTCAAGACACATATGGGAGTTGAAGCTTCCTGCTCCTCCCCCCTTCTCTCTTTCTCTCTCCCCCCTCTCTATAATGAATAAATAAAATCTTTTAAAAAATAAATAAATAAAATAAATAAAGAATCTCTGAAGAAGTAATGGCCAAATGTCTCATACCTGATGAGGTATGCACATCCAAAATGTTCAACAGGCTTCAGCAAGGATTAATTCAAAGAGATTCACACCAAAACTTTATAATCATATAATGGGAAGACAGAATCTTGAAAACAACAAAAGAGAAGTGAGCAGTCTCTTATAAGCGATCCTCTATAAAATTTAACAGCCAGTTTCTCATCAGAACACAGTAAGGTAAAAAGCAGTGGGGTTTTTACCTGGGTTGGCACATAAAGTGTTGACCTGGAACACTGAGGTCCCTTTTTTAAACCCTAGGCCTGCCTGGTCAAGGCACATACGAGAAGTAACTACTATAAGTTGATGCTTCCTCCACCCCACCCCCCTTTCTCCTTCTCTCTCCTCTCTCTCTCCTCTAAAGTAAGTGAGTAAAATCTTTTCTTTTTTTTTTTTTTTACAGAGACAGAGAGTCAGAGAGAAGGATAGACAGGGACAGACAGGAACGGAGAGAGATGAGAAGCATCAATCATCAGTTTTTTGTTGCGACACCTTAGTTCATTGATTGCTTTCAGCAGACCGAGTAACCCCTTGCTCAAGCCAGCGACCTTGGGTCCAAGCTGGTGAGCTTTGCTAAAACCAGATGAGCCTGTGCTCAAGCTGGCGACCTCGGGGTCTCAAACTTGGGTCCTCCGCATTTCAGTCACTCTATCCACCGCTCCACTGCCTGGTTAGGCCATGTAAGTAAAATCTTTAAAAAAAAAAAAAAAAAGCAGTTGTGCTGAGATCCACCTTTGGTTAGTGTCATCCTGTAGCAAAGAGGTTGCTGTATTGATGCCCAGTCAGGGCACACACAGGAGCAGATTGATATTCCTGTCTCTTTCTCTCCCTTCCTTTCTCACTAAAATCAATAAATAAAATTAAAAAAAAAAAACCTACATAAAATTCACTAAATCCTGCCTTTTGCACTTCTTTCATTTGGATTATCCTGGGTTAACATCTACTTAATTCTAATAAGCCATTAAGTAAAGCATTTAAAAAAATAAATAAATAGCTTGACCTATGGTGGCTTAGTGGATCAAGCGTCAACCTGGAACACTGGCCGCCAGTTTGAAACCCCAGGCCAGGTCAAGGCACATATACAATTTGATGCTTCCTGCTCCTCCCCCTTTCTCTCTCTCTCTCTCCCCTCCCTCCCCCCCCAACCCTAAAATGAATAAAAAATACAGTGCTGAGAGAGAAAACATGTCAGCCAAGACTTCTATATCACTCCAAAGTATTATTCAAACTGGAGGAGAAATTAAGACATTCTCAGATAAACAAAGGTTGAGGATATTTACTGCCAATAGACCTACCCTGCCAGAAATGCTAAAGGCAGTCCTAAAGATTAAGGTGAAAGAATACTAAATACGGACTCAAAGGCATATAAAGAAATAAAGCTCTCGCCTGACCAGGTGGTGGCGCAATAGATAGAGCTTCAGACTGGCATGCGGAGGACCCAGGTTCGAGACCCCAAGGTCGCCAGCTTGAGCGTGGGCTCATCTGGTTTGAGTAAAAACTCACTAGCTTGGACCCAAGGTCGCTGGTTTGAGCAAGGGGTTACTCGGTCTGCTGAAGGCCCGTGGTCAAGGCACATATGAGAAAGCAATCAATGAAACAAGATGTCGCAACGAAAAACTGATGATTGATGCTTCTCATCTCTCTCCATTCTTGTCAGTCTGTCCCTATCTATCCCTCTCTGACTCTGTAAAAAATAAATAAATAGCCTGACCTGTGGTGGCGCAGTGGGATAAAGCGTCGACCTGGAACACTGAGGTTGCCGGTTCGAAACCTTGGGCTTGCCAGGTCAAGAGGCACATATGGGAGTTGATGCTTCCTGCTCCTCCCCTTTCTCTCTCTCTCTCTCTCTCTCTCTCTCCTTCCCCCTCTCTAAAAATCAATAAATAAAAAATTAAAAATAATAAATAAAATCTTTAAAAAAATAGTGAACAGTTTTAAAAGAAATAAAGCTCTCTGGTAAAGATAATTACATAGATAAGTATAAAACTAATGTTGCCTGACCAGATGGTGGCACAGTAGATAGAACATTGACCTGGGGTGCTGAGGACACAGCTTTTAAACCCCAAGGTTACCAGCTTGAGCGTGGGATCACAGGCGTGATCCCATAGTTCCTGGCTTGAAGCCCAAGGTCACTGGCTTGAGCAAGGGGTGACTGGCTCAGCTGGAACCCTCAAGTCAAGGCACGTATGAGAAGGAATCGATGAACAACTCACGTGCCACAACTACAAGTTGGTACTTCTCATCTCTCTCCCTACTGTCTCTCTCTCACTCATTTAAAAAAAAAGAAAGTGGGCCCTGGCCGGTTGGCTCAGCGGTAGAGCGTCGGCCTAGCGTGCGGAGGACCCGGGTTCGATTCCCGGCCAGGGCACATAGGAGAAGCGCCCATTTGCTTCTCCACCCCTCCGCCGCGCTTTCCTCTCTGTCTCTCTCTTCCCCTCCCGCAGCCAAGGCTCCATTGGAGCAAAGATGGCCCGGGCGCTGGGCATGGCTCTGTGGCCTCTGCCTCAGGCGCTAGAGTGGCTCTGGTCGCAATATGGCGACGCCCAGGATGGGCAGAGCACCGCCCCTGGTGGGCGTGCCGGGTGGATCCCGGTCGGGCGCATGCGGGAGTCTGTCTGACTGTCTCTCCCTGTTTCCAGCTTCAGAAAAATGAAAAAAAAAAAAAAAAAAAAAAAAAAAGAAAGTGAAAAGACACCATAAGAATGGGAGTAAAGCCTGACCTGTGGTGGCACAGTGGATAAAGTGTCAACCTGGAAATGCTGAGGTCGCCAGTTTGAAACCCTAGGCTTGCCGGGTCAAGGCACATATGGGAGTTGATGCTTCCAGCTCCTCCCCCACTTCTTTCTCTCTGTCTCTCCTCTCTCTCTCTCTCTCTCTCTCTCCCCCTCTCTCCCTCTCTCTAAAAAATGAATAAATAAAAAATAAAATAAAAAATAATAAAAAAAAGAATGGGAGTAAATCTGCAAATGGCGTATCTAGTAAAGGTTTAGTACCCACAATTTACAAAGAACTCTTTGTGTGTGTGTGTGTGTGTGTGTGTATTTTTCTTGAAGCTGGAAACAGGGAACAGGGAGAGACAGTCAGACAGACTCCTGCATGCGCCCAACCAGGATCCACCCGGCACGCCCACCAGGGGGTGATGCTCTGCCCCTCTGGGGCGTCGCTCTGCTGCGACCAGAGCCACTCTAGCGCCCGGGGCAGAGGCCAAGGAGCCATCCCCAGCGCCCGGGCCATCTTTGTTCCAATGGAGCCTCGGCTGCGGGAGGAGAAGAGAGAGACAGAGAGGAAGGAGAGAGGGAGGGGTGGAGAAGCAGATGGGCGCCTCTCCTGTGTGCCCTGGCCGGAAATCGAACCCGGGACTTCTGCACGCCAGGCCAACGCTCTACCACTGAGCCAACTGGCCAGGGCACAAAGAACTGTTTTTAAAATTTTTTTATTGACTGATTTTAGTGTGAGAGGAAGGGAGAGAGAGAAACAGAAGCGTCAATCTGTTCCTGTCTGTGCCCTGGCCAGGGAACAAACTGGCAATCTCTGCACTTCCAGACAATTCTCTAACCAGTAGTCGGCAAACTCATTAGTCAACAGAGCCAAATATTAACAGTACAACGATTGAAATTTCTTTTGAAAGCCAAATTTTTTAAACTTAAACTATATAGGTAGGTACATTCCTTATAAAGGTAGCGCTTGCACGTGGTATTTCGTGGAAGAGCCACATTCAAGGGGCCAAAGAGCCGCATGTAGCTCACGAGGCAGTTTGCCGACCAGGGCTCTAACCTACTGAGCTATCCAGCCAAGGCTACAAAGAACTCTTTTTTTTTTCTTTTTTTTTTTTTAATTACAGCTGGAAACAGGGAGAGACAGTCAGACAGACTCCCCCATGCGCCGACTGGGATCCACCCGGCACACCCACCATGGGGCGACGCTCTGCCCACCAGGGGGCGATGCTCTGCCCATCTGGGGTGCCACTCTGTTGCGACCAGAGCCACTCTATAGCGCCTAAGGCAGAGGCCACAGAGCCATCCCCAGCGCCCGGTCCATCCTTGCTCCAATGGAGCCTGGGCTGCGGGAGGGGAAGAGAGAGGCAGAGAGGAAGGAGAGGGGGAGGGGTGGAGAAGCAAATGGGCGCTTCTCCTGTGTACCCTGGCTGGGAATCGAAAGAACTCTTAATGACTCAACAACAAAAAACAAACAGCTCGACCCTGGCCGGTTGGCTCAGCGGTGGAGCGTCGGCCTGGCGTGCGGGGGACCCGGGTTCGATTCCCGGCCAGGGCACATGGGAGAGGCGCCCATTTGCTTCTCCAACCCCTCCTCCTTCCTCTCTGTCTCTCTCTTCCCCTCCTG
Source organism: Saccopteryx bilineata (assembly GCF_036850765.1). Classification (NCBI taxonomy): domain Eukaryota; kingdom Metazoa; phylum Chordata; class Mammalia; order Chiroptera; family Emballonuridae; genus Saccopteryx; species Saccopteryx bilineata. The sequence continues at coordinate 182,475 of NC_089492.1, forward strand.
CAGCCAAGGCTCCATTGGAGCGGGGATGGCCCGGGCACTGGGGATGGCTCCTTGGCCTCTGTCCCAGGCACTAGAGTGGCTCTGGTCGCGGCGGGGCGCCCCGGAGGGGCAGAGCGTCGCCCCCTAGTGGGCGGAGCATTGCCCCTGGTGGGCATGCAGGGTGGATCCCTGTAGGGCGCATGCAGGAGTCTGTCTGACTGTCTCTCCCGTTTCCAGCTTCGGAGGAATACAAAAAAAAAAAAAAAAAAGTAGTAAAAAAAAAAACAGCTCAACTTGAAAATGGGCAAAGGACCTGAGTAAACACTTCTCAAAAGAAAATATACAAATGGCCAAGAAACAAATGAAAAGATGCTCAAACTTACTAGTCACTTGAGAAATGCAAATCAAAACCACAATAAGCCTGACCTGTGGTAGCACAGTGGATAAAGCATCGACCTGGAAATGCTGAGGTCGCTGGTTTGAAACCCTGGGCTTGCCTGGTCAAGGCACATATGGGAGTTGATGCTTCCAGCTCCTCTCTCTCTGTCTCTCTCTGTCCCTCTCTGTCTCCTCTCTGTCTCCTCTCTAAAATGAATAAATAAAATAAAAAATTAAAAAAAAAAAAAAAAAAACCCACAATAAGATTACCACTTCACGAGTGCTTCCAAAATGTGAAGAAATTGGATCCCTGGTCCCTTGCTAATGGGAATGTAAAATGGTGCAGCCCCTGTAGAATACAATCTGGCAGTTCCTAAAAAGTTTAAATATAGCATTAGCTTATTACCCAGGAATTCTACTGCCAGTTGCATACCCAAGTAATTAAAGACAGGTATTCAACAAGGACATGAACTTCATATTTATAGCAGCCAAGACCCCAGTCGTCCATCAAAGAATTAATGGATAACATGGTTCATGAATATAGTGGAATATAATAGCCTCTCTTGTCCATGGTGGATATGATCCGAGACACCCCTGGCAATGGATGCCTGAAACCATGGATAGTAACCTCTTTATGTGTACTTTTTCCCTATATATACATACCTTTTCATTTATAGGAAGCCATAAGGCCTCTCTCCAGCATACTTGAAGTGTCAGCATCACTACTCTTGTGCTTTGGGGCCATTACTAAGTAAAATAAGGGTGACTTGAACACAGGCACTGTGACACCATGACAACAGATCTGGTCACGAAGATGACTCCTCAGTAAACAAGTGGTTAGTGTATACAGTGAGGATGCACTGGACAAAGGGGGCTGATTCACCGCCCCGGGTGGGATGTTGCAGAGTGGTACAAGGTTTCATCAAGCTGCTCACAACAGTGTATCATTTAAAACCTATGAATTGTTGCTTGACCAGGTGGTAGTGCAGTGGATAGAGTGTCAACCTGGGACACTGAGGACCCATGTTTGAAACCCTGAGGTCGCTGGCTTGAGTATGGCACACCAGCTTGAGCAAAGGGTTGCCAGCTTAAGAGTGAGATCATAGTCATGACCTTATGGTGACTGGCTTGAGCCCAAGGTCACTGGCCTGAGCAAGGGGTCACTGGCTAGGCTAGGGCCCCCCATTCAAGGCATGTATGAAAGCAGTCAATGGACAACTGATGTACCGCAACTACAAATTGATGCTTCTTATCTCTCCCTCTCTGTGTCTCTAAAAAAAATAAAAAGAATTAAAAAAAATAAGATATAGTCTTACCAGGTGGTGGTACAGTACATAAAGCCTTGGCCTGGGATGCTGAGGACCCAGATTCAAAACCCCAAGGTTGCTGGCTTGAGCGCAGGATCACCAGCTTGAGCATGTAATCCAGATATGACCCAAAGGTTGCTGGCTTGAGCCCAAGGTCACTGGGTTGAGCAAGGGGTCACTGGCTTGACTGGAGCATCCTGGTCAAGGCACATATGAGAAAGCAATCAATGAACAACTAAAGTGCTGCAACTATGAGTTGATGTTTCTCATCTCTCTCCCTTCCTGTCTGTCCCTCTCTAATAAATAAATAAACAAAATCTGAATTGTTTATTTCTGGGATTTCCCATTTAATATATTCAGATGACACTTGACTGCAGATAACTTAAACTGCAGAAAGTGTAACTGGATATTCAATTAAAAGAAATGAAGCACAAATACTTAAAACGGTGTGGACGAACATTCAGAAACATTATGCTAAGGGAGAATCCAGAAACAAAAAGTCACATTCATGATGCCATTCACCTGAGATGTCAGGAATGCATAAACTCTCAGCGCTAAAACTCACACTGATGGTTGCCAGGAGCTGGGGGCAGGAGCCTGGGGTGATAGAGCTAAACCAATGGGTAAGGGCTTCACTCTGGAGCAGTAGGGATGTTCTGGAGCCAGAGGTGGTGAGCACAGGACATTGTTAATGCACCACATGCCACTGACCTTTTCATTTCAAAGTGAACTTTGTGAATTTCATTTCAATAATTTATGAAGATAAGAACAAAAGCCTCTCCCATAGATGACCTGCTGTTGGTGATAGGAAGGGCAGTGGAGGGTGCCCGGGGCTCCAGCCTGAACCAGTAGGTAGACTGCAGCTGACTTCCTGCATGTGGGGAATGGAGCGGTGGGCTCAGGGTTGGTCTTCAGTTGCCATGCTGCCTTGTCCCCTCAGAGCTTCTGTGTCCCTTCCTAGCTATCAAGCGACCTGACACTATCACCCCCAGTGGGTCCCACAACCCAGACTTGCCATTTGTGTATTTCCGTTTCTTTTTTTTTTTTTTTTTTTTTTATAAATTTTTATTTATTTATTTATTCATTTTAGAGTGGAGAGGGAGAGAGAGAGAGAGAGAGAGGAGAGACAGAGAGAGAGAAGTGGGGGAGGAGCAGGAAGCATCAACTCCCATATGTGCCTTGACCAGGCAAGCCCAGGGTTTCGAACCGGCAACCTCAGCATTTCCAGGTCGACGCTTTATCCACTGCGCCACCACAGGTCAGGCTATTTCCGTTTCTTTAAAAGTAACTTTATGTTTGTCCTTTCAGATTGGGACACCAGGATTGAGGACAAGGAGTTTTTTCAGAAGCAAGACATTTCTGAGGATTTAGAATCACAGGCAGAAATATCAGAAAGTTGTATCAGTGATGTTTCCCTGACGGCTGAGCTTGGAGTACTCTGTGAGGACGTATTAGAAAGAGACTGGGGAGTCCTTGATGATGAGAGACAGGTGCAGTCCCTCTGCCAAGAGGAGGACTTCACACCAGTGTCAGTACCCCTTAACAGCCCCTTGGGGGAGGGAGAGCGGGACTGTGACAGTTTTGAAAGAAGCTTCAGTCTGAGCCCAAACCCAGCGGCATATCCGGAAATCTCCAAGGAAGAAAGGCCACATCTGTATGTGTGTGACCAAAGCTTCGAACACAGTGTGGACCTAACTAGCCATGAGGGGCTCCACACAGCTGAAAGCAGCTTCATATGTAGTGAGTGTGGGAAAACCTTCAGAGGAAACCCGAAACTTATGCAACATCAGATCATCCACATTGGACAGAAGTCCTTTGTATGTAGTGAATGTGGAAAATCGTTCAGCCAGAACTCAGTTTTTAAGAATCATCAGAGGTCACATGTGAGTGAGCGCCACCAGTGCAGCGAGTGTGGGAGAGCCTTTCGTGTGCACGCGAACCTCGTTAGGCATCAGGTCACCCATGGTGGAGAGAAGCCATATGTATGCAGTGACTGTGGAAAAGCCTTCAGCCAGAACTCCGGACTTAAGAAGCACCAGAAGTCTCACTTGAGCGAGAAGCCCTATGAATGCAGTGAGTGTGGGAAGGCTTTTAGGCGGAGCTCAAACCTTGTCCAACATCAGAGGATTCATTCTGGGGAGAAACCATATCTGTGCAGTGACTGTGGGAAAGCCTTCAGGAGGAGCTCCAACCTCATCAAACACCACAGAATTCACACAGGCGAGAAGCCTTTCAAGTGTATTGAGTGTGGAAAAGCCTTCAGCCAGAGCTCACACCTGAGGAAGCATCAGAGGGTTCACACTGGAGAGAGACCTTACGAGTGTAATGAGTGTGGCAAGCCGTTCAGCCGGGTCTCCAACCTCATTAAGCATCACCGGGTTCACACTGGAGAGAAGCCCTATAAATGCAGTGACTGTGGGAAGGCCTTCAGTCAGAGCTCAAGCCTCATTCAGCATCGGAGGATTCACACTGGAGAGAAGCCTCATGTGTGTAATGTGTGTGGAAAAGCCTTTAGCTACAGTTCAGTGCTCAGAAAGCACCAGATAATCCACACAGGAGAGAAGCCTTACGAGTGTGGCATCTGCGGGAAGGCCTTCAGCCACAGCTCAGCCCTCATTCAGCACCAGGGTGTGCACACGGGTGACAAGCCCTATGAGTGTCGGGAATGTGGGAAGACATTCGGCCGCAGCTCCAACCTTATCCTTCACCAGCGAGTTCACACCGGAGAGAAACCCTATGAATGTACTGAGTGTGGAAAAACCTTCAGCCAGAGTTCAACTCTCATTCAGCATCAGAGAATCCATAATGGATTGAAACCCCATGAGTGTAACCAGTGCGGTAAAGCCTTCAACCGAAGCTCAAACCTCATCCACCACCAGAAGGTTCACACTGGAGAGAAGCCATACACGTGTGTTGAGTGCGGTAAGGGCTTCAGCCAGAGCTCACACCTCATTCAACATCAGATCATCCACACTGGCGAGAGGCCCTACAAGTGCACCGAGTGTGGGAAGTCCTTCAGTCAACGCTCGGTGCTTATCCAGCACCAGAGGATCCACACTGGAGTGAAGCCCTATGACTGCAGTGCGTGTGGGAAAGCCTTCAGCCAGCGCTCAAAGCTGCTTAAGCACCAGCTGACCCACAGCAGGGAGTGAAGCCGAGTATGATCCTCCCACTCCCCACACTCAGTGGGACCACTCCCTGCCCTCCACACCATGGCCTGCTGTTCACAAAGCCTGGGGCCTTCCTTGGGGATGTTTTTCACAGGCTCCCTCCCTCCTTCCTCCTGTCACTACACCCACCTCACATGACCTCATTACTTTTTTTTGTTTTTACCTTGTCATGAGACTGCCATATTTGTCAGGAGGGAAGAGATGATAGAGGCTGCATATTTATGAAGAAAGTTTATTACTGTAGTTAACATGACCAGAAAAGTAAACTGACATTTGCTTTAAGATAACCACAGTAATTCTTTGGTTTGGTAACTACTCATAAGGAGTGAGTCCCTTATCAGTGGCTGTAACTCATATTCTGTTTACACAAAATCAGGTTAAGGGTTTTTCAGGTGTGATTGCTGTCATCCTCCCCCAAGGTGATGTGTACGCATTATCACTAATCCCTCACCTTCCTGCCCATCCCACAACTCGACACAAGACTCACCAGCTGCTCCCTTTCCTTTACACCCATCTGTAGTCTGACACCATGCTTTCCCCTCATGTGACCCTGCTGTGACCCAGGTCCCCGCTCAGGGCTGCTGCACAATGCACGTGCAGCTGTTTCCCAGCACCCAGGTCTGTGCCCTACAGCCCTGGCTATACGCCCCACCAGGACAGCTCTCTCCTTGGCCACCTGTTCTCCCTACAAGCTCCCGGGCTTGGGTTTTCTCCCAGGTTCATTCGTGAAGCACCTGCTAGTTGCCCCTAGATGAGGAATGGTCGGACTCAGTTTCCTGGAACTGTGCCCATACTCCCTGAGCAGGGGGAAGTTGGCCAGAAGCAACACATCTGTCACCAAGAGGACCCTGATCACCAGCTGACAGGTCTCAAACTGGCAGTGTTTTGTTGTGACAGAGACAGGGGTGGGGGGAAAGATAGGGACATAGAGACAGGAAGGGAGAGATGCAAAGCATCAATTCTTTGTTGCGGCTCCTTAGTTGTTCATTGATTGCTTTCTCATATGTGCCTTGACCAGGGGTCTACAGCAGACCAAGTGACCCCTTGCTCAAGCCAGCAACCTTGGACTCAAGCTGGTGACCTTGGGGTTTCGAACCTGGGTCCTCTGCATCCTAGTCCGACGCTCTATCCACTGTACCACCGCAGAGTCAGACTCAACTGGCAGTGTCAGGGTGGATAGGTAGACGGGCACATCCTGCATTGTTCCAGGAGAAAATGGACTGGTACACAGTCAGGTTTATGGTTTTGATGGGAAGGTAGGGGTTTCAATGAGGTGAAGGTTGTGAGAGGTCTGAAGAGAGAAGTGGTAAGAGTTGGCTTGCAAAGGTGTGAGTCCTGTGGGCTTGGCCAGAATGGGCACGTGCCCTCATCTTAGAAACCACCAGAAGTAGCCCATCACCACCCACCCAGAGCCTTGTCAGGTTTCTTCACCCTTCCCCACCACCCCCACAACCCGCTTTCAGGTAGCACTTTAGACAAAACACCACACCTGCACTTTTGACAACCAGCCGTTACTTGGTCATTCCAGGAGACCTCCAATCTGCTGCCCTTCACATTTCTCCTTGACCAGACTGGACTCTGTCACTGGTTTGTTTGTTTAGTACATACTTGTTGCCCTCACTGGGACAGAGACAAATGCCTGCCCTCGAGGACTCCCATCTAGTGAGGAGAGGCAGTGACCCCCTGGTTCTGATTCCTGTAAAGCAACATGAAGCAGGGGTTTTGAGGGGTTCCGTATTTGGGGTTTTGTTTTTTTTTACAGAGACAGAGAGGATAGATAGGGACAGACAGACAGTAAGGGTCAGAGATGAGAAGCATCAATTCCCTGTTTCTCCTTTGCAGCTCCTTAGTTGTTCATTGATTGATTTCTCATATGTGCCTTGACCATGGGGCTACAGCAGACCGAGTGACCCCTTGCTTTAGCCAGCAACCCTGGGTCCAAGTTGGTGAGCTTTGCTCAAACCAGATGAGCCTGCGCTCAAGCCAGCGACCTCAGGGTCTCAAACCTGGGTCCTCTGCATCCCAGTCCGATGCTCTATCCACTGTGCCACCCCTGGTCAGGCAAGGAGTTCAGTTTTAAGTGGGGGCAGTCAGAAGGCCTCACTGAGATGTCCTTTGAGCAACCTGAAGCAAGTGAGAGAAGGATCAATGAAGATGGGGTGGTGGACAGCAAGAACAGCCAGTGCAAAGGCCCTGAACATGAATGGGCCTATTCCTTTCAGCGGTCATCAGAAAAGCAGGTCAGTATGGCTGGAGTGGCATAAGCAAAGGAAGAGCAGATGAGGTGAGCAAAGGGAGTGACACCCTTACGGGTGTTCTGGCCACAAGGGTTGACCTGATCTACTAGCAAGATCACATGTTGTGTGCAGAAGAGACTGTGGGGACAAGCGTGTTCCTGTCACTCCCTTCTCAACCCCCTTTGGCGCTTGCCCTGCCTCCACACTGTTGGGAGACCCCTTGAAGCCAAGGCACGGGTGAGGACACCTGGGCACAGCAGGTGCAGGAAGTCAAAACGTGTGGTTCTCAGGAGTATTGGGCTCCTCTGGTTCCTCGTCCCTGCCTGGTGTCTGGGCAGAACTGACCCAATTAGGGACACACTGTCTGCAGCCTTAAGTATTTCAACTTTAGGATGTTTTTTCCCCAAAGAAAAACAGTCTAGAGCAAACTGCTGTCAACCACAACCTGTCTGTCTTTTTATTTTCATGATGTCCTTGGAAATGTCTTTCTCAGGAACAACTCCTGAGCCCATGTGACAAAAAGCCTGAGAAAGAAGTCACTGACTCATGCGAGGCCCAGTGGCCAGAGCCCAACTGCACTGCAGGGGCCACTCCAAGGCAATAGGGAGACTCTTTAGTTCTAAATTGGTAGATTTAATTATTTTTATCAAAAAACTCTTAATTATTTAAATTACTAGTTTATATGACAGGAAGACAAAGAAAGAGACACTGGGGAGAGGAGAAAGAGAGGGAAAAACGGTTATCTCACCCACCTGGGACAGGGATCTGAACAGTTCCCAGATCTCTCAGAATGCCCACGTCCTCTCAAGGACCCCTGCCCACCTGCCTGGGCACTGCTCATGTCTCAGGTGGTATTGAAAAGGGCTGAAATTGCTGCTTCCTGAGTCCTAACCTGGACACCCGGAGGAAGGGCCAGACCAGAGGGTCAGGAGAATTGGCCAAATTTCAGACAATCATCTTAGCACTGCATGCCCTGGCAAACAAATGACCCAATCTGCTCACTTTTCCAAACTTGTGCCATCACCTAAGAGTTGCTGCCCATGGGGTAAAGGACTCAGGGAATTTCTCGCCTTCACTTTCTGATGTTTGCTGACAGCCTTGAAGCCTCGTCCTTCTCTGCACCCATGTTTGCAGAAGCTGGTAAACTGGGTGCTCCGTCTTAGGATGCCAGCGGAGATCCAAACTACACAAGCCCTCACCTCTGCCTGTGAACCCACTCGAAGACCCCAGCCAGCACCCTTTCCTTGCTCTCAAGCCATTCCTGACCTGTTTGAAGGCCTTCTCGCCTTTCCCCAAGTCTTTTTTTTTTTTTTTTCCATTTTTCGGAAGCTGGAAACAGGGAGAGACAGTCAGACTCCCGCATGCGCCCGACCGGGATCCACCCGGCACGCCCACCAGGGGCCACGCTCTGCCCACCAGGGGGCGATGCTCTGCCCATCCTGGGCATCGCCATGTTGCGACCAGAGCCACTCTAGCGCCTGGGGCAGAGGCCAAGGAGCCATCCCCAGCGCCCGGGCCATCTTTGCTCCAATGGAGCCTTGGCTGCGGGAGGGGAAGAGAGAGAGACAGAGAGGAAAGCTCGGCGGAGGGGTGGAGAAGCAAATGGGCGCTTCTCCTGTGCCCTGGCCGGGAATCGAACCCGGGTCCTCCGCACGCTAGGCCGACGCTCTACCGCTGAGCCAACCGGCCAGGGCGTTTCCCCCAAGTCTTATACCTTCAAAAGAAATAACATAGAACCCTTCCTTGACCCCCACACCTTTTACTCTGCTCTTGGTAGTGTGGATATCAGTAAATTCCTCTGTTTGTGACCTCACCGAATGTTCCCTTCAGCTTCTTGTTCTGATTACTACCTGGCTGCCTCCTGATCACATGGTCACAGGCCCCCTGATCACAGGTCCCCTGAAGCCTCCCCTTCTCCTTCCTCTGGTTTCTACTTCCAGACACAATTCCTACCCCGAACTAACAATCCCAATTCTTTTTTTAAAATATTTTATTTATTGATTTTTAGAGAGAGAGAGAGGAGGGAGGAGCAGGAAACATCAACTCCCATATGTGCCTTGACCAGGCAAGCCCAAGGTTTCGAACCGGCAACCTGTTTTCCAGGTCGACACTTTATCCCACTGCGCCACCACAGGTCAGGCCCAATCCCAATTCCTTTGAGAACTGAAAATCAGCCCTAACAGCTAATAGCTGTCCTAGTCCTGACTGTGCCTCATGTTCTTGGTAGGGTCCTAGGAGATCCCCTTCATAGACACCCACAGCTTATGCCCCTACAACTCATGTACTCAGATTGGTGTAGGGGAAGAAATGGTCTCCCCTAAAATCTACAGATTATTTTTGTTTGTTTTGTATTTTCCAAAGTGAGAAGTGGGGGCGGGGGGACCTCCTGCATGTGCCTGACCAGGATCCATGCGGCATGCCCACCAGGGGGTGATGCTCTGCCCATCTGGTGTGTTGTTCAGTTGCAACCAGAGCCATTCTAGTGCCTGAGGCAGAGGCCATAGAGCCATCCTCAGCGCCTGGGCCAACTTTGCTCCCATGGAACCTTGGCTGCGGGAGGGGGAGAGAGAGACAGAGAGGAAGGAGAGGGGGAGGGGTGGAGAAGCAGATAGGTGCTTCTCCTGTGTGCCCTGGCTGGGAATCGAACCCAAAACTTAAGACATACCAGCCAATGTTCTACCGCTGAGCCAATCCCCCAAAATCTATAGGCTCCCTCCACACAAGGCGAAGCAGAGAAACTGGAGTGTGGTGTACGGACACGGGTCAGGATCCACAGCAATCTTTGCAGATCAGGAGGAAACTCCGGGGTGTGCAGGGGAACCCCTAGGATGCTGGTGGCTGAGGACAATGCAGGCCACACAAGGCAGGAAAGCCTGGCTCCCAGGCACCCTCAGGGCTTACTCTGCATGCAGGATCTTCTGTGCCCATTAGCAAGGCTCTGGGCCTTTTCAAATGTTAAAATACCAACTGGAGAGACCAATCCCACATGGAAATTTGATATAAAAGCAGCATCTCAAATCAGTGGGGAAAGGATGAACATAATATGTAGTATTAGGATTAGTAGCTATTTTGTTATTGAACTTATTCTTCATGTCATATAGCAGAATACAAATATTGATCAATTTACAACCTATGCAACTTAAGACCATTCGACTTTACGACCACAATCACTAGCCATGACTGCTCCGCATCTGGCAGCACAAGCGTTGCCCAGCTGGGCTTACGACAGTGCAGACCAGCTTCCTGCAGCACTACCATCTCCGTGTGCACCATTTCAACTGTTATCCCAGACTCGGTACAGCAATTTGTGTTTTGTGTCTTGGATATTTTTCATCAAACCCCTTCCAAGATGTCTACCAAGAGGAAACTGTCTTTGCAAATATTAAACCAGTTGTACTGGTAATGCAGTGTTTTACTTAAACCTGACGAATGTAAAAATAAGAAACAAAATGGTGTAGAGATGATACAAATGGCATAAAATGAACAAAGAAAATTATTATATATAACAATAATGAAAGAAAATTATGATAAAATATGACTTAAAGATTTCTATAACATCATTTCACAGTACTGTACATATAGCCTACTCAACTTACGACCAAATCATGTTACGACTGGTCTGTCAGAACCAACTGTGGTTGTAAGTCGAACACTAGCTGTATATTCCAAATGGAAAAGAGATTTTAATGTAAAGACACAAAACCAAAACAGTACTAGATGAAAATATGTATGAAATTCCTCTACACCCTAGAAGTTAGGAAAATGTTCGTATGACTCAAAATCACTAAGAGAAAACACTGATAAATGTGACTACATAGAAATAAATTTTTGAATGACTAAAAAACAGCAAAGTAAAAAGACAAATGACAAACTGTCAGTTGGTCAAAATTCAATGTAAACACAACTTCAAAAGGACAATTTCCAGCATGGCACTCTACCAATATACCAAAAGGACCAAAAATTTCAGGTGTACCCCTAGAAGCCCAAACTTGGCTTCTGATTCTTTCCCACCAAGTGCAGTCAGGGATCCTGTGGTCAAAATCCACAGTGAGTTCAAGAATGTCAGCCAAGCCCAGAGTTTCCCTTTGACTGGCTGAGACTATCTGGTCTTTTTTTTTTTTTAAGTGAGAAAAAGAGAGTGAGAGACAAAGAGGAAGGGAGAGAGATGAGAATTATCAACTCATAGTTACAGCACTTTAGTTGTTTACTGTTTTCTTATATGAGCTTTGACCAGGGAGCTCCAGCCAAGCCAGTGACCCCTTGTTTAAGCCAGTGACCTTGGGCTCAAGCCAGTAACCATAGGGTCATGTCTATGATCCCACACTCAGACCAGCGACCCCGCACTTAAGCTGGCAACTTCAGGGTTTCGAAACTGGGTCTTCAGTGTCCCAGACCAACACTCTATCCACTGTACCACCACCTGGTCAAACTGGGCTTTTTTTTTTTTTAAGATTTTATTTATTCATTTTAGAGAAGGGGGGAAAGAGAGGAGGGGGAGGAGCAGGAAGCATCAACTCCCATATGTGCCTTGACCAGGCAAGCCCAGGGTTTCGAACCGGCGACCTCAGCGTTCCAGGTCAACACTTTATCCACTGCGCCACCACAGGTCAGGCAATCTGGGCATTTTTAAAGTAACTAATAATCATAATGGCAGTTAACTGGATCAAGCAGAGTTGGTGAAAGGCCTTGAATTCATTGTATACTCAAAAAGAGTTAAAATAAAGACAACAGAAAAGTAGCTATAAATGAAAGAGTGACTAAATGTTTTTTTTTATTTTGGGGGTTTTTTTGTGCCCGAACAGGGACATGAATTTTTGGGTGTTTTTTTTTAAGAGTGACTAAATCTGCCATTTGCTTTAACATATGGAAGAGCAAGTGTGCGCACATGTATGCCTGTGTTGTCTTTAAGTAAACTGGTTTAGGGTTCAGTCAGAGAAGCTGAGTCACTAAAAGAAATTATATAGGTAATATATGTGATGTTATAGCGACTACATCTCACAGAATTGTGGGACACAGTAGAGCAATTCCTGAGACTGGAGCAAGACAGGAAGTTGAGAAGGAAAGATGAATGTAACATGGGGAGGGGGACAACCTGGGGCCTGTGGTCATGAGCTGGAGTCCAGGATGGGCTGAAAACCCTGTTTTCCTTCATAGTGTGGGTGTCCTGAAGAAGTGAGAGCCTTCTGTCACTGAACTAAGCACAGCCAGGCATCAGTGCAGCTGCAGGGCACAGAAGAAGGTGCGGCCAGTGCCGTCTCAGGCCACCCAAGCGAGTGGCAGTGGTGCCTCTGGGACCTTCGACAGCACTCAGCACCTATGGACACACCTTGCAGTCACATCCCCGTGTGCAGCCTGTGATCCGACTCACCCGTGAGGCCCAGGAGCAGAGCCACTCACTGGGAGTGTTGCCTGTCTTGTTTACTGAAGCAGCACAACCGCCGGGCCCACAGAGCTCAGTAAACACCACGCTGCTGAAGCAGAGAAGAGGTGGAAGCGCGACGCTAGGGAGATGCTAGCTGTTTTTCCTTTTCTTTCTTTTTTTTTCTTTTTCATTTTTCTGAAGCTGGAAACAGGGAGAGACAGTCACAGACTCCCGCATGCGCCCGACCGGGATCCACCCGGCATGCCCACCAGGGGGCGATGCTCTGCCCCTCCGGGGCGTCGCTCTGCCGCGACCAGAGCCACTCTAGCGCCTGAGGCAGAGGCCACAAGCCATCCTCAGCACCCGGGCAAACCTTGCTCCAGTGGAGCCTTGGCTGCGGGAGGGGAAGAGAGAGACAGAGAGGAAGGAGAGGGGGAGGGGTGGAGAAGCAGATGGGCGCTTCTCCTGTGTGCCCTGGCCGGGAATCGAACCTGGGTCCTCCGCACGCTAGGCCGACGCTCTACCGCTGAGCCAACCGGCCAGGGCCTGTTTTTCCTTTTCTTTTGGTAGTTGTTGAATTGCTAAAAAAAACACTAGTGAAATGTTAGTTGTTGAATCTAACGGAAGAGTTCACAAATGTTCGTAGTGTTGTTCTTTCAGCCTTTATGAATATACGAACATTTGAAAAAGAAAGAGTTGTGGAGACAAAAAAACTAGGTTGTGCTAGGTCCTGAAAGCGTCAGTTCTCTGTTGGGAACAAGGAGGTCCCTGGGGCAGAGTTCGCTCCCTGTGATTAAAAGTAAACGGAGCCCTGACGAGTTCGCTGTTGGCTAGAGCACCGTCCCCATATGCGAGGGTTCCGTCCCGTCAGGGCACAGACAGGAACAGATCGGTATTTCTGTCTCCCTCTCTAAAGTCAATAAAAATAAATTTTAACAAAGTAAACTGAGGCGCATTAAAATTTCAAAGACTCGTCTGACCTGTGGTGGCAGAGTGGATAAAGCGTCGACCTGGAATGCTGAGGTTGCGGGTTCAAAACCCTGGGCCTGCCCAGTCAAGGCACATATGGGAGTTGATGCTTCCTGCTCCTCCCCCCTTTCTTTCTCTCTCTCTCTCTCTCTTCTCTAAAATGAATAAATAAAAATTTTTTAAAAAAAATTTCAAAGACTCGACTCGGGCAACCATGGATGGGAATCGGGCAGCACCAGACGCAGCGCTCCGCGGAGAGGAGTTAGGCGTTTTCACGGAGCAGATGCAGAAGCAAAGCACGGAAAGTGCTGGACAGTCGCCTTATCTGGAAAGCCTGGCTGGAGCTGACCTAAGGAGGTACGGAGGCGTGAGAACCTCCAGACTAACGGCCTCCTGTTTACTCGAGCGCTGCCACCTGGAGAACCATCCGGAAGCCCGTGGCCCCGAGCTCCCCAGTCCCCTGGGGCGCCTGGGAGGACAGGAGCCCCCCGGAGGCAGCTGCGGCGCACGGCTGTCGGGAGGACGCAGGTGCAGCCCCGGCTCGGCCTCCCCGGCGGCCTCGCCGCTGCCTCGCGCACGTGCCCCGGAGACCTCCTGCCTCGGCCTCCGACACGCCGAACCCCTCCAGCACCGACCTGTCTTGCTGAGTCTCTCCCGAGAGCTCTGAGCCTCACGCCGCACTTGCCAGACGGAGGGTCACAGGCCCAAGGCCTGTTCCGGCAGCGCGGCCCGTCCCCCCACCGCGGGCCGCCTTCCCGGAGGGAGGGACTGAGCCGCCATGCCGCCCACCGCCTCCCGGACGCGCGGCTCAAACACCCCCCAAGTCGATAAACACCAGTGAGGCGACCAGGAAGCGGTCACATGACGACCGCCGCTAGGCCCTGGCAGGGTGCGGGAACGGGCACCAGAAGCGGCTGCGCCGAAGTGGCGCCTGCCAGCGCGAAGGCCAGAAGTCCCTCGGGGCTGGTTGTGGGCGGGCTGGGGGGACGCCGGAAGCTGCGATGAAGCCGCCGGAAGTGCGGCCAGTGAAGGGGTGGCCTCTCTAGACGGCACGGAGGCCTCGACTCTCCGTAGCTCCAGAACGCACGGTCCGGTTGTCCGTTAGAAGAAAGGCGCCGGGAGGAAGAGGCGGGGCCGACGGCCGGTCTGGGAGGTGTCGCGTTCAGTGATTGGTGGCCGGCTCGTGTGGGCGAGGCCTGAGGAGGCGGGGCCCCCAGGAATTGGTGGATGCGCAGACGAGGCGGGGCGACCCCTTTGTCCTAGTGCGCTGCGGGCAGCGGCCCCTTCGCGCGGGCGGCTGCGGTGTGGACGGTGAGTGAGGTTGGCGCCGGCCGGCCGGGACCCTGTCCCCTCACTGGCGCGGGAGCCGGCGCGTCCTCAGCACGGATCCGGCACTTCCCGCATTGCCCCCTCCCTTCGCACCGATCCCTCCCACAAAGACGCGCAGTAGCCCCCTTCCCCTTCCCGGACCTCCCCGGGCCCACCCCCAGCCTTGGTCCCGCCCCAGCCCCCACCTCGCGCCCCTGCGCGCTGGAGGACCACCTCCGTCCCCCTCCCCCGAGGACTGGCATCCCTGGCGGCGTTGGGGGGTGCGGCGGGTGTTGGCGGGGAGGTCGGGCGCGGATGCCCGTGGAGATTGGTCAGCCTCGGGGGCTTCCCGGGCCGCCCCCGGCTCGCCGGAAACCGCCCTGGGGACCCGTTGGCAGAAGCGCTTCTCCCCGGATCTCACATCTCCTAGCGTTTTTCTGCCGATGCTGTCTTTTCCGTTCTTGTGTAAGCGCCCTTTTTAATGAATGAGACCAGCCTTTTGTAACATAGTTCTCAGATGTTTGCTTTGTTTACCATTTGCTTTTGTAACATTGTAGCAGACAGTAAGGTACAATGATTTTTTAAAAATACAAGAATGTCAAAAAAAAATACAAGCACGTCAGAAAAATATAAAAACTAAGTCACTCTCTGCGACAAGCTGCCATGCGCGCGGAGGAGGCTCTGGCTGGTTTGCTTTGTGTCCTTTCCGGATCTACGTGTGCTTTTTTTGTGTTTAACCTTAAAGGAGGCTCGGGGCGCGGCGCTCGCTCGGTTTTCTCTGCTGCTGTTGTTTTGGCTGCGCGTTCCATCTGCTGTGACACCCGGTCCCTGTGGGGCAACTCCGAGGGGGACAAGGTCTGGCTGGGGCCTCATCCCCGATGTCCCGCGTTTTCACTAGACCAGTTTCCGTTCCGATGACCGGTGAGGTCTACACTTTTGTGTGTTTTAGCCTCTGTATTTCCATTTTGATTTGCCAATTCATATTTTCCATATACGTTGAAAACATTCTTTTCAAATGGACGTTTTGTTCTGGTTTGTGGTTTTATGAGGTAAAAAAAGCTTCAAGTTTCTAATGGCCAAATATTTACCCCTTCAAGTTTTTCGGCTTTGTGTTGCCTTCCTCCCAAAATATTTTTCAATAAGTTCTTGTTTTTCTGATACTTGTAAAATGTTGGATCCATCTGGAATTTGTTTTGGTGTAGAGTGAACTTGGAATCCAGCTTCCATTTTCTTTCTCTAAGTCATGCTATTTTTAAGTCTACTTATTGAATAATTCATCTTTTCACCAATTTGGAAAACCACCGTTGTTGTGTATCAAATTCTTCCATGTCTTTGTGCCCTTTTCTGGATTTTTGGTGGCTTTGATGTACATAAAATTTTGATTTCATGCTGCAGACCTGCCCCTTAGGCTTTCTGCTTAGGGTGTTTTGCTTAGAAAGGCCTTTCCTACCAAAACTAATGAAAATTGTGCACATTTGTATTTGAGTTGTTTTTATGATGTAATTTTATTATTTATTTCTTATTTTGAGAGAGAGAGAGAGAGAGAGAGAGAGAGAGAAGAAGGGGGAGAAGTGGGAAGCATCAAGTCATAGTAGGTGCTTCCTCTATGTGCCTTGACCAGGCAAGCCCAGGGTTTCCAATTAGCGACCTCAGCATTCCAAGTCAATGCTTTATCCACTGCGCCACCACAGGTCAGGCTTTTATGGTGTAATTTTAAATTTTAGCTCTTATTCATTAATTAGCCTTTTGTATTCATTATTATACTTTCTGTATATGGTATGAGATGATCTAATATTTTTGTCCTATTTTTTTTTAATTTTTTTAAAATTTTATTTTACAGAGGAGGGGGGGACAGAGAGAAAGAGAGAAGGGGGAGGAGCAGGAAGCATCAACTCCCATATGTGCCTTGACCAGGCAAGCCAGGGTTTTGAACCGGCAACCTCAGTGTTTCCAGGTTGACACTTTATCCACTGCACCACCACAGGTCAGGCTGTCCTTTTTTTTTTTTTTTTTTTTTTTTTTTTTTTCCTATTTTTTTTTGTTCCTTTGACTTTGCTCTGCTTTCTGGGAGATTTGTTGAGCTTTATGTAAAGATGGTTTTATCTTTCCCAAAGCACTAAGCGGTTTGTTCTGGCACCATTTACTGAACCGTCTTCCCCACAGCAATCTGATTTATCCACGGGCCCTGCTCTGCAGTCCCTAAGCCCCCTTCTCCTCCAGTCCTCCCTGGTCTTGCTCGGGCTTTGTGCATACAGTGGGCAGGGTTGTCCTCAAATGTCTAAGTTTACGCTGAGTGTGTTTCTTGTTTCATTTGTGTCTAGAATCTTTTCCCCACTCTTTCTGATGAGAGGTTGGTTGTTGGTGTAAGGAAACTAGAAGTTTAGATGCACATTTGTTGTCACTCCTGAAGGTTGTGGGTTGCACTTAATGCTCACACCCTGGCTCAGAGCTGCCTCTTCTGAAGGTGTTTCCACCCTGGAGAGCAGGCTCCATGGACATGAGGGAGCAGGACATTCCAAGAGGAAGACCTGGGGCTGAGGGTGGCAGGAGGGAGATCTGGGAGCTGACCACCCGGACCAGGCACTCTGAGGGTGCTTGTCACACCTTGTCACTGTGGGTAGTGTCTTTGGAAGGACAGGCAGGCTTGCATCAAGACCATCAGAAATGACTGCTCCGCTTGTGGAGTAGCCTACTCTCTGTCTCAGTGCTTCACTAATAAACTCACTTTCACCTTAAACTATAGAAGAAAATACCATCAGAAATTCCAACAAGGGTGTTAAGTTCCTAAAGCTTAGCTTACAAAACAAAATAGTAATAATAAAAAATACATTTTGAGCTCTTTGCGTCTCTGCAGTTTTTTTTTTCTTTTTTTGAGAGGAGGGGAGATGAACTAACTCCCCCATGCACTCTGACCATGATCCACCAGGCAACCCATGTCTGAGGCCAACAGGAATCAACCGAGCTATCCTCAGCACCTGAGACCACCAGGCTGCTGGCTGAGAGGAAGAGAGAGAAGAGGGAGGGCAAGAGAAGCAAATGGTCACTTCTCACGTGTGCCCTGACCAGGGATCAAACCCTGACGCCGGCACATCGGGTCGACACTACTCACTGAGACAACCAGCCAGGGCGGACTGCAGGTCCTTGTTTAGATCCTCTCCGTGTCTGCATTCATCCTTCAAAAGACTCCCTTTGGATTTTTTTTTTTTTTGTATTTTTCTGAAGCTGGAAATGGGGAGAGACAGTCAGACAGACTCCCGCATGCACCCGACCGGGATCCACGCGGCACGCCCACCAGGGGCTACGCTCTGCCCACCAGGGGGCGATGCTCTGCCCCTTCGGGGCATCGCTCTGCCGAGACCAGAGCCACTCTAGCGCCTGGGGCAGAGGCAAAGGAGCCATCCCCAGCGCCCGGGCCATCTTTGCTCCAATGGAGCCTTGGCTGCTGGAGAGGAAGAGAGAGACAGAGAGGAAGGAGGGGGCGGGGGTGGAGAAGCAAATAGGCGCTTCTCCTGTGTGCCCTGGCCGGGAATCGAACCCGGGTCCCCCGCACGCCAGGCCAACGTTCTACCGCTGAGCCAACCGGCCAGGGCTGGATTTCTAATTACAGTTGCATTGCACTTACACAAATTTGAAGAAAGTGGGAATTTTTGGTGAACAGAGGGCAGCTGCAGTGAGTTCAGTATATATTTCTGGAAAGCTATCTAGACAAACATACTGTGTTTCCCCATGTATAAGACGCAGCTTTAAAAAAAAGAAAAAGCCCTGGCCGGTTGGCTCAGCGGTAGAGCGTCGGCCTAGCGTGCGGAGGACCCGGGTTCGATTCCCAGCCAGGGCACATAGGAGAAGCGCCCATTTGCTTCTCCACCCCTCCGCTGCGCTTTCCTCTCTGTCTCTCTCTTCCCCTCCCGCAGCCAAGGCTCCATTGGAGCCAAGATGGCCCGGGCGCTGGGCATGGCTCTGTGGCCTCTGCCTCAGGCGCTAGAGTGGCTCTGGTCGCAATATGGCGACGCCCAGGATGGGCAGAGCATCGTCCCCTGGTGGGCAGAGCACCGCCCCTGGTGGGCGTGCCGGGTGGATCCCGGTCGGGCGCATGCGGGAGTCTGTCTGACTGTCTCTCCCTGTTTCCAGCTTCAGAAAAATGAAAAAAAAAAAAAAAGAAAAAAAAATGACGCACCTTTTCCCAAAAAATTTGGGGTCTAAAAACTGGGTGCGTCTTAAACAGTGGTTGTAGAAGTGTGGCATTTCAAATGCCATAGACCAGGGGTCCCCAAACTACGGCCCACGGGCCGCATGCGCCCCCCTGAGGCCACTTATCTGGCCCCCGCCGCACTTCTGGAAGGGGCACCTCTTTAATTGGTGGTCAGTGAGAGGAGCACATTGACCATCTCATTAGCCAAAAGCAGGCCCATAGTTCTCATTGAAATACTGGTCAGTTTGTTGATTTAAATGTACTTGTTCTTGGCCTGACCTGTGGTGGCACAGTGGATAAAGCGTCGACCTGGAAATGCTGAGGTCGCTGGTTCGAAACCCTGGGCTTGCCTGGTCAAGGCACATATGGGAGTTGATGCTTCCAGCTCCTCCCCCCTTCTCTCTCTCTATCTCTCCTCTCTCTCTCTGTCTCTCCCTCTCCTCTCTAAAAAATGAATAAATTAAAAAAATAAATAAATAAATAAAAATAAAAAAATAATAAATGTACTTGTTCTTTATTTTAAATATTGTATTTGTTCCCGTTTTGGTTTTTTACTTTAAAATAAGATATGTGCAGTGTGCATAGGGATTTGTTCATAGGATTTTTTATAGTCCAGCCCTCCAACGGTCTGAGGGACAGTGAACTGGCCCCCTGTGTAAAAAGTTTGGGCACCCCTGCCATAGACGGAACTAAGAATGAGACAGTATATGAAGACAGTGATTCTTCATCAGACACAGATGAGGACAAGATAATGGATGGGAGTTTTGAAAGTGATGAGGAATTGTATGAATTTTGTGATGAGTAAAACTTGAGTTCAATAACTATGTAATACCTTTTTTTTTTTTTTCAAATTTCGGGCCCCAAAATTAAGGTGCATCTTATACATGGGAGTGTCTTATACATGGGCAAATACAGTATGCACACTTCTGGCCTGGCCTGGCGCTGTAGATAGAGCATGACCTGGGACACTGAGGTCCCGAGTTCGAAACCCTGAGGTCACTGGCTTCATCATGGGATCATAGATGTCTCATGGTTGTTGGCTTTGAGCTCAAGGTCACTGGCTTGGCTGGAGCCTCACAGTAAAGGTTTGTATGAGAAGCAATTGATGAACAACTAAAATGCCACAACTACTAGTTGATACTTCTCATCTCTCTCCCTGTCTCTCAATAAATAAATAAATAAGCACACATCTGATGTTTTAAAGGGAAAGCAGGATTATGATGCTTCCTCCAGATGGCCCACCGTGCATTCTCCAGAAAGATGGTCATGTTCTTGACTGTTTTTCCTGGAGTGATCTGCCTCCTGGGCTTCTGTGCCCCCTTGCAGACTTCCCTTGGCACTCCAGAAGATGGGAACCCAGCTCCCCTGTCAGGACAGCTCTTGGCCCCCCTTTTTTTCCAGCAGTTTAGTGTGACAGACTTGTCCAGAACCCCCCTACAGGCCTGCCTGTCAAATGCTTAGACTACCAAATCCCTGGGTCACTCCATACGAGCTTTACCAGAACCCAACACCCCTGGGCACCAGGCTCACCAAGAACAACCACGCATAGCTCAGGTGTCAGTATAGCCATGGGGGGGTCATAGTCAAGCCAAGTAAGCAGCGCCTAGGGTGGGGTCCCCACAGGAATGGGGCCTGGAGCAGACCTGTCCTTTCCCAACCTTCCGTTTTTGCGGGGCTGTCTCAGAGCAGCCTGGCCTGGCCCCACACCAGGCCTGATGACGACTTGGCACCTGTGAGCTCTTGCATGGGCCTTGTCACCAGACTGGGCCTGGCCTGGCCAGCAGGGCCGAGAGCCCAGAGCCTTCAGGTACCCAAGCTTTCCCAGGCATCTCGTGGTTGTGACCTTCTGGGTCCACGCCCAGAAACAGCGTGTTTCTGTGGCTCCTGAATGGTAGCGTCCTGTCTCACAGAGGGCTGGGCTCCCCCCAGAACTGGGTCGATGGGTCCAGGCTAGGCTCCTCATGCGTTCCCTCTTCCTCCTCAGCCCCACAGGCTTCTCCGAGTTCCGTCTTCCTCAGAGACCCCAGGTGAGCAGGCAATGGCAGCAGCCAGGCTCCTGCCGGCACCAGCAGGATCGCAGGTGAGCTGCCCCTGAGACCTGTGTGGCTATGCTTCCTCCCATGCCTGGGGCTCTCAGGAGTACCCTGAGCACCCTCAGCACATCCTCCAAGTCCATGGCCCCTTCCTGTCACGTCCTCAGCTCCCAGGGTACCCCCATTTGTCACTGAGCTTTCCCCCGTTTCAGGGTATACCTCACCCCATGTTGCTTCCACCCACTCTGTTTCGGACATGGAGACTCAGCCCGACCTGCAGCAGCTCCTGTCATTCCAGGTCAAGGTGACCTTTGAAGATGTGGCCGTGTTCCTCTCCCAGGAGGAATGGGACCAGCTTGGCCCTGCTCAGAGGGGCCTCTACCGGCACGTGATGATGGAGACCTACGGGAACGTGGTTTCACTGGGTAAGGCCCCTCCACAGGCCAGTCCCTGTCTGTGGGCTTCCTGGGGGTGGGGCCCTGCCACTCAGTAGGAGCCCTGGAGTCTCCTCTGGGTGCTCAGCACCATGGGGAGGTTGGGCCTGCCTGTTTCACACGCACAGGCTGCTCAGGTGGAGTGGGGACACTCTAAACCAGTGGTTTTCAACCTTTCTACACTTGGAGGTTGGTGGAAATAAGATAATTATTTTGGGGACCTCTAATGCAGAAATCACCATGAGCGTAAGCAAATTCAACTAAGATTATGGGTCTGTAATCTTCATTCAGCATAAGGGTGGTTAACTTTCGTGGACCAGCACAAAAATTCTGGCAGACCAGTCTGCGGACCAACAGTTGAAAAACTCTGCTCTAGACAAAAGGCCTTCCCTCCCCACGAGCAGGACTTCCAGGAACCAAACCTGAAGTGATCTCCCAGCTGGAGCGAGGAGAAGAGCCCTGGGTCCTGGATGGGCATGGGGCCAAGGAAAGCAGGGACCCGAGCAGTGGCAGTTCAGGTGAGTGAGAGGAGCTGGCCCTCCCAGTGGCCAGGAGTCGGTGGAAGTGACTTCCACCTCGGTCTCCTCCCAGCAAAGGAGCCTGTGGGCTGACAGAGCTGAGCCAGGAGAGGCCATGTGGAGGTGAGTGCACATCTGTCGTGATTCTGCCCTGCCACGCCACATGCCTGTTCTTATGGTACATGCAGAATTTGAGGGATACTTGGTTGATTTAGAAAAGAGCAAAGCATCCTAGTGTGGAAGGGAGGTTAACCTACCCTGTGGTGAGGCTGAAGCACACTGAGTTGGTGGACAAGGGAGTCCACTATCCCCATGTCTGTGTAGTGTTGTCCTGGTGTCCCATGCACTAAGGCAAGATACACAAAAAACAAAACAAGACTGAAGCTATAAGAATTGGAAAAAAGAAGAAAAGTACTGTTTTCAGTTGGTATGACTGTCTACTTGGTAAAAGATTGATTAGAATTCACAAGAGCCCTGTCCAGGTAGCTCAGAGCATCATCCCAAAGCACAGAGGTTTCCAGTTTGATCCCCTATCAGGACACGTGCAGGAACAGATTGATGTTCTTGGCTCTCACTCTTTCCTTTCCTCTTTTTTTTAATTTTTTTTTTTTAATTTTTTATTTATTCATTTTAGAGAGGAGAGGGAGAGACAGAGAGAGATGAGGGGAGGAGCTGGAAGCATCAACTCCCATATGTGCCTTGACCAGGCAAGCCCAGGGTTTCGAACCGGCAACCTCAGCATTTCCAAGTGGACGCTTTATCCACTGCGCCACCACAGGTCAGGCTCCTCTTTTTTTTTTAATTATTTTTATTTATTTATTTTAGAGGGGGGAGAGAGAGAGAGAGAGAGGAGGGAGGAGCAGGAAGCTTCAACTCCCATATGTGCCTTGACCAGGCAAGGCCAGGGTTTTGAACCGGCAACCTCAGCATTCCAGGTCAACGCTTTATCCACTGTGCCACCACAGGTCAGGCTTTCCTTTCCTCTTTATAAAATCAATAAAATAGGCCCTGGCCGGTTGGCTCAGTTATAGAGCATCGGCCTGGTGTGCAGGAGTCCCGGGTTCGATTCCCGACCAGGGCACACGGGAAGCGCCCATCTGCTTCTCCACCCCTCCCCCTCTCTGTCTCTCTCTTCCCCTCCCGCAGCCAAGGCTCCATTGGAGCAAAGTTGGCCTGGGCGCTGAGGATGGCTCCATGGCCTCTGCCTCAGGCACTAGAATGGCTCTAGTTGCAACAGAGCTACGCCCCAGATGGGCAGAGCATCGCCCCCTGGTGGGCGTGCCGGGTGGATCCCGGTCGGGCGCATGTGGGAGTCAGTCTGACTGCCTCCCCGCCTCTCACTTCAGAAAAATACAAAATATAAAAATAAATAAAATCAATAAAATGAACATTTTAAAAATTTTTGCCTGACCTGTGGTGATGCAGTGGATAAAGTGTTAGCATGGAAATGCTGAGGTTGCTGGTTCGAAAACCAGGGCTTGCCTGGTCAAGGCACATATGGGAATTGATGCTTCCTGCTCCTTCCCCTTCTCTTTCTCCTCTCTCTTCCCTCTCTAAAATAAATGAAGTCTTTAAAAAATAAATTCATAAGAGCATTTACCCATATGGCTAGAGACAGTTTTCTTCCTATATGTCACATATAGGAAGGTATGATATTTTCCCTAGTTTTATTGAGATAAAACCTGTCTGCCACAAAGGTATGATATTTTCCCTAGTTTTATTGAGATAAAACCTGTCTGCTGTCGTCTGACAGTGGATAGAGCATCGGACTGGGATGCGGAGGACCCAGGTTTGAAACCTCAAGGTCGCCAGCTTGAGCGCAGGCTTATCTGGTTTGAGCGAAGCTCACCAGCTTGAACCCAAGGTCGTTGGCTTGGGCAAGGGGTCACTTAGTCTGCTGTAGCCCCCCAGTCAAGGCATATAAGACAAAGCAATCAATGAACAACTAAGGTGCCGCAAGAAAGAATTGATGTTTCTCATCTCTCTCCCTTCCTGTCTGTCAGTCCCTGTCTGTACCTCTCTCTCTTTCACACACATACAGAAAAACCTGTCTGTTGCCCCAGAGGCCCTGCCTGTGTCCTAGACTTGTCTCTGTTGTCTACTGCCCCCCCTCTGTGTCCTCTGCACAAGGAACTCACAGTCTGCCCCACCCCTCGCACAAGTCTGTTGATCCTGTGTCGTGTGTGAGTTGTCATCTGTCTGGCAGGGCTCCCTACTGTGGTGAGTGGTCCTGTATTTATTTCTGCTCCAAGTGGCTGCTACCAGCCCAGTGCACAGAGGACTCAGGGAGGGTGGGGCTCAGGCTGCGCTGGGGTTCACCTGCCGGGGACCACATGTGCAGTTGACACAGGAGTGACCTCAGGGGAGGCGTTGCACCTGTCAGTCCGGACACGTCTCTTATTTGACACCACTGCTTCCCCATCTCCGCCGCTCTCAGCGCCAAGTGTGCCCTTCATCTGTGGCTGCCCTGCGGCAGCACAGCCCCCTCAGGGGTGCCTGTGAGCTGCAGTTTGAGTGGGTTAATGTTTTGTTTTTTAATTTATTGATTGATTTTAGAGAGAGAGGCAGGGAGGGAGAGACAGACAGAAACATCCATCTGTTCCTGTACGTGCCCTGACTGAGAGACCCTCAGTCTGTGCACATCAGGTCAATGCTCTTAACCAACTGAGCCATCTGGCAAAGGCAGAGTGGGTTAACGTTTGAGTTCACTTTTTCCCTTTGGTTGTGTTCTTTCAGAATGTGAGAACAAGGGAGAAAACCAAAATATTCTGAAGCCATTCATTTCAGAGGAAATTTCTGCGATTCTAGGAAAAACACATCCCGGGGGGATCGATCAAGGAAGTTACAGACCCGAGAAGAACTCCTGTCTGAATGCAAGCCCTGCGGCCCCCACTGCAGTGCAGGTCTCCAGCCCCGGAGAGCCACCTCACCGGCCGCCGGCTGCCCCTGGTGGGGAGAGACCCTACAAGTGCATCGAGTGTGGGAAATGCTTCGGCCGGAGCTCCCACCTCCTCCAGCATCAGAGGACCCACACGGGGGAGAAGCCCTATGTGTGTGGGGTGTGTGGGAAGGCCTTCAGCCAGAGCTCAGTCCTCAGCAAACACAGGAGGATCCACACGGGGGAGAAGCCCTACGAGTGCAACGAGTGCGGGAAGGCCTTCCGCGTGAGCTCGGACCTCGCGCAGCATCACAAGATCCACACGGGGGAGAAGCCCCACGAGTGTCTCGAGTGCCGCAAGGCCTTCACCCAGCTCTCCCACCTCATCCAGCACCAGCGGATCCACACGGGGGAGCGGCCCTACGTGTGCCCGCTCTGCGGGAAGGCCTTCAACCACAGCACGGTGCTGCGCAGCCACCAGCGGGTGCACACCGGCGAGAAGCCGCACGAGTGCGCTGAGTGCGGGCGCGCCTTCAGCGTGAAGAGGACGCTGCTGCAGCACCAGCGGGTGCACACCGGCGAGAAGCCCTACTCGTGCAGCGAGTGCGGGCGCGCCTTCAGTGACCGCTCGGTCCTCATCCAGCACCACAACGTGCACACCGGCGAGAAGCCCTACGAGTGTGCTGAGTGCGGGAAGGCCTTCAGCCACCGCTCCACGCTGATGAACCACGAGCGCATCCACACCGAGGAGAAGCCCTACGGCTGCTACGCCTGCGGCAAGGCGTTCGTGCAGCACTCACACCTGATCCAGCACCAGCGGGTGCACACGGGCGAGAAGCCCTACGTGTGCGGTGAGTGCGGGCACGCCTTCAGTGCCCGCAGGTCTCTGGTCCAGCACGAGAGGATCCACACCGGCGAGAGGCCCTTCCGCTGTACGCAGTGTGGCAAGGCGTTTAGCCTGAAAGCCACGTTAATTGTGCACCTGAGGACGCACACAGGCGAGAGGCCCTATGAGTGCAGCCGCTGTGGGAAGGCGTTCAGCCAGTACTCCGTGCTCATCCAGCACCAGAGGATCCACACGGGAGAGCGGCCCTACGAATGTGCTGAATGTGGCCGTGCCTTCAACCAGCACGGGCACCTGATCCAGCACCAGAAGGTGCACCGGAAGCTGTGACCCCAGCAGCCAGGGGAATCGCTCCCACAGACCAGGAAGCCGTCAGCCCAGAAGCTTCTGCCAGCTCCACAGGAAGCCCTTTGGTATTGAGTGTCACAACATAGCTACAGAGAAGCACTGAGCTTGTTATTCCTGGGGGAAAACTTCAGAGGATGCCTATATATTTTTTAACATCTTAAAGTCATGTTGGAGAGGAATCACAATTGTAATGAATTTTGGTAAAGACAGCCATAATTCTTTAACCAGTATGTTTAAAATGAGAAACTAAAAAGGTATAAGGATAACTGTCACAATAAAACTTTCTTACATTCCAAATAAAGGTTTCTTATATTTCATGCCTTCCCCAGCTATGATTACTCTAATTATTGCACTTAGAATTAAAACATTGGACTATTTTCAGTCTCCTGTTAAACCACGAGAAAGTGCTGTGTGGATGATGCTATTAAAAAGTGTTGTCAGGTAGCATCTTATAATATGGTTAGAAATCCTAAGTGTGTGGAACCTCCTGTTTTGCATGGAAAAAGTAAACTGAGAAATTATGTAAATTTAGGAAATGCTTTATCTGGAGCTTTAACTTTATTCAAGATCAGATGGGATGTCTTAACTTTTTAGTAAAAAGTCAACTCAAAAGTGGATTTTTCCTCAAAACCACCGTTATGTCTGTCAGACCCTGTGCCCAGCAGTACTGGATGTCTTGGGTGTCTGGGCCCCTTCTGGGCAGAGGTGGGCAGCTCTGCTCAGGCCAGATGTCAGCTGCTGTACCAGCTGAGTTCCTCTACACTCCGGTGTTTTCAAAAGACATTACTAATAGTACTTTGGTGCCCGTTTTTAAAACAAAGTTCTTAAATTCAAATAGCTCTCTTTCCTATCTCAAATATTTCTATTCCTAAGTCTAAGGAATTTTATTTTGTTTTCATTTTTTAATGCCTGCTTCCAAGAGTCTTATCCATTGTCGTATACTGTAACGAATCTGGTTTATTAAAGTTTTTCTTTCCTCTAAAATGTTATATGCGTCACAGGAAAGATTAAGCAGTGGGGTGTTGATCCCTCAGTCCACAGCAGTGCGCTGTGGTAGAGATAAAAGCTTCCCTGTGCAGACACTGCTGAGGAGCTGGTCACTGAGGAATTAGAATCGGTCCCACAAAGGGCAGCTCCAGCCCTTACTCATGGCGCCCACAGCCGGCTTCTGGCTGGGTGGCTGCCACCCACAGCCCTCCACTACTCAGGACACAAGTCCTAATCCTGTGGGAGAGTTAGAGAACTAGTCATGTTCCTACAGGGTGAGAATGAGTTCAGCTACATTGTGCCCTTTGGTGTATAGAAGACCACTATGCGTTTCCTTGCATCAGCTGCCATGGGTCCCTTGGTGAGCATCAGGCTCAGTGTCTGTGCTGGGAGGTGAGCACAGTGCCCTCTCCTGGGAAGGCTCCTGGGCTGTACGTTTCTGCCCCTCGTTCCCCAGCCTCACCCCCAGGAGTAGGAGGCAGCACACTACCTACTGGACCATATAGTGGTCTCATTGGAAGTGACATCAGAGGCCGGCATGCCCTTTGGGGTCCCCTCACCCTGATTAAGTGCTTCCTCAGCTGTTACTTTCCAGCTCTGACTTGTCAGCAGCATTCAACATTTTATTCTGAAGTCTTCACATTTTATGTACTTAAATCTCTTTATAGTATTTCTCCTTACAGCTAGCAAAAATTTGATAGTTCTTTTCAAATTTTCTGTTCAGAGAACATTTTCGTTCACCTAAAATTTTTTCTGTGTAACTGTGTGTAACCTGAGGTACTTTAAAATAAAAAAAGCAATAAGCCTGACCCGTGGTGGTACAGTGGATAGAGCGTTGACCTGGAACGCTGAGGTCACTGGTTTGAAACCCCAGGCTTGCCTGGTCAAGGCACATAGAAGAAGCAACTACTACAGGTTTATGCTTCCCTCTCCTCCCCCCATCTTTCTATATATCCTCTCTCTAAAATCAATAAATAAGATTTAAAAAATGCAAAAGCAGTGAGTGGAACATTTGTGAGTGAAAGAAAAGCAATCCCCGGGCCGGTTGGCTCAGCGGTAGAGTGTCGGCCTGGCGTGCGGGGGACCCGGGTTCGATTCCCGGCCAGGGCACACAGGAGAAGCGCCCATTTGCTTCTCCACCCCCACCCCCTCCTTCCTCTCTGTCTCTCTCTTCCCCTCCCGCAGCCAAGGCTCCATTGGAGCAAAGATGGCCCGGGCGCTGGGGATGGCTCCTTGGCCTCTGCCCCAGGCGCTAGAGTGGCTCTGGTTGTGGCAGAGCGACGCCCTGGAGGGGCAGAGCATCGCCCCCTGGTGGGCAGAGCGTCGCCCCTGGTGGGCGTGCTGGGTGGATCCCGGTCGGGTGCATGCGGGAGTCTGTCTGACTGTCTCTCCCTGTTTCCAGCTTCAGAAAAATACAAAAAAAAAAAAGAAAGAAAGAAAAGCAATCACTATGGCATAAGGATCTCATTCAAATATGGGAAATACAACCAAGGAAACCTGAAATTGTGTGCCAAGTCTGGAAACACAATTAGGGTTAGGTATTCTGTAGCCCGCAGAGCTGTGAAGGTACATAGGGAAGGAGGTGCTGGGTCTGGCTCCTGTGGTTACTAACACCATCCGACTTACCAGGTGTGGGGATACAATGCATGACCCGTCTCTGGAGGAGGAGGACTGCACCAGGACTCGGCTGCACAGGTGCCAGCAGCTCAAGGTGGCCCTGAGGAGCAGGGGCACTCCTGGAGGACAGGCTAGGGTAGTTAGGACACCAGAGGCCACTTCATGAAGAGGACCTGGCAGTAGAGACCCAGGAGAATCCCAGGTGTGGACTTGTCCCAGGGCAAAGGAAGGTCACAGGGGTAGTACTGGGATCGCGGGGGCAGGGGGGGGGTCCTCTACTAAGGCCCACCTGGGTGAATTTGGGAAACACTTGGTTTCATGCATAACAGTTGCCACGCTGAGAACTGCAGGTGACATAGTGTTGCCCTCAGTTCTAACACCAATGACAAGTTTAGAGGTCACCAACATCAACCCCAAGTTCAGTAATTTGCTATATTGACTCAGAACTCACTCTAAAAGCTGATACACACATGATCACGGGGAATACATTAAAGTCAATTCGGCCACGGGGTCGCACAGGGCAGAATCCAGGAAAAGTACCAAATGCAGAGATTATGTTGTCTTATCCCTGGCAAGTCACAGTGGGCTTTTCTTTCCTGGCACTGATGAGTGACTGTGCATGGGGTATTGCCAACCAAGGAAGCTCACCTGATACTTGGCATGCAGAGTTTTTTCTGGCTTAGTGATGTCAACATAGCTGCCCCTCTGCATGACTGACCTCAGACTCCAGCCCGTCCAGAGGTCAAGCTGATGCCCCACCATAAATCACGCTTAACAGACTATGTGCCATGGTAAACACTCTTATCAGGCAAACACAGCCTTCTCCTAGAGTCAGGTTAGTCCCTTCTGCACAGATGGTTAAGAGTGGGTAAGAGCCCTGGCCAGATAGCTCAGTTGTTTAGAGCATCATCCCGAAGCACAGAGGTTGCTGGTTCGATCCTGGTCAGGGCACATACAGGAACAGATCAATAATCCTGTCTCTCTCCTGCTCTCTCCCTCTCTCTAAAATCAATATTTAAAAATAAACTTTAAAATTGGGTAGAGCCTGCCTGACCAGGGGTGGCGCAGTGGATAGAGCATCGAACTGGGATGCAGAGGACCCAGGTTCGAGACCCCAAGGTCGCCAGCTTGAGCGCAGGCTCATCTGGTTTGAGCAAGGCTCACCAGCTTGGACCCAAGGTCGCTGGCTCAAGCAAGGGGTTACTTGGTCTGCTGTAGCCCCACGGTCAAGGCACATATGAGAAAGCAATCAATGAACAACTAAGGTGTTGCAATGAAAAACTAATGATTGATGCTTCTCATCTCTCTCCGTTCCTGTCTGTCCCTATCTGTGTCTCTGACTCTCTATGTCTCTGTGAAAAAAAATAAAAATAAAATTGGGTAGAGCCTGACCAGGTGGTGGCACAGTGGATAGGGTGTCAACCTGGGATATTGAAGACCCAGGTTTGAAACCCTGAGGTCGACGGCTTGAGCGTGGGCTCACCAGCTTGAGCGTGCAGTCGCTGACTTGAGCGTAAGATCATTGACATGACCCCATCATTGCTGGCTTGAAACCCAAGGTCGCTGGCTTGAGCTCAAGGTCGCTGGCTTGTGCTCAAGGTCACTGGCTTGAGCAAAGGGTCACTGACTTGGCTAGAGCCCCCTGGTCAAGGAATGTATGAGAAAGCAGTCAATGAACAACTAAAGTGCTGCTACTAGGAGTTGATACTTCTCAATCTCTCCTGTCTGTCCCTGTCTCTTGCGCAAAAACAAAACAAAACAAAACAAAAACGTGGGTAGTAAAAGGGGGAAGGGTAGAAGCTGAGGCATGCCTCCAATGGGTGTGTGACCTCAGTCCAACCACTTCTCTTCCTGAGTCTTGGAGTCTCATCCAGGTCATAAGGTCACTGAAAATGAAATGAAATCACTGCAGGAAGACTAGCCCAACAGTCAATTTCTATGTGACCAGGTTGTGACCTCATGGGGCTCTACACAGGTACAACCACCAGGGAGCTGCTCACCCCTATAAGGGGGCGTCCAAACATCCCACTCCCCCAACAGATCTGGGAGAGGCTCAGCCCTCAGCTGCAGGAAGCATGCAGGGAACTGGGACA
Source organism: Saccopteryx bilineata (assembly GCF_036850765.1). NCBI lineage: Eukaryota > Metazoa > Chordata > Mammalia > Chiroptera > Emballonuridae > Saccopteryx > Saccopteryx bilineata. The sequence continues at coordinate 213,126 of NC_089492.1, forward strand.
GACTGGAACAGGGCACGGAGGGCACATAGCCACCTCCAGGGGAGCCCAGGGACAGCATAGAGCAGGGGTCGCGAACCTGTGGCTTGCGAGCCAGGTGTGGCTCTTTGGATGGCTGCATCTGGCTCGCAGACAAATCTTTAATAAAAAAAATAATAATAACATTAAAAATATAAAACATTCTCATGTACTACAGTCCATTTCCTACCGCTCATGTTCATGGTTGCGGGTGGCTGGAGCCAATCACAGCTGTCCTCCAGGACACCAAATTTTATTGAATAATGCGTAACATACACGGGTCATTGTGAGGTCAGGAAGTAAACTTCCCTCCTTTTAATCAAATAGTCAGCTAGCTAATTGCAGAAACCCTTTTGACCCTTTTAAAAGAAAGAAAGATGAGTATCATACTTTTCAGCAGGAATGGACAGAGGAATTCGCCTTTGTGGAGAGAGCAGGTACTGCAGTGTGTCTAATATGCAATGATAAAATTGCATCGATAAGCCTGACCAGGCAGTGGAGCAGTGGATAGAGTGTCGGACTGGGATGTGGAAAAACCCAGGTTCAAGACCCTGAGGTTGCCAGCTTGAGCGCGTGCTCATCTGGCTTAAGCAAAAAGCTCACCAGCTTGGACCCAAGGTCGCTGGCTCGAGCAAGAGGATACTCGGTCTGCTGAAGGCCCACGGTCAAGGCACATATGAAAAAGCAATCAATGAACAATTAAGGTGTCGACACGAAAACTTGGAAGATTGATGCTTCTCATCTCTCTCCGTTCCGTCTGTCTGTCCCTAGCTCTCCCTCTCTTTGACTCTCTCTCTGTCCCTGTTAAAAAAAAAAAATTGCATCGATCAAATATAAAGCGGCACTTCTTGCCTGGCCTGTGGTGGCGCAGTGGATAAACCTTCAGTCTGGAATGCCAAGGTTGCTGGTTCGAAACCCTGGGCTTCCCTGGTCAAGGCACATACCACAAGCAAGCAATGAACAACTAGCCTGAAACAACTATGAGTTGTTACTTCCCATTCCATGCTCCCCTTTCTCTCCTGTCTCTGTAAAATCAATAAAGTATTTAAAAAATGAAAATAAAAAATAAGGCCCTGGCCTGTTGGCTCAGCGGTAGAGCGTCGGCCTGGCGTGCAGGGAACCCGGGTTCGATTCCCGGCCAGGGCACATGGGAGAGGCGCCCATTTGCTTCTCCACCCCCTTCCCTCCTTCCTCTCTGTCTCTCTCTTCCCCTCCCGCAGCCGAGGCTCCATTGGAGCAAAGATGGCCCGGGCGCTGGGGATGGCTCCTTGGCCTCTGCCCCAAGCGCTAGAGTGGCTCTGGTCCTGGCAGAGCAACGCCCCGGAGGGGCAGAGCATCGCCCCCTGGTGGGCAGAGCATCGCCCCGGTGGGCGTGCCGGGTGGATCCCGGTCGGGCGCATGCGGGAGTCTGTCTGACTGTCTCTCCCCGTTTCCAGCTTCAGAAAAATACAAAAAAAAAAAGAAAACATGTCAAGAGCTACTGTGCAGAGTACAAGCTAGTCAGCAGCAACTGTGTTTAGACCCAACAAGGTGACTGGAATTCAGCTAGCTTTGCTGGTGCTTTAGCAGTTGTGAGAAATGGAAAGCCATTCACAGATGGGGAGTATGCCAAAACATTCATGCTTAACGTTGCCAGTGAACTTTTTGACAACTTTTCGGATAAAGACAAGACAATCAAATGAATAAAAGACATGCCTCTGTCGGCAAGAACTGTTCACAATCGTACCATCATGATGGCAAATCAAATTGAGGCAACACAAGTGAAGGACATAAATGCAGCACCATTATTTTCTCTCACTTTGGATGAGTCAACAGATGTAAGCCATTTATCCCACTTCAGTGTGATTGCAAGGTATGCTGTCGGTGACACACTACGTGAGGAAAGTCTGCTGTTTTGCCTATGAAAGAGACAACAAGAGGGTAGGATTTATTCAAGTCTTTCACTGAGTTCGCTAAAGAAAAAAATCTACCAATGGATAAACTTATTTCGGTGTGTACTGATGGTGCTCCGTGCATGGTGGGGAAAAACAGAGGATTTGTAGCACTTCTTCATGAACATGAAAAGAAACACCCTAAGTTTTCACTGCATCTCACATCAGGAGGCGCTTTGTGCTCAGATGTGTGGCGAGCAGTTTGGTGAGGTGATGTCACTGGTCATTCGAGTGGTCAACTTTATTGTTGCCTGAGCTTTCAATGATCACCAGTTTAAAACACTGCTGGATGAAGTTGGGAATAATTATCCTGGTCTGCTTCTGCACAGCAATGTGCATTGGTTGTCAAGAGGGAAGGTGCTCAGCCGTTTCGCGGCTTGTCTGAGCAAAATCCAGACTTTTTTTGAAATGAAAAACGTTGAGCATCCTGAGTTAGCTAACACTGAGTGGCTCCTGAAGTTCTACTGTCTCATGGACATGACTGAACATCTGAACCAGCTCAATGTGAAACTGCAAGGTGTTGGAAATACAGTCTTATCCCTTCAACAAGCCGTGTTTGCATTTGAAAACAAGCTGGAACTCTTCATCGCCAACATTGAAACAGGTCGTTTACTACACTTTGAAAAACTGGGAGAGTTTAAAGATGCATGCACAGCAAGTGACCCTGCTCAACATCTTGATCTCCAGCAGCTAGTGGACTTCACATCTAATCTCCTGAAGTCATTCAAAGCGCGCTTTGGAGAATTTTGTGAGTGTATTTGTCTTTTTTCTTTTTTTTTTTTAATTCATTTTTAGAGAGGAGAGAGAAAGGGAGAGAGAGAGAGAGACAGAGAGGGAGAAAGAGGAGAGAGAGACAGAGAGAGAGAAGGGGGGAGGAGCTGGAAGCATCAACTCCTATATATGCCTTGACCAGGCAAGCCCAGGATTTCGAACCGGCGACCTCAGCATTTCCAGGTCGACGCTTTATCCACTGCGCCACCACAGGTCAGGCCACACTCATCTTTTTAAGTTCATCACACACAAGTGTGCAGTGGACAGCGCTGACCTGAGTTACATCCCCAGTGTCTCCATCAGAGATTTTGATCTACAAGCTGCTGACCTGAAGGCCTCAGACATGTGGGTAAATAAGTTCAAGTCACTGAATGATGATTTGGAAAGACTTGCATGACAGCAAGCAGAGTTGGCAAGCAAACACAAGTGGGGAAAAATGAAAAAACTTCAACCTGTGGACCAGCTGATTGTCAAAGCTTGGAACGCGCTTCCCATCACATAGCACACACTGCAGCGTGTAAGTATTGCTGTACTGACAATGTCTGGCTCTACATATGCATGTGAGCAGTCTTTCTCACATCTAAAGAACATTAAGATCAACCTATGATCACATTTAACAGATGGAAGTCTCAACGCCTGCATGAAGCTTAACCTCATCACTTATCAACCAGACTACAAAGCCATCAGCAAAATCATGCAGCACCAGGAGTTGCATTAATGGTAAGAAGTACTTTATTCATCACTGGTTAGCAACAGTATAACAACGTTATTAAAAAGAATTCAGAGACTTATTGTATTTTAAAAGTGTTAGTCTTACATAAAATGCACACGTTTACTTGTATTTAGTATTAAACATATTGTATGGCTCTCACAGAATTACATTTTAAAATATGTGGTGTTCATGGCTCTCTCAGCCAAAAAGGTTCCCAACCCCTGGCTTAGAGTTCACTAGCCCTATGGGGCACACTCAGACTGGCCCAGCCCCAACGACATGGGTGGGAGGGCCCAGATCCAGCTCTCAGCGGCCCTGTGGCTCAGATCTGATGTCCTGCTTGGGTCTCTGTTCAGGGATGTGCACAGGATCAGCCACAAGACTTAGATCATGAGCACCAAGCATGCATGCTGTGAGCGTGACCTCACATGGCCTCACTGTGCTCATCGGGACGGATGTCATTTGCTATAACCCAGGGATGCTGACTTGAGACAGGCCAGTGGCTTCAGCTCTCTGACCCTCTGACCCCAGAAGTTGATCTACTGACTCACTGCCAGGTGCCCAGAGCTATCCACAATTATTAATCCACAAGCAGTTTATGGTCTGAAACGACATTGCTCCTGAAGAGCCTCTCTTGTGAGCTAAGAGACAACAGGACAGCTGCAAGGAGTCAGCACACCAGATGCCCAGGAGTGACTCCCAAAATGGCCTGCAGAAACACCTAAAACCCGTGGGGCCTTTTGCTCATGCTGTCGCCCTCCCTAGATGGGCTTGATCTTGGCCCTTTTGAAAGTGTCACCAACTTGTGTTATAAGCCCTTGTAAGCCAAAACCAAGTAGCCAGAAAATTTGTCAAACCACATTCTTTAGGGGTTTTTTTTGTTTTTATTTATTTATTTATTTATTTTTACAGAGACAGAGAAAGAGTCAGAGAGAGGAATAGATAGGGACAGACAGACAGGAACGGAGAGATGAGAAGCATCAATCATCAGTTTTTTGTTGCAACACCTTAGTTGTTCATTGATTGCTTTCTCATATGTGCCTTGACCGTGGGGCTACAGCAGACCGAGTAACCCCTTGCTCGAGCCAGTGACCTTGGGTCCAAGCTGATGAGCTTTGCTCAAACCAGATGAGCCCTTGCTCAAGCTGGCAACCTCGGGGTCTCGAACCTTGGTCCTCCACATCCCAGTCTGATGCTCTATCCACTGCTCCACCGCCTGGTCAGGCCAATTTTAAAAAATCTTTATTTCTTTTTTTTTTAAATTTTATTTATTCATTTTTAGAGAGGAGAGAGAGAGAGAGAGAGAGAGAGAGAGAAACAGAGAGAGAGAAGGAGGGAGGAGCTGGAAGCATCAACTCCCATATGTGCCTTGACCAGGCAAGCCCAGGGTTTCGAACCGGCGATCTCAACATTTCCAGGTCGATGCTTTATCCACTGCGCCACCACAGGTCAGGCTTAAAAAATCTTTAAAAAAAAAAAAATGTACTGCGACCCTGGCCAGCTGGCTAAGTGGTAGAGCATCGCCTGGCATGCAGGAGTCCCGGGTTCGATTCCTGGCCAAGGCACACAGGAGAAGCGCCCATCTGCTTCTCTACCCCTCCCCCTCTCCTTCCTCTCTGTCTCTCTCTTCCCTTCCCGCTGTCAAGGCTCCATTGGAGCAAAGTTTGCCCAGGAACTGAGGATGGCTCCATGGCCTCCACCTCAAGCACTAGAATGGATCTGGTTGCAACAGAACAATGCCCCAGATGGGCAGAGCATCGCCCCCTGGTGGGCATGCCAGGTGGATCCTGGTCGGGTGCATGCGGGAGTCTGTCTGACTGCCTCCCTGTTTACAACTTCAGAAAAATACAAAAAAAAAATGTACTGCCCACCCTGGCCAAGGTTGAAGGTTCAGTCCTTGGTCAGGACATATACAAAAATCAACCAATGAACACACAAATAAATGAAACAAGTGGATGTTTCTCTATCTCCCCCTTCCTCTCTAAAATCAATTTTAAAATTATTAAAAAAGAAAGTACCTCCTCCAAGAAAAACACATATAAATGAAAAATAGGGTGGAAATAGCAAAAAAGGCCTAGGGACTGTGGCCAGGTGGCTCGGTAGATAGAGTTGTCCTGGCACATCAAGGTCGTGGGTTTGATCCCGGCCAAGGTTCATACAAGAAGCAACCGGTAAGTACACAACTGCACTAAATGGAACAACGAATTGATGCTTCTCTCTCTATCCCTTGCCCTCCCTCTCTCTCCTCTCTCTTAAAATTGATGAAAAAGCCTGACCAGGCATTGGCGCAATGGATAGAGTGTCGGACTGGGATGTGGGGGACCCAGGTTCGAGACCCTGAGGTCACCAGCTTGAGTGTGGGCTCATCTGGTTTGAGCAAAAGCTCACCAGCTTGGACCCAAGGTCGCTGGCTCGAGCAAGGGGTTACTCGCTCTGCTGAAGGCCCGCGGTCAAGGCACATATGAGAAAGTAATCAATGAACAACTAAGGTGTTGCAAAGAAAAACTGATGATTGATGCTTCTCATCTCTCTTCATTCCTGTCTGTCTATCCCTGTCTATCCCTCTCTTGACTCTCTCTCTGTCCCTGTAAAAAAAAAAAAAAAAAAAAAAAAAAAAGAAAGAAAGAATTGATGAAAAATTAAAAAAAAAAAGATGGAATCAAATGTCTTCACTTGCCTGACCAGGTGGTGGCGCAGTGGATAGAGTGTCGGACTGGGATGCTGGGGACTCAGGTTCAAGACCCCAAGGTCACCAGTTTGAGCGCAGGCTCATCTGGTTTGAGCAAAGCTCACCAGCGTGGACCCAAGGTTGCTGGCTCGACCAAGAGGTTACTTTGGCCTGACCTGTGGTGGCGCAGTGGATAAAGCGTCGACCTGGAAATGCTGAGGTCGCCGGTTTGAAACCCTGGGCTTGCCTGGTCAAGACACATATGGGAGTTGATGCTTCCTGCTCCTCCCCCCTTCTTTCTCTCCCCTCTCTCTCTCCTTTCTAAAATGAATCAAAAAAAAAAAAAAGAGTTTCACAATATTTTGCATCCCTACTTTCAGAACTTCACGTTTCGGCCACTCCAAGGTCTGCTGAAGGCTCGCGGTCAAGGCACATATGAGAAAGCAATCAATGAACAACTAAGGTGTTGCAATGCACAACAAAAAACTAATGATTGATGCTTCTCGTCTCTCCATTCCTGTCTGTCTGTCCCTATCTGTCCCTCTCTCTGTCTCTCTCTCTGTCTCTAAAAATAAATAAATAAATAAAAGAAGATGAAAGAAAACATAATCTCAACAAGAAAATAAACTCAATACTGGGAACAAAATTTTTGTTGCATCCACAAAAACACTTGTTCTTACCTAACTCGAGTGTGCTGATCTCAAATCTGTCATCAGTTTTTCTCTGTAAGCTACAGTTTTTTTGCAATTCAAGATTTTAGCTTTTCATCTTATTGTAAAATTTTCAACATTTAGTTTAACATAATGAAGTAGAATGTCTTCTTGGGCATCATCTTTGTGAAAATATAATTTATATAATGCAGTAAATACACTAATACACTAAAAAATATGATTGCATCAGAATTTGTCTACAATTTAGAAATAGAACATATTAAAACACTTATTTTAATCATAAAATGTACGCAAAACTTATTTAAATTCTATTCAGGCAAAAATGTGCATTTGTATATCTTGCGTTTGTGTACTTGTTGAGGACAATCTCATTTGATGCTCCAGCAGTAGTCTGCTCATCACTAACAGCTCCAAGATCCTGTCTTGATTAACTACAGGTTCATTCACAATATTTTGCATCCCTACTTTCAGAACTTCACGTTTTGGCCACTCCTTCTATGTCCAGTGTTTCTCCCGAGCTCAGCTGTCCCATAAACACAGAAATCAAGGATACTTTGTGAAACCTCTCTGTTGTCCTAGCAGGAAATGTACCATTTTAAGATCCACATAAATGATCCAGTTATGCTCCTCATACTTCAGTAAGTCGAGGACAATTTCTATGTCATTAATTATAATCTTCTCGCAGATGAGTTGAATAACCAATTGGAACCACTGCATAAACATTACCATTGTGTAGGAGAACACATTTCAGACCCTGTTTAGAGCTGTCAAGAAATAGCCACCATTCTGTTGGACTGTAAGTGGTAACACCTAGCTGGTTGAGAAGACTATTGATATCATGACAGTAAACAAAGTGTTTATCTTCGGAAAAAATGTCCACAAAAATTTCTTCGCACTTCCTGAAATGGGATACTTTAGCTGACCAGTGAAGTACATTCTTTTCTCAAAGCCTGGAGGCTAATAACTCAGCTGCTTTCTTTGATAGGCCCAAATCTCTTACTAAATCATTCAATTCGGGTTGGCTAAGCTGCTGAGGGGTTAATGACTGCTTGACATCAGAAGAAGACCCTTCAGATTCTACAACCATTTCCTCATACGTCTTATCAAAATACACTTGATCACCATGTTCACTTTCTTCATCCTTAGAAGAAATATAACCATTGAAAACTGGAACTGGGAGTGTCTCAGAGTGTGGGATAGGTCATATTGTTGAACGAATATTTGGATATGTGATCATATGCCGTTTTTTTCTTGCCCTTTGTATGGATCAGACAGAAATAACAGTCACTGCTGTGGTCCTTAGGTTCACGCCAAACTATGGGAATACCAAAAGGTATTTGTCCAGTCACGAAGCATTTCCTCGCAATTTTTTTTTTTTTTTTTTTTGTATTTTTCTGAAGCTAGAAACGGGGAGAGACAGTCAGACAGACTCCCGCATGCGCCCGACCGGGATCCACCCGGCACGCCCACCAGGGGACGATTATCTGCCCATCCTGGGCGTCACTATGCTGCAACCAGAGCCGCTCCAGCGCCTGAGGCAGAGGCCACAGATCCATCCCCAGCGCCCAGGCCATCCTTGCTCCAATGGAGCCTCGGCTGTGGGAGGGGAAGAGAGAGACAGAGAGGAAGGAGAGGGGGAGGGGTGGAGAAGCAGACGGGCGCTTCTCCTGTGTGCCCTGGCCGGGAATCGAACCCGGGACCTTTGCACGCCAGGCCGACGCTCTACCACTGAGCCAATCGGCCAGGGCATTTCCTCACAATTATGACATACAATATGAGGAGCCCAATTCTTGTCTTGATTGCCAATGAGAACTTGAAAATAGGCAATATATGCACGTGTCACAAATGATGAAATCTCACGCCTTTGACGTTGAAATGTGTAACAGCCACATATATAACAGAAGGTGTCAGGACTATTCTTATATTTACGCCTACTCAAAGAAACCACGATTCAATCTTAAAATAAGAGGGTATTTTAACCAGATAATAATTTTTTACATTTAAAAACAACTACAATTATGTAAAAGTGATGTTTGTAAAACATTAATTGCCTTGTGGTTATGTTCAATCCAAGAGTCATTGCCCTTGAACTCCAATTTAAAAACCAACAAGCCTGACCTGTGGTGGCCCAGTGAATAAAGCGCTGACCTGGAAATGCTGAGGTCGCCGGTTCGAAACCCTGGGCTTGCCTGGTCAAGGCACATATGGGAGTTGATGCTTCCAGCTCCTCCCCCTTCTCTCTCTCTGTCTCTCCTCTCCCTCTCTCCTCTCTCTCTCTCTCCCTCTCCTCTCTAAAAAATTGAATAAATAAAAAAATAAATAAATAAAAACCAACAAGCCTGACCAGGCAGTGGCGCAGTGGATAGAGCATCGGACTGGGATGCAGAAGACCCAGGTTCGAGACCCTGAGGCCACTAGCTTGAGCGTGGGCTCATCTGGTTTGAGCAAAAGTTCACCAGCTTGGACCCAAGGTCGCTGGCTCGAGCAAGGGGTTACTCGGTCTTCTGAAGGCCCACGGTCAAGGCACATATGAGAAAGCAATCAATGAACAACTAAGGTGTCACAATGCACAACGAGAAACTAATTCTCTCCATTCCTGTCTGTTTGTCCCTATCTATCCCTCTCTCTGACTCTCTGTCTCCATAAATAAATAAATAAATAAATAAATAAATAAATACCAGTGCATGCCATTAACTGTAACAAAAAGAAATTAAAACTGCATAAAAATTAGAGCATGCACCAAAAAACAGATTTCAGATTTGGAATCAGCGATGCAAAGATATATAGAAACAGTTCTAAAACCTCATGCAACAGAAAATGAAAGAAAAAAAACTGTTTCCCAGTGTATTGGTTCCTTGAAAACACTAATAACACAAATATCTGGTAAGTCCAATATGGGGCCCTGGAGTAGGGGTGCCACAGAAAAGAGAAGGAAAAGGAAATACTATTAAGAACGGAAAAGCGAGGCTCTGTGCAGCTGGTTCAGTGGACAGAGCCCGGCCCAGTGTATGGGCGTCCCAGGCTTGATTCCCGGTCAGGGCACACAGGAGAAGTGACCATCTGTTCTCTTCCCCTCTCTCTCCCTTCGCTCCCTCTTCCAGTCTTGTAGCCAGTGGCTCGGCTGGTTTGAGCGTAGGCCTCTGGGCACTGAGGATACCTTGGTTGCTCCAAGCATGTCATCCTCATGTGCTAAAAATAACTTGGTTGTGAACATCAGCCCCACACAGGGTTGTCAGGTGGATCCTGGTTGGGGCGCTTGGGAGAGTCTGTCTCACTATCTCCCCTCCTGTTACTTAAAAACAAAAAGAACAGAAAACTGGGTGCTCTCCCTCCTGGGAGCACCTCGCACCTTTCCCGTCTCCTCCTTCTTCCTCCCAGGTGCGTTTACCTTGACCCTTCTCTCGCCTAAGCTCCAAGATTACTTCTTTTGCCTTTATAACTGTTTCTTGAGCCCATTTCTTCTACCTCTGTGACTTGCTAAAATAAACCTTCTCTTATAGGTTGAAAAAAAAATAACAGAAAAGGTGAATAAGTACATACCACACACACAGCGATGGTTCTGATTGTGGCCAAAGACCTCAGGTCCCAAGCATTCAAGTCTGTTTCTTTAACAATGGGGAGAAAAATCCAAGCCCTATAGACTGGAAAAGAATAGACAAAATTACCATTATTTGAGAATGATTAAGATCATCTACAGAGAAAATCCAAGAGTATCAACACACTGTTGGAATAATGAGTTTGACAGGACTGCCATATGTGAGGTCAGTACAGAGTAATTAGTACCATTTTCTTATACTTGCAATCAGCAACCAAAAACAGGCACTCATTCTTGGCCTTTAGTGGTGTAGTGGATAAGGCATCAGCCTGGAAGGCTGAGGTCACTGGTTCCAGACCTTCAGCTTGCCGGGTCACATTTGAGAAGCAATGGCATGCAAGCTGACGCTTCCTGCCCCCCCCCCACCTTTCTCTTTCTCTCCTCTCTCTAAAAAAATAAATACACAAATAAATTCTTAAAAAAAAGAAAGAAAAGAAACTGTTCAATAAACATCTGAAAATATTTTCAATGTCAATAAGAATGAGTGAAGGCCCTGGCTAGTTGGCTCAGTAGTAGAGCGTCGGCCTGGCGTGCAGGAGTCCCGGGTTCGATTCCCAGCCAGGGCACACAGGAGAAGTGTTCATCTGCTTCTCCACCCCTCCCCCTCTCCTTCCTCTCTGTCTCTCTCTTCCCCTCCCACAGCCAAGGCTCCATTGGAGCAAAGTTGGCCCGGGCGCTGAGGATGGCTCTGTGGCCTCTGCCTCAGGCGCTAGAATGGCTCTGATTGTGGCAAAGAGATGCCCCGGATGGGCAGAGCATCGCCCCCTGGTGGGCATGCCAGGTAGATCCCAGTCGGACGCATGCGGGAGTCTGTCTGACTGCCTCCCCATTTCCAACTTCAGGAAAAAAAAAAAAAAGAATGAGTGAAATATAAAACCAGACTTTACTCCCCATAGATTGAAGAAATAAGAGTAGAACAAAAGTAGGTTTACAGTTATTTACATGGAAAATAATACAAGAGTCCGATCTGTGGTGACACAGTAGACAAGAGCGTTGATCTGGTAGGCTAAGTCCCAGGTTCAAAACCCTAAGGTCGCCAGCTTGAGCGCCAGCTCATCAGCTTCAGCACAGGGTTACTAGCTTGAATGTGGGATCACTGAAATGATCCCATGGTGGCTGATTTGATCCCATTCTCATGGTTTCTGACTTGAGCCCCCCAGTCAAGGCGGGTGCCAGAAGCAAACAACGAACAACTAAGGTGCCGCAACTACATCAATGCTTCTCATCTCTCCCCTTCCTGTCTCTCTCACTGCCTAAAAAAAAAAAAGGGTGGGGGACTGGCTTATGGTGGACCTGGGATGCCGAGGTTACAGGTTCAAGGTACTGGGCTTGCCGGGTCAAGGCACAGAGGACAAGCAACAGGAAGCAACGAACAAGTCGAGTGAAGCAACTATCCTCGCTCCCTGCCCCTCTCTCCTATCGCATAAAAATCAATAAAAAAAAAAAAAATTAAAGGGGGGGGCGCTTGATGTTCCTGTCAATACATAAAACAATCTTTTGCCTGGCCTGTGGGGGCACAGTGGAAAAGCGTCCACCTGGAATGCTGAGGTTCCAGGTTCAAAACCCTGGGCTCGTCGATCAAGACACAAGCGAGAAGCAACCGATGAACAGGTTAGAGTGAAACGACTATCAGTTGATAATTCTCGTGCGCCCCCTCCTCTAATATCAACGATAAAAATTAGGGGCTGCCTAAGGAAGCCAATGCCCTGGGATGCTGGGTCTCTGAGTAATTTCACTTTCAGAGTATTATTTTTCAAAAGGGGCGGGCTTGAATAAACGTGGCTCAGTCATGGGCGTTTGCTAATTCCTTCTGTATTTTCTCAGCCGGTGGCCGGGGGAACTCGGGGGCCGGAGGAGGCGGGCGACCGCTCGGGGGCCGGGGGAGCTCGGGAGCCGGGGGTCTGCTCGGGGGCCGGGGGCAGGGGGAGCTCGGGGGCCGGGGGAGGCGGGAGTCCGCTCGGAGGCCGGGGGAGGCGGGCGTCCGCTCGGAGGCCGGGGGCAGGGGGAGCTCGGGAGCCGGGGGAGGTAGGCGTCCGCTCGGGGGCCGGGGGCAGGGGGAGCTCGGGGGCCGGGGGAGGCGGGCGTCCGCTTGGGCGCCAGGGGCAGGGGGAGCTCGGGGGCCGGGGGAGGCGGGCGTCCGCTCGGGGGCCGGGGGCAGGGGGAGCTCGGGGGCCGGGGGAGGCGGCCGTCCGCTCGGGGGCCGGGGGCAGGGGGAGCTCGGGGGCCGGGGGAGCTCGGGAGCCGGGGGAGGTAGGCGTCTGCTCGGGGGCCGGGGGCAGGGGGAGCTCGGGGGCCGGGGGCGATGAACAGAAAGTGTGTTGGCGTCGACTGCCCGGAGCTGCAGGCCCAGTGAGGAAGGCAATGCGGAGCCCCGGTGCCAGGAGGACCCGGGCGGAGCCGGGAAGCTTCGGAAGGGAAAGGACAGCGCGGGCCTGGGTCTCCGACAGGCCCGCGGGGCGACCTGGGGGGAGTCAGGCGGGGAGCCGCCGGGCCAGGGCAGGAGGCTGGCTCGGGTTTGGAGCCTTCCAGGGGCCCCGGGCTGGAGGTGCGGCCTACCGCGAGGTTCGCGCCCCTGCCCCTCCCAGCTCGGCCCCGCCCACACTCACCGCAGAGGCGCAGAGAACCCGCTGCCGGGCCAGGCCCCGCCTGCCCCGTCCACCCCGCCAATCGAAACCAACCGGAAGTAACTTAAACCACGCCCCTCGAGTCCTGTCCGCTCTGCGAAACAGTCCTACGTCTTGTTGGCCCGACTTGCCAGGAACGGGGCCACCAGGTGGCAGCCGAGGCAAGACTGAGGGTTTAGTGACCAATTTCGATGATTAACAGATTACAGTACTTTTTGTACCTGCTTTAAAATTTATTTTTTAGAGAGGAAGGGACAAACATCAATTTGTTGTTCCTTATTTCATTTGGTTGATACTTGCATGTGCCCTGACCAGGGATCGAACCTTCAACCTTGTCATATCTGGATGACAGTTTGAGCTAGCTGGCCAGGTCAGTCATTCTTATTCAGTGAAAATTCTTCTCTAGTGAACTGCTGAAAGAACTAAAACCAAGAAAAAAGTAGGCTTTCTTTTGCAGAAAACCACACCATTCACCAGGGCCATGTGACCACCAGGAAGTGAAGGGGATGCTCACTAGTCAAAGCTGTTTTAGAGTTTAATCCTGTCCTTAGTCCCAACCCTGTAAATGGGCCCAGAATCCACACTAAACAAAGGGCCTCCTCAGGCACTCAACTGCTTCTGCAGTACCCCCCTCCCATGGCCAGTCTCTTGGCAAAGGCCCCGGCCACTCTAGCAAAAGGATACAGTAATGCTGAGGCAGGTTTCCGTCCAGGTGACCAGGATTAATGTTCTTTTCTCCAGAAACATTGCCCTCCTGCCTTCTCTGCCCATGAGATCCTAAACCTGCTGCGGTCACTGCACAGGTGCGGTGAATGGCCAGCGGCAGGTGGGGCAAAAGAAAGCAAGGCTGAGCACTAGAAATGAGGTTAACACTGAAGACAGGCTGGCCTGTGACAGCGGAGGCACAGCACAGCCTCATGAACAGCTCTGAGGTGACCAGCTCTCACACTAACTCAGGCAGGTGACCACAGAGACTACCAGCCAGTGCCTTCTAGCCGGCAGGGAACCGCCTAATTTGCCTGTGCCCTGCTGCACCTTCCACTTGCTCACAAGGACACCAGTCAGCTGAGGGTTCTTTGGAGTATGCCCTAGTCCTGACTGACAGGCCTCCACTTTCATATTGGTGTCTACTCAACAGCACCTTCTCTGGTTCTATCATCTTTGACTAAACTGTCACAAACTGGGACAAGGTACCATCAGCTGTGGACCAATGGGAAACCCCTTTTTTCTAAGAACCTCCCAGCCCTCTCATCACAGGAGTTCCCCTGCTGTCCAATGCATGGCTTCAGACCACCACCCACCAAAAAGCATCCACACCCACAACCCTCACCTAGATTCTCCCAGTGCTCAAAACAAGTTCATTAACACAAGTGGACTTCCCTGCTTTGTGTAGAACCCCGTGTTCCCGGTGTTAGTAGGGTACCAAGAACCCAGGCGATGGAACCTAGGCCCACTTCCTTCTCCAGAGCTGCCTCTACTTATTGCTCCTCCCTGCAGGACCATTACTTTTTTTTTTCCCCCACGTGAAAGACTAAGACAGGAAGGGAGATAAGAAGCATCAACTTGGTTGTAGCAGCACTTTAGTTGTTCATTGATTGCTTTCTGATACATGCCTTGACCAGGGGGTCAAGCCAAACTAGTAACCCCTTGCTCAAGCCAGCAACCATGGAGTCAAGTCTATGATCTCACACTCGAACTGATGACACTGCGTTCAGCCAGCGACCTCAGGGTTTCGAACCTGGGCCTTCAGTGTCCTAGGTGCGAGCTTTACCCACTGCATCACCACCTGGTCAGGCCAGACCCTTCCCTCTTAAAACCACAGGCTGGGCCTGACCTGTGGTGGCGCAGTGGGATAAAGCATCGACCTGGAACACTGAGGTCGCCGGTTGGAAATCTTGGGCTTGCCTGGTCGAGGCACATATGGGAGTTGATGCTTCCTGCTCCTCCCCCTTCTCTCTCTGTCTCTCTCTCTCACTCCTCTCTCTCTAAAAAAAAAATCAATAAATAAAATATAAAAAACAAAACAAAAAAAAAAACCACAGGCTGGAACAGCTTAGAGGCAGGAGGACAAGCTTTATTGAACCCCCAACCCTAGTTCTCTTTCTCTTGCACAGTCTTGGTTCCCCGCAGACGCCCAGTCCGACGGGCAGCAATGAGACCCACTTTGCGGCCAGCAGGGGCATCTCTGCGGATGGTGGAGGGTTTGCCAATGTGCTGGTGGTTGCCACCTCCAAACGGATGCTCCACAGGCTGCAAGCAGAGAAATAGTGTTAATGTTGAAGCGACCCCAAACCTAGCACAGGTCTGTGCCTGTGAACCATCACCAACAGGGTCACACCACATCCCTCAACAGAGGGAAGGAGACATTCCAGGAAGGGACCTGGCCAACCATCCTCAGTCCCTGTACCCTGAACACCCCACTGCCTATTTCGGGGGCACTTACATTCATGGCCACACCACGCACACGTGGCCAGCAATTCCTCTTTGCCTTATACTTGTGGTAGGCACGGCCAGCCTTCAGGATGGGCTTGTCAATGCGGCCACCTCCAGCCACCACACCTATGGGGAGATCAGGCACTTCAGAAAAATAAGCCACACCCTCCCATCAGACAAAATATCTGCTACTGAGTCTTTATCAGCACCTCACCCACTGCACTGACCACCTTCTTTCTGTCCTGTCACATGTCACCATGAGGTTCACAGAAGCCCCACTAACACTTGGCCACCACCATCCAGCAGGAAGACCCTTTGCAGTCTGTCAACTGACAACAAGTTTCTTCAGGCTCCACAGGGTGCCAAGCGAGACCTTTGCCCACATCGTCTGGAACACCTACCCCAATACAAGGTCCTCTGGGAAGCCCTCACCCTCCACCGTGGCTGACACTGGGCAGGTCACTCAACCTCCGAACCCCAACCCCAACATGACAGCTGACCCACTCTACCACATCTCAGCCAGTTTGCTCATTCTGTGAACCCTGCTCCCTTAAGTTCCCCCGGCCCACCCATGCAGGACGCGGTTTATCAAATGCATTGAAGGTGTTGCCAAAACAGCACAGCGAACAAACCTGGATGCAAATCCTTCCTAATGCACTTACTGGGTGAGTTTTAGGGGAAATCACACATTTCTGACAAGGCTGTTAACAGATGAATGTAAGGACAAAAATCACACAAGTCCAAGTTTTGCAAAAATACAGACAAGTCCTAGTCAGTTAAACCTAGTCTCCTTCAACTCCCAACCAGCAGTGGGGTAGGTGCCACCGTGCCCACTTTACAAATATTACAACACAAGAGACTACCTACGTGCTCAAGCTTAGAAAGACTACCCGTTAGTGGAGTGGGCAGCTGGGTTCTATGGCCCAGATCTACCTGCTAGCTGTTCACCGGGGAGCCACAGCATTCAACTGCTGCCTGCCACTCACCAACCACAGCTCTGTTGGCCGAGGAAATGACCTTCTTGGAGCCAGAGGGTAGCTTCACTCGGGTCTTTTTGGTCTCGGGGTTGTGGGAGATGACGGTGGCATAGTTCCCGGAGGCTCGGGCCAGCTTGCCCCGGTCACCAGGCTTCTCCTCCAAACAACACACGATGGTGCCCTCGGGCATGGTGCCCACGGGGAGTACATTGCCAATGTTCAGCTGAGCTACAAGGCAAAGGAACACGAGGCAGGGAGCATGGTAAGATCGGTGTCTTAACGACTGATAGAGGCAATCCGAGTCCACTCCCTCCACCCAGCATCCCTAAAAAAACCCAGTGCAATACTCCACTGGTCTCCTCCCTTCTCCAGAAACCCCAATGGCTACATCCGGCGCAGCAGGACTGACCAGCTGAGGTGTCTTCCTGGACCCCGTCCACCCACAGCAGGCGCGACACTTACCCTTCTTGCCACAGTACACGAACTGGCCCGTGTGGATGCCTTCGGCGGCGATGAACAGCTCCGTCCGCTTCTTAAAGCGATACGGGTCCCGGAAGACCACCTTGGCGAGGGGAGCGCCGCGGCCGGGGTCGTGAATGATGTCCTGCGGGGCGAGGAGGCGTAAGCGCGGGGTCCCGGGGTGGCGCCGCGTGCCCCCACCCGCCCCGACCGGCGCCCCGGACCTTCACAATGCCTTTGATGTAGCCGTGCCTCTCCGCGAAGTCCACGGCGCGCAGGCGCGCGGCGCCCTTGCGGTGTTTCACGTGCGCGCGAAACACGGAGCCGGCGCCCTTCCTCTGCCCACGAATCACGCGGCCCATGGCGGCAGTCTGGAGGAAGCCCACAATCAGCGACCGGGCGGACTAGGCACTTCCGCCACCCGGCTTCAGGCTGCCCTTTCCCCAGGCTCGTCTCTCCAGTCTCCAACCCCGCCACTCCCCCATCCCAGGCCGTGCACTGCGGCATCCTCTCAGCAGCCGGCCTGGGTCCTCCGCGGGCCCCAGGGCGGCGGATGGTGGTGGATGGCGGTGGATGACACGAGAGTCGCCTGGCTAGAAACATAGCCTACCTGCTGCCCAGCGCGGCCGAAAGAGGTTCCGCGGTCCCTGCGAGTTACTTTATCTTCCGGGGCGGGGTCGAAAGCCACTTTAACTTCCGGGTAGGCACCGCGACCGCGGCACACGGCACGCCGGGAATTGTAGGCCTACCTCGCCTCTCCTGTCCTAGGGGTTTTTGTTTTTGTTTTTAAATTAATTTTTATTAGAAAGAGAGGGGAGAGAGAGAGAGGAAAGAGACAGAGAGAACAGGGGGAGGAGCAGGAAGCATCAACTCCCATATGTGCCTTGACCAGGCAAGCCTGGGGTTTCGAACTGGCGACCTCAGCATTCCAGGTCCACACTTTATCCACTGTGCCCCCACAGGTCAGGCTGTCCTAGGGGTTTTTGCGCAGGCGCATAGTATGGCCAGGCCGGGGTTCCCAGACGTCTGATTCTGGCCGCTTATTATTCAACCACTGTGGGGTCGTCCTGCGTGCGGGGCGGGAGGAGGATAGAGAGGCGCCCAATCCTCATGAAGATCTCCCGGATTACTCCCCTCCCTTGGGGAGTGTGGGCACTGGGAATCCAGCAGTGACTTCACTGACAACGACCGTGAATCCAGAGCTGACATTCAGAACTTGAATGTCTAACATGGCTTCCTTCCCTCTTGCACCGACAACAGGGTTTGTGGTTGCAGGAAGCCTTTGTGTGTGAAGACATGCACTCAGTTGGTTAGAGTGTCCTCCGGACATACCAGGGTTGCAGGTACCATCCCTGGTCAGAGCACATATAAGAATCAACCAGCCTGACCAGGTGGTGGCGCAGTGGATAGAGCATCCGGCTGGGATGCGAGGACCCAGGTTCGAGACACCCCCCCACGTCGCCAATTTGAGCGTCAGCTTGGACCCAAATCGCTGGCTTGAGCAAGGGGTTACACCGTCTGCTGTAGCCCCAAGGTCAAGGCACATATGAGAAAGCAATCAATGAACAACTAAGGTGTCGCAAAGAAAAACTGATGCTTCTCATCTCTCTCCGTTCCTGGCTGTCTGTCCCTATTTGTCCCTCTCTCTGTTTGTCCCTCTCTCTCTTTGACTCTCTCTGTCTCTGTAAAAAAAAAAAAAAAATCAACCAAATAATGCATAAATAAGTGGAACAACAAATCGATCTCTCTCTCTCTCAAATCAATAAATTAAAAAAAAAATTAAGCCTGACCTGTGGTGGCGCAGTGGATAAAGCGTCAAGCTGAAACACTGAAGGTTACCAGTTTGAATCCCTGGGCTTGCCCTGTCAAAGCACATATAGGAAGCAACTACCACTAGTAGATGCTCCCTCCCCCTTTTTTCACTCTCCCTGTCTTTCTCTCTCTCTCTTTTCCCCTCTCCAAAAATCAACCAATAAAAAAAAAATTAGGTTTTCTCCTAAAGAATGGGTCTGCCTAGCCCCCTACCAGCAGGCTCTGTACAAGGATGTGATGCTGGAGATGAATGTGAATATGGCCTCACTGGGTGAAGGCCCGTTGATACCGGGGCTGAGCTCAACAGAATCTTACGTCTTCCAGGAGACCTATGGGGAGTTGGTTCCTTTCCAAATGTGAAGTCCGATGTGTCTGGAGGGAAAACTGGAAGGCCCTTCTTCTTCCCATAGCCACACAGTTGCCCTGCTCCGGGGAAAGCAGGTGTTCTCAAGGCCTCCAGCCAGACACTTGGGCGTCCTTCCCCACTCCTGCTCTCTAACTCATGCTACTCTCCCTGCATGTAGGCTTTCTTGTTGCCAAACCAGTGTTGATCTCCCTCTTGGAACAAGGGGAGGAGTCAAGGGCCTTGATTCTGCCTATGACTTCATTATGCAGAAACCGAGGCCAGTTCCTGCCCAGGTGAGTGCAGGGCACAGGGAAGACTGGCCTTTCACAGCTCCTTGCAGGCCCCTGGCTGCTCATGCTATACATTTAGCTCCTCACAGCAGGGACAGATTTCCTACTAAATGCTTTGCTTATAGTCCAAGGTCACACAGGACTAACCTGTGCAAGGAATTCAAGTGCATGAGTGTCCATCCTGGTGCCTCAAGGTTTCAGGACAGGTCTGAGGACAGCAGGTGTGTGAGGCATGCCAGGTGCTGAGCTTAGGGCTGCAGAGACTGCAGAAAGGGAGGGGAGGAAGCCTCCAGCCCACTAGGCCTGCAAAAGCAGGACCCGGATATGTTGCTGACTGAATGCACTTTGGGTGAGAGAAGAGGAAAGGCATCTCACAAGTCTTGCCCTGGCACCCACCCTGCCCCACAGTCCTTGGGCCTAGCTGGTGCCCAAGGCACCAGCCTTGGGGGAATACCCCACCTTCCATGGTGCTTAAGCTCTTATTAACCTCCCCTTTTCTTCCTCTTTGTCACCGAAAGCCTTTTTTTTTTTTAAACTTCTCGCTAGAAATTCTAAAACTTCTCTACTTTCTCTGACGTAAAGATTCTGTCTTCAAATCATTGACTTCCTTTTGTGAGTAGAGAGGTCAGAACTTCCTTCTGTGTTCTGTTCATTCTTCCAGATTCCAGGATGAAGGCTGGGCTTGAAGAGTGTTCTCCCAAGAGAGTATCCTTTAGGGCAGGTAGGACTGTGGGGCACTTGCCCAAGGGTAACCTCAAGTTACTTGAACTGAATGGCAAGTCCTGAGAATGGGTCCAAAAAGCAAACCCTCCAGCCCTTGGGAGGCATCCCCGGGTATCGGGCAGCAAGAATGGCTGGGCTCAGGCCCTGTGGACATTTATTGGGTGTGCTTGCGATTAGGCCCTCAGGTATAGCTGGTGCTGCTCAGGCACCAGGTCACCTATGCTGGGGCCACGCCCTACCAGTGCATGAATATTCCCAGGCAGGCAAATTCACCCTCCACCAGCACCTGGCATCCACAACTGGGAGGGGCCATACTGGTGTATATGGTGTGAGCAGTGCTCCATCCTCAGGTCCGCGCTACTCAAACACCACAGGATGCATGCCACAAAGAGCCCCTGAAAGGCCGGCAGGTGTCAGGGCACCCAGCCCAGCACAGCACAGTGTTCCCAGGCAGGGGAGAGGCCACATCAGTGATTGGGGTGCAGAAAGTCCTTCAAGCACAACTTCCTGCTCCTCCTGCACCAGAGGCTTCAACAATGGCCATAAGCCCTTTGTGTGCAGGAAATGTGGCAAAGCCTTAGGTCCGAAGTCCAACCTCATGCTGCACAGAAGACTCACACCGAGGAGACGTCCTTCTCCTGCGGGTCTGATGAGCCCGCGCTCAAGCTGGCGACCTCGGGATTTTGAACCTGGGTCCTCCGCATCCCAGTCCAATGCGCTATCCACTGTGCCACCGCTTTTTTTTTTTTTTTTTTTTTTTTTTTTTTAGAGAGGAGAGAGAGAGAGACAGAGAGAGAGGAGAGAGAGACAGGAGGGAGGAGCTGGAAGCATCAACTCCCATATGTGCCTTGACCAGGCAAGCCCAGGGTTTCGAACCGGCGACCTCAGCATTTCCAGGTCGACGCTTTATCCACTGCGCCACCACAGGTCAGGCCTCAATTGGAAGGCTTTTAAAAGCTTAGGCTTCCCTGAGACTTCTGCCTGTGGAAAGGAATCAGCAACTGATTGATTTTTTTTTATTTTAAAATCTTATTTATTGATTTTAGTGAGAAAGGAAGGGAGAAAGGAAAGACAGCAACATCGACCCATTCCTCTATGTGCCCCAACCAGGGATTGAACCAGATACCTCTGTATTTTGAGATGATGTTTTAACCAACAGAGCTGTCCAGCAGGTGATATATATATATATATATATAATATATAATATATATAAATATTGTGTGTGTGTGAGAGAGAGAGAGACAAACAGGGACAGACAGAGACAGGAAGGGAGATGACAAGCATCAACTCATAGTTGCAGCACCTTAGTTGTTCATTGATTGCTTTCTAATATGTGCCTTGATTAAGGGGCTCTAGCTGAGCCAGTGACCCCCTTGCTCAAGCCAGTGACCTTTGGGCTCAGGCCAGCGATCATAGGGTCATATCTATGATCTCACGCTCAAGCTGGCAACCCTGTGCTCAAGCTGGTGAACCCGTGCTCAGCCTGCAACATCAGGGGGGTTTTTTTTGTTTGTTTTTTTGTTTTTAATTTTTTTTTCTTTTTTGCATTTTTCCGAAGCTGGAAACTGGGAGGCAGTCAGACAGACTCCCGCATGCACCCAACCGAGATCCACCCGGCATGCCCACCAGGGGGCGATGCTCTGCTGCAATCAGAGCCATCCTAGCGCCCGAGGCAGAGGCCACAGAGCCATCCTCAGCGCCCGGGCCATCTTTTCTCCAATGGAGCCTCAGCTGCGGGAGGGGAAGAGAGAGACAGAGAGGAAGGAGAGGGAGAGGGGTGGAGAAGCAGATGGGCGCTTCTCCTGTGTGCTCTGGCTGGGAATCGAACCCGGGACTCCTGCACACCAGGCCGACGCTCTACCACTGAGCCAACCAGGGCCTTTGTTTCTTATTTTTTACAGGGATAGAGAGAGCGAGTCAGAGAGAAGGATAGATAGGGACAGACAGACAGGAACGGAGAGAGATAAGGAGCATCAATCATTAGTTTTTTGTTGCGACACCTTAATTGTTCTTTGATTGCTTTCTCACATGTGTCTTGACCATGGGCTACAGCACCCCTTGCTCAAGCCAGTGACCTTGGGTCCAAGCTGGTGAGCTTTGCTCAAACCAGATGAGCCCACGCTCAAGCTGGCAACCTCGGAGTTTTGAACCTGGGTTCTCCACATCCCAGTCCGGCTCCATCCACTGCGCCATCGTTTGGTCAGGCCCACAACCTCGAGTTTTGCTTTATGTTTGTTTGTTTTGTATTTTTCTGAAGTTGGAAACGGGGAGGCAGTCAGACAGACTCCCGCATGCGCCCGACCGGGATCCACCCGGCATGCCCACCAGGGGGTGATGTTCTGCCCATCTGGGGTGTCGCTCTGTTACATCCAGAGCCATTCTAGCACATGAGGCAGAGGCCACAGAGCCATCCCCAGCGCCCGGGCCATCTTTGCTCCAATGGAGCCTCAGCTGCGGGAGGGGAAGAGAGAGACAGAGAGGAAGGAGAGGGAGAGGGGTGGAGAAGCAGATGGGCGCTTCTCCTGTGTGCTCTGGCTGGGAATCGAACCCGGGACTCCTGCACACCAGGCCGACGCTCTACCACTGAGCCAACCAGGGCCTTTGTTTCTTATTTTTTACAGGGATAGAGAGAGCGAGTCAGAGAGAAGGATAGATAGGGACAGACAGACAGGAACGGAGAGAGATAAGGAGAATCAATCATTAGTTTTTTGTTGCGACACCTTAATTGTTCTTTGATTGCTTTCTCACATGTGTCTTGACCATGGGCTACAGCACCCCTTGCTCAAGCCAGTGACCTTGGGTCCAAGCTGGTGAGCTTTGCTCAAACCAGATGAGCCCACGCTCAAGCTGGCAACCTCGGAGTTTTGAACCTGGGTTCTCCACATCCCAGTCCGGCTCCATCCACTGCGCCATCGTTTGGTCAGGCCCACAACCTCGAGTTTTGCTTTATGTTTGTTTGTTTTGTATTTTTCTGAAGTTGGAAACGGGGAGGCAGTCAGACAGACTCCCGCATGCGCCCGACCGGGATCCACCCGGCATGCCCACCAGGGGGTGATGTTCTGCCCATCTGGGGTGTCGCTCTGTTACATCCAGAGCCATTCTAGCACATGAGGCAGAGGCCACAGAGCCATCCCCAGCGCCTGGGCCATCTTTGCTCCAATGGAGCCTCAGCTGCGGGAGGGGAAGAGAGAGACAGAGAGGAAGGAGAGGGGGAGGAGTGGAGAAGCAGATGGGCGCTTCTCCTGTGTGCTCTGGCCGGGAATCGAACCTGGGACTCCTGCACGCCAGGCCAACGCTGTGCCACTGAGCCAACGGGCCAGGGCCCACAACGTCGAGTTTTAACCTGGGTCCTCAGCGTCCCAGGTTGACGCTCTAGCCACTGTGCTACCACAGGTCAGGCAGCAGGTGATTTTTAAAAATTAAAAAATAATTTCCATTGATTTGAGAGAAAGAGGGGGGGGATGTAGTGGAGGGAGAAAGAGAGAGAGAGAGAGGTGTGTGTGTGTGTGAGAGAGAGAGAGACAGACAAGGAGAGAAGCATCACCTTGTTCCATTTAGCTGTGCATTCATTGGTTGCTTCTCATATCGACCCTGACCGGGAAGGAATAGGCAGCCTGGCTGCGCTGTATTCTCAGCCACAGATCAGGCCTCCCAGCCGCCTCCACCTCCGCCCCCGCCCCTGTCCCCACCTCCACCCCACCCCCCAGCCCTGCCCTTTCAGGCGACTTTTCAGCCAGTAGAAGCAGCCCCGCAGAAGCGCTTTCCTGTGACTTCTTCTTTTTCTTTTTACAGAGACAGAGAGAGAGTCAGAGAGAGGAATAGCTAGGGACAGACAGGAACGGAGAGATGAGAAGCATCAATCATTAGTTTTTCGTTGCGCATTACGACACCTTAGTTGTTCATTGATTGCTTTCTCATATATGCCTTGACCGTGAGCCTTCAGCAGACCCAGTAACCCCTTGCTCGAGCCAGCGACCTTGGGTCCAAGCTGATGAGCTTTTGCTCAAACCAGATGAGCCCGTGCTCAAACTGGAAACCTTGGGGTCTTGAACCTGGGTCCTCGGCATCCCAGTCCCACGCTCTATCCACTGCGCCACCGCCTGGTCAGGCCCCGTGACTTCTTCTATCCTAAGCCCTTCCTTGTTTCATTGTCTCACAGCTTTAATAACCGTACTCTAAAAATTACCAAAAAAAAATCACTGTAAATTTTATTCTCCTTAAACCACAAAATAGAGTGAGACTTTACATACAAGAGAATTTCCCTGCTCTCCAGCTTCCCCACACTCCGGCTCCGGCCCCGCCCCATCCAGGGACTCTGACCCCGCCCTTTCACTGGACCCCGCCCCCTCTGGAACCTGGCCCCGCCCCACCCAGGCTTCTGCTCCGCCCTCCCTGGGCTTTGTCCTTTCCCCTCACTCTGGTCCCGCCCCTTCTTCGGGGCCCGGGTGGAGCAGTGGGAACCATCGAGATGGCTGAGCCTCCAAGCCGCCCAGAAGGGCCGGAAGTCTGTGGGACGGAGCAGCCGCGGGGCGTCGAGGCCCGTTCCTGGCTTCGTCGTGCGTTTTGAGCCTCCCGCGGTCTCGGGTAGGGTGAGTAGATAGGGCGACCGCGCCTTCGGGCGGAGTCCCCAGGGCAGGGCCCCGCATCTTCCCTCCTCCGGGCTCTGGGCGGGGAAGCTCGGGTGGCGCGGGCGGCTTGAAGAGGCCGTGATCGCTCGGCCGAGGAGGTGTTGGAGCCGCGGCCGCCTTGTCCGCGGAGGTGGGAGGCATTTGGCCGAGTCCCACCGAGTCCCACGGGCTCCAGCACGGGCTCTCTTTCCCCCTCTCACGGCCTTTGAAGACCTGCGCTCAGTGACAGTGGCTGAAAAGGCTGTGCTCTTGCCGCTTCTCTACTGGAGACCAGGACCCAGCCCTGGCGGGATCCTCCTCCCGGCAAGGCCCAGGTGGGGGGAATCCACCCGAGTGTCTGTTCTGCCCAGTCAGCCTCGCTGTGTGCACGGCCTGGGGCGCACGTTCGTTCACAAGCACTTTCTGACCCAGAAGCTCCACGAGGAAGCCCGCCTCTCCTTCTGATCTACCATCGGGACCTGTGGGGAGGGGGCCAAGTTAACACAGAGGAATTCCAGTATCCACTCGTCTTTTTCTAACAATTCATTGTTAGACTCCCGGCTACTTACTCTGAGTGTAGTCACCCCGTTCTTCCCCCTTGCTACCCGTGATCCAGCCCCACGAGCCCCACGGGCTCATTCAGTCCATTCCTTCCAGCCTCAGCCCCTTTGCACATCGCTGTTAGCTCCTCCAGCAAGTGATCCATCAGACTAAGTTAGGGTTTCCTACTTTATTTTGTTAGGTTTAGAGAGAGAAGAAAGAGGAGAGACAAAGAGAAATGAACGTTGCTTTGTTATTTTATGCATTCATCGTTTGCTTCTTCTATGTGCCCAACCAGGGATTGAATCCACAACGGAGTTACTTGGCCAGGGCAAGGTTTCCTAGTTTAAATGTTTTCCGTGTTCCTTGTACTTTGGTGCTGTCACGGTTGTAATTTTGCACTTATTTGTGTGGTTATTTAACTTTTCCCTCCACTAGACTGTGCTTCGTGAAGGCAGAGTCACCGTGCCTTGTGCACTGCGGCATCTCATTGATGGGACACCTGGCACAAGTAGTAGTGACCTCTTAAGTGTTCATGGAGTGATTGACAACCACCAAACACTCTGGAAGGTGAACGAAACCTCGGTGGGCAGATGCTCAAGTGCTGTGGCTGCGTTGGTTCCGCCCTGTGTACCTGCCAGAGAAGATCTGAGGGTGGAGGTAAAGGATGGGAGAACACAGTGCCACCTGGATTAGCCTGGGAGTCAGCAGTGGGGGGCCGCCAGCATCCTAATCTCTGACCTTTTCATAACTGCGAACAGGTCTCTCGGCTAGAGCACATTGATTCCCATCCACGGAGCCTCATGGTAGGAATCTGACTGCCTCTATTCCTTCACTTGTCCTGTGAGGGCCCTGCCTCCTCCTCTGGGTACCCACCCTGCCCACTGGGCCTGTGCCTAGATCCTGCCTCAACTCCTCACGGTGGCTCCTGCCAGACTCAGGCATGCCAATCCCTAAGGTAGTGAGCAAACCCCTGCTAAGATTAGAGCCCACCTGAGACTCTGAGAGGAGGGTTGTAGGTCCACGGTCTGGGTCCCTCCCCTCCTGCACACCACCCTTCCCCTGGATTTTAGAGCCGGAGGGGTCTGGTGACTGTCTCTCCCAACCCTGTGGCACATGTATGTGAGACACACCATGAGGCGGTGCCAGAATGGGGCTGGCACCCAGGGGTCCCTTGGGTGCTGGTCTGTGTCCTTTCAGGAGGCTGTGACGTTTGGTGATGTAGCTGTGCACTTCTCACGGGAGGAGTGGCAGTGTCTGGACCCTGGCCAAAGGGCCCTCTACAAGGAGGTGATGCTGGAGAACCACAGCAGTGTGGCTGGACTCGGTGAGGCTGTACCTCGGTGCCCCCTCCCTATGTCATCGGTCAGCACCTACCTAGCCAGGCCTCTATCAGAGCTGGGGACATGGAAGCTGTGTTCAGGTCCTGACTCCAGGACGGGTCATGGTGAGCCAGACAGGATGAGCTTGGCTCATATCGTGTGGTTTAATCCTCACAGGGTAATGGACTTCTGGGAGGTAATGAAACCTCCTTTTTTGTTTGGGCTAACAGATTAACTTGTTGGAAGAAATAGAATTCAAACTAGAAATAGCTCTTTTGCTGTTCTTGTTAACTTCTGGAGGAATTTATATAGATGAAATTAATTGAACCTTTCAGGTATTTGGTATAACTTTTTTTTTTTAAGATTCTATCTAGCCTGACCAGGCGGTGGCGTAGTGGATAGAGTGTCGAACTGGGACGCCGAGGACCCAGTTTCGAGACCCCGAGGTTGCCAGCTTGAGCGTGGGCTCACCTGGTTTGAGCAAAGATCACCATCTTGGACCCAAGGTCTCTCTTTTGAGCAAGGGGTTACTA
This sequence comes from Saccopteryx bilineata, assembly GCF_036850765.1. Lineage (NCBI taxonomy): Eukaryota > Metazoa > Chordata > Mammalia > Chiroptera > Emballonuridae > Saccopteryx > Saccopteryx bilineata. The sequence continues at coordinate 240,155 of NC_089492.1, forward strand.
GGTCTGCTGTAGTCCCCTGGTCAAGGCACATAAGAGAAAGCAATCAATGAACAACTAAAATTCCACAATGGTAAATAATTAAATAAATTGATGCTTCTTATCTCTCTCCATTCCTGTCTGTCTCTATCCCTCTCTCTAACTCTCTCTCTGTCCCTGTCAAAAACAAAAAAACAAAAAAAAAGATTCTCTCTGTTGATTTTACTGAGAAAGGAGAAAGCAGAAGAGGGAGAAGTATCAACTCATAGTTGCTTCACTTTAGTTGTGCACTGCTTGCTTGTTGATTGTGTTATGTGCCTTGACCAGGCAAGCTCAGGGTTTCAAACTGGCGACCTCAGCGTTCCAGGTCGCTGTTCTGTCCACTGTGCACAGGTCAGGCTGCTAGAACTTTCTGTAGAGCCACCTGTGCCCTGAGGGAAGCCTTTTCGTTCATGCTCGATGGTCTGGCAAGCTTATGAATTTCTCCTTGTGACACTGTTGTCGTTCGTAGTTTTTCTTCAAATTGATCTGTTCATTTGGGTTTTCAGTTTTTAATGTGTATTTGTTTATAACACCCCCATTAAGTTTATGGATATTTTCTTATGTAAGTTTTTGGCAGTATCTTGATCAATTTCATCCCAATACTATTGACTCATCTCTTTAAAGATCCAGCTTTGGTTTTGTTCGACTTTTGGGGGGTGATGTGCGTGGTTCCTTATTCTCTGTTTCACTGAATCCTGTTCTGCCTGTCATTTATTTATTTATTAAAGATTTTATTTATTGATTTTAGAGAGAGAGGAAGGTGGGAGGTGGGGGGTAGGAGGAGCAGGAAGCATCAGCTCATGGTTGCTTCTTGTATGTGCCTTGACCACCGGGCAAGGCTGTGTTTCACACCAGTGTCCTCAGCGTTCCAGGTTGGTCCTTCTCCACTGCGCCACCACAGGTCAGGCTGCCTTTATTATTTTATCCCTTTGGTTTTGTGTTTGCTGTGTTGTTTTGTTCCCAATTTCTTTAAATTAATCTACCTTGTTTGCATTTTACTGTTCTTATTTCTAGTAAATATTTTTAAAAATGTAAATTTCTGTCTTTAAGTGCTGTTGTAGCTGCATTCTACAAGTTTTGACTCAATAAATATAGTTGCTTGTTAGTAATTCATTACTGAATCTCCCAGTGGCTAATAGTTTTGAGCTACCTGTTGTGGTTACTTTCATGTCCCATTTCATTTCCGTTTCTGTGTTCTGGTGTCCTTGGACTACAGCACGATCCTTCGTGGCTGGCCGTGTTTCTCTGAATGTTCCGGGTGTTCTTGGAGAGAACGTGTTTCCTGTTCAGTGTAGGGTTTGCCTGCTCCTGAGGCCTTCGACCTGTGATTTCTCCGCTGCCTTTTTTACCCTTACGGCTGGAAACCTGAGGGAAGCTCCAACCACAGGGCCCTGGGATGGGCTGGGAGCTCGTCACACTGCTGCCCCACAGCACGGGGCTGGTGGCCCAGAGGAGTGCCAGGTGGCCAACACAGCTCTGCACTGCGCCCCCGTCTGGCTAGGCTTTGTGCAAGAATGCAAGACTGGGGGCACCTGGGTGAGGCCAGTGCCTTCTGATTTAATGTCTGTTTCATTCATGGTCTATTTTTGTTGTTTTTTTGGTTTTTGTTTTTGTGTGTGTGTGTTTTTTTGTTGTTGTTGTTAAAGTTTGTTTGAGCCAAACTGATGACATATGCTGGGAAGCAAGATGTCAAATGCTCCTGTCTTGTTTCTTTTCTTTCTTTTTTAAAAGACTTATTTATTGATTTTAGAGAGAAAGAGAAAGGTACAGGGGAGGAGCAGGAAGCATCAACTAGTAGTTGCTGCTTGTATGTGCCTTGACCGGGCAAGGCCGAGGTTTTGAACCAGCGATCTCAGCGTTGCAGGTCTAGGCTTTATCCACTGCACCACCACAGGTCATGCACTCCTGTCTTGTTTCTTAACTACCTCTGCCTATTGGCACAAACCTGCCCTCTGAAATGAGGGGTGTGCTGGCAGTGCCTGGATTTCCTCTTTCTGGGATAGAGCGGCCTATTCTTGTGTGACAGGGTCTCCTGGGGATCTTGGGCTTGAAGCAGAAGAGAACAGGGTGGGAGTCAAAGCATCCCTCACTGTCCAGTCTCAGGAGCTGGACAGAACCAGTCAGAGAGGCCCCTGTGCCCAGATCCTCACCCTGTGCCGCTCCCTCCAGAGATTCTGCCTGTGCCCTTGCAGGACCCCTGCCCCTTTACTTCTGGAAACCAGGGGGCACTGAGCCCTGAGCTGCAGCCACAATAATGCCAATGTGGTTTCCTTTTTCACCTTGACAGCAGGATTTCTGCTTCTCAAGCCTGAACTGATCTCCCGGCTGGAGCAGGGGCAGGAGCCATGGGTTCTCGACCTGCAGGGAACAGAGGGGAGAGAGGCGCCCAGGACCCCCCGGACAGGTGAGGCTTGGGCCTGTGGCAGAGAACCTGGGCCCAGAAGATGGACCCTAGGGATCGCCCTGAGACTTTGTTTCTAAACCACATTTTATTCCGTGTCTAATCTCACCAATACTCTTACTAAGCACATGGATGTAAGATCAACAGTAAGCTTGGTTCTGAGCAGCCTCTCAGGTGAACGTCACGTTCCTGGGACGGTCACGCTCCCTCCAGAACCCCTCTGGGCCCTGGGTACCCACAGCTTCTCAGGCCAGGTCCTGAGGCTGCCGTAACAGCACCACAGACCGGGGGTTTAAATTGACAGAGATTAATGTCTCATAGCCCTGGCTGGGGCCAGAGGTCCAAAATCAAGGCATCGGCAGGGTGATGCTCCCTCTGAACCTGTGGGGAGGACCCTTTCTGGCTCTTCCAGCTTCTGGTGGTTCCATGTGCTCCTCATCTTGTGGCCGTGCCACCCACTCCTCCCTTGTGACAATGTGTCCTCCCCCATCTCTGTCTTTATAAGGACGCCAGTCATACTGGGTCAGGAACCTCTACATTTCAGTGTGACTGCACCCTAATTACGTCTGCATGGTCCTGTTTATAAACAGTTCATATTCTGAGATCTGGGCTGGAGCTTCAGCACACCTCTTTTGGGGCACACTCAGGCTATAACAGGGGCCTTCCTATTCAGTCCCCTTTCTGACCCTTCCCATGAAGCAGTAAAAGGGATTGACCAGACCAATTAAAACCTAGCCCCCACGGAACATTTTCAAGGTGGGGGAGATTCCAAGGAGGGCGCCGTGGCCAGAGACCAGTGGAATTAGCAGCGCTCCTTGGTGGTTCACAGGCAACAAATAGTTCTCTTAGTGGTGAGGCAACAAGGAGGTCCTTCTGTGAGGAGACAGAGCTGCTCACTGACCTGAGGACACAGGACAGAGGACAGCCTCATGGATAAACATTTGTGAGATGGGTTAGAAAATACAAATGCCAGAGATGTGTCTTGCTGGTTGGTGCCCCTGATGTCCCAGGATTCTCTAGATGGCAGAAGAGGGCGGGTTCTGCAGCTACCCCACCATTGCCACCCCTGTCCTGGGACTCAAGGCCCCCTGGGGGGCGGAGTCATCCTAGAGGTGTGGCCTTGAGCTAGCAGAGCTACATTGTGTACTCTTACAGACCAACAGGGAGGGTTAGTCACTGGTAAATGGGGACAGGAAGGGATGGGCTGTGCCGTGTGTGTACAGGTGTCAAATGGGCCTGAAGGGAGGGTGTGCACACTGAACCAGATAGGAGGCCATGGGCTGTGGAAGGCTGATGTTGGGGGGGACAGGACACGTAGGCAGGCGAGACCTTCACGATACAACTGCTGCTTCAGACTTGGCTGCAGGAGAGAGGGAGGTGGGCTCCAGGGCAGCGCGTGGGTTTGTGGTGTCCTCATCCTGCAGCAATGCTGTGACCACTTACCCACAGCAGGAGGTCTGGGGCTCTGGCTGGTCCAGCGGTGCAGGCATCCCCAACTACTTTGTTTTGACTGTTCGTAGGGGCCTTTGTATTGAAGCAGCAGGCAGAGGAGAGCAGTACTCCTCTGTTTTCTCATCTCTGGTTGCTCCTGCTCTGTTGAAGGAGCAGATTTGCCAAGGTTGTGTTTGTGCAGAGAAAGAGAAACAGGACCAGGCAGAAGATGTCCCGCATCTTCAGGGCACAGAGACATTGACAGAGTATGTGTTTGGGAGAACAGACTTGGGTCCATTCCTGAGTCATTAGCTGTGTGACCATGGGTGAGTTACTTAACTTTTCTGAGCCACAAGCCACTTATCCACTATTGACCTCATTGTATTGTCATGAAGACTAGTGTAAGAGAGAGCGGGAACTGTCTTTGTGCACAGATGCTTAGCACATGCAGCCCTTCCTTGCTCCAGGGCTGACAGAGAGATGGGTCACCTGCCATAGCTTGGGACAGCACCGATGTGAGGAGCCAGCAAAGCCCTGTCACTGGCCCTGGCCGGTTGGCTCAGCGGTAGAGCGTCGGCCTAGCGTGCGGAGGACCCGGGTTCGATTCCCGGCCAGGGCACACAGGAGGGGCGCCCATTTGCTTCTCCACCCCTCCGCCGCGCTTTCCTCTCTGTCTCTCTCTTCCCCTCCCGCAGCCAAGGCTCCATTGAAGCAAAGATGGCCCGGGCGCTGGGGATGGCTCTGTGGCCTCTGCCTCGGGCGCTAGAGTGGCTCTGGTCGCAACATGGCGACGCCCAGGATGGGCAGAGCATCGTCCCCTGGTGGGCAGAGCATCGCCCCATGGTGGGTGTGCCGGGTGGATCCCGGTCGGGCGCATGCGGGAGTCTGTCTGACTGTATCTCCCTGTTTCCAGCTTCAGAAAAATGAAAAAAAAAAAAAGCCCTGTCACTGGGCCCTGGGTTTTTCACTGTGGGACAGCAGTTGTCGGGCTGTGGCCTTGCATGTGATTAGGGACAACAGGGTCTGAGTCCAGCAATACTCCTTGCTACTTCCTGGGATTACAGAGTAGCAAGGAGGCTGACGCTCATGTGGCAAGTCCAGAGGGAAAGTGGATGTCGTGGGAAGGTGGCTGTTAGCACTCAGCTGCATACAGTATGATTGAATGAATGTGTAGAGCAAAAAGTCTGAATGAAAGCAAATTTTGAGAATTGGCAAAGGTGTCAACTTTTCATAGTGTCTTTGCTGTGGGTTGTCCTCAGTTCCTAGGGTTGACCCTTAGACCAGCCTTGTCCCTTCTCTGAGCTCACAATAAGGAGCCTTGTCCTTTCTGTGTGTTTCAGATGCTGTGATTAGCACTGAAGGTGAGCAGGCCTGTGAGGATGTGTACATGCTGAAATCGGAGTCCCTGGCAGCGATGGTCAAACCCCCCCAACAGGATATTCCTCAAAGTCCTGGCTTCGGAGATAACTCTCAATCTGAGGCCTGGCCAGGGAGTAAGCCAAGATCTCTCTTCCAGAAACACTGCTTGCAGCCAGGGACCGTGGCTCCCAGGAAGACTTCTGCTAAGGAGGACGAGCAGGGGCATGGCAGCTGGGGGTGTCAGCCTGACAGAAGTCAGGGGAGTGCTGCAGATGGGATGTCCCCAAGATGTGACATGTGTGGCAGGGGTTTCAGAGTCACGGCTCCACCTCAGGAAGTTAACATACAGAAGAAACCTAACAGATGTCAGGAGTGCCAAAAAAAGTTCTCTGATTGCTTACAGGGGGAGCATCAAAGTAACTGCCGTGGAGAGAAGCCGTATGAGTGTGAGGAATGTGGGAAAGTCTTCAGGTTGTGCTCTCAGCTTAATCAGCATCAGAGAATCCACACTGGAGAGAAACCATTCAAATGCATCGAGTGTGGAAAAGCCTTTCGCCTGAGCTCAAAACTTATTCAGCATCAAAGAATTCATACTGGAGAGAAGCCCTACAGGTGTGAAGAGTGTGGGAAAGCCTTTGGTCAGAGCTCCAGCCTCATTCACCATCAGAGGGTACACACGGGAGAGAGGCCATATGTCTGTCGTGAGTGCGGGAAGGCCTTCAGCCAGCAGTCTCAGCTGGTCAGGCACCAGAGGACTCACACTGGTGAGCGGCCCTACCTGTGCCAGGATTGTGGGAAGGCTTTCAGCCAGAGCTCAACCCTGGCTCAGCACCAGCGGATGCACACTGGGGAGAAGCCCCCAGTTCCGAGAACCCTGGATGGTGCCAGCCTCGTGTCCCATCAGAGAATCCACACTGCAGAGAAACCATTTAAGTGTGATGAGTGTGGAAAGGCTTTCAGGTGGGTCTCTCGCCTTAGTCAGCATCAGCTGACTCACACTGGAGAGAAACCATATAAATGCAACAAGTGTGCGAAAGCCTTTGGTTGTAGCTCACGGCTTATTCGCCACCAAAGAACTCATACTGGAGAAAAACCATTCAAATGTGATGAGTGTGGGAAGGGCTTTGTCCAGGGCTCACACCTGATTCAGCACCAGAGGATTCACACCGGAGAAAAACCCTATGAGTGCAGTGACTGTGGAAAAGCCTTCAGCCAGAGCTCAAGCCTCATTTACCATCAGAGGATCCACAAGGGAGAGAAGCCCTACGAGTGCCTGGAATGTGGGAAAGCCTTCAGTATGAGCACGCAGCTCACGATCCATCAGAGGGTTCACACTGGGGAGAGGCCGTATAAATGTGGTGAGTGTGGGAAAGCCTTCAGTCAGAACTCCACCCTTTTCCAACACCAGATCATCCACGCTGGAGTGAAGCCCTATGGATGCAGTGAGTGTGGGAAAGCCTTCAGCCGGAGTTCATACCTCATTGAGCACCAGAGGATTCATACACGAGCCCAGTGGTACCACGAATATGGGGGTACCTTGGAGGGCCCTACCCATGCGAGCCGTAAAAAAGTTAACACTGTAAAGAAACTACACAAATGTAATGAATGTGAGAAAATATTCAGATGGCGCTCGCATCTAATTATACATCAGAGGATTCATACTGGAGAGAAACCTTATAAATGTAACGAATGTGGCAAAGCCTTTAATCGGAGTTCCAGGCTCACTCAGCATCAGAAGATTCATATGGGGTAGACCACTCACCTCTGTAAATGTGTATAAGTGGGAATGAACCCACAGCCTTAACCTACTTATTTTATATGGGATCACTGATACTGATTAGTTAGAATGCTGGTCAAGATTCATAAGCACTCTCTTGAGAAAGAATACCCACATGCATACAAAGTGCGTGTTTATTTGCCTGAATGGGTGACCTTACCCCACTCGGTAAAGCCTGTGTCCCTTGCATCAGCACACAAGGGGAAGATCCCACGTCCCGTGTCTGAGGCCTGAGAAACCCTGGGAGCTCTGCTGGATGAGATGCTCAGTGTCTTCAGCATCAGTTACTCAGACCGGCTTCTGCAGGAAGGTGTGTGAGTTCGGGGGTGTGTGTTAGTCCGGAAGGGGAGTGCCTGAAATCCCCTCTGCCTTCACCTGACTTGTCTTTTAACCTCTTCCCAAGCCTGGAGCCACCCAGGGTCAACTGGAATTTCCACATGGGTCAGACACTGGTCAATCTGACAGGCTGGAACTATGTCCATTCACTTGTCTCAGAGCATCTAATTGAGGCCCAGAGGCCACAGGATGAGGCGGACCTTCGGTGTTGACCTCTGCCCTGTCCATGGTCCTGGACTCATCAGCCATGAATGAGTCCAGGGACCTGAAGTCCTATTCACCAGGCTGTTGCCCAGGGTCACCCACTTGAGACCTGCCAACCTTTCGTGTCATTGCCATAATCAAAGGAGCAGTATTTGAGAGACCCCCATCCTGGTGGAGAGGCCTCTTTCTCCCACATGTGGACAGGTAGCCCAGAGGGACATAGGTCACTCCAGGGTCTATTGTCACACTTGATTTGGGTCACCATCACACTGATTTGGTCTAGCCTGTGGGCGGGGCCCAGAGACCTTGGTGCCTCAGTTGCTGTGTGTGGCACAGGCTCTAGCAGATGATGGATTTGTGTCAGGTGACCTGTGTTTGCACCAGGAGGTTCCTGAGCTTCTGGTGGCGTTGGGAGCAGCAGAGTGAGATGATCGCGTCCATGTGAGTTTGTTCCCAGCATGTGGTGGGGGTCTCAACCCTGCAGCCGGTCACCCCGGTCGCCAGCTGCTGCTGCTTCCCCAGCACCACCATTTGACACGTTCCCCACCTGGTGCCGGACCTGTGAATTCAGTGTGCCTGTCTTTCCAGTCCCTACTCCACCCAGGATTTGTGTCTGGAAGGCTCAGCTCCAGAGGACCAGGAACATCTATACATTGTGCAGAGGTGGTTATGCCGAGGTGTCCCCACCTCAGCGGCTGTGCTCAACCAGGTGGTCACTGCTGACATACCTGGACAGGTGGGCCCAATCTGAAAGGGCCACAAATATGTTTGGCTACCCAACAATTGGATGAGAGCCAAGGTCCTGAGTGGAAAGGCCACACTCCTGCCATCTCATGGCACTTGGTGCTGTCTTGCACTGGAGGGCCTCTTCGTCGGACCCCACCTCCTTTGCCGCCTCCTGGGTCACGACGGCCAAAGAGGGAGAAGGCGATATGGGCTCCTCCAGATGCCTCTCTCCGCATAATACGCTTTCATTTTCCTGACAGTAACTGTAGGCCATGAGGCTTCCACCTTAAATCTGCTTCAGCACCTACTCTCTGGACACGTGTAGTCCTGGATCAGGGGCTGGCAAACTGTGGCCTATGGGCCACACCCCGTCTGTGACCGGCTTCTGTGTTATACTGACCAAACACACACCATTAGACTGGGTGTCTTGAACTCCTCAGTACCTACCAAGCAGACAAGAGCCTAAGTCAGTCAGTTCCTGTAAATGCCCGTCACAGCCAACCAGTCCTTCCCGAATAAGGCAGCTGCTTAGCTGTAGCCAGTCAAATAATTTCTGTGCTTTGCAAATGCATCTTCTCCGTGAAAACCTCTCCGAGGTCCCCTCTGCGGAGTGCTCGGCCTGGTGCTGCCCGATTCCAATCCATGTTTGCTCAAGTGAACTTGTTGCAATTTTAATGTACCTCGGTTTACCTTTTATCAGAGCTAAAGATGGTTTTAAAATTTTTAAATGGTTGGGGGGAAAACAAAAGATTATTTTGTGACATTGGAAAATTATATTGAAGTCAAATTTCAGTGTGACCAAATAAAGCTGACTGGTACCGGCCGGCCCACTTCTGTGCATGTTGCCTCTGTTGCCTTCTCATCAAGTGCCCAGTTCACCACACGGCCTATGTCGCCTCATTAACTTGGGTACAACTCTCATGCCAGGCCTGACCGGTCAGCTCCCTTGGTTGGAGCATCGTGCCGGAGCATGGTGGTGGCTGGTTGGATTCCCTGGTCATGGCACATACAGGAGCAGCTTGATGTTCCTGTCTGTCTCTCCGTCTCCAAAATAATAATAATGATGATAATTTCTAAAAAATCCTCATGCTCTCAAGCCTTTGAGAAATTATATTTCTTCTCAACTGTTAGTGTGGTTTGTTCACTAAAATGTCTCAGTACAACTGAGAATTCAAAGCAGTAACCCCAGGTCCCTACACGAGTTGAGAACACCAGTTGCAGTACAGGAAGAGCCTCTTAGCTGCATCCATGCAAAAAAGGTACCAGCTCTGGCCAGAGAGCTCAGTTCGTTAGAGCTTTGTCCTGAAGCACAGAGGCTGCCAGTTTGATTTGCTGTCAGGGCGCAAAAAGGAACAGATCGATGTTCCTGTTTCTCTCCTCGTTCTTCCTCTAAAATTAAAAAAAAAAAAAAAGTGTGTCAATAGTGGGCCACTGGGCAGGACACTTTCAGTTCAAACTACTGTGTAGGTGTGAGGTCTCAGGAACCCACAGGGAGTGCTGTGTGTGTGCTGAAGCTTCCTGCAGAGCGGAGGGGTTGGGGGCTGCCCTGGGCTATACAAGTTTTGGAATACTCGGTTCTACTTTCAAGCTATATTTTCCCAATTTGGGCTTCAGTAAATAGAACTGATCCAGAGCAGGTTTTAAAATACTTTGGACTTCTCTTTTGGAGTCAATAACTTAAACCTATAATCTTTGCTTGAAATTGCTTTCATTCTCAGTTATTGAACTTTGATATATGACATTGGGTTGTAACTATGTTGAGGTTTCTAGAAGCTTCCCAAAGTGTTGGGAAGGAGAGCAGAGCCCAGGTGGGTTTGCACAGCCTGTATCCCTAGTATGTGCGACTTGCACTCATAGCCCAGGAAATGTTTGTCGAAGGAATGAATGTTGTATTTGGGAAGTATCCAGGCTTTGAAGTTGAGAAGTCAGAGACCCATGGAGGAGGAACAGTCACCAAGAACTTCCACAGATACCGAAATAAGGTCAACACACTGGAAGGTGATACTCCAGGGGCACTGTTCTCTGAGCACGGCCTGTGCAGGCCGGGTCAAAGGTGGGAAAGGCCACCTCTGCTCTCAAGCCTAGGTCCGTGGTGACCAACCACAGGGTGGACAGTCCCTCTGCAGCCTGACGACAGGTGGGCTCAGGGAGATGTAGCAGAGATGTCGCCTATCTGCCCCCTGGTTTTGTGTGGTTTTGGAGCTAAGAATGGTTTTTTTCTGTTTTAATTTTTTGTTTTTATTGATTTTTAGATAAGGGAGGGAGAAGCAGGAAGCATCAACTCATAGTAGTTGCTTCTCCCTATGTGCCCTGACCCAGCAAGCCCAGGCGATGCTTTATCCACTGTGCCACCACAGGTCAGGCCAAGAATGGTTTTTAAATGGTTGAAAATAAGTATTTTGTGACATATGAAAATTTCAATGACTGAAAATTATTTTTTTTTTATTTTTAAAAAATTTATTTATTCATTTTAGAGAAGAGAGAGAGAGAGAAGGGAGGAGCAGGAAGCATCAACTCCCATATGTGCCTTGACCGGGCAGGCCCAGGGTTTTGAACCAGCAACCTCAGCATTCCAGGTTGATGCTTTATCCACTGCACCACCACAGGTCAGGCTTATTATTATTATTATTTTTTTATTTTCTTTTTTTATTTTATTATTTATTTATTCATTTTAGAGAAGAGAGACAGAGAGAGAGAAAGAAAGGTGGAGGAGCAGGAAGCATCAACTCCCATATGTGCCTTGACCAGGCAAGCCCAGGGTTTTGAACCGGCGACCTCAGCGTTCCAGGTCGACGCTTTATCCACTGCGCCACCACAGGTCAGGCTTATTATTATTCTTTTAATGACTGAGCATAACTCATAGTTGCTTCTCATGTGCCCTGACCAGGGAAACCCACGGTTTTGAACTGGTGACCTCAGCATTCCAGGTTGGCGCTTTCTCCACTGCGCCACCACAGGTCAGACAGATTTTTTTTTTTTTTTTATTTTTCTGAAGCTGGAAACGGGGAGGCAGTCAGACTCCGCATGCGCCCTACCGGGATCCACCCGGCACGCCCACCAGGGGGTGATGCTCTGCCCATCCAGGGCGTGGCTCTGTTGTGACCAGAGCCACTCTAGCGCCTGAGGCAGAGGCCATGGAGCCATCCCCAGCGCCTGGGCCATCTTTTGCTCCAATGGAGCCTCTGCTGCTGCCGGAGGGGAAGAGACAGAGAGGAAGCAGAGGGGGAGGGGTGGAGAAGCAGATGGGTGCCTCTCCTGTGTGCCCTGGCCGGGAATCAAACCTGGGACTCCTGCACGCCAGGACAACCAGCCAGGGCCGAGTGACTGAAAAATTTTTATTGGAACATAAGTCATGCACATTCATTTATCAGTGGTTCTCAAGGTGTGTGCCAGGGCACACTGGTGCGCCCTAGATTTCCAGGTGCGCCCTATGGTATTCCAGAGAAATATGTGCCTGTTGGGGACCAAAACACCCACAGGGTTTTTGGAGTTTAGATTTTTGGGACAGAGGTGTGGGGAATTGTCTGTAAGCTGACAGTTTGCCCAACCCCCCATCTCACTTGCCTGATTTTAGGTTGCAAAAGGCTGTTAAGCTGTGGTGCTGGATTGTTTACACTACCCCCCATGTTCCCCAGAAAGACTGGAGGAAAGTTTCTTCTATTCTTTGTTTGGTATAAAGTTAAGATGATATGTATGGTGAGGGTTTTCTGCACTCAACACAAGAGTTAAAAGAGGAATTCTACAATGTATTGATGAGGAAATGAGAGTTTGCCTTTGAAATATATGCCCAAACATTGAAGAAATTGCTAGGACACATCAGGCTCATGTTTCTCATAAACACAGGAATGAAAAAACACATTTGCGCTTGGACCTGCCGAATTTACTAAATCTTACTAAGAATGTATCTATATATATAAAAAGATAACTTTTTGGTCTTTTTAAATTTTTTAACCCCCTTTTTAAAAAATTTTTACTTATTCATTTTAGAGAGGAGAGGGAGAGACAGAGAGAGAGAAGGGGGGGAGGAGCTGGAAGCATCAACTCCCATATGTGCCTTAACCAGGCAAGCCCAGGGTTTCGAACCGGCGACCTCAGCATTTCCAGGTCGAGGCTTTATCCACTGTGCCACCACAGGTCAGGCTTAACCCCTCTTTTTTACGAATTCCAAAAAGCATAACTCAAAAATGTAACAAAATATTTTTTAATGTCAGAATATATTTAATTTTGTCATATTTAGTTTAGTTACCATAAAAGCACCCATGGACTTTATATATTTTTCCTTAGTATTTGACTTAATTATTATAACATATTTCTCAGAAATTTGTATATACTGCACCTACAATTATTGGGAGGATTTTAAATGTGCCCAACTTCAAAAGTTTGAGAACCACTGGTTTATATCACTGTCTCTGCTTTCAAGCTGTGGTGCCAGAGCTCACATCATTTATGACCTGGAAAGCTGAAATACTGCCTGGCCCCTCATAGAAATGTCTCCAAGTCCTGAGCTGCAGGATATGGATAAGAAGAGCCACCCTGTTGGTCTGCAAATCGGTGCCCCACAGTGGGAGGGTCTTTTCAAGTTCGGTTGTGGCCTTCTCTCTCCACAACCTGAAGTTGCCAGGAATCAGAATATCAAGCCTAACCAGGTGGTGGCACAGTGGGTAGAGTGTCGACCTGGGATACTGAAGACACAGGTTTGAAACTCTGGGGTCCCCAGCTTAAGTGTGGGATCACATATGTGACCCCATGGTCGCTAGTTTCAGCAAGGAGTCACTGGCTTGGCTGGAGCCCAGTGAAGGTATATATGAGAAAGCAATCAAAGAACAAAGGTGCCGCAACTATGAGTCGATGCCTCTCATCTCTCATGTCTGTCCATCTTTCTTGCTTGAAAAGAAATGTCGAGGTAATCCGAGGACCACGTACAGATCTGTGCTACCTGCTCCCAGTCTTCTGCTGGCTGTAGGGTATTTGGGAAGGGAACGGCTCTGTGGGAGGGATTGCAGGCAGGGCCACCATGTCCTGTCTACTGAGCATGGGAGCAACGTCCTGACTTGCTTTTTCTGACCAGATGACAAAAAGCACAGACAGCACCTTCTGTGGTCAGGGTGTGGCTGGTGGGTGAGCAGAGCACTACCCCTCGCTAACATAGAACACGGTGAGGGGTGGAGAAGAGAGCAGATGGCATGTGGCCAGAAGCTGTGCCTCCGAAAGACCCGGACTTTCTCTTCCAACACTCGGCTGACCCTCCTCAGGTCCTCCAGGGCCCCTTGCAGTGGACTACCAGAGTAGACACACCAACATAGCCGTGGAGACAGCCAGGCAACCCCAGCTGGGTGCACAATGACAAGGGGTCTCTGTGGCCTGGTGGGCAAAGGGTAGGCTAATCCTAGTGCTTGCCAGACACCCAGTGCCTGCAGCTCCACGCCTGTCTGCCCACCCCCTGCTGCAGGGGCTGCTGAGAGACTCAGGGTGGGTCTCAAGCAACAACCCCATCCTCCTCCTTCAGTCCCTAACACCAGAGCTGCCTGGAAAGCACCTCTGCTCACTGCCACTAGCTGCTTGATTTAGAACCACGGAGGCCCAGCCACAAGGTTCCTCTGATAATGCAGCTTGGAGCACCATGCTGGGACATACAGGCTGGGCTCAGACCCCGGTCTCCACTCCTGGTTGCACTGGACAAATGTTACTCTGGTAATCTTGCACAGCAGAAGCCCCCAAAGCTCAGTGACTTTTTATTTTATTTTTTACAGAGACAGAGAGAGAGGGATAGATAGGGACAGACAGGAATGGAGAGAGATGAGAAGCATCAATCATCAGTTTTTCACTGCGACACCTTAGTTGCTCATTGATTGCTTTCTCATATGTGCCTTGACCATGGGCCTTCAGCAGACCGAGTAACCCCTTGCTCAAGCTAGCGACCTTGGGTCCAAGCTTTGCTCAAACCAGATGAGCCAGTGCTCAAGCTGGCGACCTTGGGGTCTCGAACCTGGGTTCTCTGCATCCCAGTCTGACGCTCTATCCACTGCGCCACTGCCTGGTCAGGCGCTCAGTGACTTTTAACTCTAAACACACATCCTCATTTTGGGACCAGCAGCCCAAGCTGCCCAACACATCCACCCTCAAGGTGCTGGGAGAGGCACCCTCCTGCTCTCAACACAGCATCAAGTGATCCTTTTAAAACAGCTGTCAGGGTCAGGCCTGCCCTCAGTAACCTCACTCCCCTCCACCCCACTTGCCCTCTGACCCCCTTAAGGCTCCTCTCAGACCACTCTGCCCCTCTGCCTCTTTCAAGGCTTTGTTCCCAGACCAGGTCTTCTAGGAGGCCCTCCCTGTGACCCAATATACAATGACAGCCTGGCCTGACTAGTGGTGGCACAGTGGATAGAACACTGACCTGGGCCCCTGAAGCCCCAGGATGGAAACCCCAAGGTTGCCAGCTTGAGCAAGGGGTCACAGGTTTGGCTGAAGCTGTGTCCGTCCTTCCCCCCCCCAATTAATGAACTAAAGTGTTGCAATGAATTGATGCTTCTGTCTCAAAAAAAATTTTTTTTAAATAAATAAAATGACATTCCAGCGCCTTGGCCAGGCAGCTCAATTGGTTGGAGTATCATCCTGAATTACCAAAGTTGTGGGTTTGATCCCTGACCAGGGCACATACAATAATCAACCAATGAGTGCATACATAAGAGTTAATATTTCTCTCCTCCCCCTAAAAATCAATAACATTTAAAAAATTAAAAATAACAAAATGTGGCGCTGGCCAGTGGCTCAGTGGATAGAGCATTGGCCTGGTATATGGATGTCCCAGGTTCGATTCCCGGTCAGGGCACACAGGAGAACCGACTATCTGCTTCTTTCCCACCCCTCCTTTCTCTCTCTCTCTTCCCCTCCCACAGCCAGTGGCTTAATTGGTTCAAGCATGGCCCCTGGGTGCTGAGGATAGCTTGTTGGCCGGGGCAATTGAGCATTGTCCCCAGGAGGGGTTCCTGGGTGGATTCTGGTTGGGGCATGTGCAGAAGTTGTCTCACTACCTTCCTTCCTCTCACTTTAAAAAACAACAGCCTGACCAAGCGGTAGTGCATCGGATAGAGCGTCAGACTGGGATGCGGAGGACCCAGGTTCGAGACCCCGAGGTCGCCAGCTTGAGCACAGGCTCATCTAGTTTGAGCAAAAAAACTCACCAGCTTGCCCTGGCCAGTTGGCTCAGTGATAGAGCGTTGGCCTGGCGTGCAGAAGTCCTGGGTTCGATTCCCGGCCAGGGCACACAGGAGAGGCGCCCATCTGCTTCTCCACCCCTCCCCCTCTCCTTCCTTTCTGTCTCTCTCTTCCCCTCCCGCAGCCGAGGCTCCATTGGAGCAAAGATGGCCTGGGCGCTGGGGATGGCTCCTTGGCCTCTGCCCCAGGCGCTAGAGTGGCTCTGGTCACAACAGAGCGACACCCCGGAGGGGCAGAGCATCGCCCCCTGGCGGGCAGAGCTTCGCCCCTGGTGGGCATGCCAGGTGGATCCCGGTCGGGCGCATGTGGGAGTCTGACTGTCTCTCCCCATTTCAAGCTTCAGAAAAATACAAAAAAACAAACACTCACCAGCTTGGACCCAAGATCGCTGGCTCGAGCAAGGGGTCACTTGGTCTGCTGTAGTCTCATGGTCAAGGCACATATGAGAAAGCAATCAGTGAACAACTAAGGTGTCGTAATGAAGATTTGATGTTTCTCATCTCTCTCCCTTCCTGTCTGTCCATCCCTCTCTCTGACTTTGTCTCTCCCACAGAAAAAAACAAAAACGAAATGACAGTCCAGTTCTCCCATACCCCTCCCTCCCATTCCTGGGATGTTGGCCAATTTTCTGCATCACTTAAAACCCACTAACAATCTACACGGATTATTTATTATGTGTTCTGTAATGTCTTCCCTTTCCCACTTTGTGGCTCCATGAGGTCAGAGACTTAAGACACTGGAATGAAATGTCCACACTGAAGCACATGCTACATAAGGCCCAACTAAAAGAACTAGGATCTGCAGAAAAGCCTAGGCCTGGACCCAAGCTGTGATGGGCCAGATGGCCCAAGAGCAGTGGTGCCCATCAGTGGCCAGGGGAGGGTGTGTGGGACGACGCCATGTAGGAAGACATGTTATTTATAGTTAGTTGCTTTACTTCCAAAGAAAGGGAAGACTGCTGTGTTTTTCAATCAAACAGAGAATGACATGGTTGCATTTATACACTCTCACTAAAGAGTGTCTCCTGGGCA
This sequence comes from Saccopteryx bilineata, assembly GCF_036850765.1. Taxonomy (NCBI): domain Eukaryota; kingdom Metazoa; phylum Chordata; class Mammalia; order Chiroptera; family Emballonuridae; genus Saccopteryx; species Saccopteryx bilineata. The sequence continues at coordinate 256,653 of NC_089492.1, forward strand.
GAGTGGGCTTCGCTCTGGAGACGTCTGAGCAGCCACCCCCGGGTGACCAGAGCAACTGGGAGTGTGGGTCAGTCCTGCAGTCTGTGCTCGCACCTCTTCTCCAGGTCAGCCATCTCCTTCAGCACCAGGGCCACACTGTACCGGAGCTCCTGGAACTTGACTGTGGGGACCTCGAAGCGGTGTGCTGACCCATCAGAAAGTGTCAGCTGCATCAGGACGCTCGGCTGCAGGGAGCGGGCCAGGGCACTGGTGGAGATGGCCACATCCACCCTCCACCGAAAGTCAGCAATATGGGGAAGCCAGGCCCCCTGCTGCTTGGCCACAGAGTCAAGAAGAGGCCGCTGGCTCCCAAACACCACACTGGTCAAGTCCATGACCAAGTCTTGGGGGATGCAGAGCTCCTGAAGCTGGTTCTTGAAAGCGTCGGGCTTCAGGCTGGCCGGGGACAGCCGGAGGGCCTGCTGGAGCAGCGTGTGGGTGCCAGCAAGCAAGGCACCCAGTCGTTCCTCCGACAGGTGTGCATCAACCCCGAGGAGCTGCACAGCCTCACGACAGTCCTCTCCCTGCAGGCTGCTGACCACTAGCTTCAACAGCTTTCTGAACGTGCCCCTGTCCAGGTCTCCCAGGAGCTGGGGCATTGCTGCTACCTCAGGGGAGAGCTGGGCCCCCAAGAAACACACCTGGCCACTGTGGCTATCACCAAGGTGATGCAAGTATGGAGCTGCAGCCCCCACTGCAGACATTGCTGCTTCCTCCTCTTTGATCAGCCAGCCCAGGGGCAGGTCCCAGTTGCAACTGTCTGGAGAGAGCGGAGAGAAGCCCAGTGACGGAGGGCTGACCTGGTTTCCACCTCCAAGACACTGACAGTATGAACCCCTGAGGACAGCCCATGGGATGGGAGGCACCCTGGGAGCAGGTGGTCCGGGCAAGAGGGGTTGGCAGGAGTTGGCAGGGCAGAAGAAGTAGGAAGGGGAGAACCGGGAAACAGGAGAGCGGCCACTAGCCTGCAGGAAGGAGCCGACAGAGGGCCCGGTTGGAGTCCTGCCCTGAGCGCGCCGCGGCGCCCCAGACACCTCTAAGGTGCACACGAGGTGCAGTCGGCGTCCTGCTGCCCCGCCCTAGGCTGCACCGAATCCGCCGGCCGGCGCGCTACTGCCGCAAACATGATAGGCCTCCGGCCTCCAGATCTCCCCGGATGCCGTAACCAAGAGGCCGCGTCCCGCTCAGCTGTCCCCTCCCAAGAGGTGCGCCCCACTCACCACGTTCCCAAACCCGAGCAGCCCCGTACCTGGCGCTCACGGTCTGGAGCGGAACGGCCTGGCAGACAGCAGCGGGGCGGCCGGAAGCGGAACCTGGTTCCGGAAGCGAGCCAGACACACTTCCGGGGAGCTCTAGGACACTGGGAGGACCGGGCCCTCTCTGATACGTGGACGAGAGAGGTTTTTCTCATTCCACACAGGTTGGGAAATACGGACAGACTATTTACAAGAAAGAGAAAAGGAAATAGAGAAAGGCCTGGCCCGAGGATGGACAGGCGAGTTAAGCGAATCCAACTACGCTCGAAGAGCAACGCCGGACAGTAAGCTCAACGTCCGGGGTGCAGCCTGCCCCCGCTGTCCCACCGGCCTCCTCCCCGGAGCCCCTCAGCCAGCCAACCACCGACGGCGCAAATCTGTGGTCCTAGAGCAGTCCCGGAAGTGCCGGGACGGGACCGCGCTGCGTTTTCCGGCCCCCTCGGCCTTTAAGGGAGAGAGACACTGGCGGGAGCGCCTCATTCGGGCGCACCGCGGCCCCGCCCCTCCCGCAGGCCCCGCCCCCGGCCCCGCGGACCCGCTACTCCCAGGTGTGCAGAGGCTTCTGCGTGCTCGTTATCCCGAGAAAGGGATGCGTGCCGCCGGCGGGGCCTGATTGCAGACGGTGGAAGATCGGGCCGAGCGGGCGGGTTCGATGGGAGGTGTGGGTGGGGCGGGAGGTTGCAGCCGAGGTCGCGACGCGCATGGGCGGCCGCGCGGAGGTTTAAAGGGAGACCCGTTCGGTGGAAGGTTCTGCCGGGTTCGGCTTGGCCGCGGGGAGAAGCGGCGGGCTGTGTGTCTGACGTCCTCGGCCGCCAGCGCTCGCGGGCCGAGAGGAGGCCTCAGGGGAGACTGTTGGGAGAATAAGGACCTCAGCTTGGCCTGAGGGGCGGCGAGGATATGGGAGGCGACCCAGGAGGATGGGGACGAAGGGGTGACAAGGGGGGCAGGCTCCTGGCTGCGAGTGGGCAGCTCAGCTGCACCCGCCCCCTCGCACCCCCTCTTGCCCGGTGGGTCGGTGCGGGTGGGGGCTGCACACCAGCTGGGCCACTGGAGCTGCCAGCTTTCACCCTTCAGCTATGGGTCCATTTGGGCTCGGGCTCTGCCAGTTTTAGGGACTTCTGTGTAAATCGACAGTCGGCCAGGCATTGGGTCCTGCTGCAGAGTGACCTGTTTCTGGCCAGCAACTAATGTAAAGCAGCAGGAGGCTCCTCCAGGAACCCATTAATGCCGCCCTTCACCTTTTCACCCTTCACTCCTCTTGGGCCCTGGAAGTTAATGGAGAGACTTAACATTGAACGGGTCTGAGTGTGGTCCCTCTTCCTCTGAGGGTGAGCGAGGGGAGGCCCTGGTCAGGGCAGCCTCCCTCAGACCCTGAGTCTTCCTTCAGATCCTGCTTCCCCAGGATGGAAGCTGCACTCGGGCTACCAGCACCCCAGGTGAGTTCATCTTCCTCCCTGCCCTCCCTCCTGCAGAGCGGTGAGCCCAGCTCCTGGAGAAGCCGGGTGTCCTGGAACCCAAGGACAGGGCTCTGTGACTGTACTCACGCCATCCCCAGGGAGAGGGACTCGGGTCTCAGCCAGGTCCCCATGGCCGAAGAGGGCGGCTGGTCCTCGGGCTGAGCGCAGCAGGTGTGCCCAATGGGCACAGTCCCGGGGCAGCGGCCACCTGTCGTTACAGGAGGCGGTGCCACTGACATTCCAGGACGTGGCTGTGTACTTCTCTCGTGCGGAGGGGCAGCAGCTGGGTCCAGACCAGAGGGCGCTGTACAGGGACGTGATGCTGGAGAACTACGGGAATGTGGCCTCGCTGGGTGCGACTCTTCCTTGACTTGTGGCGGGGGTCTCCAGGGAGCTCAGGGGCTACTTCTAAACTTTGGAGCCCAAAGAGTAGGGTCCTACCCCTTGCCCCCCGTACCAGTCTGGTCTCTGCCTGGCTCCCAATTGCAGATTTGACTTTGCATGTGGGTGCCCACCCGTGTCCCCTCAGGAGCAGGAGAACTAAGTTACTGTCCTTCAGCGGTCACTCTCAGCCCCTGCTTCCCTGACTAACCTCTTCCACTCCCCCAACACAAACACTTTGATCCCTGCCCCACACCCACCTCCTGGTGGGAGGGCTCCAGGGAAATTACCCTTCTCACTGGCCTGGAAGATCCAGCAGGCAGTACTCTTCTGCTCTAGCTCCGCAGGCCACACTAATTCCTCAACCTCAACAGGACTCCCTGTCCCTAAGCCGGAGCTGATCTCCCAGCTGGAGCAAGGTGAGGAGCTGTGGGTCCTGGATCTTGTGGGAGCTGAAGAACCAGAACCCTTGAACAGCTGCAGCACAGGTAAGAGTGGGTGGGGGCTGGTTAGGTGATGGGACTCACTTTCCCCAGCTCCTGGGGGCCGTCTTGGACAGCGCTGTATGCGCCTATGGACATGAGCACCTGCTTTTAATTAATGGCTCTAATTTTCTGATTTGTTTGCTTTTCTTTTAAAAATACACAGTTCTTTCAGTCATTAAGGAAGTTTGCATCTAGTAATATTCTTTATGCTAAACCTGTATAATACCCTCATTTCTTCTTTATATGATACCCTTTTTTCTTTTAAAGATTTTATATATGGATTTAAAAAAAATTTTTTTAACAGTATATTTTATTTATACACTTTTTTTTTTTTTACAGAGACAGAGAGTGAATCAGAGAGAGGGATAGATAGGGACAGACAGACAGGAATGGAGAGATGAGAAGCATCAATCATTAGTTTTTTGTTGCGCATTGCAACACCTTAGTTGTTCATTGATTGCTTTTTCATACGTTCCTTGACTGGGGGCTACAGCAGACCGAGTGACCCCTTGCTTGAGCCAGCGACCTTGGGTCCAAGCTGGTGAGCTTTTGCTCAAACCAAATGAGGCTGCGCTCAAGCTGGCAACCTTGGGGTCTCGAACCTGGGTCCTTGGCATCCCAGTCCGACGCTCCATCCACTGTGCCACCGCCTTGTTAGGCTATATATGGATTTTTTTTTTTTTTGTATTTTTTTGAAGTTGGAAACGGGGAGGCAGTCAGACAGACTCCCGCATGCGCCCAACTGGGATCCATCCGGCATGCCCACCAGGGGGCGATGCTCTGCCTATCTGGGGTATTGCTCTGTTGCAACTGGAGCCATTCTAGCGCCTGAGGCAGAGGCCATGGAGCCATCCTCAGCGCCTGGGCCAACTTTGCTCCAATGGAGTCTTGGCTGCGGGAGGGGAAGAGAGAGACAGAGAGGAAGGAGGGGGGGAGGGGTGGAGAAGCAGATGAGCACTTCTCCTGTGTGCCCTGGCCGGGAATTGAACCAGAGACTCCTGCACGCCAGGCCGACGCTCTACCACTGAGCCAACCGGCCAAGGCCTATATATGGATTTTATTGAGAGAAGTGAAGGGGGGAAAGAGGAACTATCAACTCAGTTGCTTCATTTTAGTTCATTGATGTGCTTGTCGTATGTGCCTTGACCGGGCAAGCCCAGGGTTTTGAACTAGTGACCTCAGCGTTCCAGGTCAGCACTCTGTCCACTGTGCCACCACAGGCCACGCATAATACTCTTTCTATTCTACTTTATACAGTAGCTATTGGTTATCTACAAGGTTTGTCGATTTCACAAACTTCTATCGTTTTTCTTGGCATCTCTCTCTTAGTCAATAGTAACTTTTTTAAAGGTTTTATTTATTCATTTTAGAGAAGGGGGGACGAGGGGAGGAGCAGGAAGCATCAACTCCCATATGTGCCTTGACCAGGCAAGCCCAGGGTTTCGAACTGGCAACCTCAGCATTTCCAGGTCAACACTTTATCCACTGCGCCACCACAGGTCAGGCAGTCAATAGTATTTTTATTTTAATGTTTATCTTACTCTGTTGAACATAACTTTCATTAGACTTGTCAGCTCTGTTATCTTAGACTCCCAGACACTAAGACAATCTGTGATGTCTTTTGCTTTCTTCCTTTCTCTCCCATTTTTGGTCAGTTGTCAAAGCACATAACACATCATCATATTCCTACCTTTGTTAGTACCCTAGATCTGCAATTATCCAAATTAATCCAATTTTCTCCATCTCCTGGTTGGATGGAATTTAGCCTCTGTAGTGTAAAGTTGTTGAATTTTAACAAAGAGACACAACTGTGTCAGACAAACCTCTAGCAAGATACAGAACATCACCATGATCCAGAAGGTTCCCTGGGTGTGCAGTACAGGTTACTGAGGGCATGTATGCCTTTTTTGGGGAGCTAGAGATAAATTAAGAGCTGAATAGTTTTTAAAAACCGTGGTTCTTTTTGTTAGTTTTTAAGATTTTATTGAAATTTTATTTTATTTTATTTATTCATTTTTAGAGAAGAGAAAGAGACAGAGAGAGAGAAGGAGGAGGAGCTAGAAGCATCAATTCCCATATGTGTCTTGACCAGGCAAGCCCAGGGTTTCGAACCGGCGACCTCAGCATTTCCAGGAAGATTTTATTGAATTTTTGAGAGAGAAGTGGGGGAGGAGCGGGAAATATAAACTCATAGTAGTTGCTTCTCCTATGTGCCTTGATCAGACAAGCCCAGGGCTTCGAACCTGCAACCTCAGTGTTCCAGATTGATGCTTTATCCACTGTGCCACCACAGGTCAGGCAAACCATGGTTCTAACAGCCAGTTTTGTGGTAATTTTGACTAATGTGTTGATTGCTATTCTGATCCTGTAACGGGATTAGGCTTTTTTTGTATGTTGAGTGCCGTGCTTTTAACAATGTCCAGTGTGGTGTTCAGCTCTCTGTCTAGTCATTACATGGATTTCCTTGGGTGAGCTCTTCACATCAGGCATCCCATACAGTGCTCAGGAGAAGGGACCCCTTTTAGGAATCTGAAGTCCTGTCTGGGGGTGGCAGATGGGCAGCCGGGGAGACAGTGTGGGTGTGAGGACAGGGCGCAGCCCCCACGGAGCGGTGTGGTGGCCGGACCTTTCATTGGGTGGGAAAAGGTGGCGCTGTTTCTCTGGGTTCTGTTGTCATGCAGAGGAGCAGTGGTGAACACAGGTGCCCTACTGTAGAAGTCATTACCCAAATGCCCCAAGTGTGTTGAGGACAGATACCCGAGGGGAACCTGATGAGCATGGGATGAGGAAGAGGATGTTTCTTTTGTGTGTGTGTGTGACAGAGACAGATAGGACAGTCAGACAGGAAGGGAGAGAGATGAGAATTGTCAATTCTTTGTTGCAGCTCCTTAGTTATTCATTGATTGCTTTCTCTTATGTGCCTGACCAGGGGGCTACAGCAGAGCAAGTAGCCAGCGACCTTGGGCTCAAGCAGGTGAGCCCACGCTCAAGCTGGCGACCTCGGGGCTTTCAACCTGGGTCCTCCGCATCCCCTTCAGACGCTCTATCCACTGCGCCACTGCCTGGTCAGGCAGAAAGAGGATTATTTTTTTTACAGAGACAGAGAGAGGGACAGATAGGGACTGACAGGCAGGGACAAAGAGAGATGAGTAGCATCAATCATCAGTTTTTCATTGCATCACCTTAGTTGTTCATTGATTGCTTTCTCATATGTGCCTTGACCATGGGCCTTCAGCAGACCGAGTAACCCCTTACTCAAGCCAGCAACCTTGGGTCCACGCTGGTGAGCTTTGCTCAAACCAGATGAGCCCACGCTCAAGCTGGTGACCTCGGGGTCTCGAACCTGGGTCCTCCGCATCCCAGTTCGACGCTCTATCCACTGCGCCACCGCCAGGTCAGGCAAGAGGATATTTCTTGCTGCTGGTATGTGCTGGGAGGCTGAGGCACCGCTTATCCTGGGATCTTGCTGCAGCACACCTGCTTGTGGGCTGGTTGCTATGACATGTTTCAGCCTCCTTGGGCGGGCCTCTGCTGTCACACTTTGGAGTGATTTGTCATTTTACACGTGCTGTGCTACCACAGGCCACCCCTGGGAGGCAGCAGAGCCTCACTCCTGCTGTTCTTTGCTACCAAGGTGACCATCAGGAAGTTCTGGGCAGAGGTGTGTAAATCCGGCCTGTTCATTTATGTCCTTGTTTTCTGGGTTCTGTTTTGGCACTTTTGGATGGATTCTGGTGATGTGTGAACCAAGAGTTCTGCTGGGTCTGTCATAATGCTGATGACCGTGACTGAGGTCACTCACATGATGGAAACATCTCTGTCCTTGCAGAGTTGAAACATGTCATAGTGGAAAGTTTTTACCTGAGTGTCTCAAAGAAAAGAGGTAAAATAAGCATGACAGCATGAGATCTATTTTTAACTCTCAGTTACATTAATATGAGATAGCAGGGAAGAAACTAGAAATTTTTTTGATGGATTTTAGAGAGAGAAGCACTCATTTGTTGTTCCACTTAATTGTGCATTAACTGGTTGGTTTCTTTCTTTTTTTTTTTTTTTTTTTACAGGGACAGAGAGAGAGTCAGAGAGAGGGATAGACAGGGACAGACAGACAGGAACAGAGAGAGATGAGAATCATCAATCATCAGTTTTTTGTTGCGACATCTTACTTGTTCATTGATTGCTTTCTCATATGTGCCTTGACCGCGGGCCTTCAGCAGACCAAGTAACCCCTTGCTTGAGCCAGCGACCTTGGGTCCAAGCTGGTAAACTTTGCTCAAACCAGATGAGCCCGTGCTCAAGCTGGCGACCTCGGAGTCTTGAACCTGGGTCCTTGGCATCCCAGTCCAACACTCTATCCACTGCGCCACCGCCTGGTCAGGCGATTGGTTTTTTTATATGCCCCCAACCAGGTATCGAACCTGCAATCTTGGTGTTTCTGGACAATGAGCTGACAGGGTGGAAACTGGAATTTTCCAGGAATTTGTGATTAATTAAAAGGAGACTATAGACTGACCAGGCGGTGGCACAGTAGATAGAGCATTGGACTGGGAAGCAGAGGACCCAGGTTTGAAACCCCAAGGTCGTCAGCCTGAGCATGGGATCATATACATGACCCCATGGTTGCTGGTTTGAGCCCAAAGGTTGCTAAGTTGAAGCCCAAGGTTGCTGGCTTGGCTGGAGCCCCCCTAGTCCAAGGGTCTCAAACTCGCGGCCCGCCCACCAATTTTGTGCAGCCCACAGACTGGCCCGCAGATTAATCCACGAACTTTGATTAGTCTGCGGGCCGCACAAAATTGGTGGGCGGCCGCACGGCTGCGAGTTTGAGACCCCTGCCCTAGTCAAAGCACGTAGGAGAAAGCAATCAATAAACAACCAAGGTGTGGATGCTTCTCATCTCCCTTGTCTGCCCCTGTCTCTCTCATTAAAAAATATAAAAATAAGAAGCCTGACTAGGCGGTGGCGCAGTGGATGGAGCGTCGGACTGGGATGCGGAGGACCCAGGTTCGAGACCCCGCGGTTGCCAGATTGAGTGCTGGCTCATCTGGTTTGAGCAAGGCTCACCAGCTTGGACCCAGGGTCGCTGGCTCGAGCAAGGGGTTGCTCGGTCTGCTGAAGGCCCACGGTCAAGGCACATATGAGAAAGCAATCAATGAACAACTAAGGTGTTGCAATGAAAAACTGATTGATGCTTCTCATCTCTCTGTTCCTGTCTGTCCCTATCTATCCCTCTCTCTGACTCTCTCTCTGTCTCTGAAAAAATATATAAATAAAAATAAAAATAAGAAAATATAAAAACAAAAAAAGGAATACTGACAAAATATAATGCATAATTAACATTAAGAATCATCGAAGAGCCTGACCAGGTGGTGGCGCAGTGGATAGAGCGTCGGACTGGGATGTGGAAGGACCCAGGTTCGAGACCCCGAGGTCGCCAGCTTGAGCGCGGGCTCATCTGGCTTGAGCAAAGAGATCACCAGCTTGGACCCAAGGTCGCTGGCTCCAGCAGGGGGTTACTCGGTCTGCTGAAGGCCCATCGTCAAGGCACATGTGAGAAAGCAATCAATGAACAACTAAGAAGTCGCAACGCGCAACGAGAAACTGATGATTGATGCTTCTCATCTCTCTCCGTTCCTGTCTGTCTGTCCCTGTCTATCTCTGCCTCTGTAAAAAAAAAAAAAAAAAAAAAAAAAAGAATCATCGAAGAGTCCCTGGTCAGTGGCTCAGCAGATAAGAGCTTCAGCCCAGCATATGGACATCCCAAGTTTGATTCCTGGTCAGGGCACACAGGAGAAGTGACCATCTGCTTCTCTTTCCCTCCCTCTACCCCTTCTCTCCCTTTTCCTCTCCCACAGCCAATGGCTCCATTGGTTTGAGCATGGCCCCCAGCACTGAGGCATAGCTCAGTTAGCCTCAGGTGCTAAAAATAGCTTGGTACTCAACATCAGCCCCAATGGGGTTGCTAAGTATATTCTGGTTGGGACACATGTGGGAGTCTACCTCACTATCTCCCCTACTGTCTCCTAAAGAAAAAAATAAAGAAGAATCATTAAAGAAAATGAACTTTTTTTTTTTAAGCGAGTGTAGGGGAGATAGAGACAGATGCCCATGTGCGCCCCAACTGGGATCCACCCAACAATCAGTTCCTTCACTGGCTGTTTGTTGGTTGCTTGTCATGTGTGCCTTGACCGGCCAAGCCCAGGGTTTTGAATTAGTGACCTCAGCATTCCAGGTCAGCACTCTATTCACTGTGCCACCACAGGCCAGGCAGAAAATCAACTTTTAAGGAATTCTGTAATTATTTAAATTGTACTCAAGAAGATTCAGTGGGCAGTTCTTTTTTTTGGTGACAGAGAGAGGGACACATAGGGACAGACAGACAGGAAGGGAGAGAGATGAGAAGCATCAATTCTTTGTTGTGGTTCCTTAGTTGTTCACTGATTGATTTCTCATATGTGCCTTGTCCGTGGGCCTTCAGCATACCGAGTAACCCCACACTCAAGCCAGCGACCTTGGGTCCAAGCTGGTGAGCTTTACTCAAACCAGATGAGCCTGCGCTCAAGGTGGCGACCTTAGGGTCTCGAACCTGGGTCCTCCGCATCCCAGTCCGATGCTCTATCCACTGTGCCACCACCTGGTCAGGCAGGCAGTTCGTTATTTTACAGCATTTTACAATATTAGGATTTTTTTTGTAATAAAGAGTCCATTCAAAAGGGCCATTGATTTGTATTTTTAATATTTTACATTTTAATAGTAACTAATGTTCATGCTGTGTTTTCGTAGAGTAAATCCCAAGGTCACTTTGTTATTATTATTAAAGCCAGGTTAAGAAATACAGTTTCTGTTTGTTTGTTTGTTTGTTTTTTAAAGCAAAGTAGGGCCCAGCCTGTGGTGGCGCAGTGGATATAGCGCATTGACCTGGAATGCTGAGGTTGCTAATTTGAATCCCTTGACTTGCCTGGTCAAGACACATACAACAAGCAATCGATGAACAAGTAAAATGAAGCAAATGTGAGTTGATGCTTCTTGCTGTCCCCCCCCTTCCTCTCTCTGCCGACCAGGACAGTTTCAGCTGTTTGATATGAAAGTTCAGGTCTTCCCATGGATTGAAAAGTGCCCTATTGCCCTGGCCTGATAGCTCAGGTGGTTTGAGCATTTCCTGAGGCGCAAAGTTTGCTGGTTAGATCCCCGATCAGGGTTCATATAGGAGCAGATCAACGTTCCTGTCTCTCTCTCTTCCTCTCTCACTAAAATCAATAAATTAAAAATAAAAAATCAACTTTGCTAAACAAACAAGCAAGCTAAACTGGTGGAGGCGCATTGTACTGAGTCTGCCTGGGACCCTGACATCCCAGTTTTGAAACCCTGAAGTCGCTGACTTGAACACAGGGTGATTGGCTTGAATTTGAGATCACTGACTTGATCCCAAGGTCGCTAGCTGAGCTCAGAGGTTGCTAGCTTGAGCCCAAAGGTCGCTGTCTTGAGCAAGGGGTCACTGGCTCAGCTGAAACCCCCAGTCAAGACACATGAGAAGGAATCACTGAACATCTGGAAAGTGCTGCAACTACAAGTTGCTGCTTCTCATCTCTCTCCCTTCCTGTCTATCTCTTGCAAAAACAAACAAATCTATGTTTCATTTTCAATTGTCTGCTAGCAATGCCATTACCACAGGCATAGAAAACCAGGGCATTTCATTTTCCTTTGAGATTTCCTTTATTTTAATATGGTATTTCTTTTTTTTTTTTTTTTAATTTTTTTTTAAAAAATTTTATTCATTTTAGAGAGGAGAGAGAAAGGGAGAGAGAGAGAGGGAGAGAGGGAGAGAGAGAGGAGAGAGAGACAGAGATAGAAGGTGGGGAGGAGCTGGAAGCATCAACTCCCATATGTGCCTTGACCAGGCAAGCCCAGGGTTTCGAGCCGGCGACCTCAGCATTTCCAGGTTGACGCTTTATCCACTGCACCACCACAGGTCAGGCTAATATGGTATTTCAAGTAATGAGCTTTTCAAACTGAGAGGTGCACATTTTCTCATCTTACATATATGTATTTTATATTTCATATCAAAAACTTCAAATATTGGCCCTGGCCGGTTGGCTCAGTGGTAGAGTGTTGGCCTGGTGTGCGGGAGTCCAGGGTTCGATTCCCGGCCAGGGCACACAGGAGAAATGCCCATCTGCTTCTCCACTCAACCTCCTCTCCTTCTTCTCTGTCTCTCTCTCTTCCCCTCCCGCAGTCAAGTCTCCATTGGAGCAAAGTTTGCCCAGGCGCTGAGGATGGCTCTGTGGCCTCTGCCTCAGGCGCTAGAATGGCTCTGATTGCAGCAGAGCGATGCCCCAGATGGGCAGAGCATCGCCCCCTGGTGGGCATGCTGGGTGGATCCCGGTCGGGCACATGTGGGAGTCTGTCTGACTGCCTCCCCGTTTCCAACTTCAGAAAAATAAAAAATAAAAATAAAAAAAAAATTGAAATATTTACATAAAATTATTATCGCTTGTTTCTGGAAGAGAAAACTGTGGGTGAGCCCTTGCTCAGCTGGGCCTACCTAATGGTCTGAGCCCTTGACCAGTGGGGAAGTAGCCCTCAGATTTTGGTCTTGGAGAGGGGACCCTGCTCTGTGACCCTTTGCATCTCCATATCAATTTTTAAAATCAGTTTGTCAAAAAAAAAATGTCTGCCTTTTGATCAAGGTTGCATTAAATTAATTTGGGAGAAATTGTTTCTTTACTATCTGACAATTCCAATCCATGAACTTGTTCTCTCTCTTATCTAAATCTTTAATGTCACGCAGTAAGGAGCTATGATTTTCTGAGGAAAATTTGGTTAGATTTATTCCTTGGTATTGGATATTTTTTCCACGCTAATGTAGATGGTCTTTTCCCTCTCACCCTCCCTCCCTCTTTTGTGCGTGTATGTTCTGTATATTACTTTCATTTCTCTTTTATATTATAGCCAGGGGAAAATATCATTTTCTCTCCAGAAATATTTTTTATTTTGAAAAATAACTTACATGCAATCACCCCACTTGTAACCTGTAGCACTTACTGAATTTTCATGAATTGGACCCAGACACATAACTACCAAATAAGAAACAAAATGTTATCAGCAGCACAGAAGCCCCCTTTCTGCACCTCTCGTCATGGCTTCCCCCAGGGTAACCACTAAGTTTTGCTTGGTTTTGAACTAATATGAACTGAATTGTTTTTCCCCTCAGAATTACCTGTGTAAGAGGCGGGTATGCTATCGTGTGCCACGTTGTCTTGGTGGGTCACTGTGCCACCACAAAGTCATGTATCCCACTGCTATTCCCTCTTCGGGCTTAAGTGATCTCTTTTCATTGTAGTTTTCTAGTTATTTATAACTGTTTGTATACATAGACATGTCACTAACGCTTTAATTTTTTTGTTAAGCAAACTCTATAAACTATGACTGGTTCTGATCTCCTATGCATGGTGGTTTGGTTTCTTCCTTTCTACTCTTTTTCCACGTTACTTCTCTGTGGTGTTGCTCTGGCTGGGGAGTACTGAGTAGGAGGCGCTGGCAGTCTATCCAGCTCAGGTGGGACGTCCACACTCACCACCACCGAGGCTACACAGAGTGTGTTCTAGGTGTTTGGGAGATACTAGTCCCATGGTACACATCAAGGAAGTTTCCTTCTGGTTCTGGTTCTCTTAAGATTTTGGCTCTTTTTATTTTAAATCAGAAATGAATGTTGAATTTTATCAGAAATTCTTTCAGCATCTGTTGAGATGACCATATGATTTTTCTCCTCTTTTCTACAAATGTCATGAGTTACCCTGGCTGACTTTTCCAAGACACTGAGCTTGCAGCCCTGGAGTTATTGAACTTGCCTTCCCTGTTATATCTTACTGGCTTTGGCTTGTGGTGTTTTATTTAAGGTGTTTGCACCTATTGTTATGAGTGAGATTGACCTGAAGCTTTCCTTTCTCATACTGGTGGTGTCACGAGTTGGTATTGTAGTTGATAATCTCACAAAAGGAATTCAGGTGTTTATCATCACTGTCTGTTTTCTGGGTGTAACTAATAAAAAATAAAAGAGAAAAGGAACCATCACACAAGTACTTTGAGATGTTTTTACTCTGTATTGGCCATCTTTACTTCTGAAATCTTCGTCACCTGTATTAACCTTTTGCATAATGCTTTATAGGGGCTTTTTTTTTGACACACCATGGATATTAACCTTGATGGATGGTTTTCTCCAATAATGCTTTTCTGCTTTTATGCAATAGGTTCTGAGATTGGGACCAAGAATGAACTGTCCATTCTAAACCAGAAATACTTTGAAAAAGTAAAAACCCCAGAACTGATATCAAGAAGTTTCCCGGGGTATAATTCGCAGGCACCTGAGTTGCAGGAAACTTGGGACCCTGAGAGTAAAGAAGTACAGTTGGGGGATTCTGTTGGGCATAATTTGAAGAAACTCCATCTTCACAAGAGAGTCTTTAAGAAAGAAACTGCCATGTACAGAGAAGAAAGAGCTGAGGAGTGCGGTGCATTTGATGGAAACCTGAATCTGAGTCAGAGTGCTGTTAGGCTTCAAAGAAATAAAACAGGACAGAAAGCCTTTATATGTGATATATGCAGCAAAACCTTCCGATACAATTCAGATCTAAGTAGACATCGGAGAAGTCACACAGGGGAAAAACCTTATAAGTGTGGTCAGTGTGGGCGAGGCTTTGCCCTCAGCTCAGGCCTTATTCTGCACCATCAGATTCACACTGGAAGCAAACCATTTAAATGTAATGAATGTGGGAAGACTTTCCGTCTCAATTCACACCTACTTCTCCATCAGAGAATTCATACTGGAGAAAAACCTTTCCGGTGTAATGAGTGTGGGAAGGCCTTCAGTCGAAGCTCATCTCTCATTCAGCATCGTATCATTCACACAGGAGAGAAACCGTACAAGTGTAATGAATGTGGAAAAGGTTTTAGCCAGAGCCCACAGTTAACACAGCACCAGAGAATCCACACCGGTGAGAGGCCACATGGATGTGATCAGTGTGGGAAGGCCTTCAGTCGAAGTTCAAGCCTTATTCAGCATCAGAGGATCCACACTGGAGAGAAGCCCCATGTGTGTGACCAGTGCGGGAAGGCCTTCAGTCAGAGCTCAAGCCTGTTTCTTCATCACCGGGTGCACACGGGAGAGAAGCCCTATGTTTGCAATGAGTGCGGCAAAGCCTTCGGTTTTAACTCTCACCTCACTGAACATGTAAGGATCCACACAGGAGAGAAGCCCTATATTTGTAATGAGTGTGGTAAAGCCTTTAGCCGGAGTTCAACCCTTGTTCAGCATCGAAGAGTTCACACCGGGGAGAAACCTTATCAGTGCATTGAATGTGGGAAAGCCTTCAGTCAGAGCTCACAACTTGCCCTTCACCGTAGAGTTCATACTGGAGAGAAACCCTATGAATGTAGTGATTGTGGGAAATCCTTCAGCCGGAGGTCAACCCTTACTCAGCATCAGAGGGTCCATACTGGAGGGCCCCCCCGGGCATGCCGAAGGTGTGGTCCAGCCTTTGTTCCTGGCTCCACCCTTAAGCCTCATGGACAGATGCACACTGGAGAGAAACGCTCTGTGTGTGATGGACGTAGCAGAGCCTTCAGCCACAGCACAGACCTCGTTCTGCATTGGACAATTCACAAGCGTTTCATGTTTTCAGAATCAGTTGCTGTGTAGCTTTTTGAAGCTAGCATCTTTCATTCACCAAATACTGCAGATTCATTGTGATGTTGTGTGTGCTAACAGTTCCTTCTTTTTTACTGCCAACTAGCATCTGTTGTACGGATGTGGCCATTTGTTGATATGTTCCCCACTGAAGGGTCCTTGGGCTGCTCTGTCTGGGGAAAGTGTGAATAAAGCGACTGGAAGTATTTACAACCGGCTGTTTTGTGGATGTAACTTCTCCATTCTCTTGAGTCACAGATACTAGTGGGATGTGAGGCTACATGGTAAACTTGTGTTGGTCTTGTTAAGGAGCTGCCAGACTGCTTTTTGCATCCTCCCGGGTAATGTATGAGTTTAGTTGACTTGAATCCTCATCAGTTCTTTTTTTTTTTTTTTTTTCGTTCTTTTTATTCTAACCATCTTAGTAGGGACATCATGGTATCTATCATTTTGAATTTCCTAGTTTATTGTGATTTCAGCAATATGCTTCTATTTAAAGAGTTTCACTGGGAAGTTTGAGAAACACTGGACCAGTTCATCTCTGTGGTGGGAGCACCCTACCATCCTGACTCAGGTCTGAGATTGCCTGGAGGACTCTTTTGTCTAATCCACTCTTCATTCCCTCCAGGCTAACTCAGATATGACCCCTTCAAGCCCCTTCCTCAATTAATCTCTGCTCCTCCCCTTCCCGTGTTGTCCTAGGAGATTTGGGATCACTTCCACATTTGGTTTAACATTTGTCTTGGGGTTTACGTGACTTACTGCACCTGCACATGCTCTTCCTCTCCCATCAACATTAAAATTCTGAAGCCCAGAACCTCTTCCAAGTGCAGGCTTGGCCAGCCTCAGTGTGGTCTTTGTGGAAGGGTCTGCAGACCTGGTCTTTTCTTCTGTGTTGGGCTTACGCTGTGGCCTTTCCCTTCATCTCTAAAATGGGGCTAGCCTGACCTGTGGTGGCGCAGTGGATAGAGCCTCAAACTGGAGCACTGGGCTCACTGGTTTGAAACCCCAGGCTTTGCCCGGTCAAGGCACATATGAGAAGAAATCAACCATGAGCTGATGCTTCTTGCTGCTCTCTTTCTCTCTAAAATCAATACATAAAGTCTTTTATCCTATTTCTATTTTATTTTTTATTAAATTCATTGGGGTGACCTTGGTTAATAAAATTAAATAGGTTTCGGGTGTACAATTCTGTGATACATCATCTGCATGGTGTATTGTGTGTTCACCACCCCAAGTCAAGTCCCCTCCCATCATCATTTATTCCCTTTACTCTCTCCTACCTCCTCCCACCCCCTAAAATTTTTAAAAATAAAATGGAGATAAAAATACCTGTTCTACATAGTGTATGTCCTTCAGAAAAAGTCAGTTTCCCACCCTTGTGCCCCACAACACAACCTTCATATCCACCCGGCATCACAGCTCACGCTTTCTTTCTCTCTGCCTCGCCTTCCGACAGTACGTCTGGGCTCTGTGCTGTCAGAGATTTTTCTTAGGCACCATTCTGTCTCCAGCACATGCTACAGATAAGTGCTACCGACATACTTGGGAAGGAAGACAGGAAGAAACGAGAGAGGAAAAGAAGGAGGAAGAAAGAAAAACTCAGGAGAGCACCTTGTCAGTCAAAGGCAGTACACGAAAGTGGAGCCCTGAGGAATTTGCTTGTGTTCTGTCCATGGAGCACGTGGGTGAATGCTGCCAACAGGCACAGCTCGTCATTTCAGGTCCTGAGAGAGAACAGTGCAGAATGGAGACCTCAGACCTCTGCAAGCTGATGGCAAAGCAGAGCAAAACAGCTCCGGTTTGCTTTATTATATAGGCATATGCAGATTATGAAGTCTCTGATACAAAGTCGCACATCTGAGGCAAAAACAGGAATTCTCTTAAGGTATAACCAGGAATCCCCTCACCAAGCATAAGAGAAACCAACATCAGAACAAACAAAGAGTGAGAGGAAGGGCATGTAAATTGCCTCTAGCAACCTCAAACAAGTGGGGATGGGACTAGTAGAAACACTCCAGTGTCACATGGAGGTGAGGGGAAACAGCATTTAGCAACTTAAGCAAGCAAGTAAGGTGGGGGATTGGGCAGACTGTTTACTGCCACCCCCACACTTATGTCCCCCAAAAATCTAAACCGCAAGGACCCTGCCGGCTTGCTGGTCCCAACAGGTGAATTGTAGCCCTTTTGTTCCTAAGCTCTTGGAGATTGTAAAGCCAGTAGCCATGGCCACCATCACAACCGCCTGGCCCATGCAGGTTCACATGTGATTCGAACAGACGGTAATGAAACAACAGAGCCAAGAACTGGTGGGCCATTAGCTTTAATCCTAGCTTGCACCCGGCGGGCAAGAAATACACACAGTGGGGAAACACTTCCCTTTCCATTCAGGGCTCCCAAAGCCACAGACTTATCCGAGTGGGTTCCACCTCACCAGGGGATGGACTGCCTCAGGAACGAAAAACATGACCTGTATGTTTTCAGAAGGGATGGTGAAGGGCCCAGTGGCTGGGCCTATGAGTTTTATTGATTTAAGAGAGAAAGACATCGATTTCTTCCACTTATTCATGCTGCCGCTGATTAATTCTTGTATGTGCCCTGACACCATGGTGCATCAGAGTGACACTCTAGTCAACTGAGCCTCCTGGCCAGGGCCTGGGACCCTTGAGTTTTGTTTCGAGTTTTAGTATCATCTGGGAGGCTGAACTACAGAGGCCTGAGAAATTCTGATGGTCACTTTGGAGAACGGGAGACATCCTTCTGGAGAAAATCACAGATTATCACAAAGCTCTCGTTTTACATTTAAAGTGAAGCCAGGCAGCCTGGTTGTATGATGTTTCCGCAATCATGACCAGTCAGAGTTTGGGGGTTTTCTCAAGTGGGTACAATAGACAGAGAGTTGGAAACCGGAGCAAAAACCATCGTCTATTTGTATGGAAAAAATGAGAGGCTGGGCCACAGGGGAGGGACAAACTGCAGGACAGGATGGGAATTCAACCCAGGGCTTTTGAAGTTGAACTGTTAGCTCTTTGCAGTTTCTGTGATGACAGGATCCAGGGTGTGGCCACAGGCTGAGCGCTGTGGGCTTCAGTGTTGTGTTATTGGAGAGATTCAGCTTCCATGTGTTGTAAGGTACCAAAAAGCTGAACATTGATATTGATATTCTGGGAGGAAAGGTCAGGCTCTCCTCTCCTGTAGCTCCTTTAGGGAGAGGAGGAGAAGAATGTAGAAGTTTCTGACTTGCAAGAACAATAGGTCATTCAGTTTTAATTCTAACAAATCTTTTATTTCTTTTAATTTTTATTTTATTTATTCATTTTAGAGAGGAGAGAGACAGAGAGAGAGAGAGAGAGAAGAGAGAGAGACAGGGGGGAGGAGCTGCAAGCATCAACTCCCATATGTGCCCTGACCAGGCAAGCCCAGGGTTTCGAACCGGCGACCTCAGCATTTCCAGGTCGACGCTTTATCCACTGCGCCACCACAGGCCAGGCTCAGTTTTAATTCTAAAATAAAGGTTAACCTAGAAACTTCTCTTTCAATAGGAGGCAGAATTTACATACCACCTTGCACTGATTGTAGTTCCTCCCCCTTCCTGGAATCTTGAGAGTAAAATACCTCTAGGCTAGTGAGGGAAGATGAACCCTGAAAGATTTGTAAACATCTTTGATTGTGTTACCTTGAAAGTCTTAACGTTTCTGTGTATCCCCTAAACAAATGTTGCCAGCTCCTGCCATCATGTCATGCTCTCCGCTGCCCGCGAGTGAGCGAGGGTATATAAACAGCCCCTGAACTATTTTTGGGTCTGCACAATTTGGGCCTGATGCCCCGTGTCAGCCATACGCAGGTGGCATATTTAATCTCTAATAAAACTCTTCAAAATTCATCTGGACTGTCTCTTCGTGAACTCGATGAAATGAGGTACAGTGCCTTTCAGAATCTGTGGTGCAGTACTTTATAACACATGTCCCTAGAACTGGATATCAAATACATCGTCTAGAAATGAACACAGGAATAATTTTCAAAGCTTGAAGAACAGGCTAAAGATTAGTAAGTGCTGAAGACAGTAAAGATGAAGGTGAACAATTACCAAGAGTTAAGATGACAGAGCAAGAAGACAAAATGATAGACACAGAGGAGACAAACTTATCCAAATAATCTAGTAAATTACAGGTGTAGCCTGATTGGTGGTGGCACAGTGGATGGAGCGTCCACCTGGTTCAGTGAGGTCCCAGGTTCAAAATCTCAAGGTCGTCAGCTTCAGCATGGGCTCATCCAGCTGGAGCACAGGATCATCTTATCAACATGATCCCATGCTCTCTGGCTGGAAGCCCAAGGTCGCTGGCTTGAGCAACAACCCCCAGCCAAGGCACTTTTGAGAAGCAAACAAAGAACAACTAAAGAGCCACAACTATGAGTTGATGCTTCTCACTTCTCTCTTCCTGTCTCTCAAATATACAGTGTGTCTGTAAAGTCATGGTGCACTTTTGACCGGTCACAGGAAAGCAACAAAAGGCGATAGAAATGTGAAATCTGCACCAAATAAAAGGAAAACTCTCCCAGTTTCATACCTATTCAGTGCAGTGTGATGTGGGCTCACGCACAGATTTTTTAGGACTTTATTTATTTTTAAAAATTTTTTTATTTATTCATTTTAGAGAGGAGAGGGAGAGACAGGAGAGAGAGAGAGAGAGAAGGGGGGAGGAGCAGGAAGCATCAACTCCCATATGTGCCTTGACCAGGCAAGCCCAGGGTTTCAAACCAGCGACTTTAGCATTTCCAGGTAGACGCTTTATCCACTGCGCCACCACAGGTCAGGCTCACGCACAGATTTTTTAGGACTCCTTAGGTAGCTATCCCGTATAGCCTCTACAGACTTGTCACTGACTGATGGCCTACCAGAACGGGTTTCTCCACCAAACTGCCGGTTTCCTTCAACTGCTTATCCCACCGAGAAATGTTATTCCTATGTGGTGGTGCTTCGTATAAACACGCCGACATTCATGTTGCACTTTGGTCACGGATTTGAATTGAGCAAGCCACAGAACACACTGAACTTTCCTCTGTACTGTCCACATCTTGACTGTCATGGCCGTGGGCTGCTCCACTGTATACACGGTGGTACGTCATCATCTGCACATGCGCACATGCTGCCACATCATCCTACAGAAACTGGGAGTGTTTTCCTTTTATTTGGTGCAGATTTCACATTTCTATCGTCTTTTGTTGCTTTCCTATGATCAGTCAAAAGTGCACCATGACTTTACGGACACACTGTCTGTGTGTGTGTGTGTGCATGTTACAGGTGTAAAACAAACAATTTTAACTTTCAGGGCTAAAAGCCTTTTTATTTCATTTTATTTTTTAAAAGGATTTTTAATTTGAGAGAGAAAAGAAGGGGGAAAGAGAAATATCAGTACGTTTCTGTATTTGTCCAATTCATTATTGTAAAGCCAGTTGCCACGGTCACCATCACAACTGCCTGGCCCATGCAGGTTCGCATTGGATTCGGACAGATGGTAATGAAACAACAGAGCCACAAACTGGTGGGCCATTAGCTTTAATCCTAGCTTGCACCCAGTGGGCAAGTAAAAACACACACTGGGCTCCAAAACCCACTCATTCAGCACTCACAAAGCTACTGACTTATCTGAGTTTCTTAGAATCAAAGGTTTCTAGCTCACCAGCCTCATTCTCCTTTGTCCCCATCTCCTTCTCTCTGCACAAACTGGCTTGTCTTTCAGCAGTCCACCATCTTGGCTGCCTCTCCTTGCCTCCACATGGCCTTCCTCTGCTCTCCTCTTTAATGCTAATCTCAGGAACTGAGTGAGAGCAAGCTCCTGGTCTGTCCCACTTTATAGTGTAGAAATCAAAACCTTTAATCCAATATACAAACAAGGAAGTCTCTGATACAAAGTCACTTATCTGAGGCATAATGGGATTCCTCATGAGAGTGCACTACCCACATCAAAAAGGGTGGGAAAGGCTTATTCCTAAAACCAAGCCCCAGGCTACAAGGATCCTGCCTGCCCACCACCTGCCCCAAACACACATTAGTACAATCACGCCCATCCCAAGCAATCACCTGGGTGACAGGCTTCCATGTGGGCAGCGCCATCTTTAACAAAGCGAGCATAATATATTTTATCTGCCTGACAGTTATGTATGAGCCAGCATGGAATTGGCAACCTTCTTACAAGAGGACGCTCTAACCAACATAGGTATCAGGCCAGGGCTGGAAGCCTTTTTAAAAGAAAGGGTGTGTTGCCCTGGCTGGAGCACTCTTCATTGGAGCATCATCCCACAGAGCAGAGGGGGCTGGTTGGATCCTTGGTCCGAGCACATACAGAAACGGATGTTTCTTGTCTCCCTTTCCCTTTCTCTCTCTAGAATCAGTAATGAAAATAAAAATAACCAGAAAAAGGCAGTAACAACAAAAAAAGGGTTTACTGAGCCATTTCTATCAAGAAAAAGGAGACTGGGGTCTGGCCTGTGGTGGAGCAGTGGATCAAGCTGAGGTCTCTGGCTCAAAACCAGGGCTTGCCTGGTCAAGGCACATGTGGGAGTTGATGCTTCCTGCTCCTCCCCCTTTCTCTAAAAGTAAATAAATAAAAATAATTTTTAAAAAAGGAGACTGGGTTCTGGGGCAGGAGTCTAACACCTTCCCCCACCCCCACCCCCCAAAAAAGCTCCCAGTGGAAAGCAGGTTTCAGGTTTCGAAGTCCTAGAGCTGACGAGCTTTTTTATGTTTATTTTTTATTTGATTGATTTGAGAGAGATTGCCACGTGGTTGTGCCCTGTCGCTTCCCATATATGCCCTGACCGAGGTCACGCCGCAACCTTGGCAGACACGAAGTGGGGGCCGGGATAGAGTCGTTTGGGAAGACTCGACACGTGCTGCAGACAGGGGTGGGGAAGGTGAGGACCGGCTCCGGGACAGGCGGGGCGCCGAGGGGCGCTGGCGCCCGGGTCCGGGAAGCGCACGTAGCCGCAGGGCAGGGTCTCTGGAAACCACCGCGGGACCGGCCGCCTGGCGCTCACCCCGCCCCCGGCCCCGGCCGCTGGAACTTCACGTGGGACAGCTCGGACCGGAACCGGCCTGCGGACCGCGGTGTGGACTCGGGATCCGCGCCCCGCCCCCACAGGCCGGCCTTGTGGGCGGGGCCGCCGCGCCCGCGCTCTCGGCTCCCGGCATGCCGCGCGCCCGCGCCCGCCTGGCGGCGCCCCCTGGCGGCGGGCGCAGGGCGGCGCGGGGGCGGGGCCGGAGGCGGGGGGTTGCGCTGGTGACGGGAGGACGCGCGGCCGCGGCGCAGTGGGCCGGTGGCGGCGGCGGCGGCGGCGGACGCGGACCGGGCGGCGGCGGCGGCCACGGGAGAGCCGCGGGCAGCGGAGGCGCGGCGCGCGGGCCGGGATGAGCGGCTGTGGCGGCGCGGCCCGCGCGCAGCGGGCTGGTGAGAGCGCGGGCGGTGGGAGGTGCGGGTCGGGAAGATGGCGGAGAGGCCGGCGCTGCGGCCCCCACCCGGCCGCGCGAGGATTCGGGCCCGCGGCGAGGCGACCGAGGGGACGGGCGGGACCGTGCGGGACGCGGGCGGGGCGTGGCGCGGCGGGGGCGCGCGGGAGGCGCGGGGCCCGGGCCGCGCGGGACGGGCTGTGCGGTGGGCGTGAGTGGGCGTGAGTGTACCTGGCCCGGGGTGGGCGTGAGTTCGCCGCGGGGCCTGAGCTCGGGGCGAGGGCCGGGCGGACCGGCTTTGTCCGCTGGCGGACGCGTGTGTGCGGGGTCGGTGCCGCCGCCGGGTCCCCGCCACCGGCCTCTGCAGCCAGGCGGGCCGGGACGGTCCACCTTTCTCCCGGGCGCCCTCCGGAGTTGCTTCTCGGTGGCGGGAGTGGTGCGGGCGGAGGCCCGCGAGCAGGGCAGGCCGTGGGCGTGTGGGGGGGTCAGGACGTCTTACATCTTAATCCTGCGGCCAGCTGCGAGGCCGCGGCAACTGTGGGTGTGTTCGTGCTGCTCCCACCGGCAGCTGCTGTGGGCGCTGCGCCGCCTTCACCAGCAAAAATGCGGCGCCCCCCCTTCAGTGTTGTGGTGGAACCAAACCTCCAGTGACCTTTGCAGAAACCTACCGTTGCAGGGCTCGTGTTCCTCCCGGGGTGCAGACAATAGGAGATCTGTCTTTGAAGCCATTGGGGGGAACTGAAACCTGTGTGTCCTGGGTGCCTCTGCAAACAGCAGGTGGTTCCCGGTCAGCAGCTCCCCATCCATTCACAATGAGCAAGGTGTGTGTCTCCACGCGGGGGGAAGGGGAGGGAGATTGGATAGGAGGTGTGACTGTAAAGCGAGGAGACTCCTTCCATAAAGCGTCCAGGTGGACTCGTTGACCCGCAGACGCTTGCTGGGTGAAGGAACAGAGGCCAGCCGGTCGGTCTCCCCGACTGCACTTTGTCTAGTCAGCTATCTTGCCAAGAGGCTGAGAAGAGTGGAGGACAGGGCGGGTTCTGGAGCCAGACTGCCTGCCTGCCTTTGAGTCGTGACTCTTCTATTTACTGCCTTTGCACTCAGTGCCTTTGTTCCCTCATCTGTAAAATGGGAGCATCAGTCGTGTTGGCCTCCTAGGGTGGTGGTGAGGACTCACTGAATCAAGACTGTAAAATGCTTTGTGCCTGGTACATTGTAAGTGTTCAAAAAGTTAGGATGTCATTTATGTTAAGATGTGGTTCCCAGGTGTGTGTGTGTGTGTGTGTGTGTGTGTGTGCGCGCGCGCGCGTGCGCGCGCGCCGTGGTCCCCTCTAGTATCCTCCTAATTTATGTTAACTTCTAGTCTGTGGATCACTTCTCTTACATAGGCAAGGTGGGGCCATACTTGGAGAAACAAACCTTTATGAAGGTACACGAGGAATAAATCTCATGTACTTGGCTTAATTATTATGTAGAATGGTTTATAAAAATATTTGTAGGGGAAAAAAAAGCTTCTGGTGAACCACTGAAATACTCTAGTTCTTACTGGCCTTGGGAGTTGGTAGGATTGTTGAAGACAGAAATGAGATTTAGAGCAGCTCTTTGGCAATTCTCTGTTAAACTTGGATTTATTTATCAGAGCTGTAACATTTTGTCTTGCTAAAATGTTGGAAGAAATTAGACTTAATTTGCTTCAGAAGGAAGTGGAAAATTCCCCATGTTTCCCAAATAGGTGATTCTCTGTCTCAAGTTTAGGGAAAGTATCTCAGATTTACCCTAGATGACTATATCTCATCTCCTTTATCAGTATGTTACTAAGACTTGGGGAAAACCTTCCACTTTAAGTAGAGTCTGTTGGCATTTGTAGGGTTTAGGTGAGAATGTTTAATGTTCAGAACAAATGGTAATGAAACTGCTTTTGTGAGCACATTTAAAAATATCTCAAGATAGATTTTAAAATGTGCATCCCAGCCTTCTCTTGCATGTGTGCTAGGGTGGACTGTGTGTGGATGATTTATTGTTTGTTTGTTTATTTGTTTATTTATTTATTTATTTATTTAGAGAGAGAGAGAGAGAAGGAAGAGAGAGATGAGAACGCATAGTTGCTTCACTTTAGTTGTTCATTGATTGCTTCTCATACATGCCTTGACTGGGGGCTTGAGCTGAGCCCGTGACCCCTTTGCTCAAGCCAGCGATCTTGGAGTTTTGACCTAGGGACCTCAGCGTTCCGGGGCAACGCTCTATCCACTGTGCCACCATTGGTCAGGTCTTTGAGCAATTGACTAGCAGCCAATACAGTATTTTGTTAGGTTTCTTCCAGATTCTTTTGTGTTTGTGGAAAAAAAATGTCTGAGTAATATGTTCTCAAATTGAGAAATCTAGTTTTACTAGCAAAACCCTTTTGCTGTGCCTTTTCACTGACCTGTGGTCATTGGGGTCATTTGTGAGGGTCTTACACACTCTCTCTTTTTTTTAATTTATTCATTTGAGAGAGGAGAGGGAGAGAGAGAGGAGAGAGAAGGGGGGAGGAACTAGAAGCATCAATTCCCATATGTGCTTTGACCAGGCAAGCCCAGGGTTTCGAACCGGTGACCTCAGCATTTCCAGGTCAATGCTTTATCCACTGCGCCACCACAGGTGAGGCCACACTCTCTCAAAGCTAGCTGTGTGAGTGTCCTGTTTCAGAAGCTCAGCCCTGTGCACAGCCTCATGCGCAGCGCAGGGCCTGGCGCTGCTGCGGGCAGAACTGAACTGGATTGTCTGCCTGCGTCCAGGTTCCTTCTCCTGTTACCTTTCCTGCTCCCTGAGGTAAAGCCCACACCCTCAGTTATTGGCCTTCTCTGCCGCCTCCTGTACTTGCCTTGCTGTGTCTTCCGTCAGCCTTGGGAACTTGTCTCTGATGTTATCTTGCAGCTCCGCCCTGCTCCTTGAGGTCATGTCTGACCCTGACTCCCATCCTCTGGCCACACTGTTCCAGGGGCTGAGATGGACCTTCTTACGTGGACCTACAGCGTGGCTCAGTCCTGCTTCTGCCATGCTTCATCTGAGGCTCTTTCTGAGGCAGACGTTTTACAGGGGTTTGTATGTCCCTGAAACTTGACTTTCTCAGCAGTGCCTGCCATCTTGTTCAGTACCTCAAAATGTGATGGTGACATAAATGAATTTTATCATCATATGTCTGAGAATTCTGATAATAGGAGTTCCATCCCCCTTACTTGTTACTAAACTCAGAAACTCATACTGGTCTTTGACACAGTTTTGTGTTGTGAAAAGAACTTATTGGTCCTATCAGGTAATTATTATTATGCTTTATCAGGTGGAATTCTTCTTGGTTCAGCATTTGGTATGGATTTTTGTTACTTTCTTTGAAGTCTTTGGGAAAACCATACTGTTCAGTATTGGGAATTTTTCTCAATATTTTATAATGATTCCTAAGTATCATTAATTCAGTACTTTTTTTCCTTCTTAGCAAGGAAGAAAGAGAGACAAGGACAGACAGACAGGAAAGGAAAGAGATGAGAAGCAGCTACTCATAGTTGCAGCACCTTGGTTGTTCATTGATTGCTTTCTCATATGTGCCTTGACTGTGGGCTTTCAGCAGACCGAGTGACCCCTCTCTTGAGCCAGCAACCTTGGACTCAAGCCAGCAACCATAGGGTCATGTCTGTGATCCTACACTCTAGGCCAGTACCTTTTTTGGGCCACGGACCAGTTTAATGTCAGAAAATATTTTCACGGGTGGGATGGATAAATGTATCACATGACCGAGACAGGCGTCAAGAGTGAGTCTTAGACTGATGTAACAGAGGGAATCTGGTCATTTTTAAAAAATAAAACATTGTTCAAACTTAAATATAAATAAAACGGAAATAATGTAAGTTATTTATTCTTTCTCTGCAGACCAGTACCAAATGGCCCATGGACTGGTACTGGTCCGCGGCCCAGGGTTTGGGGACCACTGCTCTAGGCAACCCCATGCTTAAGCTGGTGAGCCTACGCTCAAACTGGTGACCTCAGGGATTTGAACCTGAGTCCTTCACTGCCCTACCACCTGGTCAGGCAGTACTTTTTTTTTTTTCTTTACAGAGACAGAGAGTCAGAGAGAGGGATAGATAGGGACAGACAGACGGGAACGGAGAGATGAGAGGCATCAATCATTAGTTTTTCATTGCAACACCTTAGTTGTTCATTGGTTGCTTTCTCATACATGCCCTGACCACAGGCCTTTAGCAGACCAAGTAACCCCTTGCTGGAGCCAGTGACCTTGGGTCCAAGCTGATGAGCTTTGCTCAAACCAGATGAGCCCGCACTCAAGCTGGTAACCTCGGGGTCTCAAACCTGGGTCCTCTGCATCCCAGTCCGTTGCTCTATCCACTGCGCCACCGTCTGGTCAGGCACTTTTTTTTTTTTTAAAGATTTTTTTTTTACTTACTGGTTTTACAGAGAGAGGGGTATGGGGAACAAGAAGTAGCAACTTATAGTTGCTTTGAAGTAGTTATTCATTGGTTGCTTATTGTATGTTCCTTGACCGGGCAAGCCCAGGGTTTCGAACCTGCGACTTCAGCATTTCAGGTCTACTCTCTTGCCACTGTGCCACCACAGGCCAGGCTCAGTATTTTTTTTTAGTACTTTTTTTTTTTTAAGAGAGAGAGGAGAGGGGGAGAAAGGAAGGAGGAGTGGGAAGCATCAACTCGTACTAGTAGTTGCTTTTTGTATGTGTAATGTGCCTTGACGAGGCAAGTGCAGAGTTTCAAACCAGTGAACCTGTTGACACCTTACGCAGTGTACCGCCACAAGTCAGGAAGGCTCAGTACTTTCTAAATGAACATCTAATCTGTACTTAATTAGTTGTGTGTACATTGTAGTGCCATAGACATTAGGCACACTGTTCTTTGAAGGAGCTTGAAAAGGAAAGTGTTAAAGCTATGAGCCCTTCAAACAGTGCTCCCGACCAGGGTCTGTATTCTCCAGCCACTGGCAGGCCCCCTGCCTGTCCTTTTTTTTTTTTTTCTTCCAGAGGCAGAGTCAGAGGGATAGACAGGGACAGAGAGATAGGAACGGAGAGAGATGAGAAGCATCAATCATCAATTCTTCCTTGCGGTTCCTTAGTTGTTCATTGATTGATTTCTCATATGTGCCTTGACCGGGGGGGGGGGGGGGGGGGGCGCTACAGCAGACCAAGTGACCCCTTACTCAAGCCAGTGACCTTGGGTCCAAGCTGGTGAGCCTGTGCTCAAGCTGGCGACCTCGGGGTCTCGAACCTGGGTCCTTCGTATCCCAGTCGGACGCTCTATCCCAGGGGTCCCCAAACTACAGCCCCCTGAGGCCATTTATCCGGTCCCTGCTGCACTTCCGGAAGGGGCACCTCATTCATTATTGGTCAGTGAGAGGAGCACATTGACCATCTCATTAGCCAAAAGCAGGCCCATAGTTCCCATTGAAATAGTGGTCAGTTTGTTGATTTAAATTTACTTGTTCTTTATTTTAAATATTGTATTTGTTCCCGTTTTGTTTTTTTACTTTAAAATAAGATATGTGCAGTGTGCATAGGGGTTTGTTCATAGTTTTTTTTTATAGTCCGGCCCTCTGAACTGGCCCCCTGTGTAAAAAGTTTGGGGACCCTTGCTCTATCCACTGCTCCTATGTCTGGTCAGGCCCCCTGCCTGTCTTTATAAATAAAGTTTTATTGAAACACAGCCACCGCCTTCATTTTTGTGTTATCTGTGGCTGCTTTGGCAGAACTAACTAGTTGCAGCAGAGACTCTATGGCCCACAAAGCCTAAACTATACTGCTCACAAAAATTAGGGGTTATTTTATATCTTCATATTCATTGAAATATCCCCTAATTTTTGTGAGCAGTATATTTACTGTGTGGCCTGTTTACAGAAAAGGGCTCCAGAAGTTTAGGGGGGAAATGATTGGAGTGAGGGATTGTAGTGTTAGGGAAGGCTTGAAGGAAGGGATGGTGTTTGAGCTAAACCTTGTGCCGTTGGAGGTGAGTGGGGGAGAGGAGTTAGGACACTGCAGCAACACAGAGGAAGGTTTCAGGTTTGGGAGCAAAGGTAAGAAGTTGAGTTATGTGTGTGGCTTGTGGGGATGAGAAGGTTGGTAAGGAATAAGGGAATAAGGATTATAATGTGAATGTCTTTGAATCAGGTTGAAGGCTTTAAATTGTAGTTCTCTAGCTAATAGAGTCACTCAGGTCTGTGAGCAGAGGCAGTCCTGACAAAATGGTGTAGCAGCCCTTAATTGGCAGCAACATGTAGGGCAGATTGCAGAAGGAAGAGATCCGATTCAGGGAATTCATTGGACAGCTTTCTCTGGGGAAGGCGGGATAGCAATTACCCCAACATTTCATTTGCTTGCGGCCCTTTTCTGAGAGTCCATTCCTGGAGCTAGGACCGACCAGTCCTTGTTGGGATTTTGCTCTTCTCAGGGCAGAGAGTGACAGAAACTGTGTCTCTTCAAGCTTCAGCTGACAGCTCAGGTTCCATGGGCTAAAGCAGGTCACCTGTCCCATCCCACTAGAGGGAAGGGGTGGATGCTCTTTCCAGGGAGGGAGCGGGAAGTCCCACGGCCCGGGGCAGGACGGAGGGTGTACTGCCTTCTTGTAGGGAAGGGCTGAGCAGATACTTGGAGACAATACTGTGGACCCCTCCTCCCACCTTACCCCAGAGAAAACAAGCCTGCCCCTGTGCTCTGAGTGGTCTCCCAGGGTGAAGGTGCCACTCAGACTTCCCTGCTCAGCCTGGGGTACTGGAGCCAGCCTCCGTATGGGAAAGCCTGTCCGACCTCTCAGACCCTGCGTTCTTCACTCCTGGCCCTGGTGCTTTGGGGTTATAACCTGCCTGGCTGCTACCTGGAAGATTGACATCCCAGGTTCTCCCTCAGCTGCCACATCTTGTTGCTCTGGGTCTTGCTCAGTAGTTACCAAACCCATTGTTCCTGTGTCCCCAGGGCCACTGGCCCTGCAGGGGCTGTGCCTTGTCCCTTCTGCATTGTGGCTGTGCCTCCTGGGTGGGCTCCTTCCCCTCTGTCTTCCACAGGACTGTGCAGGGGGTGTGCACAGAGTAGTGGCTCTTACTGGGGCGATTTGTCTGAAGACAGTTGTGGTTGTCCTAGCTAGGAGGGGTGCCGCTGGCATCGACTTCTTAGGAGGGCCCCGTGGCCAGTGTGCCAGGCTGAGGAGTAGGCTCAGTATGTCCTGCAGGTTGTTCTCCGTGCTTCCAGGAATGTTCTCCAAGGCCCTGCGTGCCCTGACTCGTGCACTGCTCTCTAGTGACGCCAGCCAAGTGCCACTAAGCCAAGCCCTGCTCCATGTTCCCTCCTCCCCACAGAAAAAGCAAGGCTTAGGTGACCCCTTCAGCTCCTTTGACCCTCCCTGGGGCCAGTCCCAGCAGTAGCCCATCCTTGTCCCTCCCTGAGGAAAGTTCTCCTGCCTCGCAGGGCGCTCTGAGCAGGCCTGTGGTCACTACACAGCTACGAGATGTCTCCCCGCTACGGGGAAGTTCCTGAGGGCCACTGACATGTCTGTCTTCTCAGTCTCTCCTTGCAACATTTTTTGTGCACACTAATGTCGATTGAGACAGGTAAGCTTGAGCAGGAGTCACCCCAGAGAAGGGCTGACAGCAGCAGGAGCCATTCCTTTGTTCATGTTCCCCAAGCTTGCTGCTTCCAAGTTCCCAGGCCTCTTACTTTCATCTCTTTCCTCAGTATAAATGTTTTATTCTCATGGATACTTTTTTTTAAAGATTTTACTTATTCACTTTATTAATTTTTATTTTTTATTTTTTTATTTTTTTTATTTTTATTTTTTTTTTTAGAGAGGAGAGAGAGGGAGCGAGAGAGAGAGAAGGGGGGAGGAGCTGGAAGCATCAACTCCCATATGTGTCTTGACCAGGCAAGCCCAGGGTTTTGAACCGGCGACCTCAGCATTTCCAGGTCGATGCTTTATCCACTGCGCCACCACAGGTCAGGCCACTTATTCACTTTAGTAGAGGAGAGAGAGAGAAGGGGGAAGAGCAGGAAGCATCAACTCCCACATGTGCCTTGACCAGGCAAGCCCAGGGTTTTGAACTGGCGACCTCTGTTCCAGGTCGACGCAGGTCAGGCTTCTTGTGGATACTCTTTATTTTTACTCCCTAAAATGTTTTTAAATTTTTTGAATAGGCAATATATTCAGGGTTGGGAAGTAGAGTTCACAGTGTGACCTCCTTCTTGTCTCTGCCTCCGGGAGGCTGGTCCCCTGGAGCTACCCAGGGTATCTCCTTCTGAGATACTTTGTAACTGTGCAAGCAAATGTGGATGAAATGTATTCTTTTGTCATACCTTTTTTTTTTCCTCCAGAAATTCTTTGAACTTTGCCTTTTTAAACTATATTTGTGAAGTCATTCTGTATGGATACATTGTCCAGTTCATGCTTTTCCATGGCAGTGTCATGTTCCACTGTCTGGAGCTGCTGTAATATATCTGACCAGCCCCTGCCAGTGAATATCATATTTTTAAAAAATATATTTATTTTATTGCCTGACCAGGTGATGGTGCAGTGGATAGAGCATCTGACTGGGACGCAGAGAACCCAGGTTCAAGACCCTGAGGTCGCCAGCTTGAGTGTGGGCTTATCTGGTTTGAACAAAGCTCACCAGCTTGAGCCCAAGGTTGCTGGCTAGAGCAAGGGGTCACTCACTCTGCTGTAGACCCCGGTCAAGGCAGTTATGAGAAAGTAATCAATGAACAACTAAGGTGCTGCAACGAAGAATTAATGTTTCTCTTGCCTGACCGGGCGGTGGCGCAGTGGATAGAGCGTCAGACTGGGATGCAGAGGACCCAAGTTTGAGACCCCGAGGTCGCCAGCTTGAGCGTGGGCTCATCTGGTTTGAGCAAAAATTCACCAGCGTGGACCCAAGGTCGCTGGCTCAAGCAAGGGGTTGCTCAGTCTGCTGAAGGCCCATGGTCAAGGCACATATGAGAAAGCAATCAATGCGCAATGCACAACGAAAAACTAATGATTGATGCTTCTCATCTCTCCGTTTCTGTCTGTCTGTCTGTCCTTGTCTATCCCTCACTCTGACTCACTGTCTCTGTAAAAAAAAAAAAAAATTGATGTTTTTCATCTCTCTTCCTTCCTGTCTGTCCCTCTCTCTCTCTCTGTCTCTGTCACAAAAAAAAATAATAATAATAATAATAATTGATTTTAGAGAGAGGAAGGGAGAGAATGAGAGAGACAGAAACATCCATCCATTCCTGTATGTGCCCTGACTGAACAGGGATCGAACTAGCAACCTCTATGTTTCGGGACGATGCTCTAACTCAGTGGTCCCCAACCATTTTGGGCCACAGACCGGTTTAATGTCAGAAAATATTTTCACAGACCGGCCTTTAGGGTGGGACGGATAAATGCACAAAATAAAATTATGCTACCAGCGTAAAAACTGTGGTATTTTTAAATATAATTGTCGAACTTACGAGACAAGTGTCAAGAGTGAGTCTTAGACGGATATAACAGAGGGAATCTGGTCATTTTTTAAAAATAAAACATCGTTCAGACTAAAATATAAATAAAACGGAAATAATGTAAGTTATTTATTCTTTCTCTGCGGACCAGTACCAAATGGCCCATGGACCATTACCGGTCCATGGCCGGGGGGTTGGGGACCATTGCTCTAACCAACCGAGCTATCGGACCAGAGCTGAAGATCATGTTTTGTGCAGTTAACAAATAAGGCTGCATGTGCAGCCTTTCTAAGTGTGTGAGGGCACCTGTGGACCCATCCCTAGAAATGGTGCCTCTTTCTTCAACACTCTTATTCTGTTAGATCACATTTTTATCTTGTTTCTTAGTGTCTAACTGTAGTTCCCTTATTCATTTATTTCTCCCAATTATTTACATTTAAAATAATGTAGTATGATCAAGTTAAAATAGTTTTTCGCCCTGGCCGGTTGGCTCAGCGGTAGAGCGTCGGCCTAGCATGTGGAGGACCCGGGTTCGATTCCCGGCCAGGGCACACAGGAGAAGCGCCCATTTGCTTCTCCACCCCTCCGCCACGCTTTCCTTTCTGTCTCTCTCTTCCCCTCCCGCAGCCAAGGCTCCATTGGAGCAAAGATGGCCCGGGCGCTGGGGATGGCTCTGTGGCCTCTGCCTCAGGCGCTAGAATGGCTCTGGTCGCAACATGGCGACGCCTAGGATGGGCAGAGCGTCGCCCCCTGGTGGGCAGAGCGTCGCCCCATGGTGGGCGTGCAGGGTGGATCCCGGTCGGGCGCATGAGGGAGTCTGTCTGACTGTCTCTCCCTGTTTCCAGCTTCAGAAAAATGAAAAAAGAAAAAAAAAAAAGAAAAAAAAATAGTTTTTCACCTGGAAATTCGCTCATCCTTTATGTGTTCTTAGGGGAAAGAGTGACTAGGAAAAATCCACACAAAAACTTGTACACAAATGCTCACAGTAGTATTGTTTATTTTATTTTGATTATTTTTTTAAGTGAGAAGAGGGGAGATAGACACACTCCCGCATGCACCCCAACGGGGATCCACCCAGCAACTCCTGTCTGGGCAGCGATGCTTGAATCAGCTGAACTATCCTCAGAGCCCAGGCCTGATGCTTGAACCAATCCAGTCACTGGTTGCAGGAGAGAAGCATATGGTTGCTTTTCGTGTGTGCCTTGACTAGGAATCGAGCCTGGGACGTCTGCATGCTGTGCCGACATTCTATCCACTGAGCCTACTGGCCAGGGCCCACAGCAGCATTGTTTATAACAGCAAAAAAGTAGCTATAGACTGGCTGGTTGGCTCAGCAGTAGAGCGTCGGCCCAGTGTGTGGACATCCCAGGTTCGATTCCCATTCTGGGCACTCAGGAGAAGCGCCCATCTGCTTCTCCACCCCTCCCCCTCATCTTTCTCTCTGTCTCTCTCTTCCCCTCTGGCAACCAAGGCTCCACAGGAGCAAAGTTGGCCCCGGGCACTGAGGACTGCTCCGTGGCCTCCACTCAGGTGCTAGAATGGCTCCGCTCAGGCTGCAACGGAGCAATGCCTGGATGGCTGACCCTTGCTCCCTGTGGGGCATGCCGGGTGGATCCTGGTCGGGTGCATGTGGGAGTCTGATTGCTTCCCCGCTTCTAACTTCAGAAAAATACACAAAAAAAGTAGATATGACCCAAATATCTGATAAATGAGCAGATAAACAACATGTAGTCTGTCCATACAATGGAATATTATATGCAATAAAAAGAAGTACTTTAGTTTCTTTTCATATTTTTTATTTTTAGAGAGACAGAGTGATTTGTTGTTCCTTTTATTTTTTTTAAAGATTAAAATATTTTTTTTGTGTGTGACTGATGGTGGCACAGTGGATAGAATGACCTAGGACACTGAGGTCCCAGGCACCAGCTTGAGTGTGATTGTCGACATGATTCGATGGTCACTGGCTTGGGCCCAAATGTCACTGGCTTTAGGCCCAAGGTCGCTGGCTTGAGTCCAAGGTCGCTGGCTTGAGCAAGAGTACAGTGGCTTGGCTGGAGTCCTCCAGACAATGCATGTATGAGAAGCAGTTAATGAACAACTAAAATACGGCAGCTATGAGTTGGTGCTTCTCATCTCTCTCCCTTCTGGTCTCTCACTCTTAAAAAAAAAAAAAAAGGTTACATTTTAAAAAACTTTATTGATTTTAGAGAGAGAGGAAGAGGGAGAGAGAGAGACAGAAATATAGATCTATTTCTGGCTGTGCCCTGACAGGGGATCGAACCCGCAACCTTGGTGTGTCGGGACGACACTAACCGACGGAGCTACCCAGCCAGGGCCTAAAGTCTTAAAACATTGACTTTCACACCGAGGAGCTGACAGTCAGCAGAGCACATTCTTCACCCTCGTGCAGACAGGCTGGTTGATGGTGAGGCAAACCCGAGTGTAGACAGCTGCAGTGTGAACAGCGTCTGAACAGAACCGTCTCCCAGCACGAAGACCTCGCTGGCCACCAGACTGCTGGGGTTCAGGCAGGATCTGAACCCGTTCTCCTCACTGGCCGTGCTTCTCTCTGTCCTGTTGCTTCCCTCTGTCCTTTCTTGGAGCAGCTGGTGGCCCCAGCACCACGTCAAGTGGCTGCTGCTGCTTCTCACTGAGCTGTACAACAGTGATGTCCCTGAGACACAGGCTGTGGTTTCTTGTTATGGTCCCTTCAGCCATTTCCAGGGATTTCTGGGGTGGCAGCATGTTCTTCCTGGGAGTGAGGGTGGTGGTGAAACACATGCAGCCCCTGCCCCCCCTTCCTCCTCCCATGTGATTTGTGCATCAGGTCACAAGTGTCACTAGTAAAGGGAAGCAGCTTCTGGACTCTAGATACTGTTTTTCTGTTTAATTTCCGTGTTGGCCTTTTATATTCCAAATTCGGCTGAGCTGGTAGGATTCCTACTTCTTCCAACTCTGAGAAGCCTGAGAAGTAGTGAGGCCCCTGTCTGTGCGGCCTTCTTGCCAAGGCTGCTGGGGCTCAGGATGGGGTTACTTGGGGGTAGCGTAGAGCCCTTCTCCATTCGTTTGGCAGGACTTGACATCTGGTCTGTGTTTGCCAGACCCGCCCACATTCATCTGGCTGTCACCTGCTATGTGCCAGCCACTTGTCACTCAGGTGTCTTGACATAGAGACAGACCAGGCCCCTGGGGGGAACACACAACTGGATTGTGATGACCTCTTATGGACAACAGGGGTAGAGTTGTGTATGGGGTTTGGGGAGACCTCTAGGATGGCTGCAAGCCTTGGCTTGGGGTGTGGAGTTTAGGTTGGCTTTCTGGACGGGGGTTTTCACCTGAAAAGGAAGGACCCCTGTAACTGGGTCTTCTGGGGTGTTAACCAGGCAGAGGAACAGTGCAGCCCATGTGGAAGGGGCCGCAGGAGCGTCCGAAGTGTGGTGGAGCTCCCTGGAGCACTTGGTGTTGGGGCGCCAGTGAGGCGGGGATGGGCAGGGTTGAAGTCTGAAGGGAGCACCCTCACTTGGCGTCTGTGCCTGCTGGAGTAGGGTGCCAGTGATGCCCATGGGCCCAGAGAGGGGTTCTGCCAAAGTCCCTTGGCCACGCCCCTCCCCATCCTCTTTTTTTTCTGGAACACAGGAGGGCTTTCCTGTCTCTCTAAAAAAAACAATGAATAAATAAAATCTTTAAAAAGTGGGGGGCATCAGCTTTGGGGCCTTGCAAACTGGAGTTGACACCACTTGGTCTGAGGGGGCCTGTCCAAGCCAGAGAGAGAAAGAGAGAGGGAGGAGAGGAGAGACAGAAGGCTGGCCTGGTCTTCTGGGGGAGGAGGGAGTATGTCGGCAGAGTTGTTGGAGTGCAGTTGAGGGGTTGTACCTTCCAGTCTTCCATCCTATAGAGTGCTGGGGGGGGGGTGCTGGGCTGGTCTGCAGTGGGCGGTCCCTCCTCCTGGAGCTGAGTCAGACCAGACCAGGGACAGACAGGGAGCAGGGCCCTCTGGGTAGGAGCCTGGGGCAAAGCAGGTAGCCAGCCTACTAGGCCCTCCGCAAGGGCTCTCAGGAGGAGGCGGGAGGATGGAACGTTCAGGTGTGGTAGCACGTGTCAGAATTCCAGTCCATCCTGTGACAGAGTCACATTCCATCCTGTGACTCCTCCGTGCAG
Source organism: Saccopteryx bilineata (assembly GCF_036850765.1). Taxonomy (NCBI): domain Eukaryota; kingdom Metazoa; phylum Chordata; class Mammalia; order Chiroptera; family Emballonuridae; genus Saccopteryx; species Saccopteryx bilineata. The sequence continues at coordinate 293,010 of NC_089492.1, forward strand.
AGCCATGCTTCCCGCAGGCATAGACCAGCTTGCAGCAAGTGGAGGTCATGCTAGGAGAGGGTTCAGGTCAGGATGTTGTCAAGAAAGGAGAGAGAGGCCCTGGCCGGTTGGCTCAGCGGTAGAGCGTCGGCCTAGCGTGCGGAGGACCCGGGTTCGATTCCCGGCCAGGGCACATAGGAGAAGCGCCCATTTGCTTCTCCACCCCTCCGCCGCGCCTTCCTCTCTGTCTCTCTCTTCCCCTCCTGCAGCCAAGGCTCCATTGGAGCAAAGATGGCCCGGGCGCTGGGGATGGCTCTGTGGCCTCTGCCCCAGGCGCTAGAGTGGCTCTGGTCGCAACATGGCGACACCCAGGAGGGTCGCAACATGGCGACGCCCAGGATGGGCAGAGCGTCGCCCCCTGGTGGGCGTACCGGGTGGATCCCGGTCTGGCGCATGCAGGAGTCTGTCTGACTGTCTCTCCCTGTTTCCAGCTTCAGAAAAATGCAAAAAAAAAAAAAAAAAAAAAAAGGAGAGAGAACAGAAGGAGCACCTTAGAGCAGGAACGAGACTCAGTTCACAGGTAGATGAAGTGGATGCCATCCCCCAAAACAAAAGAAGAAAGACGGATGAAAAACAGGAAGTGAAAGGACCAGCAGAGGCTGGTCTGAGGGGTTCCGAGTGGTGGCCCAGCAGCACGGCAGGCGCCACACAGCGGGGCGAACTGGAAAGCCCCGCCCAGGCTCAGAGGAGGTGTGCTCTGCCCCAGCCAAGTCACCCACCAGCTGCCAAGTGGAGTCAAGGTGTTTTCAAAATTTACTTCCCACCTACCGGTTTTCAGAAAAAAAAAAAGAAGAATGGGAGCTAGGAAGACTCTCGCAGAAGGGGAAATGGAGCCCCCACAGGCAGAAGTCAGAGCCGGGACTCTTCTGTTCATGGGGCTCTGGGTTGCCCTCCACTGGCTAGTCATTAAACTAACCACCTCCACCTATGTCCAGCCTTAATGGTCGCTGTCTGCTCCAGCCTGCCCTGCTCACTGTGTGTGTGCTGGCGGCTGGCTACCTGAGTGGTCAGGCCCAGGGGGATGGATGTCAGCGCTCTTTGGGGGGCATTGGAAGGCAGTTCTTGCTGAGCCAAGTTGTTTTCTAGACTGTATTCAAAATACATGGATGGCTGCTCAGCCCTGGCCGGGTAGCGAAGTTGGTTAAAGTGCCATTCAAAATTGTGGGCCCTGGCCGGTTGGCTCAGCGGTAGAGCGTCGGCCTAGCGTGCGGAGGACCCGAGTTCGATTCCCGGCCAGGGCACACAGGAGAAGCGCCCATTTGCTTCTCCACCCCTCCGCCGCGCTTTCCTCTCTGTCTCTCTCTTCCCCTCCCGCAGCCAAGGCTCCATAGGAGCAAGGATGGCCCGGGCGCTGGGGATGGCTCCTTGGCCTCTGCCCCAGGCGCTAGAGTGGCTCTGGTCGCAATGTGGAGACGCCCAAGATGGGCAGAGCATCGCCCTCTGGTGGGCAGAGCATCGCCCCATGGTGGGCGTGCCGGGTGGATCCCGGTCGGGTGCATGCGGGAGTCTGTCTGACTGTCTTTCCCTGTTTCCAGCTTCAGAAAAATGAAAAGAAAAAAAAAAAATTGTGCCCTCCCTCCCTCCCGCCCTCCCTCCCTTTCAAAATTAATAATGAAAAAAAAAATAGATGGCTGCTTCAGTGGAGTTTTCAGAGTGTTTTGGGGAGAGCTTGGCTGAGCGGTTTCTGTGGGCTAACAGCTCCAGCTCTCGCCTCTCGTTGGAAAGTTTTCTGGAGTTTTCAGCTAAAATCAGGCCATGTCCCAACCATGGTGCCCTCTGTGCCCTGTGTGGTATTGTCTTCTTACACCAGCTCTTTCAGCGCACACCTGCTGCCCATTTCACAGCTTAGAACAGCCAGCTTTTGACCTGTTCCCCAGGCTACCACCCTGCTGTCACTGTACCTGCTGTTCCCCTGCCTGCTCTCTGGAACCCCTCCCCCACTTCCTGTCCCCAGGCCACCAGCACCCTGACCTCCCCCTGGCCGTCTCTGCCAGTTCATCCCGCCCTGGCCCTCTGCCTGGTCCCTTCAGTGAGCCCATTCGCTTGTGCCTGTGAACACACTGATTAGGAAAAGTGGAATTCCTGTTATATGCTGATTTCTTTTAAACTTGTCTCCAAAACTTGGACCTCTTCCGGAACCTCAGAGGAGCAGGGCTGCAGACTTGCCGTTGGACGTGCAGAGGAAGTGCCCGGGCAGCAGCTTTCCCCAGAGAGGGCCGGTCCAGCCCCACCCTGGGACGGGCCTTTGTGCTCTGCTCCTGCAGCTCTCGGTGCCTGCCACCCGGGCTGACACCTGTGTGCCTCTCGGGGCAGACCCGCGAGGGGCTGACGTGGGGTGCAGTGAGAGGGGACACTGCTAACAGGGAACAGCAGTAGGCTCGGGATGCTGCGCCCATGCAGAAAACCGCCAGCTACTGAGGAGTGAACCAGTGTCTTGGGAGGGGTGACTGGGAGGGTCAGGGAAGTGCGGTGGAGATACCAGGAGTAGACCACGGGCTTCCTATCAGGGGGCCCTGGGGGAGGGGGGGTGTTGAGACGCGGAAGGGGGCTCTGAGCACCATGCTGGGGGCTGGGTTTCCAGGGAAAGGGCCAGCACTTAGCTAGAAGGTGGGTCTATGTCCTTAGTTGGAGAAGGGTACAACTGAAGACTCCCACATCCATCCTCCCTCCCCACCTGTTCCCCCTTCCAAGGAAGGCCATGCTGATTGCCTGCTGTGGCCCAGCATTAGTGATAAGGGGTACATTGTCCCCTCACTTGGCTCCTTCAGGAGGGACTGGCTGCATCCAAGTGCCAGGTGGTGTTTCCCCTTTTCTCCATGTTTTATTTCTGCTTCCTTGTGTTTTTTTGAGAAGACGCTCCCCATTGGGGACTAAGTGGCCCAAAACCTGGTGTTTTAGCAGGCAGAGTTTTTGCTGCATTGACAGGCACTTTGCCTGCCCTGGTGGGGGGATGCCAGTGAGGGGGCACTCAGACACCTGGAGGGCCCCAGGGGAGGGGGTCTCTAGAGTATTTGAGATGACAGAAACTTATAGGTGGGTCCCCAGCCCTTGTGCTCTTGGCCGGGTCCAGTGGGAACAGTGAGAGCGTCGGAATTCAAGTTCAGACATTGCTCTTTTAAAAATGGGACCTAAGCCTGACCTGTGGTGGCACAGTGGATAAAGCATCGACCTGGAAATGCTGAGGTCGCCGGTTCGAAACCCTGGGCTTACCTGGTCAAGGCACATATGGGAGTTGATGCTTCCAGCTCCTCCCCCCTGTCTCTCTCTCCTCTCTCTCTCCCTCTCTCCTCTCTAAAATGAATAAATAAATAAAAATTAAAAAATATATATATATTTAAAAATGGGACCTAGGTGTCCACGCGTAAGCCCCATTTTCTGTCTTGTGAGCTGTCTTGTGAGGTGACTGCTGACAGCCGCCACTGCCTCTGGTTCGGTGTTTGTACAGCTCTTGCTGCGTGTGATGCTGCACACAGTAGGTGTTAGAGACTGTTTGAGGACCTGGCGCGTCCTCATGGGGGCTTTGAAGGGGGAGGGGGCGGGCTCCAGCCCAAACCCAGTTAGGAAAGTCACCTTGCTGCCCCTTCCCCGACTGTGTGGCTATTTATCGGGGTGATCACTGTTATGCATGCAGAAGGCTTGACTGTCGTGGTGACTGTGTGGCTATTTATCGGGGTGATCACTGTTATGCATGCAGAAGGCTTGACTGTCGCGGTGGAGTCTCCGGTCACCCAGCAGGTTTGTCATGCGCTGTAGGTCGAGTGCAGTACCCTCCCTGACCTGGGCGTGGCTGACTTGAAGTTCCCTGCACAGTGCGTGCTGTCGTCAGCAGACCAGGTCCATGTGCTGGGGGACTGCACGGAGCTCTGTGTGGCTGGCTGGGTCTGCTCCTGTTGACCAGGCAGCTGTGGTCTTGCCTGTTGGTAACACGTGTCCTGTCAGCCTTCTGGCCCTGAGGATGCTGGCTTTGGGAACACGCCATCCATATTCCTCCTTTTTCTCTTTGGAAGCTGTCTCCATCACAGCAGATGACCGCTTCGGGGCCCTTCCCTGAGTGGCATTGTGTGGATTCTGTGTGCTTGTCTGCTGGCCTCTGTGCCATGAGCAGTGACTGAGGCTGGGCAGCCTGTCCATGAACATTTGTTGAGAACTCACTTTAGGCCCTGGTATGTGGTCAGTATGCAGGAACGTTCATGGGTAGGGGAAAGAATCCAAGCCCTGCGCACCCCGAGATGAAGCCTGGTTAGCCGAGCACTCTCCTGTCTGGAGGTTCTGTCTGGCTCTCGGCTCTAGGATATGGGATAGCCTGTTGTAGCAGGACCTCTGCCCATCATTCGTGGAGCTGCACCAGCCTTCTCGCCGGTGTAGTTTGTCCCTTCTTTTTATTTATTTATTATTATTATTATTATTATTATTAATTTTTTTAATTTTTTTTTTACAGGAACAGAGAGGGAGTCAGATAGGGGTATAGATAGGGACTGACAGGAACGGAGAGAGATGAGAAGCATCAATCATCAGGGTTTTTGTTTGTTTGTTTGTTTTTTTCCATTTTTCCGAAGCTGGAAACGGGGAGGCAGTCAGACAGACTCCTGCATGCGCCCGACCAGGATCCACCCGGCATGCCCAGCAGGGGGCGATGCTCTGTCCCTTTGGGGTGTTTCTCTGCCGCATCCAGAGCCATTCTAGCGCCTGAGGCAGAGGCCACAGAGCCATCCTCAGCGCCCGGGCCATCTTTGCTCCAATGGAGCCTTGGCTGCGGGAGGGGAAGAGAGAGACAGAGAGGAAGGAGAGGGGGAGGGGTGGAGAAGCAGATGGGCGCCTCTCCTGTGTGCCCTGGCCGGGAATCGAACCCGGGACTCCTGCACGCCAGGCCGACGCTCTACTGCTGAGCCAACTGGCCAGATCAATCATCAGTTTTTTGTTGTGACACCTTAGTTGTTCATTGATTGCTCTCTCATATGTGCCTTGACCGCGGGCCTTCAGCAGACCGAGTAACCCCTTGCTCGAGCCAGTGACCTTGGGTCCAAGCTGGTGAGCTTTTTGCTCAAACCAGATGAGCCCGCACTCAAGCTGGCAACCTCGGGGTCTCGAACCTGGGTCCTTCCGCATCCCAGTCCCACGCTCCATCCACTGCACCACCGCCTGGTCAGGCAGTTTGTCCCTTCTTGACTTTCAGAAATCCACATCCTTATATACTGAGTGTGTCTGGTATAAAGGACATGTCTGGAGCCTTAAAACCCTTGTCTGACGATGTTTATCTTACCTGCACCGCTGGTCCATTTTTGTTTAGTAAGATTCTTACATTTGAGTTTATTTTTGCTATCTCTGTTTCTAGTTGTCGTGTCATTTGGAACAGGTTGCTTTTTTCCTTTTTTTTTTTTTTTTTTTTTCCTGAAGCTGGAAACAGGGAGAGACAGTCAGACAGACTCCCGCATGCGCCCGACCGGGATCCACCCGGCACGCCCACCAGGGGGCGACGCTCTGCCCACCAGGGGGCGATGCTCTGCCCATCCTGGGCGTCGCCATGTTGCGACCCTCCTGGGTGTCGCCATGTTGCGACCAGAGCCACTCTAGCACCTGGGGCAGAGGCCACAGAGCCATCCCCAGCGCCCGGGCCATCTTTGCTCCAATGGAGCCTTGGCTGCGGGAGGGGAAGAGAGAGACAGAGAGGAAGGCGCGGCGGAGGGGTGGAGAAGCAAATGGGCGCTTCTCCTATGTGCCCTGGCCGGGATTTGAACCCGGGTCCTCCGCACGCTAGGCCGACGGCTTTTTTCCTTTTTTAACTTTTTAATTTTTTAAAATTAAAACGCTTTTTCCAATTGATTTTAGAGAAAGAGAGGAAGGGAGAAAGAGAAGCATCAGTGACTCATTGTTTGACCCTTGTAATATTTCCTGTCCATGAATCGAACCTCCGATTTTGGTTATTGGGGAGACGTGTGACCACCTGAGCTGCCCGGACAGGGCCTTTCTTAATTTCTTTTGGGTTGATTTTTTTTTTATTTCTTTTTCTCCTCTGTTGAATTGGAATTCATTCACTTGGCTTCCATGGTAGCTGCCTTGGACGTTTTAACACGCAGAGTTCATTTATCAAAATCTAAACTTCCCCGTTATTTTCACTGCTCTCCAAACAATTCAGAGACCTTAGAACACTGAGTGTGTGACCTCCATCCCGCCCCTGACCTGACCCCTGCAGCTCCTGCAGGCCTCAACCTCAGGGTCTTCCTGCACTGTCACCTGGCCTGTGCCAGGCTCTGTCCTCTGCTGCTGCTCTGCACAGACCTCAGATCTGTGGGCCAGCTCCTCAGAGGCCTGTTCCTGGTCATGCTTAGCGTTAGCTCTGAGGTTCTGAACTTCCTTCCAACTCATGAATAGATTATTATTATTTTAACAGAGAGAGAGAGACAGACAGACAGACAGACAAGAAGGAGAGAGATGAGAAGCATCAATCATCAGTTTTTCGTTGTGACACCTTAGTTCAGGGGTCGGGAACCTTTTTGGCTGAGAGCCATGAACGCCACATATTTTAAAATGTAATTCCATGAGAGCCATACAACGACCCCTGTACCTTATGCATTATCCAATAAAAATTTGTTGTCCCGGAGGACAGCTGTGATTGGCTCCAGCCACCCGCAACCATGAACATGAGTGGTAGGAAATGAATGGATTGTAATACATGAGAATGTTTTATATTTTTAACGTTATTATTTTTTTATTAAAGATTTGTCTGCGAGCCAGATGCAGCCATCAAAAGAGCCACATCTGGCTCAAAGCCATAGGTTCCCGACCCCTGCCTTAGCTGTTCATTGATTACTTTCTCATATGTGCCTTGACTGCAGGCCTTCAGCAGACCGAGGAACCCCTTACTTGAGCCAGCGACCTTGGGTCCAAGCTGGTGAGCTTTGCTCAAACCAGATGAGCCCTCGCTCAAGCTGGTGACCTCGGGGTCTTGAACCTGGGTCCTTCCTCATCCCCGTCCGACACTCTATCCACTGCACCACCGCCTGGTTAGGTGAAATATTTTTTATTTTTTTTATTTTTTACAGAGACAGAGAGAGAGGGATAGACAGACAGGAACGGAGAGATGAGAAGCATCAATCATTAGTTTTTTGTTGCTGAATTGGGTGTTAACCAATTCAGAGGCTCTCAACCTGTGGGTCGCAACCCCGGCAGGGTTGCCTAAAGCCATTGGAAAATACATAATGCATATCAGGAATTTACATTTTGAATCATAACTGTAGCAAAATTACAGTTATGAAATAGCCACCAAAATTATTTTTTGGTTTGGGGTCACTGCAACATGAGGAACTGTATTGCGGGGTCACAGCATTAGAAAGGTTGAGAACCACTGCCCTAATTGTTCATTGATTGCTCTCTCCTATGTGCCTTGACCGTGGGCCTTCAGCAGACCGAGTAACCCCTTGCTTGAGCCAGCGACCTTGGGCTCAAGCTGGTGAGCTTTTGTTCAAACCAGGTGAGCCCTCGCTCAAGCTAGCGACCTCGGGGTCTCGACCTGGGTCTTCCGCATCCCACTCTTACGCTCTATCCACTGAGGCAAAATATTTTTAACAATTAAAATGCTCATGTTTGTTTGTTCTTTCTCAGAGGGCAGGTCAGAGTTATCTCGTTGATCTTTGTGGCAGGAATGGTTGTGTCCGCTCCCCCATACTCACCTTCACTGGGTGCTGGGGGCCAGCCCGCTGCTCCTGGTCCCCCCACCGGTCTGGCTGCCCTTGGCCCTGCCAGGGAGTTGCTGACCCTCTGTTACTAGGACTTGGCAGAAAATATCCTGTGACAGAGTTGGTGAAATGTGTCTGGTTTATCCACAGTGTTCTGGAAGCTCTGGTAGTAACTGGAAGGGACTCCCCTGGAGGGGTGGGAGCCCCTCAGAACTCACTGCCAGCGAGGTGGCACAGCCCCCGCGCCCTGCTGTGCCGCCTGCCAGACCCCAGCCAGTACCCAGGGCTGCACTTTCTGAGTACAGGTCCTCCTGCTTTGGTTTCTGTTGGATTAATAGTTTCTATTTTGTTTTATTTCCCTCTGGTGTTGATGAACATTTCACGGTGAGTCCCCTGACGGAGTCTGTGCTCTCCTTTGGACCTAAGAAGGACTAGTGAACTTCTCATCAAACTGACCTATGTGGTTTTGACTAAAAATGTCCCTTTGTGCCTTTGAAAACGCTGAACATGCTTTAGCCAGAGATCGGGGTTTCCCGTGCTCTTGGCGTCTGTTCCTCCCTCCTTCCTGCTCTCAGGGTTTGGGGTGGGAAGCCCTGCTCTTGATTCTGTGTCAGAAGGCAACTTCGTTTTACCTCTCTTTCTGAAAGGGGGTCTGGCCGACCTTAGACCTGACACTGGTTGTCACTCGGCTGTGCCTCTCTGGGTTGAGTTCCCACCATGTGATCGCAGACCCTCTGTGGCCACTTGTGAAGCACCCTACCCCCACCCCACAGTGAGTCCCTCTTCCACTGGGCTCTGCTCAGCTCTGTGGGTTTGTGTGTTAATGAGTATGTCAGACTGCATTTGAGGAATGTCTGCTGACCTTTAACCTTGGGGGACAGGGATGCAGGGGGTAGGCTGCTGGGCTGTGTTCTGGAGCACCACCTTCCAGGGCGAGTCACATCTCCTGCAGGATGGGAGGGTCCAGCCGCCTGGGGTGGCCCCTGTCTTTGAAGAGTGCTGTATGTTCCAGTTGCTCACCCCCAACCGAGGTCTTCATGGTGGCCGTGGGTTGTGTGGAGTCTCAGGATACTCCATCATAGCTGTGGTCCCTTCCTTTCCTATACAGGCACCATCTCCTCCAGGTCACAGGTATGGAAGGGGCTACTGGAGAAGTCAGAGGTGGGGTCAGGTGCAGGAGTCGCCTGAGGGAGTGAGGAGAAGCACACAGGGAGGGCAGCTCCAGACTCCCTCAGGCCTGTGGCTGTCTGGTCACATGCATGTCCACACACGGTCACAATGTGCTCTCTCTCTCTTTTTTTAAAAAATGTTTCCACTGATTTGAGAGGGGCGGGTACGGAGAGAGAGAGAAAGAGATTACATCATCTCATTCTGCTTGTTCTACTTAGTTGTGTGCTCACTGGTTACTTCTCATATGTGCCCTGACGGGGGATCGAACCCAGACCTTGGCATACCGGGACAAATCTCTATCGACTGAGCCACTCAGCCAGGACTACAAGGGCTGGGTTTTTTTTGTTTGTTTGTTTGTTTTAAGTGAGAGGAGGGGAGATAGACTCCCACATGTGCCCCGACCAAGAACCACCCAGCAATGGTCTGGGGCCAATGCTCTGCCCATCTGAGGCCAGTGCTCACAACTGAGCTATTTTTAGTGCCTGAGGCAGAGGCTTCATGGAGCCATGCTCAGTGCCTAGGGTCATTGCACTCAAGAATCAATCGAGTCATGGCTGCAGGGAGGAAAGAGAGAGAGAGAAGAGAGGGGCAGGGGTGAAGAAGCAGATGGGCGCTTCTCCTGTGTGCCCTGACCAAGAATCAGACTTGGGACATCCATATGCCAGACTGATGCTCTACCACTGAGCAAACCAGCCAAGACCCACAAATGCTTTTTGTGCTCACACACAGACACACGTGTCTACACACATGGTCGCAACATGCTTTTTTGTGCTCACACACATGGCCAGCACAGCCCAGTGTACACAGGCGGACCTGCCAGGCTGGCAGGTAGGGGGGTATGGGGCTGCCCTGGGAACGGGCTGGGGTGGGGCGCCATGCTTAGGCGTGAGGAGCAGGCGCAGCAAGCCTCTTCTGCAGCAGGAGTGTTGCCAGGTTCCAGGAACAGATTGCTGCTTCCTGGGGCTCGTTCTTCTCACAGGCCCATGAGGAGCCGGCACAGAGCGTCTTCTGTTCCAGAGCCTGCGTGGGAAGTTGGCAGCAAGGACTTCTCGCCCACTCACGACTGGAACTTTCCCACAGTGGGGATGGGGGGACAGCAGGAGGCTTGGGTGGCAGTCAGGGCCCCCAGAAATAGTGTGTAGACACCAGCACCTTGTCCTGCCCCAGGTGTGTCCCTCGCCTGCCAGCTGTCCTGCTGTCCCACCCAAGGCTCAGAGTGTCAGTACAGGCCGTGTCTGGCCAGCAAATGACTCTGGACCACTCTCTGTTCATCAGTGGGATGAGGACTGAGGTGGAGAGCAGGGTGGCCACACAAGCGCCAGTTAGAGAGAGTCCACAGAGTGCTGTGCAGCAGGTGCTGAGGGCGTGGTGCTCAGCAAAGGACAGCTATAGTCGCAGCAGGTGGACTTCCACATATTTCCTGTGGGGGCCGCAGGAGGACAGTGACAGTCAGGTGGGGAGGGTCTCAGTGCTGAGCCCCATCTGTTCACGCTGACTCCAGGTTCTGGGGCCACTGCCTCGTGGTGGAGCATGTCACCAGAGGTGAGGTTCCACGGGGTGGCCCATGACCAAAGGGCGGGGAGCCAGCGTGCTGTGTGCTTGGAGCCCTCGGGGCCAGAAGGCAGGGCTGCTCCACTGTCATCTGAGCAGCCTTGGTTGGGGTGACTTTCAAGGTAACTAGCCACTTTCAAGTGGGGGTCTGTGTGGAGCATTTTGGGGGAGTCAGGCAGGACAGGGTGTAGGGCCTCTCTGTAGGAAGGCAGCTTCCTTTCCCAGGAAGCAGGCAGCAAACTCACACCAGGAAGCTGGGACATGAGTTCTGTTTTGAAGGTTCATATGAGGTCTGAGATCACCTAGGGAAGGGCCTGGCATTGTCTCCACACTGTGACCCTCAGGAGCCTGGTGGCCTGGCCCCCACCTGCATGGACAGGTGAGAGGTGACCTAGGAACAGCCCAGAACTGGAGAAGTTCAGGCTTCAGGACATTCTGAGAAAAAATGCAATGACCACTGATAGAAATTGAACTATTTTATTGAAAATACAATTCTAAAAGTAAGTGCAGACAAGAAAAGCAGAGTGTAAAACGGCAAAGAGAAAACAGACGAGAAGCAGGATGAGGGAGGGTCCAGCTCACTTCAGATGAGGAGAGCAGGTGCAGCGTGGGCACGGGGGTGGCCGGGCTGCCTGGCACTGCCATGCTCTGTACTTTCAGTTTACATTTGTAAATTTTAGGACTTCTGATTTCCTCCTGACTCCTCCATTTTCTCGTGGGTGCTGCCTTTTCGCAGCTGTGGCCTGAGGTGAGCCCAGCCTGCTAGGTCACCCTGTTCCCTGGGGGCTCTCGCTGCCCTGGCCCAAGGGAACGTCAGGAAGAAGAACCTCCACTCTCGGCCTGAGTATTCCCACTTTCCTCTGCCTGTCATTCTTAAAGCCATTTTTCCATTCAGTAGGAGACTTCTGTTAAGAAACCAGCACGTCATGCCTGACCTTTGCTGGCGCAGTGGGTGGAGCAGCAAGGAGCCTTCAGGTCGCCTGTCTGGAGCCCGGGCTGCCCAGGCAGGGCGCATACGAGAAGCAACTCGTTGAAGCTTCCTACTCCTCTCCCACTGCCTTTCTCTCTCCTCCTTCTAAAAGTCAGCAAATAAAACCTTTTAAAAAATCAAGTTATTTGCCTGACCGGGCGGTGGCGCAGTGGATAGAGTGTCAGACTGGGATGTGGAAGGACCCAGGTTCGAGACCCCGAGGTCGCCAGCTTGAGCGTGGGCTCATCTGGTTTGAGCAAAAAGCTCACCAGCTTGGACCCAAGGTCACTGGCTCCAGCAAGGGGTTACTCAGTCTGCTGAAGGCCCATGGTCAAGGCACATATGAGAAAGCAATCAATGAACACTTAAGGTGTTGCAACGCGCAACGAAAAACTAATGATTGATGCTTCTCATCTCCGCTCCTGTCTGTCTGTCCCTGTCTATCCCTCTCTCTGACTCTCTCTCTGTCTCTGTAAAAAAATAAAATAAAATAAATCAAGTTATTTAATTTAGTGTTTGTTGATTCGCTGAGGAAAGGTTTAGGCACTCACTGGTCACAGTCATGAGAAGGTATTATTCTAATTTTGGGTGTTTTTAAATATTTTTATTTTATTTTATTTATTCATTTTAGAGAGGAGAGAGAGAGAGAAAGAGAGAGAAGAGGGGAGGAGCTGGAAGCATCAACTCCCATATGTGCCTTGACCAGGCAAGCCCAGGGTTTTCGAACCGGCGACCTCAGCATTTCCAGGTCGACACTTTATCCACTGTGCCACCACAGGTCAGGCCTAATTTTGGGTGTTTTTAAACAACCACAGTGAGATGTCAGTAACAACAACATCCTCTCTCGCAAAGTGCTGTTGGTCTCCCTCTGTCCTGGTGTCTGAGGTCACCGTGTCGCCCCAGTGCCCCTGCTGAAGCCCCGAGTTGCCATGTCTGGTGGGGGAGCCAGCTGAAGGGTCCCGGAAGGGTGGCACGATGACCTGCGACCCAGTGAGCACTCGAAGGGGTGACAGGAGTGTTCATGTCTGAGGACTGTGGCCTTGCGGGGCGAGAGCTGCCGTCTCCACCGGCAGAGCCCTGCCATAGCTCGTTTCATGTCTCAGCCCAGAGGGGCGGCGCCATGCTACTGGGGGGGCTTTGGAACAAGATGGAACCTGGGTGTCAGCTGTTTCTAGTCACAGGCCAGCTTTTCTGTTCCAACCACTGGCATGTGAACAGACATTTTGTTCTCTAAATTGTCCCACAGGGGCCCCTGGTGCCTTTTTGTTGGTAAGAGAAGTCCAGTAAGACAGGGCTGGTGGGGGCATGGTCAAGGCCCAGGGTCTGTGTGTCCTGACTGTCCTATGACCTCAGGCACCAGACAGAAACCAAAGGCCATCCTCGAAGCAGCAGCGTTTCAAGTGCTTCCGTGACAGCACCACCGTCAGACCCACTTTCCGCTGCGCGGCGTGTGGCTCTGTGTGGGTCCTCTCTCCATGGGCAGGTCTGCCACAGCTCCCAGGAAGGTGCAGTAGCTGGTCCTGACCTGGAGCTGACTCTGTGACTGACGGTGGGTAGGTCACAGCTTTAAGGTCAGGGCAGCGGTCCTGTGCAGCAGGGGAGGCAAGGAGCACAGCTGCCACAGAGGCGCCGGTGTGGGCATGCCAGCCGCCCTGCCTGGTGCAGAATGGGGCATTGTGCCTACTGCTCAGAGCCCAGCGCTCAGACGAGAAGCTGAGAGTGCTCATTGTTCACAACGAGGGGAACTTATGAAAACAACATTGAGAGTGGAACTCGGGCCTTCTGGAAACCACGGCTGAGTCAACACTTGTTTATTCTCTTTCGGTCCCTGAAACTCACTAAAACGAACAGAAGAAATTAAAAATAGGGAACAGGATTTAAGTCAGAGGAGGATATCAGCCAGCCCGGAGCAGTGAAAGCCGGAGGCTTGAGCAGGACCGAGTTTGCGCTTAATGAAGACTCTTAGGGACAGCAGTGACAACATAGACTCGACAGAAGGGGGCCTGTGGCCCTGGTGAGCGTGGGAGAACCGGACCTGGGCGTCCGGTGAGGGAGGTAAGCTGTCGGGAAGACGAGGGAAACCGCAGCTTGCTGTGCAACTGTTGACCTCTGGCTGTTCCTTCGGTCTTGTTGCTGGCAGCCAGTGCCCTCTGCTCTCCTGGGACGTGGCTTCCAGGGACTCACCTCATGGCTGATGGTCACCCTGAAGGAGTATTGCCAGAGGGTCTTTGTGTGCCGGTGGAACTGTCCTCCCACTCGCACACCTCATAGCACCAGCTGTGACTAAGGCCCTGATAGTTAGTTCTTCAGAAACCCTCAAGACTGTCTTGCTGGCCTGACTTATGGTGGTGCAGTGGATAGAGCATTGACCTGGGTCGCTGAGGTCCCAGGTTCAAAACTCCAAGGTCGCTGGCTCGAGCACAGGGTCACTGGCTCTGTTGTAGCCCCCTGGTCAAGGCACCTATGAGAATGCAATCAATGAACAACTAAGGAGACGCAATGAAGAATTGATGCTTCTCATCTCTCTCCCTTTCTATCTGTACCTATCTCTCTGTCTCTGTCACACACACAGACTCAAAAAATAAGAAGAAGAAGAAGAAAGAGAAGGAAAAAGACGAAGTGCAATAATCTAGCTGGTGAGAAGGCACTTAGAAGAATTAACCCAGGAGACAATGAAATGTTTGATAGAATTTTCTCTGTATACTAAAAAATGCAAATTCAAAATACATAAATAAAGAGAAAAGAACTCAAAGAAAAGACAAGATTAGCAGGAGAGAATGTGAATTGGCAGAACTGAGAAAATTAAAGATAAAAACTCCAATATAAACCTGAGAGCTCAATTAGCAACAGCAAGTAACAGAATGGGTGTGATTGAAAAAGAATTTGTCATCAGAGGGCAAGCAGCTCAAAAGAACATGCTGCATAGAGGGAAATAGACAAAACATGGCCAGAGAGCGGACCAGGACGGGAGGGAGGGCTGCAGAGACGGAGTCGGGGAAGACACAGTGTCCAGGGTGGGGGTGCCGAGGAAGCAGGGCCTCCCGGACCGAAGGCCAGGAGGCGGGTGTGCTGCACCTTGAGAGGGTGCATCAAGTTCCTGAAAAAGCTGGAACAAAATGACCACTGTCAGGACAGGACCTGGTAAATGACTGGTTGGCTGTGCAGCCCACCTGCCTCATGCTTGCTCCAAAGGCAGCAGGAGGGCCGAGAAGCGTGCTCTCCAGGGGGCTTTCTTGCGGGGTGCTGGCCTCAGGACAGGGCAGACCGGGGCGGGGCACCCACCTGGCTGAGGTGTGTCTGCAACTGTGCAAGGACAGTCCCTTGGAGAGTCACGTGCCCTTCCTGGAGACCAGAGTAGCTACACAGACTGTTCTTTTGTGTCTATTCTCCCAGTTTACTTTTTAGTCATTTATTTACATCAGAATGGACTTTTGGGTATCTATACTTTCTATTATAATCCAACATAATCTTTTTCCTTAAATTGCTGCAGCTTTGGTCATTGGGAGCTTTCAGTTGGCACCTTGTCCCTGGGACAAGCCCCATCATGGTGAGGTTTTGTTTTTGTGCAGTCTTCTTTGTATCTTGCTTTCTGCCTGTCATTTCAGCCATTTCTCCATGGGCTCCTGGTTCTTGTCATGATAGAATGGTGTTAGAGCCAGGGTCTGGGCTGGGCATACTGGTTGTTGTAGGCTGTAGGCCTTTTCAGCTGCCACAGCAAGGAAATGTATTTGTGTATGTTGAGCTACGTGTGTACACACATGTAAATATTTCTAGATGGAGCCATTTGTGTCTGTATCCCACCGCCACTCTGATCCATCCCTGTGTGGGTCACTCTAGACCCCTCCCCTTGTCTGTGACCTTCCACTTCGTCAGCGACAAGCCTTTGCCTTGTTACTTTGTTCCCATATACACACAGCATAGTATCAGAATTGTGACCTGTGCTCATGGGAAGCAACATCACCATCCAGAAGGTGGAGTAACAAACAGGGCTCAGATTTACCATTCCCTCTGGAACTAATAAAAATTGGACCATGTATACTAAACCTTGGTTTTCTAGACTTTGGATATGATTCCAAAGACATATCCAAATAGACAGTGCACAATGATTCATGTGAGATGAATATCAGACAAGATAAGGCTGATGATGTCCCCAGCCTAGTGCATCGGGGAGCTTCTAGGTCAGGGGTCGGGAACCTATGGCTTGCAAGCCAGATGTGGCTCTTTGGATGGCTGCATCTGGCTCGCAGATAAATCTTTAATAAAAAAAATAATAACGTTAAAAATATAAAACATTCTCATGTATTACAATCCATTCATTTCCTACTGCTCATGTTTATGGTTGTGGGTGGCTGGAGCCAATCACAGCTGTCCTCCGTGACAACACCAAATTTTTATTGGATAATGCGTAATGTACATGGGTCGTTGTATGGCTGTCACGGAATTACATTTTAAAATATGTGGTGTTCATGGCTCTCTCAGCCAAAAAGGTTCCCAACTCCTGTTTTAGGTTATGCTGCAAGGATCCTGGTAGATGCCCTAAGTTCAGGAGCTGGACCTTAGTGTCCAAGGTGACCGAAGTGATGAGAGTGTGCAGGGATGCACCACAGACTGGAGAGCTGCAAACAGCTTGGAGATGTGCCGAGGAGCTGCCTACTTCCCAGTAGGCTGCTGATCTGCTGTGTGGGACAGAGAGGCCGGGGCGGGGCCCCACAGAAGGGTTAGAAGGGACAGTACTCAGAGCTGACAGCACTGTGAACAGGACCTTGTCATTAGGCTGACTGACCCCCTCCTAGTTCACTGGGCAGTGGAGAACACATAGCCCCAGAATAAATGCTGCTCTGGTGTGCTAACCATCTTAGAAGCAAAGTCCAAAACTTTCACACTGTTTCCAAGTAACTCCCAAAACATAGGAATGTTTATAGGAACATAAAAATACACAGCCTCCAAAGGGTAAAATTCAGTGTCTGGCATCCAGTAAAAACTACCAGGCATGGAAAGGAACGGGGAACTACAATCCCTAAAGCAGTGAAAAACCAATCAAAACTGATACAAACGGACTCAGATGATGGGGTGAGCAATCAGGGTCCTTGAAGAAGTTATAATTATGTCCCATATGTTCAGAAACCGAGGGAAATATTGGGTACATTGAGTACAGACATAGTGAAGTAAAGACATTTAACTAAAAAAAAATTCAAATTAAACTTCTAGAGAAGAAACCAAACAGTCTGAATGCAAAGGACACTGGATGGGATTAATGGCAGAACAGGCATGCAGAAGGAAAGATCTGTGAGCCTGCGGACAAAGCAGTGAGGCTGATCCACCCTGAAGGAGGGGAAAGTACTTTTAAATGAACAAAAGCATAAAAGAGCATGGCTGAGATGTGGGACAACTGGCCGAGGGCTGACGGGTGTGTAATTGGGGTTCCCAGAGGGGACGGGTGAGACAGAAATAGTATTCGATGAAAACTGTAAACCTCGATCAAACCATCTTAACAAACCCTAACTAAGCACAAGAAACATGAATACAGGCTCATTAGAATCAAATTGCTCAAAACCAGCAATAAAGAGAAAAGTCTTAAAAGCAGCTAGAAGAAAAAGCATAGCAGGTTGCCCTGCTGTACAGAAGTACAGCATAAGTATGAAGCGTCCTCAAAACCCAGAATGGAGCAAAGCAGGGAAGCCATGGCCTGGGGACTGTATGTACAGCTGAGGCAGGCACCCCCGGAGCAGAGGTAAAGCACAGGTGCGCACAGGCAGTGCCAGGGGCTGGCGGCTGGGTGCCGAGATGCTGAGTGTGGTTCCCCAGAGGAGCGTGCCGGGCCCCTCTCCCTGCTCCGGGGGCCACACTGCCCTGCAGAATAAACACAGAACGCTCCTTGGTAGAAGCAAGTCCTTTTTGGATTTCTTTCCATTAGCCACAACGGGGACTAATGTAAATATTGTGCACACTTGCCTGACCTGTGGTGGCGCAGTGGATAAAGCGTCGACCTGGAAATGCTGAGGTCGCCGGTTCGAAACCCTGGGCTTGCCTGGTCAAGGCACATATGGGAGTTGATGCTTCCAGCTCCTCCCCCCTTCTCTCTCTCTCTCTTTCTCTCTCCTCTCCCTCTCTCTCCTTTCTATAAATGAATAAATAAAATAAAATAAATTAAAAAATATTTAAAAAAAAACTTATAAAAAAAAATATTGTGCACACTCTACATAGCAGATATTCCCTATCCTGGGCTTGCCTTTTTACTCATAATGGAATGTTGACAAACAGTTTCTTAATTTTACTGTAGTTCAGTTTATTAATTTTCCTCGATTAAGATACCTCTACCTACTACATATAAGACCATAGAGATTTTCTTCTACATTTTTTTCCTGAAAGCCTTATTGTTTTACTTTTTAACATTTATAGCTACAGTTTATCTAGAATTGAGTTTTGGGTCAAGGTTCATTTTATTTTTTTCCTGTGTTTATTTAGTCAACACAACACTTTTGAAAAGCCCACTTTTTGTTGTGAATCCGGCACACTGAGTAATCTTGAGCCTTGCCCTGTCAGGGGCCACGCCGTGTGCTTTACCCACGTTGCCAGAGCAGCACCAGGGAGGCGGTGCTGTTCCTGCGTGATAGCCAAGGGCGCTACTTCTCAGAGGCAGAGGGCAGCTAGTGAGGGGCACTGGGTGCCTTCTCGTGGGTTGGCAAGGGCTAGATCCTGGCTGGGCTTCAGGGGCAGGGCCCAGGGAGCCCAGAAACCAGCTCAGGACTGGACTCCCCATTCTTGTCTGTGCCCTGGGCTGTGAGGGACTAGCTGGACTCTTCTTGCTTCTTAACACCGAGGGTGTACTGAGGTGTTTTCTGAATTCATGTGCTTAGACAGCAATGCTCTCTCACAGGGTGGCACCTTCCCGAGTGATGCTGGAGGGGGCGTCCTGATGATTCTCTGAGACTGTGCACCTTGGTCCTCAGGAAGAGACTGCAATGTCCCAGACGCAGGATTACGAATGTGAGAGCCATAATGCCGGAGTGCAGGAGCCTCGGATCTCAGGGTCGAGCACAAGGTGAGGAGAAGCCATCGTGGTGCTAGGTTATCAGAGACGGACTCAGTGAGGTGGAGTCAGGGCTGGTCCGGGCTTGCTTCTGAATGTGACATCCTCCAGTGGAAGCTCAGGCCCAGCCCACTCCGTGCTGCAGGTGCCAGGCGGAGGGAGGGGCTTTTCCTCACGCAGGTGTACTTGGCTGCCTGGGCCAGATACCCTGCAGGCTGAGTATGGGCCCAATTTCTGTGCCCCTCTGGACATCGATACACCCCAAGGCAAGCAACCATAGCTCAACATTCTTCTGTGTCTTTTTTTTTTCTTTCATTTTTTTTTTCCTAATTTTTAACTTTGGCAATAATTGCACATTTACAGAAAAGTTGCTAGAACAAGAACATGTCCCTGGCCCAGATTCACCCTTTGTTACCATTGTGTGCCCCTCCCACCCTCCTCACATAGGCTGTTCTCCGAGTCCTCTGGGGGTGGGTCACAGGTGTTAGGCCCAGTGTTTGCTCCTGCACCCTTTAAAGACCTAAATGAGTGGATATACCATGATTGGGGTGGAAGATGAAATCATCACAAAAGGCCTCTGTTTTCTCCTGGAATAGCTCCAGCCAAGGTGCCAGCAGAGTCTCAGAGCTGACAGGCTGACTCCATAATTCATGGGGTCAAGAATAGCCAAGAAACGGGGCTTAGGAAGTTTTGCACACAGTGCAGATCTATTGTGTTTAAGACAGTGTGGTGCTGGTCAGAGAAGGTTTGACCAGTGAGCCAGCGGGCAGCTCAGACACAGGTGCCCTGACACTGTCAGCCCTGGAGACCCAGGTGACCCATGTGGAGAGGACAGGGTTTCACACAGCAGACAAAAATCAGTCCAGGTAGATTAAGAACTTCAACACGAAAGGCAAAACTATAACACTTTGCAAGTCAACTTAGAATATTTTTGACCTATGCCCTGATCAGGTGGCTCAGCTGGTTCGAGCGTCACCCGGATAGGGCTCAGTTCACGGTCAGGCACATACAGGAGTCAGCCAGTGAATGCACAACTAAGTGGAACAAGAAACCGGTGTTTCTCTCTTTCTCTCTTCCTCTCACTCTAAAGTCAATTAAAAATTTTTAATAATATTTTTGACCTAGAAGTGTAGATTTCTTAAACATGAAAGAGGAGAAATCATGAAGAAAAAGATATAAATTCAACTGTATTACCATAAATTTAGAAGCTTTTTACCAAGAGGCAAAGTGCCATAAAGAGCGTGAAAAGACAGACCTCAGACGGGAGATTTGTAACACATATAATCAAGAAGAATTAGTATCAACAATATATAGATATTTTTAAAATACAACTGCAAATCAGTTCGAAAAAAATTTTAATGGGCAGAAGTCACGTGTATTTTTAGGCTTTGGCCGGGTGGTTTGGTAGATGGAGCCTTGTCCTGGAGCACTGAGGTCACAGGTTCGATTCCTGGTCAGGGCACATATAAGAAGTGACCAGTGAATGCACAACTAAGTAAAACAGCAAGTTGATGCTTCTCTCTCTCTTTCTCTCTCCCTCCCTCTCCATTTTCTCTCTCTCAAATCAGTGAAAAATGAGAAAGTCATGTGTTTTTAGTAAAAGAGAAATATAAAAGGCTCATGAATGTGAGAAAGATGCTTGACTTCATTAATAAACAAGAAAAATTTTATACCATATGTATGGGGATTCATTATACTAATCTATTTTGGTATATGTTTAAAAATTTCCATTATAAAAAACAGGTGAAAAGAATTTTAGATAAGTATAAGAAGGAATGTAAAATTATGGCAGATTTCACCAGGAAGTAACCTCTTTTAAAACCCTTTTCACAATTTTCTACATAAACATAGTATTTCCCTGGCCAGATAGATCAGTTGGTTAGAACATTGTCCTGAAGCACAGAAGTTGCCAGTCCAATCTGTGATCAGGGCACATACAGGAACAGATTGATGTTCCCCTCTCTCTCTCTTCTCTCTCTCTCTCTTTCTTCTTCTCTCACTAAAGTCAAACTATTTTTAAAAATTTAAAACCCAAATATACAGTATTAACACCTACATGGCAGCCCCTTTTTTTTGTTTGTTTTTTGTTTTTCTGTTGATTTGAAAGATGGGGGTACCAGAGAGAGAAGCATCAACTCATTGTTCCATTTAGTTGTACACTCATTGGTTGCTTCTCATATGTGCCCTGAATGGAGAGCTAACCCATGACCTCAGTTTACTTGGATGATGCTCTATCCACTGAGCCACCCAGCAAGGGCTGCGTGGCTTTTTTAAAGAGAGTCTGTATAAATTTAGTGATTAATTGTGAAAGTCCTTCCCTGTTACTAACTTTGGATTCACATTAAAACACATCCTCTGGCCCTGGCTAGTTTGTTCAGTGGTAGAGCGTCAGCCTGGCTGTGGAAGTCCTGGGTTCGATTCCCAGTCAGGGCACACAGGAGAAGTGCCCATCTGCTTTTCCACTCTTCCCCCTCTCCTTTCTCTCTCTTCCTCTCTTCCTCTCCTGCAGCCAAGGCTCGATTGGAGGAAGTTGGCTCAGGCGCTGAGGATGGGTCCATGGCCTCTACCTCAGGCACTAAGAAGAGATTGGTTGCTGAGCAATGAAGCAATGTCCCAGATAGGCAGAGCATCGCCCCCTAATGGGCTTGCCATGTGGATCCTGGTCAGGGTACCTGTGGGAGTCTGTCTCTGCCTCCCTGCCTCTCACTGAATTAAAAAAAGAATACTCTGCCTGACTGGTGGTGGCGCAGTGGGTCAAGTGTCGGCCTGGGACACTGAGGTCCCAGGTATGAAACCCCAAGGTCTCCTGCTTGAGCGGGGGCTCTTCTGGCTTCAGTGTAGGGTCGCCAGCTTGAGCATGAGTTCATCAGCATGATCCCATCCATGGTCACTATCTTGAGACCAAAGGTTGCTGGCTTGAGCAAGGGGTCACTGGCTCAGCTTGAGCCCTTTGGTCAGGGCACATATGGGAAGAAATCAATGAACAACTGAAGTAACGCAACTATAAGTTGATACTTCTCATTTCTCTTCCTTCCTGTCTTTCCTTCTCTCTCTCCTCTCTTTTACTAAAAACAAAACAAAACAAAAATATCCTCACAGGGAAGTACTGTTGACCATACTCTCCAGGGAGAGACCATTGACCACACTCCCAAAACTTTAAAGAATGGCACTGAGCCTGACCAGGCAGTGGCGCAGTGGATAGAGCAGGGGTCCCCAAACTTTTTACACAGGGGGCCAGTTCACTGTCCCTCAGACCGTTGGAGGGCCCGACTATAAAAAAAACTGAACAAATCCCTATGAACACTGCACATACCTTATTTTAAAGTAAAAAAAACAAAACGGGAACAAATACAATATTTAAAATAAAGAACAAGTAAATTTAAATCAACAGACTGACAATATTTCAATGGGAACTATGCTCCTCTCACTGACCACCAATGAAAGAGGTGCCCCTTCCGGAAGTGCAGCAGGGGCCGGATAAATGGCCTCAGGGGGCCGCAGTTTGGGGAGCCCTGGGATAGAGCGTCGGACTGGGATGCAGAGGACCCAGGTTCGAGACCCCGAGATTGCCAGCTTGACCGCGGGAGCATCTCCTTTGAGCAAAGCTCACCAGCTTGAGCCCAAGGTCACCTTCTTGAGCAAGTGGTCACTCGGTCTGCTGTAGCTGCAACGAAGAATTGATGCTTCTCATCTCTCTCCCTTCCTGTCTGTCTGTCCCTATCTGTCCCTCTCTCTGACTCCCTGTCTCGGCCACACACACACAAAAAAATGGCACCGAATGTCTCGTTTATTGTATGCTATAGTAGAAAACTACACTTTTATAGAAGATAATGTTTTAATTTTGTCCAATTGCAAAAATAATTTTGTGAACATTGTAGAAAACCTGGAAATGACAACAAAGTAGAAAAGTACCATGTCACATGCAGCTGCCAGTGCTGACACAGCAGTGTAACAGTCTCTCTGCTAGGAGACACTTGGGCAGAGTCCCACCTCACACTGGTAGAGGGAGATGGAAACGGGGCACCAGCATGTGGGCAGTACCACCTAATGGTCGTTGCAGGCCAAGGGTCCCCAGGTGCCAAAGCAGTGGGTGAGGACATGGTAAGAAGCAGGCTGTCTGCATGCAGCCGTTCCCCGCGTGGCACTCCAGCCCAGGAGAGAGCAGCTGTGTCGTGGGGGAAAGCCTGACCCGTCTGTGGGACAGAGTGAACCCCATGTGCCCCATGCTGGCCTGCACTATCCTGCCAGGTCTTGACCCCTGCATGTGTTCTGTGGTATGGTAATTGGGGAGCATGGAGGAAGGCTGTTTTCCCAACTCTTTTATAAATCTAAAATTGTTTCTGTTATGGACTGACTGTGTCCTTCCAGATTGGACTTTGTAAGTGATGAGGACACAAATAAGTTTCAGAAAGGTTTTATTTTGTAACTGATGGGGTATCTTGCATTTGAAGCTGATGAATGTGAGAGAGGGTCCCATGCAGGGTGCAGGGTCTGCAGATGTTGCCAGTGGGTAGATGGTCTCAGGGTGCAGGGCAGGGGCCGGATCTGGGGTGTGGGGGGTGGTGCTGGACGGCCGCCTGCCCCTGCGCGCTCACGCTGTCTGCCTCTTTCCCAGGCTGGAATGGGTGGAGATTATCGAGCCCCGCACACGTGAGCGCATGTACGCCAACCTGGTCACTGGCGAGTGCGTGTGGGACCCGCCGGCGGGCGTCCGCATCAAGCGCACCAGCGAGAACCAGTGGTGGGAGCTCTTCGATCCCAACACTTCCCGGTTCTACTACTACAGTGCCACCACGCAGCGCACCGTGTGGCACCGGCCACAGGGCTGCGACATCATCCCCCTGGCCAAGCTGCAGACCCTGAAACAGAACACCGAGTCCCCCCGAGCTTCAGCAGATAACAGCCCTGGGCGCGGCAGCAGCGTCAGCCGCGACGGAAGCACCAGCTCCTCCCTGGAGCCAGAGCTGGACACTGGGGAGAAGGCACAGGAGCCGCTGGGGAGGACCCGGCAGATGGCGTTTGGGGCTACAAAGGAGGAGAGTGGCAGGTGAGGGGTAGCAGGGCAGGTGGGGGGCAGGCTGGGTTTCACACAGACAGCAGAAGCCGTAAAGCCATTGAGACCCTTTTTGCACTGGGGGCCCGTCTTGATCCTCTGAGAATGACGCACAAGCACCTGGAAAGGGAAGGGCCAGTTGGTGGCCACTGGGAGAGTGGACAATGCATAAGGTGGCTGGGGGCTGCATAGCTGGCTGTGGTGCTCCTACACCACCTGAGGAAGACTGGCATGTACAGGGGTCAGATCAGTGTGTACACCTCTAATGTCCTCCAGGAATCCATGCTGTGCTGCAGCCCACAGGCTGTGCTGTGTCCTCTAATCCAGGACTCAGAGAGCCACTCATTTTTATTGGCTTGTGATTTTTTTTTTTTTTTGTATTTTTCTGAAGCTAGAAATGGGGAGAGACAGTCAGACAGACTCCCGCATGCGCCCGACCGGGATCCACCCGGCACGCCCACCAGGGGGCGATGCTCTGCCTCTCTGGGGCATCGCTCTGTTGCGACCAGAGCCACTCTAGCGCCTGGGGTAGAGGCCAAGGAGCCATCCCCAGCATCCGGGCCATCTTTGCTCCAATGGAGCCTTGGCTGCGGGAGGGGAAGAGAGAGACAGAGAGGACGGAGAGGGGGAGGGGTGGAGAAGCAGATGGGCGCTTCTCCTGTGTGCCCTGGCCAGGAATCGAACCTGGGCCTTCTGCACGCCAGGCCGACGCTCTTACCACTGAGCCAACCGGCCAGGGCCTAGGGTTCTCTCCCCCCCCCCCCCGTATTTTTCTGAAGTTGGAAACGGGGAGGCAGTCAGACAGACTCTGCGTGTGCCCGACTGGGATCTACCCGGCATGCCCACCATGGGGCGATGCTCTGCCCATCTGGGGCGTTGCTCTGTTGCATCCAGAGCCATTCTAGCACCTGAGGCAGAGGCCATGGAGCCATCCTCAGCGCCCGGGCCAACCCTGCTCCAATGGAGCCTTGGCTACGGGAGGGAAAGAGACAGAGAGGAAGGAGAGGGGGAGGGGTGGAGAAGCAGATGGACGCTTCTCCTGTGTGCCCTGGCCGAGAATCGAACCCGGGACTCCTGCACGCCAAGCTGATGCTCTACCACTGAGCCAACCGGCCAGGGCCTAGGGTTCTCTTAACAGATGCGTGTCACCCACATTCTGGGTACTGGCCTGGAGAAGCCACCCCTCTCCCCACCACTGTACCCTCCAACCCAAGGCTGAGCTATCTGTCTAGGGGACGGAGTGTCCTTTTTCCAAAAGCATCTTAGATGTTCTGCGGTGAAATAGGACCACCAGATCAGTGGGATCAGGATTTCTACCAGAAGCCCTGTTTGGATTTGGATTAGAATTGTATTGAATTGATGGGTCGGTTTGGGTGAAATAGATATCTTTGTTAGATTGTCTTCTCCCATGTATGAAGGTGGTATATTTTAATACTTTTCTCCACAATGGACTTGTATATTTTTAAGACTTATTTCTAGGTGAAGTATCAATTTGATAGCTCTGGCTTTTGTAAGTTGTATCTTCTTTTTTATTTTTATCTTTTATTTGTTTTTTATTGATTGATTGATTTTAGAGAGACAGAAAGAGGAAAGGAAAGACAGAGAGAAGCATTCATTTGTTGTTCCACTTGGTTGTGTTATTCATTGGTCACTTCCAGTATGTGCCCTGACTGGGGGTCGAAATTGCAATCTTGGTGTTTCGGGTCAACCCTCTACCAGACTGAGCTAACTGTCCAGAATATATCTGTCTCTCTCTCTCTCTCTCTCTCTCTCTCTCTCTCTTTTAATCACAAATAGGACCTTTTATTTGTCACCATTAAATGTTTGAATTTTAAACAGATCCTTGGACTGTGGGCTCATACCCATCAGTCCATCAGGGATGAAGCTTGTCCACCTTCCTCACCTGACTCACCCCTAGTAGCTTTTCCAGAACTGCTGCCTTCACCGTGAAGTTCCATGAGCTTTCCCACTTAAAACCTAGGCTTCGCCTGACCAGGCGGTGGCGCAGTGGATAGAGCATTGGACTAGGATGCAGAGGACCCAGGTTCGAGACCCCGAGGTCGCCAGCTTGAGCGCGGGCTCATCTGGTTTGAGCAAAAGCTCACCAGCTTGAGCCCAAGGTCGCTGGCTCGAGCAAGGGGTTACTTGGTTTGCTGAAGGCCCGCGGTCAAGGCACATATGAGAAAGCAGTCAATGAACAACTAAGATGTTGCAACACACAACGAAAAACTAATGATTGATGCTTCTCATCTCTCCGTTCCTGTCTATCTCTCTCTCTCTCCCTCTGTCTCTAAAAAAAAACAACAAAAAAAAAAACCACCTGGGCTTCTTCAGCATTTTGACTTTCTTAACAAAGACATCGCGGAGTGGATAAGTAGATTGGCAAGCCTCTTCTATGTCTCCAGTGTTATCTGGAAGCAGTTTGACCTCATCTGTCGGCACCTCTCAGGTCATGGTTTCCATCATCTGGCGGGTTTCACGGACCTGCTACTGTGGAGCATAAGAGGTCTTCCCAATCTGATTGTTGTATTTTTTGGTAAAACCAACACAAAATAGATTAAGCAAATAACCATCAGTAGTCTTCATGTCAACTTGAGCTTCAGTTACGGTCTGCCATTTTTTTTACCATGCAGCACATTTTGTCACAGGTAAGATCCACGCCATGAAAATTAGGCAGTTTTTGCCCTGAACACCCTCAGTAATTAGCTCAGATTTTCTAAGTGCAACTTGATCATTTTGCTAGTCAGCTAGCCTCACTTCAAAAACACAATTCTTAAGACCATCAGATGCAGTTCTGGTTCCTTGAGTTCTCGTGACTAGTGGTTTTCCAATATTGCTAATATTGATCATAGCTGCTGGTTTTACATCACACCAATCTTTTTTAAAAAGTAGACCAACCACTGTCTTCTTAGCTCCCTTCTTGCCGCCTTTTGTAACAAACTACGCCATGGTGCTTCTCAGATACATCCCTTTTTTTTATTATTATTATTATTCAGTGAGAGGAGAGGAAGCAGAAACAGATTCCTCCGTGTGCCCCGATCAGTATCCACCCAGCAACCCCACTAGGGGGCGATGCTCTGCCCATCTAGGGCCTTTCTCCGTTGCTCAGCAACTGAGCTCCTCTCAGCACCTGAGGTGAAGAGCATGGAGCCATCCTCAGCACCCAGGGCCAACTCACTCCAATCAAGCCATGGCTGCAGGAGGAGGAGAGAGCGAGCGAGAAGAGGGAGAGGTGGAAAAGCAGATGATCACTTCTCCTATATGCCCTGACTGGGAATCGAACCCAGGACATCCATACTCTGGGCTGACGCTCTACCACTGAGCCAACTGGCCAGGGCCACATCTCTTTTTTTTTAATTCATATATACATATATTTCTTCTCCAAGTGAGAGGAGTGGAAGATAGACAGACTCCCAGATGTGCCCTGACCGAGATCCACCCAGAAACTTCATCTGGAGCCATGCTCACAACCGAGCTATTTTTAGTGCCTGAGGCAGAGACTAAACAGAGCCATCCTCAGCACCTGGAGCCAATGTGCTCAAAGCAGTTGAGCCATGGCTGTGGTTAGGGGGAAGAGAAAAAGAGAGAGAGAGAGAAGAGGGGAGAGGAAGGGGTAGAGAAACAGATGGGCGCTTCTCCTTTGTGCCCTGACCAGGAATCAAACCGGGGGCTTCCACATGCCAGGCTCATGCTCTACCACTGAGCCAATCAGCCAGGGCCAAAGTCATATTTAAAAAATTATTTTGGGGGGGAAGGGAAAGAGAGAGAGCAAGAAAGAGCGAGAGAGAAATATTGATTTGTTCTATATATTTATGAATTTATTGGTTAATTCCTTTTTTTTTTTTTTAGATTTTATTCATTTTAGAGAGAGGAGACAGAGAAAGAGAGAGAGAGAGAAAGGGGGAGGAGCAGAAAGCATCAACTCCCATATGTGCCTTGACCGGGCAAGCCTGAGGTTTTGAACAGGCGACCTCAGCATTCCAGTCTATGCTTTACCCATTGCGCCACCACAGGTCAGGCTATTGGTTAGTTCTTTTTTTTTTTACAGGAACAGAGAGACAGTCAGAGAACAGACAGGAACGGAGAGAGATGAGAAGCATCAATCATCAGTTTTTCGTTGCGACACCGTAGTTGTTCATTGATTGCTTTCTCATATGTGCCTTGACCATGGGCCTTCAGCAGACTGAGTGACCCCTTGCTCGAGCCAGCAACCTTGAGTCTAAGCTGGTGAGCTTTGCTCAAACCAGATAAGCCCGCTCTCAAGTTGGCAACCTTGAGGTCTCGAACCTGGGTCCTCCGCATCCCAGTCTGACGCTCTATCCACTGTGCCACTGCCTGGTCAGGCTGGTTAATTCTTGTGTGTGCCCTGACCAGGGATCGAACCTGCAACGTTGGTATATCAGGATGGCGCTCTAACCAACTGAGCTACATAGCCAAGGTTAAAGTCCTGTTTTCTGATTACCAGTAGTAAACAGACATTTTTTTTCTTTGAGAGAGAGAGAGATGGGAGGGTGGGGAGGAGGGAGATGAGAAGCATCAACTCATAGTTGCCTCACTTTAGTTGTTCATTGATTGCTTCTCATGTGTGCCTTGACCATGGGGCTCAAGCCAGCGACCGTTGGGCTCTAGCCAGTGCCTTTGGGATCATGTTGATGACCCTGCACTCAAGCCGAGAACCCGCACCCAAGCTGATGAGCCTGCACTCTAGCCAGCAACCTCAGGGTTTCGAACTGGGGCCCTCAGCATCCAGGGCTGACGCTCAGTCCACTGTGCCGCCACCGGTCAGGTCAGACACTGATTTTTATGTCAGTCTTATTTTTTACACTTTTGTTGAACTCAAATTCATCTCACTAAAGATTCATCATTCCATACCTGTGATGCTGGCTGGCTGCCCCACAATGGTCAGAACAGAACTGAACCCAGAAGGGCCAGCACCCTGGCCTTGTCCCAACACTCAGGCTGCAAGCTGCTGTCCCTATAACTCGGTGACACTGTCCCTCAGGCTTGGGAGGTCCCGTCCTATTGCTAGGCTTTCCTCTGTGAATGGATATAGTATTTTATCAAGTATATGCTTTGAGTCTATTGCTTTCCATGTTATAGGTTGAATTTTGCCCCCACTCCACAGATTAAGATGAGGTCACTGGGAGCAGGGTGGGCCCTCATCCAGTAGGACTAGTGTCCTTATAAGAAGACAGAAACCAGCCTGACCAGGCGGTGGCGCAGTGGGTAGAGCGTCGGACTGGGATGCAGAGGACCCAGGTTCGAGACCCCAAGGTCACCAGCTTGAGCGCGGGCTCATCTCGTGTGAGCAAAAGCTCACCAGCTTGGACCCAAGGTTGCTGGCTCGAGCAAGAGGTCACTCGGTCTGCTGAAGGCCCACGGTCAAGGCACATATGAGAAAGCAATCAATGAACAACTAAGGTCTCGCAATGAAAAACTGATGATTGATGCTTCTCATCTCTCTCCGTTTCTTTCTGTCTGTCCCTGTCTATCCCTCCCTCTCTTTCTCTGTCCCTGTAAAAAAAAAAAAGAAGAAGAAGAAGACAGAAACCAGGGAGAATGCCCTGTGACCACAGAGGCAGAGATTGGAGCAATGCGTCTGCAAGCCAAATATTGCCGACTCCTGGGACAGTGTGTGTCCCTCATGGCCTCGAGGAGAAACCAGCCCAGTTGGCTCCTGAGCTTGGACTTTTTACCTCCAGACTGTGAGAGTCTGAGTTTCTGTGGTTTTAAGCCCCCAGTCTGTGGCACTTTGTGATGGCAGCCCCAGGATACTATTGCAATTCGCATTTAAAAAGTTATTGTGGTGCGCAGTGGATAAACCGTTGACCTAAAATGCTGAGGTCACCAGTTTGGAACCCTGGGCTTCAAAAAATGACACAACTATGAGTTGATACTTCTCACTCTACCCCCCCATCTCTGTAAAATCAATAAATAAAGTCTTTATTAAATAAATAATAAGTACATGCATATTGTTACTCTGTATTTTTTGCATTTCTGAGACACTCAGTATGTATAAAGTTGTAAATAGATTCAGGTTGCTAATATATATATATATATATATTTTTTTTTAATTCATTTTAGAGAGGAGAGGGAGAGACAGAGGGGGAGAGAGAGAGAAGGGGGGGGAGGAGCTGGAAGCATCAACTCCCATATGTGCCTTGACCAGGCAAGCCCAGGGTTTTGAACCGGCGACCTCAGCATTTCCAGGTCGACGCTTTATCCACTGCGCCACCACAGGTCAGGCTCAGGTTGCTAATATTTTATTTAGGATTTTTCCATGTTGATCAGTGAAAATGGCCTGTACCTTCCTCCTCATTCTGTGCGTGGCCGGGTTTCATCCCCACACTGGGAGCATTGGCTGCATCTCTGTCCTCCAAACCGTTACCTATTTTTGGGTGTGTGGCCCGCACACTAGTGTGCCTTCCAGGCTTGTGGTTTTTCTGCATAGATTTTTAAGTACTGATTCAATTTCTTTAATGTTTGCAGGAACATTTAGGTCTTTTTAAATATCTTAAATCTTATTTTATAAAATGTTTTTCTATTAAGTGATCCATTTATGTGTTTATAAATATATTAGCGTAAAGCAACTCATAGTGTTCTTTCTGTTTTGAGATTCTGTCCTCCAGTGTAACCAGAGGTTGGGCGCTCCTGTTCAGCTTTGTCGGGAATGTGAACTTCACTAGTCTGTTCAAAGAACCACTTTTGACTTCAGTGATCCTCCCTTTGCATTTTTCTCTTTTCCTTATTTGACTTATTCTGCTTCTTTATTTGACATTATTTCTTCTCCCTTCTTTAACTTACTGAGTTGGGAGCTTAACGTGTTTTATCCCACACTTTCTTCTTCCTTCTTTTCGAAGTGAGAGGATATTGAGAGACGCCTGCATTGCCCCAACTGGAATCTACCTGGCAACCTCTTGTCTAAGGCCATGCTCTGCCCATTTGGGGCCATGCTCACAACCAAGCTATTTTTAGTGCCTGAGGTGGAGGCTTCACAGAGCCATCCTCAGTGCCTGGGCCGATGAGCTCAAGCCATGGCTGCGAGAGGGGAAGCATGGGGGAGTGGGGAGAAGCAGATGTTCGCTTCTCCTGTGTACCCTGACTGGGAATCAAACCCTGGACATCCATACACCAGGCCAACACTCTACCACTGAACAAACCAGCCAGGGCCCTACACTTCCTTCTAAAAGGAATTTTTGAGTCTTGACTAGGTAGTGACACAGTGGATAGAGAGAGCATTGACCGGTTTGAATGTGGACTCATCTGGCTGGAGCATGGGCTAAGCAGCCTGAGTATAGGGTAGCCAGCTTGAGCATAAGATTATAGACATGACCTCATGGTCACTGGCTTGAGCCCAAAGGTCACTGGCTCAGCTGGAGCCCCCTGGTCAAGGCATATTATAAGAAGCAATCCATAGGCCCTGGCTGATTTGCTCAGTGGATAGAGCACCAGCCAAGTGTGTGGATGTCCTGGGTTCGATTCCCAGTCAGGGCACACAGAAGAAGTGACCATCTGCTTCTCTTCCTCTCCCTCTTCCCCTTTTCTTCCTCTTTACCTACTGCAGCCAATAGCTCAGTTGGTGTGCATGTCGGACTCAGGTGCTAAAAATAGCTCAGTTCCAAACATCAGCCCTAGACAGGGGTTGCTAGGTGGATCTGGGTTGGTGCACGTTTGGGAGTCTGTCTCACTATCTCCCCTCCTGTCACTTAAAAAAAAAGAGAGAGAGAGAGAGAGAGAGAGAGAGAGAAGCAATGAACAACTAAAGTGCTGCAATTATACGTTGCTGCTTCTCATCTTTCCCTTCCTGTCTTTCCCAAAGAAAAATATAAAATGAACTTTTGAGGTAGTAAATTTCCCTCAACATACTGCTTTCATTTTATTATACAACTTTTGATATGAAGAATTGCCTCTCAATTTTAAATATTTTCTAATTTTTAATTACAATTTCTTCTTTGACTCATTTGTAACTTAGCAATGTTTTAATTTCTGAGACTATAGGTTATTTTCCATTCTTGTTCTTGATTAGCAACTTAATTTCATTTTAGCTAGACACCATGATTTTTTTTTTTTGAGACTTGCTTTGAGTCCTAAATCCTGAATTTTTTTTTTTAATTTATTTATTTTATATTTTTATTTATTTATTCATTTTAGAGAGGAGAGGGAGAGAGAGAGACAGAGAGAGAGAGAGAGAGGAGAGACAGAGAGAGAGAGAGAAGGGGGGGAGGAGCTGGAAGCATCAACTCCCCTATGTGCCTTGACCAGGCAAGCCCAGGGTTTCGAACCGGCAACTTCAGCATTTCCAGGTCGACGCTTTATCCACTGCGCCACCACAGGTCAGGCAATCCTGAATTTTTATAGATGATTTTATGACTACTTCAAAGTTTTGGAATATTTTATGATTGTTAGGTCTGGGGTACTCTCTGTCCACCAGAGCAAATCTGTTAATTGTATCAATCAAGTTTCTTACAAATTTTTTGTCTACCTGATTCTGAGAGTAAAGCTTCCCACTGAAATGGTGGAATTGGTCTGTTTCTCCTTTACATCTGTCCATTGCTGCTTCCTCTGTGTTGAGAAGCCATGGATTGGTCACACATAAATGTGGAATTGTTGTGTCTTCCTGGTAATTTTTCCTTTCGTCATTACACAGTCATCTGTTCTCCCCTTGGCGTGGTTTTTGCCGTGAAGCCTACTGCGTTTGGTATGAACTCAGTGTCTGTAGTCTTCCCCAGACTGTCCTCCTCTATGCTGATGTTCTAGATGTTTCGTATAAATGACGTATATCTGTTTGGTTTCTTTCTCATTCATCTGAACACCTGTCTTTAGGAGAGCTGCAGTTATATTTACAAAGATCACTGACTGACACAGGGAAGGACTTGGTTTGTCATCTCTGTCCTTACAGGCACATGCTTTTCCTCCTCACCCTTCCTCCTGTCTGCGCACACCATGCTCGCAGTGGGGCTGTCGTACATCGTGCTGTTGGAGCGAGTCCTTGTGGGGCCCACTTCCTCCTGGCATGCTGCTGCTTCTCCACACCTGCGTTCTGTGCACCTCTGCCCTGGGGTCCTGTGGGCTGGTCCATGCAGTGGCCAGGAGGGGGCATCAGGGCAGCCCCAGCACCCAGCTTGACCCACTGATCCAGTCAGTGGGGGGGGGGGGGCTCCCTGGCACTTTAAGTTTCATTTCTTTGTTTGCCAAGATGTTTGTTCTCTCGTCATGAGCTTTTTAGACTTTGAGTTCTCTCTGACATGAATCGCCTGCTGATATTTTTGTGCTCATTTTTCTTTGAGGTTGCTGGCTTATTTCCCGTGTTTGCAGGAATTCCTTGCGTATGATCAGTGGATAGAGCATCAGCTAGATGTCCATTCCTCATTGGTTTCAGAGGTTGTGAGGTCCTTCTATTCTGTCATCTGCCTGGTTGGTTTCCTTGATTTTGATGCAACTAAGTTTACAGGTTTTTTCTGTTTGTTTTTTTTATGTATTTTTCTGAAGCTGGAAACAGAGAGAGACAGACAGACTCCCGCATGCGCCCGACCGGGATCCACCCGGCACGCCCACCAGGGGTGACGCTCTGCCCACCAGGGGGTGATGCTCTGCCCCTCCGGGGCATCGCTCTGTTGCGACCAGAGCCACTCTAGGGCCTGGGGCAGAGGCCAAGGAGCCATCCCCAGCGCCCGGGCCATCTTTGCTCCAATGGAGCCTTGGCTGCGGGAGGGGAAGAGAGAGACAGAGAGGAAGGGGGGGGGGGAAGCAAATGGGCGCTTCTCCTATGTGCCCTGGCCGGGAATCGAACCCGGGTCCCCCGCACGCCAGGCCGACGCTCTACCGCTGAGCCAACCGGCCAGGGCCAGTTTACAGGTTTTTTAAGCTTGCAATGTATGTTATTAATGTTTTGCTTTAGAAGTTCTTCCTTGCCCTAGATCTAAAGATACTCTTTTACATGCTTTGTGTTAACATGAGTTTTATATGATATTTCACATTGAGGCCTAAATCTGTCTGAAGCCACCTTTGTGTGGGGCCAGCAAGGATTCAGGCTTCGTCTCCTAAACTCCCACCTCGGCCTACAGTGTGATGTGACTCACATAACCCTTCACCACACATGCTCGTTAACCCCTAAACCACCCTAGGGTTTAGGGGTTAACAAGTTCTTACGCCTGGGCCATCCAGTTCTCACGCCTGGACTGCCGCGCCCCTGGGAGCACACTGCCCATGTGCTGAAGTCTCCCTTTCTTCTCTGCAGTTAACACTGTCTTCGCTTGCTGTGGGCCTGGAGGTCAAACCCACACTGTTCACAGGTCAAGTGTATTGCATAAGTGAGCGCTGCATTAGCAGTCTCTCTTAATACTGCTAATAGTTTCTCAGTTGATTCTTTTAGTTTTTCTAGGTTGGCAGCTAACGCTAATTTTATCTCTTTCAAATATTTAAATTTATTTAAAAAAGTCATATTGCATTGACTTGCATTTCGAAAACTATTACACACTGGTGCTGAGCTTAGATGTTCTTTTTTTAAAAAATATTTTATTTATTGATTTTAGAGAGAGGAGAAAGAGAGAGAGGAAGGCAGTGGAATGGAGGAGTGGGAAGCATCATCTCGTAGTTGCTTCTCCTCTGTGCCTTGACCGGGCAAGCCCGGGGTCTCAAACCAGTGACCGCAGGTCCCAGATGATCGCCTTATCCACTGCGCCACTGCAGTTCAGGAGATGTCCTTTTCTGACATTGATGGGTTGCTTTCAGCCTTTTACTGCTAAATGTTATGATGACCTTGGATTTCTTATACATATTCTTGGTCAAATTAAGTAAATTTTCTTCTACTTCTGGATTACTGAGAATTTTTAAAATCATAAATACAGATTACTTTGATCACATGCCTTTGAACACTTGCCAAGATAACCCCACTTACTCACTTCCCACATGCCTCTTGTGTTCTAGGCCCCCATCCACCAGCTGCCCGTCCCCATCAGTGTATTTCCAGTCCTGCTTTCTTCTCGGTCATCTGGTCAGGTCTGGGCGAAGCTGTGCACCTCACTCGCCCCCTTGCCATGCCCTTAGTAGCAGCCACAGTTTTAGTCAGCGAAGCTCAAAAAACCTAGGACGGCATTCAGTGTCCTGGCCCACCCCCAGCCTCTGGACGGTGCACCGAGGGGCTCTTCCTGCTGGGGGCAGGGGACCCCAGCCCATCTCTCTGTGCCATGTTCCAGGCACTGCAGGCTCAGGGCAGAAGAAATGCTTTGTAGGCAAGAGCCAGGACCTGGGATCATTCCTGAGAAATGAAAAGGCCAACACCCACATTCTTAAAAGGGAAAGGCATGCTCTTCTAAAATGTACCATATTTCTAAATTACCACAGTTTTGTTCACGGGTTTTTTTGCCTGTTTTTTTTTTTTTTTTTTTTTTTGCTGTATTTCAGTTCTTCACCACCAGGAATGTTCCTTGAGAAGGACTATGAGATCTACCGGGATTACAACACGGACGGTCAGCTTCTTCACTACAGGTAGACCCTGCTGTCTCAGGCATGGCCTGTCTTCTGACTGGGGGTAGTTTTCTTGGCAGCTCTTGGGGGAGCTAGAAGAGTCTGGCTCAGCAGGAAGCAAGTAGCTGATGTGCATAGCGTGCGGGCCCTGCACCAGCCAGCAGGACATGAGGAGGAGCTGGGGGGGCCGCAGACACCTAGTCAGAGGCCTCCCGGAGTGGCCCCAGGCTCACGTGGCAGCTTTTGGTCCTAGAGGAACCTTGTCACTGCTCACTCTGGGGAGTCATGGAGCTTGTGGCGCTGCCCCCAGCCCCTGGCCTAGGGGTTCCTCAGCGTGTGGTCTTCCTGGAGCTCTGACTACCTCCCAGGTGAAGCGGGAACATTGACTTCAGTCACAGGGGAGGAGCTTGGGCCTCTCCTGGCCATGGGTTTGGCCCTGCAGGGTTCTGGAAGGTTCTAGAGATGATGCTCAGGACCTTGGGGGATAGTAGCCGTTAGGCTGGGCAGGACCATCCCTTGACCAGCTCATGTGTCCAGGCTGCATCAGGAAGGAGTCTCCAGCTGTGGGGGCCAGACTGAAGTGTGCCCCTGAGTGGCTTGGTGCCCCAGCACAGACCAGTAGTGACCCCAGTGTTGGGGAGGAATTTGAAGACCTAAGGCAGGGGTCAGGAACCTTTTTGGCTGAGAGAGCCATGAACGCCACATATTTTAAAATATAATTCCGTGAGAGCCATACAACGACCCATGAACCTTACGCATTATCCAATAAAAATTTGGTGTTGTCCCGGACGACAGCTGTGATTGGCTCCAGCCACCCGCAACCATGAACTATGAGTGGCACGAAATGAATGGATTGTAATACATGAGAATGTTTTATGTTAACGTTATTTTTTTTAATTAAAGATTTGTCTGCGAGCCAGATGCAGCCATCAAAAGAGCCACATCTGGCTCGCGACCATAGGTTCCCGACCCCTGACCTAAGAGGTCTTCAGCGGTTTTCTCCAACACTTTTAAAGATTGAGATTGGAAGTGGTAACTGGGATTTTATGTCAGCCCGTTAGGAGGGGATCTGAGGTGACCCTGGTCCAGCCGTGTGGCTGTGTGACCGTGGAGGTTCTCCCAGCCTCCCATGCCTGTGTCCACCCAGTGAAGTGGGGTGTGCGCGGCTGGCTGGTGGGGTCTCTGTGCTGCGACACTGCTGGGAAAGCCACCTGGGGAGCCCAGGCCGAGAGCCTGAAGGAAGAGGCTGGAAACTGCAGAACTAAGCAGGAAGTTTCCTAAAGGAACTTAGGACAGAAGCTGAGTCCTGGATCTCTGCACCCTGAAGGGGACGTGGGCGTGACACCTGTGGCCTCCAGGAACCCAGGTGGCTACGGCCAAGTGGTGTGTGCTTGTTAAGAGCTGGATATTCCATGGCAGTGAGGAATGTAATGGGCTTGCTTATCTCTGTAATGATGTCCTTCCAGGTGACACAGGCCCTCCCTCCTGGGGTGGACGCCCTGCCACTGAGAGCATCTTGCTTCTCAAGATGGTGTCTGTTCACCCCTGGCTGGGTGTCTCAGTTGGTTAGAGTATCGTCTCGATATGCCAAGATGACAAGTTCAGTTCTTGGTCAGGGCACACACAAGAATCAACCACTACCTGACCTGTGGTGCAGTGGATAAAGTTTCGACCTGGAATGCTGAGGTCATTGGTTCGAAACCTTGGGCTTGTCTGGTCAAGGCACATATGGGAGTTGATGCTTCCTGCTCCCCCCCCTTCTCTTTCTCTCCTCTCTAAAATGAATAAATAAATAATAATAATTTAAAAATTCATTTAAAAAAAATCAGCCACTGAGCCCTGGCCGGTGGCACAGTGGATTGAGCATTGTCCCAGAGCGCCGAGATCTCTGGCTTGAGCCCAGGTCGGGGCACATATGAGAAGCAGTCGGGGGCACAACTAAGTGGAACAACAAGTTGATGCTTCTCTCTTTCTCTATCTCCCCCCCCCAAAAAAAAAACACAATGAAACCTCACAGAACCACTGAATGCATAAATAAGTGGAACGACAAATCAGTGTTTTTCTCTCTCTCCCTTCCTCTTGCTCTCTAAAGTCAATAAATCATTTTAAAAATTAAAGAAAAAGGAAAGCCCTGGCTGAAGAGCTCAGTTGGTTAGAGCATCGTCCCAGAGCACGGAGGTTGTCAGTGTGATTTCCAGTCAGACCACATGCAACAGATCGATGCTCCTCTCTCCCTTTCTATCTTTCACTCTCCTCCTCTCCCCTTCTCCCCTCTCCTTTCCTCTCATTAAAAATCAGGCCCTGGCCAGTTGGCTCAGTGGTAGAGCGTCGGCCTGGCGTGCAGAAGTCCCGGGTTCGATTCCCAGCCAGGGCACACAGGAGAGGCGCCCATCTGCTCCTCCACCCCTCCCCCTCTCCTTCCTCTCTGTCTCTCTCTTCCCCTCCCGCAGCCAAGGCTCCACTGGAGCAAAGTTGTCCTGGGCGCTGAGGATGGCTCCGTGGCCTCTGCCTCAGGCGCTAGAATGGCTCCGGCCGCAACAGAGCAACGCCCCAGATGGGCAGAGCATCGCCCCCTGGTGGGCGTGCCGGGTGGATCCTAGTCGGGCACATGGAGGAGTCTGTCTGACTGCCTCCCCGTTTCCAACTTCGGAAAAATACACACACACACACAAAATCAATAAATAAACATTTTAAAAGAAAAGAAAAGGATGGTGTTGGTCATATCAAGCAGTAGAAACCACTTTGTCTCACAGGCAGGTCAGGTCCTCAGACAAGCCCACCTGGTCTTTGGTGGCCCTGTGCTGTCTGCCCTGCTTTGTCAGGTCCCAGCTGGGCTTGACCTGAGAACAGGACGCTGTTTTAGGGGGGAATACAGTTGCTCACAGCGGGAATAGTAGGGGCTGCTACCGTTTATAGACAGAGAGGGGAAGGACACTGCTACCCTCCCCTCAGGCGCTGTGGGCAGGGTCTGCAGAGGAAGGGGAGCGGGAAGGAGCCTGCCTCGGTGCAGCCCGTGCCGCCTGCCAAGGTTTTGCGCTGAGCAGGGCGGAAGTGGTGATGGACAACCTGCCCGGCCCGACATGGATGGGCGTCAGTGGGCGTGAAGGAGGACTATATAGTTACTTTATTTTCATTTTTTGTTTGTTTTTTTTGTATTTTTCCGAAGCTGGAAACGGGGAGGCAGTCAGACAGACTCCCGCATGCGCCCGAACGGGATCCATCTGGCATGCCCACCAGGGGGCGATGCTCTCATTCTGGGGCGTTGCTCCGTTGCAACCAGAGCCATTCTAGCGCCTGAGGCAGAGGCCACGGAGCCATCCTCAGCACCCGGGCCAACTTTGCTCCAATGGAGCCTCGGCTGCGGGAGGGGAAGAGAGAGACAGAGAGGAAGGAGAGGGGGAGGGGTGGAGAAACAGATGGGCGCTTCTCCTGTGTGCCCTGGCCGGGAATTGAACCCGGGACTCCTGCACGCCAGGCCGATGCTCTACCACTGAGCTAACCGGCCAGGGCCAGTTACTTTGTTTTCAAACATCAGTTCACGTGATTGGTTTCTTCTGTTGCACGTGAGTGTGCCTCCGTGAGGTGCACTTACACACAGTGGTGCAGAAGTTCTGCTCTGGGCAAGCAGTATCGGGTCCTAGTGTCGCACACGGAGCAGCTGCTTCGCTGAGTAGGTGCAGCGGAGCGGCCCTCTGGGGCTTTGGTTCGGTGCAGAGCTCTCCATTCTGCTTTTGAAACAAGTCCTGGGAGGAGTGCCCTATGCTTAGTGCCCTTTGTCCCTGCGCCTGCCCTTTCCGCACCCACCTCCTCCCTTGCTCACCTTGCTTCCAGCATCTCCAGAAGCATGGGAAGGTTCTCCTGCATCCTTCGGATAACTGGGCAGTCGTCCCTTTTTGTCTAGGGATGGGTGGTGTGTCTCTGCCTCGGTGCCCCCCACCCTAGGAGAGTTAAGAATAGGCCTGCTGTGGTAGCGCGTCGGCCTGGCGTGCAGAAGTCCCGGGTTCGATTCCCGGCCAGGGCACACAGGAGAAGCGCCCATCTGCTTCTCACCCCCTCCCCCTCTCCTTCCTCTCTGTCTCTCTCTTCCCCTCCCGCAGCGAGGCTCCTTTGGAGCAAAGATGGCCTGGGTGCTGGGGATGGCTCCTTGGCCTCTGCCTCAGGCGCTAGAGTGGCTCTGGTCACGACAGAACAACGCCCCGGAGGGGCAGAGCATCGCCCCCTGGTGGGCATGCCGGGTGGATCCCGGTCGGGCGCATGCGGGAGTCTGTCTGACTGTCTCTCCCTGTTTCCAGCTTCAGAAAAATACAAAAAAACAAAACAAACAAAAAAAACAGGCAGTATTTATCCCTGTGGCTTGAAAAGAGTCTGTTTTGATGAAGAATATGCCAGGTTTCTTAACATCAATGCCAAATTATTTCTTAATTATAATAAATAAATAAATAAATAAATAAAAGAATAGGCCTGCTGGGTTTGGGGAGCATTGAAGACATGGAGGTCTGAGAGCCGACCAGGGAGCGTGGACTGGGTGAAGGGGCTGCTTGGTGGTCCTGGGGGGCAAGCTGAAGAGTCTCTGGAGGAGAAGCGGACAGCAGGGCCTGCAAACTGGATGTGAGGGCTCAAGGAGGAGCCCTGAGGGACGGACCACAGTGGGGTCCAGTGGGTGTGCAGAGCATGGAGCTGTGGAAAGGCCCCCAGGGCCCGACCTGGGCAGCAGGTGAAGCTGCCGGCACAGTGAGTGGGAGGGTTAGCCCAGGGGGACAGGCTGAGAGATGCACATCAGACCAGAGGCTGATGGCCTGGTTGAGGGTAGGCTACATTTGGCTGTGGGTGCATCTGCTCTCTGTAACCGAGGACCATCTCTAGCCTCCAGGGCTCATGTCTCCATCTGTGACATGGTGGCTGCAGGGACTTTGGACCTGCCTGGAGCATCTAAAGAGAGAGAAGTCTTGGAGGTACCTGGGCACAGAAGGGCTGCAGCCCTGGTCCGCCCCCAGCCTAGGGCACTGTCTGCATGACGGAGGGGAGGGCTATAAGTCGTCTTCCTGCCTCCTTCTCTCCCATCTCTGCCTGGCCAGATGGAATGGCTGTCAGGTAGTAGAATGGCCACAGCCTCTCACATGCTCTGGACTCTGCCTGACACTTGCCCACCCTCCCGATCCTGCAGCACAACTCGATGGCTTGTGACTGACAGACCGATGAGGCGCCTCCTTTGCCTGCAGCTCTCGGCACCCTTTGCCAGGCAGGGATTGTGTTTTACCCTGAGCCCCGTGGAGGGCCTCACAGGGCGGAGTCTGCTGCGTGGTGAAAAGCTGTGAGAAGTAGTGGTTTGTACTCGCTCTGTGTTTCCTGTGTGGGTCCTGAACTAAGGGCTTGACCATGTGCACAGTATGTTGTTTAGTCCTTGGAAGCGCTGATGGGGACACTGAGACAGAGATGGTAAGTGGTTTTCCCAAGCCCCACAGCCAGGGAGCAGCGGGCTGGCTCCAGTCCCAGATCTCCTGACTCCAGAGCCAGTGCTCAGGATGAGCTGGCCCTTTGCAC
This sequence comes from Saccopteryx bilineata, assembly GCF_036850765.1. Classification (NCBI taxonomy): domain Eukaryota; kingdom Metazoa; phylum Chordata; class Mammalia; order Chiroptera; family Emballonuridae; genus Saccopteryx; species Saccopteryx bilineata. The sequence goes on from NC_089492.1 coordinate 333,503, forward strand.
ACTTGGCTTCTGCCCTGCCTAGCTGGCGCGGCAGCACCCTGGGGGGCTGCGTGGTGAGACCATGCTGCCGGGCGTCAGCACTGACCAGCAGGGCTGGGTCCTGTCTGGGATGGCTGGGCGTGTGCAGGCGTTCTGGGCCAGGCTGCCTCCCAGCCGGCCGGGGCCTCTCCCTCACCCTGAGCTCATGTCTCTACCCCATGCTCTCCAGTCCCCAGCTAGCCCACCCCCAGCAATGAGGACTGTGGCTTGTCCAGAAAGGCCCAGCGGTAATCGGAGGACAAAGGTAGAGGGATCAGACTGCACAGCTGGCATCTTAACATGTTGGAATCTCCACTTTCTGCAGTGGTGGATATACTTATCTGAAACCAGCAGGCACACCAGGAAGAAAATAGACAGTTACCCTGAAGTCATCAGAGATCTCCTGAGGAACAAGGACTTGGGGGCCTAGCTGTGGGGACCGGTGCAGCCCAGCACACATGTGAGGGTGCCTCTCCCTCAGCACAGTCAGGGGGCCGAGCACTGAGCTGATCTTTGGGTGACTTCATGCGTCTGGGAATCCAAGCGTCATAGCTTAGGAGTCAGAGAGGAACCCTGGTTAACAAACCATGTTTCCATGTGGAATTAGGAGGAGGGGAAGTCATAAGTAGACCAGCTTGACTTCCAGTCAGTTTGGTGGCAGATGAGATTCAGGGAACCTATCCTCACTTCAGCTGCTGGCCAGAAGCAAAAGTGAACTGAGCTCAGATTCTCTCCATAGTTTTTCATACACAGTCACCAGAATTTCAGTCCAGAAGTAACAGAACTGATTAAAAACAATAACAGACAATAGAAACAGACCCAGAGAAATTTATATTTTGGAGTTACCAGGCACTGACTGACTTTGTTTGTTTGTTTATTTAAATTATTTATTTTTTTGTATTTTTCTGAAGCTGGAAACAGGGAGGCAGTCAGACAGACTCCCACATGCGCCCGACCGGGATGCACCCAGCATACCCACCAGGGGCAATGCTCTGCCCATCTGGGGCTATTGCTCCGCTGGAACCAGAGCCATTCTAGCACCTGAGGCAGAGGCCATAGAGCCATCCTCAGCGCCCGGGCCATCTTTGCTCCAATGGAGCCTTGGCTGCAGAAGAGGAAGAGAGAGACAGAGAGGAAGGAGAGGGGGAGGGGTGGAGAAGCAGATGAGCGCCTCTCCTGTGTGCCCTGGCTGGGAATCGAACCCGGGACTCCCGCACGCCAGGCCGATGCTCACTGAGCCAACCGGCCAGGGCTATTTTTTTTTAAGAGAGAAACATTGGTTTGTTCTTTATTTATGCATTCATTATATGTACTCTGACTGGGGGTTGAACCTGCAGCATTGGCATGTTGGGATGACACTGTAACCAACTGGGCTACCGAGCCAGGGCTCAGACACTAACTTTAATAAATAAATATGATTCTTATGTACAAGATAATAAATGGCTATTTTTATTTTTAATTTTATTTATTTTGTGAGAGAGGGGGAGACAGACAGGAAGGGAGAGAGATGAGAAGCATCAACTCATAGTTACAACTCTTTAGTTGTTCATTGATTGCTTTCTCATATGTGCCTTGACCCAGGGTGTTTCAGCTGAGCCAGTGACCCCTTGCTCAAGCCAGCAACCATGAGGTCATGTCTATGATCCCACGCTCAAGCTGGTGACCTCAGTGTTTCGAGCCTGGTTCCTCAGTATCCTAGGTCGACGTTTTATAGACTGAGCCACCTCCTGGTCAGGCAACCTTGGGGTTTCAAACCTGGGACCCTAGTGTCCCAGGTCAACACTCTATCTACTGTGCCACCACTGGTCAAGCTATATAAATGGCAATTTTTACTTTCTTAAAAAATTCATTTTAATTTATTCATTTTAGCCAGAAAGGAAGGGGGAGAGAGAGAGAGAGAAACATTGATATGTTTCTGCCTGTGCCCTGACCAGGGATCAAACCAGCAACCTCTGCTCTTCAGGACAGTGCTCTAACCCAGTGGTTCCCAACCCCCGGGCCACAGACCGGTACCGATCCACAGAGAAAGAATAAATAACTTACATTAAGTCTGAATGATGTTTTATTTTTTTTAAATGACCAGATTCCCTCTGTTACATCCGTCTAAGACTCACTCTTGACGCTTGTCTCAGTCACACGATACATTTATCCATCCCACCCTAAAGGCCAGTCCATGAAAATATTTTCTGACATTAAACCGGTCTGTGGCCCAAAAAAGGTTGGGGACCACTGCTCTAACCAACCGAGCTATCCAGCCAGGGTGACATAAATGGCAGGGTTTTTTTGTTTGTTTTTATTTTTTTGTATTTTTCTGAAGCTGGAAACAGGGAGGCAGTCAGACAGACTCCCACATGTGCCCTACCGGGATCCACCCAGCACGCCCACCAGCGGGCGATGCTCTGCCCATCCGGGGCGTCGCTCTGTTGCGACCAGAGCCACTCTAGCGCCTGAGATAGAGGCCATGGAGCCATCCCCAGCACCCGGGCTATCTTTTGCTCCAGTGGAACCTTGGTTGCGGGAGGGGAAGAGAGAGACAGAGAGGAAGGAGAGGGGGAGGGGTGGAGAAGCAGATGGGCGCCTCTCCTGTGTTCCCTGGCTGGGAATCGAACCCAGGACTTCCACATGCCAGGCCGACGCTCTACCACTGAGCCAACCAGCCAGGGCCTATAAATGGCAGTTTTTAAAACTCAAATGATTTGCCTGACCAAGCGGTGGCGCAGTGGATAGAGCGTTGGACTGGGATGCGGAGGACCCAGGTTCAAGACCCTGAGGTCGCCAGCTTGAGTGTAGGCTCATCTGGTTTGAGCAAGGCTTACCAGCTTGGACCCAAGGTCGCTGGCTCAAGCAAGGGGTTACTTGGTCTGCTGTAGCCCCCTGGTCAAGACACATATGAGAAATCAATCAATGAACAACTAAGGTGTCTCAACGAAAAACTGATAATTGATGCTTCTCATCTCTCTCTGTTTCTGTCTGTCTGTCCCTATCTATCTCTCTGACTCTCTCTCTGTCCCTGTTAAAAAACAACAACAACAACAAAAAACTATTTTACCAAGATAGATTACATTCTGGCCTATATAACCAACATCAAGCAATTTAAAAGAGTAGAAATCATAATATCTATTCTCAGATCTCAATGGAATTAAACTATAATTAAATAACAGAAAGAAAACTGGAAAATCCCCAAATACTTAAAGATCCAGCAGTCCAACTTTTTTTTTTTTTCTTCCTGAAGCTGGAAACGGGGAGAGACAGTCAGACAGACTCCCGCATGCGCCCAACCGGGATCCACCCAGCACACTCACCAGGGGGCGACGCTCTGCCCGCCAGGGGGCGATGCTCTGCCCCTCTGGGACGTTGCTCTGCCGCGACCAGAGCCACTCTAGCGCCTGGGGCAGAGGCCACAGAGCCATCCCCAGCGCCCGGGCCATCTTTGCTCCAATGGAGCCTTGGCTGCGGGAGGGGAAGAGAGAGACAGAGAGGAAGGAGGGGGTGGGGGTGGAGAAGCAAATGGGCGCTTCTCCTATGTGCCCTGGCCGGGAATCGAACCCGGGTCCCCCGCACGCAAGGCCGACGCTCTACCGCTGAGTCAACTGGCCAGGGCCCCAACTTTTTTTTACTTACTCATTTTAGAGAGGGGGGAGAGAGAGAGAAAATGGAGGGGGAGGAGCAGGAAACATCAACTCCCATACATGTCTTGACCGCGCAAGCGTAGGGTTTCGAACCAGTGTCTTCAGCGTTCCAGGTCAACAATTTATCCACTGTGCCACCACAGGTCGGCACAACCCACTTTGAAATAACTCATGGATTAAGAATAAATCTCAAGATAAATTTTAAAATATTTTAAATGAAAATGAAAAAACAACTTATCAAAATTTGTGGAATGCAGCAAAGTTAGTAAGTACTTAGAGAAAAAATTATATCAGCGATAAGAAAGATCTAAAATCAGTCATTGAAGCCCTGGCTGGTGACACAGTGGATAGAGCTTCAGTGCTGAGGCTGCTTGTTTGATCCCCGAGGTCTCGGGCTCAAGTCAGGGGTTGCTGATCCCAAGGTCACCAGGTGCCTGCTTGACCACTGAGGTCGCCAGTTTGAGCATGGGTCAGGGCACATATGAGAAGCAATCAATGGCAGAACTAGTTAATGCTCCCCCACCCACCCACCCCACTCCCTTTCTCTCTCAAAAAAAAATTTTTTTTAATGCATGAGATCAATTGCCTGACTGGTGGTGGCGCAGTGGATGGAGCCTCGACCTGAGACACTGAGGACCCAGGTTCGAAACCCTGAGGTCACCATCTTGAGCATGGGATCATCAGCATGATCCCAAGGTCGCTGGCTTGAGCAAGGGGTCACTGGTCAAGGAACTTATGAAAAACAAGGAACAACCAAGTGACGCAACTACAAGTTGGTGCTTTTTTTTTTTTTTTTTTTTTTTTTTTTTTTTTTTTTTTTTTTTTACAGAGACAGAGAGAGGGATAGATAGGGACAGACAGGAACAGAGAGAGATGAGAAGCATCAATCATCAGTTTTTTGTTGCGACATCTTAGTTGTTCATTGATTGCTTTCTCACATGTGCCTTGACCGTGGGCCTTCAACAGACCGAGTAACCCCTTGCTCAAGTCAGCGACCTTGAGTCCAAACTGGTGAGCTTTGCTCAAACCAGATGAGCCCGCACTCAAGCTGGTGACCTCGGGGTCTCAAACCTGGGTCCTCTGAATCCCAGTCCGACACTCTATCCACTGTGCCACCGCCTGGTCAGGCTAGTTGATGCTTTTCATCTCTCTGCATTCCTGTTTCTCTCTCACTAAAAAATAAAAATAAAAATTATATGGATGCTCTGCCATTTGGCTCAATGGTAGAGTGTCCTCCCAGCTCGTGGAATTTCCGGGTTTGATTCCCGGTCAGGGCACATATAGGAAACGACCATGAGTTGATGCTTCCTGCTTCTCTCTCCTCTCTCTCACTCTCTCCTCTCTAAAAATCGAATAAAATTAAAAAGAAAAGGGGCAAAGGCAACACAATGGAGTGAAGACAGTCTTTTCAAGAAGGTGCTGGGACAGCTGGACGTGGACGTGCAGAACATGAACCGAGACACAGACTTCATACCCTTCACAAAAGTTAGCTCGAGGCCCTGGCCGGTTGGCTCAGCGGTAGAGCGTCGGCCTAGCATGCGGAGGACCCGGGTTCGATTCCCGGCCAGGGCACACAGGAGAAGCGCCCATTTGCTTCTCCACCCCTCCGCCGCGCTTTCCTCTCTGTCTCTCTCTTCCCCTCCCGCAGCCAAGGCTCCATTGGAGCAGAGATGGCCCGGGCGCTGGGCATGGCTCTGTGGCCTCTGCCTCAGGCACTAGAGTGGCTCTGGTCGCAATATGGCAACGCCCAGGATGGGCAGAGCATCGCCCCCTGGGGGGCAGAGCACCGCCCCTGGTGGGCGGGCCGGGTGGATCCCGGTCGGGCGCATGCGGGAGTCTGTCTGACTGTCTCTCCCTGTTTCCAGCTTCAGAAAAATGGAAAAAAAAAAGTTAGCTCGAAAGGGGTCAGGGACCTAAATGTAAAACATAAAACACTCCTGGAGAGAGCCTGATCAGGCAGTGGCGCAGTGGATAGAGCGTCGGACTAGGATGCCGAGGACCCAGGTTCGAGACCCTGAGGTCACCAGCTTGAGTACGGGCTCATCTGGCTTGAGCAAAAAAAAAAAAGCTCATCAGCTTGGACACCCGTGGTCAAGGCACATACGAGAAAGCAATCAATGAACTAAGGTGTCAAAACGAAAAACAGATGATTGATGCTTCTCATCTCTTCGTTCCTGTCTGTCTGTCCCTATCTATCCCTCTCTCTGACTCTATCTCTGTCCCTGTATTAAAAACAAACAAACAAAAAAACACTCCTGGAGAAATAACACAGGAAAAACCTAGATCACCTTGGGTATGGTGGTGACTTTTTAGTCCCAGGGCACAGTCCGTGAAGGATATATTGTAATCAGTAAGCTGGGCTCTGTTGAAATTGAGCCCCTGCTCTGTGGAAGGTGACGACGGAGAGGACAAGTCACAGACAGAAAATATTTGCAAAAAACACATCTGATAAACTGCTTATCCAAAATACCTTAAAACTCAACATTAAGAAAACAAACAGATTTTAAAATGGGCCAGACTTAGGGCCTGGCCGGTTGGCTCAGTGGTAGAGCGTCGGCCTGGCGTGCAGAAGTCCCGGATTCGATTCCTGGCCAGGGCACATAGGAGAAGTGCCCATCTGCTTCTCCACCCCTCCCCCTCTCCTTCCTCTCTGTCTCTCTCTTCCCCTCCTGCAGCTGAGGCTCCATTGGAGCAAAGATGGCCCGGGCGCTGGGGATGGCTCCTTGGCCTCTGCCCCAGGCACTAGAGTGGCTCTGGTCGCAACAGAGCGAGGCCCCTGGTAGGCAGAGCATCGCCCCCTGCTGGGCGTGCGGGGTGGATCCCCCGATCGGGCGCATGCGGGAGTCTGACTGTCTCTCCCCGTTTCCAGCTTCAGAAAAATACAAAAATAAATAAATAAATAAATAAAAATAAAAGGGCCAGACTTAGACCAAAATGTAGGACTGGCAGGTGAGCATGTGAAAGATGCTCCCCATCATGTTGTCAGGGCAACACAAACTTCCTAACAGCACCTGACCTGTGGTGGTGCAGTGGATTAAGTGTCAACCTGGGACACTGAGGTTGCCGGTTCAAATCCCTGGGCTTGCCTGGTCAAAGCACATATGGTAGTTGATGCTTCCTGCTCCTCCCCCTTCTCTCTCTCTCCTCTCTAAAAAATGAATCAAATCTTATAAAATAAAGTCTAAAGAAACCCCTCCCTAAGAGCAGGTGGCCAGAGGTGAGGCCTGCCACCTCTCCAGGACTCCTAGGTCCAGTCTCTGGAGCATCAGCTGCCTGACTCAGGCAGGCAGAGCACCGGGGGTGTTGAGTCTGAGTGCCTGCCAGCCCCGTCCCAGGGGCAGTGTCCTCCGCGCTGTCACCGAGCCAGTGAAGCTCAGAAGTACAGCATGGTCCCCAGAGTTGCAGGTGCTCTTAGCCCGATTCCGGGGTTGACTGGCACCCGGGAGCAGTCTGTCGTCTCCGAACAGGTGCAGAGTGCTGACTGACGGCAGGGTCCCAGGAGGACACCACCGTTCCGTAGCTTGCAGACGCTGTGGTCGGCAAGGCCCGAAATGCGAGTGGACAGGGTCACGCAGGTCTCACTGGAGTCGGATGTGGGGCGGTGCTGAGCCTGGTGCTGGGCGGGACCAGGGCAGAGACGCCACTGCCCTTTCAGGGAGTGTTATGATGGGCAGCAGTCCCCATCAGGGGCCTGGGGAAGCTCCCTGGTGGAAGGCACTCCTGGAGGGGAAGGCTGCAGAGCTGAGTCAGTTGTGAGGGGAGCTCCTCGGGGCCCCAGCAATGAAGGGTGCACAGGTCGTGTACAGGGAGCCCTCCTGTAAGGAGTAGGCCCCACATCCTGCAGCCCCTGCCCGGAAGGAGTAGGAGGAGAAGAAATGGCCCGGCCCCACTGGGCCCTGACTCCAGATACACATAAGACCGTGCTAGGGTGGGTAAGACCAGGCTGGGTTGGTGAGGCTGTAGGCTGGCAGCAGGGCCACACTTCTGCCTCTGCCAGGTAGCCTGTGCCCGCACTCAAGACCGCCCCCAGGTAACTTGTGTGTGTCCCCTCCCCCCAGGACCTCCTCCCTCCGGTGGAACTCGGGCACCAAGGAACGCATGCTTATCAAGGTTGCCGACCGGGAGCCCAGCTTCCTCTCCCCCCAGGGCAATGGGTACCCCCTGGACAGCCAGGCTGGGGGCCGCAATCGCAGACCCTCCGGTGGGCAGTACTCACCCAGCCTGCAGACATTTGCCCAGGACACAGAGGGCTCGGTCTTCTTTCCTGAGCGGAGGCCGTCACCGTTCCTGAAGAGGGCTGAGTTGGGCAGCTGTTCCCCACTGCTGGCCCAGCCCCGCAAACCGGCCTGCGACTCACAGCCCTCCTCCCCGCGCTATGCCTACGAGCCCCCCCTCTACGAGGAGCCCCCCATCGAGTACCAGGCCCCCATCTACGATGAGCCTCCCATGGACGTGCAGTATGAGGCCGGCGGGACCTGCCAGGCCAGCTCACCCCAGCGGTCTCCGGGCCGCAAGCCGGTGCCCTTTCCGCAGTCGCCCAAGCAGACCTCGGCCTCTCCCTTCCAGCAGCTGGTGCTCAGCAGGCAGAAGTGCCCAGAGCGCTTCCTGAGCCTGGAGTACAGCCCCGCCGGCAAAGAGTATGTGCGCCAGCTGGTGTATGTGGAGCAGGCCGGCTCGAGCCCCCGGCTGCGGGCGGGCCCGCGGCACAAGTATGCACCCAACCCCTGCGGCGGCTCGCTCTCCCTGCAGCCCAGCCCCTGCCTGCTGCGGGACCAGCGCCTGGGTGTCCTGTCCGGGGACTACAGCAGCATGGAAGGGCCCGAGCTGCGTCACGCTCCTCCACCCTCGCCACTCCCCCAGGCCCAGGACGACGCCATGTCCTGGTCCAGCCAGCAGGACACCATGTCCTCCACAGGCTACTCCCCAGGCACGCGCAAGAGGAAGAGCCGGAACCCCTCTCTGTGCCACGCCCCCAGCGCTTCATCCACCGACAGCCCTGGGGACCGCGACCTGCTCCCACAGGCCCTGGCGGAGGAGCGGCCGACGTGTGGGCCCAGCCTGGCCCCTAAGCACGTGGAGGCCAAGGCGGGAGAGGCGGAGGCGGCTCGGGGCGGGGCCGAACCCTTCCTGGCGCAGGCGAGGCTGGCCTGGGAGGCGCAGCAGGCCCACTTCCACATGAAGCAGAGGGGCAGCTGGGATTCCCAGCAGGACGGCTCAGGCTACGAGAGTGACGGGGCCGTGCCGCTCCCCATGCCCGGGCCCGTGGTGCGCGCCTTCAGTGAGGACGAGGCCTTGGCCCAGCAGGAGAGCAGCAAGCACTGGCAGAGGGGCGCCTTGGAGAGGCTCGCCTTCCCCCAGATCCTGCTTGAGAAGAGTGTCTCTGTACAGACCAACCTGGCCTCGCCCGAGCCCTACCTCCACCCCTCGCAGGTATAGGCATGCCACTGGTGGGCAGGGTCCCGGGCAGTGGGCGGGCAAGGGGCAGTTGGTGGTCCCTAAACATGGTGTGGCCCTCACTGTTGCCAACAGCCATGCAGACAGATAGTGAATATCCCCCAAGACGCCCCCAGAGCAGGGCTCCATCACCTAGGTTCCTGGTGAGACCCAGCCAGGTGCTGACAAGTCATCTGCAGGCCAGAGGCCATGCCCTGGGGATCCCAGCCATGGAGGCAGCGGAGGTGGGTGGGTACCAACTTTGGGCTTTTTCCTCCCACCTGTGAACAGACTCTTCGGTGAGAAGTGGTGCAGGTGGGATGTTAGGTGCTCCTCAGGTGGTTCGGAGCCCTTCCCCTCTGGGCCAGATGTGCTCAGCAGGCCCCCAGTGGCCCCAGGACCTTGGGCTGTAGTGGGACTGAAGTAGAAGCCCAGCCAGATGCATCTTCCTGGGGAAGCACCAGGCGTAGACCATGGTCAGGCCTGCAGAGCCTGCATGTGCCGTCTGTCTGGGTGCCATGCTGGGAACCTGGTGCCCCAGAACTTGGTATGAGCCGATGTTCTGGTTCTCACCGCCTGGCCTGCTCCATGAAGTCATGGTGAGGGGTCTGCCCTGGCATCTGCTCAGAGTTGGCAGTGGTCAGAGGGCCTCCCAGTGTCAGGCTCCTCACGCTGACTCCCAGCCCTGCCAGGGAAAACGTACCCAGAGGCCCAGTAACACTGGGCAGTCAGCACCTCCGTGGCAGGGCTGCCTTAGGGCCTTCCAGGCCGGAGAGTTCAGAGCACGTTTCTGTCCATGGCTCATGACACAGGAGGGCAACAGGACAGACAGGAAGGGACCCCCCCCCCCACTAGCACTGGCCCTCCCAGGGTCTCAGGAGCAGGGAGGGGCCTCTCCGGGTCCCTATGCAGTGTTGCATGGGAGGGTGCTGGCACACCTTTTTGAGGCTGGTTGAATTAAGGAAGTGCCAAGCTGGAGACAGGCCTAGCCCTCCCCCGGGGATACCCAGCAAGCACTGCCGTCCTGCCTCCCCGGCCAACAGGTTCCCCGAGGGCCCCACCCAGCACTTTGGGACGGGGGGGGGGGGGGGGTTATGCCTCTCATCTGGCTGGGAGAGGTAGAGCCCCCACCCCCTCACGGCCCCTCTGTCCTCCCCAGTCTGAGGACCTTGGCACCTGTGCCCAGTTTGAGAGTAGCCGACAGACCCGCAACGTTGGGCCCAGCGCCAGCTGCGTGTTCCCCACATTTGTTCTACGCAAGCCGTCCTCGGAGACGGACATCGAGAACTGGGCCTCCAAACACTTCAACAAGCACACACAGGGCCTCTTCCGGCGTAAGGTGTCCATCGCCAACATGCTGGCCTGGAGCAGCGAGTCCATCAAGAAGCCCATGATCGTGACCAGCGACCGCCACGTGAAGAAGGAGGCATGTGAGATCTTCAAGCTGATCCAGATGTACATGGGTGACCGGCGCGCCAAGGCCGACCCTCTGCACGTGGCCCTGGAGATCGCCACCAAGGGCTGGAGCGTGCAGGGCCTGCGGGACGAGTTGTACATCCAGCTGTGCCGGCAGACCACCGAGAACTTCCGCCTGGAGAGCCTTGCCCGGGGCTGGGAGCTCATGGCCATCTGCCTGGCCTTCTTCCCGCCCACACCCAAGTTCCACTCCTACCTGGAGGGCTACATCTACCGGCACATGGACCCCGTCAACGACACCAAAGGTAAGGCCCAGTGCGCGGGCCCCTGGCGCCCCAGGCTCGCCGCCAGCCAGGTAAGGGCCGAGCGGAGAGCTTCCTGGCCGGTGCTGGGTGGCACCTCGGAGGCAACAGGTATGTGGGAGCGGGCACAGCCCCTTCCGACAAGCATGGGTGTCCCCTAAGGGCCGTATCCAGGTTTCTTCTGGGGTGCAGGGTCATCAGGGAGGCCCTCTTCAGCACTGAGGCCCTGTGAGGAGCCACAGACCAATAGGTTGGGGACCCGGATGAGGACACATGACATCTATGTTTCAGCCAGCTGGTGTCCACTCTGCTCTGAGGCCACTGTGGCCAGCTGCCCTGCCTGACGAGGGCAGGGAGGCCACAGTTGGCCCATGTGCACACACTGCATTTGCTTTCCGCTGTCCTTGGGTGTGAGTTGGTGAGCACCCTGGCCAGGCTCGGGCTGCTGTCTGTGGAGACCGGGATGCTCCAGGAGGGTCCTGAGAGCAGGTAGGAACACAGTGACGAGTGCGTATCAGCCCAGCACTGGGTCTGGCAAGACCACCAGGCCATGAGGGTGCTGCAGGCTGAGCTGGTCCTGAGCTGCCTAAGGAGTCAGAGGTTAGGACCAGTGCGGCTAGCCACCTGCGGACAGCTGCCTGGGGCTAAGTGCAGGGCCAGCTCCCACCTGGGCTCCCACAGGCCACACGTCGGGTTCATCTGGACCCAGGCCTGTCCTGTCCAAGGGAGGACTCGGGGCCATGGTGCTGCCAGACAAGCAGCCAGACCGAGTCCTGGGCCAGGCAGAGTGGGCACGGGAACAGGGCTGTAAACAACGTCTGGACACACGCTCTGCAGGAGTGACTGCGCACCCGGAACAGGAGTGGAGTCCAGCACGTGTGTGCACAGTGACAGGGCAGTGCTGAGTCCTGGGGAGGGGCAGAACCGAGCACCCGGAACAGGAGTGGAGTCCAGCACGTGTGTGCACAGTGACAGGGCAGTGCTGAGTCCTGGGGAGGGGCAGAACCGAGCACCCGGAACAGGAGTGGAGTCCAGCACGTGTGTGCACAGTGACAGGGCAGTGCTGAGTCCTGGGGAGGGGCAGAACCGAGCACCCGGAACAGGAGTGGAGTCCAGCACGTGTGTGCACAGTGACAGGGCAGTGCTGAGTCCTGGGGAGGGGCAGAACCGAGCACCAGCCAGCATGTCGGTTGTGGGGAGCTGTGAAGGCCATGACGTCTTCACCCAGGCTACAGCTTTTGAAGCAGAACCCTGAACACGGCAGCCTGGTCTCGCCAGGTAGCTCTCTCCCCCCTGCGCAGCCACACAGGCTGCCGGGTGGCTGGTTCTGCCTCAGTCTCCCTGGGCCACTCCACGAGCAGGAGAACCCCATTGTCTCATGCTTTGGCTCAGCCTCTTCCAAAGGCCTTACACTGTCTTGAGTTGAAAGCTTGAGTTGAAAGCTTGGAAGAATGTGTCCCCTGCTCAGCATGCAGCCCTCAGGGTCCCCGGCGGTGCCTGCCGAGGTAAAGGTGAGTGAGCAGTGCGCAGAGTTCAGAGGCTGCCAGGGCTCGTCCTGCCTGCCAGGGCTTCCGTCGGGAGCTTGGCCTCCAGGCCCCACCTGGGGCCCAACAGGACACGTCCCTTGACACAGAAGCTTGTGCACCTTTGTCCTCGTGTCTCTGCTGTGGGAACCCGGCTGGTATGTGAGAGGAAACCGGACTTGGCAGCGGAGACCCAGATGGTCTTGGAGCGCCATGTGGTCTGGGCCCACACAGGAGACTAGGCCTCTGTGGCCACGCTGGAGAGACCTGCCTCTGGGCTGTGGGATCTGGTCTCACGTCTGTGTCACAGGGCTGCCCCCAGCCCAGCTCTGAAACTCACTCCTGGGTGGGTGTCTGCTGCAGGTCCCACTCAGCAGTGAGCCCATAGGAGAGGCCTCATGCTCCCTCCCACTGGCCCCTGTCAAGAATGTGGGTGCTGTCTGATCAGTAAGGCACGCCCCACCAGCCCAGGAGGATGCATCCTCTGCTCGGATAAAGAAAACCAGAGCCTGTCTCAGGAATGCCAGCGAGGCCAAAGCCAATCCTGCTGCCGTGTGGGGCACCTCACCCTGGACCATGCTGCCAGCTGTAGCCTCAGAAGCCTTTGATTCATCTGCCAGCATGTGTGTGGCATCCATTGTGTGATCACCACCCTTAGGAACCAAGGCACCGCACGGTGAACCCTGGTTCATGTGTACCCGGCCCCCAGCTTAGCGTCGTCTCATACATGGCCATTCCTTTATGCCAGCCAACAGCAGGGTGATTTCTCAGCTTGTCTCCCTGAGACCTCTCTGAGCAGGCGCTCACGGACCTTGCAGGGTGCTTGGCAGTGGACACACACACTGCAGCTCTGCCATCTGCTCTGCAAAGGAGCACGTCACAAGGCTGCAGACCCTGGGGTGTTCTTGACCGCTCACTCAGCCATACCTCAGCAGCACGTAGGGGCTTCCCAGTGAGGATGACAGACCAGACACAGGCATTCACTTGGGTTCAGTCTCGAACTCCTGGTAAAAGAATAGAGAAAGAATTTGAAAAGGCAAAAAACAAAACAAAACTCACAAGGGAATGTAAAATGATGCAGCCACTGTGGAAAACAGAGTGGTCATTCATCAAAAAATTAAACATAGCCTGACCTGTGGTGGCGCAGTGGATAAAGCGTTGACTTGGAAATGCTGAGGTCGCCGGTTCGAAACCCTGGGCTTGCCTGGTCAAGGCACATATGGGAGTTGATGCTTCCAGTTCCTCCCCCCTTCTATCTCTCTGTCTCTCCCCTCTCTCCCTCTCTGTCTCTCTCTCTCCTCTCTAAAAATGAATTTTAAAAATTTTATAATAAAAAAAATTAAACATAGGTTACCATGAGATCCAGCAAATCTTTGTACACACACAGAAGACTTGAAACAGAGACATGGAAGTTATCTAAGCACCTGTATCCATAGCACTATTCTCACAATAGCCAAGAAGTGGAAGCAGCCGTGTCCATAGACAGATGAACAGATGAACAAAAGGTGGTCTGTTTACACAATGGAATGTTAGTCAGGCTCAAAAAGCAAAGAAATTCTGACACATATGTTACAACATGGATGAATCTTGAGGACATTATTGTGCTCCGTGAAAGAAGCCAGTCACAGAATACCAAATACTAGACAATTCCACTCATCGGAGGCCCATAGAATAGTCAGATTTGTAAGAAACGAAAGTGTGTTGGTGGTTGCTGTGGGTTAAGGGAGGGAGAAATGGGGAGTTGTTTAATGAGGACTGAGTTTCCTTTTGGGAAGAGGAAAAGGTTCTGCAGACTGATATGGTGATAGTTGCACAATATGAGTGTACTTAGTGCCATCGAACTGCACAATTAAAAATGGCTAAAATGGTAAATTTTATGTTATGTATATTTATCACAATAAGAAAATGAAACCCAGCGTGTGGAGGACCCGGGTTCGATTCCCGGCCAGGGCACACAGGAGAAGCGCCCATTTGCTTCTCCACCCCTCCGCTGTGCTTTCCTCTCTGTCTCTCTCTTCCCCTCCCACAGCCAAGGCTCCATTGGAGCAGAGATGGCCCGGGCGCTGGGGATGGCTCCTTGGCCTCTGCCCCAGGCGCTAGAGTGGCTCTGGTCGCAATATGGCGACGCCCAGGATGGGCAGAGCATCGCCCCCTGGTGGGCAGAGCGTGGCCCCATGGTGGGCGTGCCAGGTGGATCCCGGTCGGGCGCATGCGGGAGTCTGACTGTCTCTCCCTGTTTCCAGCTTCAGGAAAAAAAAAAAAAAGGAAACCCACAAGGACAGAGAGAATGGAAGAAGAACTACAGTGTGTCCGTAAAGTCACGGTGCACTTTTGACCTGTCACAGGGAAGCAACACAAGATGATAGAAATGTGAAATCTGCACCAAATAAAAGGAAAACCCTCCCAGTTTCTGTAGGATGATGTGGCAGCATGTGCGCACGCGCAGATGATGACATAACACCATGTATACAGCGGAGCAGCCCACGGCCATGCCAGTCGATATGTGGACGGTACAGAGGAAAGTTTAGTGTGTTCTGTGGCTCGCTAAATTCGAATTCGTGACCAAAGTGCAATGTGAATATCGGCGCGTTTATAACAAATCACAAAGCACCACCACATAGGAATAACATTACTGGGTGGGATAAGCAGTTGAAGGAAACCGGCAGTTTGGTGGAGAAACCCCGTTCTGGTAGGCCATCAGTCAGTGACAAGTCTATAGAGGCTATACAGAATAGCTACCTAAGGAGCCCTAAAAAAGCTGTGCGTGAGCCCACATCGCACTGCACTGAGTAGGTATGAAACTGGGAGAGTTTTCCTTTTATTTGGTGCAGATTTCACATTTCTATCATCTTTTGTTGCTTTCCTGTGACCAGTCAAAAGTGCACCGTGACTTTACAGACACACTGTATGTTTGGAAAGCTGAGAAGCGTAGACAAGTCCCAGGAAACTGACTTGACATACCGAGAAAGGTGGGTCCCAAGCTCAGAAGTTGAAGCAGGGAGCAAACCCTTCAAAGCTCAGTAGTGGGTGGAGCTGTCTTCCTCTAACAGTGGTTTGGAAAGGGGGTGATCTTGAAGCCAAAAAACAAAAGAGCTTGTTAAAAGTCTGTTTAAGGAAGAAAGTAGCTACAGTGGAGTGAGACTAGATTCTGGACCCAGAGTGTAAAATCCAGCCACATTTTCAAAATAGGCCATATTTTGAGCTGTAAAGTCTCAATAAATGTTAAGGAATATAAATCATAGAAAGTATTCTCTGACCACAATGGAATTAAATTATCAATCAGTAACACAAAAATATCTGGAAAACTTCCAAGTATTTGGAAGCTAAAGCATGCACTACTGACTAACCTGTGGGTCAAATAGAAATCAAAAGGAAAATTAGAAAGTATTTTGAACTGAAAGAAAATGAAAGCAAAACATTCTGAACATGTAGGATACAGTCAAGATAGTTTTTAGAGGGAAATTTATAGCACCTAAATGCCTATATTAAAAGATAAGATCTATAATCAATTACCTCAGCTTCTACTTTAAGAAACTTTTTTTAAAAGGAGTATAATTATATCAAAAGTAAGCAGAAGAAAGGAAACAATGAAGATCAGGGTAGAAATCAGTGAAAGAGAAAATAGAAAAATAATGCAGAAAGTAAGTGAAACAAAATGCAGATTCTTTGTGAAGATCAGTAAAATTGATAAACCTCCAACCAGACTGATCAGAATAAAAATAGAGAAGACATAAATTACCAGCATCAATAATGGGAAATGATACACTACAGAGTCAGCAGATGTTTACAATAAGGAAATAGTATGAAAACTTGACACCAATAAACTTGATGGTTTAGAGGAAATAGACATATTCCTTGGACACAAACTACCAAAGATCACTCAACAAGAAATAGACAGCTAAAAATAATAATATATCTGTTAAAGAAAGTGTTTGAAGGTTTTTATGTTTTTTAATTCTCTAGTAAAGAAATTTAGTTGGTGCTTAAAAACCTTTCCACAAAAAATTCCAGGTCCAAATAGCTTCACTGGTGAATTCTACCAAACTTTTTATTGTTTGTATAGCAATTCTTTGCAAACTTATCTAGAAAATTGAAGTGGAATGGCCCTGGCCAGTTTGCTCAGTGGTAGCGCGTCAGCCCAGCGTGTGAATGTCCCAGGTTCTGAATAAGTGGGTTTTTTTTTATTCATTGAATCAAAGGTTGGTTTAAGCCTGACCTGCAGTGGCGCAGTGGATAAAGCCTCGACCTGGAACGCTGAGGCCGCTGGTTCAAAACCCTGGGCTTGCCTGGTCAAGGCACATATGGGAGTTGATGCTTCCTGCTGCTCCTCTCTTTCTCTCTCTCTCTCTCCTCTCTAAAATGAATAAATACTGAAAAAGAAAAAAAGGTTGGTTTAAGCCTGGCCTGTGGTGGTGTAGACTTGGAACGCTGAGGTCGCCAGTTCAAGACCCTGGGCTTGCCTGGTCAAGGCACATATGGGAGTTGATGCTTCCTGCTGCTCCTCTCTTTCTCTCTCTCTCTCTCTCTCTCCTCTCTAAAATGAATAAATACTGAAAAAGAAAAAAAGGTTGGTTTAAGCCTGGCCTGTGGTGGTGTAGACTTGAAACGCTGAGGTCGCCAGTTCAAGACCCTGGGCTTGCCTGGTCAAGGCACATACAAGAAACAACAAGCAACCAATGAAGAACTGAAGTGAAGCAACTATGAGTTGATACTTCTCATACCTCTGCCCCCATAAAATCAATAAATAAAATGTTTTTTAAAAAGTTGGTTTAACATTCAAAAATCATTGTTAGTTTTCACTCAACAGAGTGAAAAAGAAAACCCATATGATCACCTTAATAAATGTAGAAAAAGCATTTAACGAAACCCAACATTGCAGTTTTGAAAAAAACGCAAAAACTTCTTTCATTATTTATTTATTTATTTTTGTCAGAGATAGTGAGTCAGAGAGAGGGCTAGACAGGGACAGACAGACGGGAACAGAGAGAGATGAGAAGCATCAATTATTAGTTTTTTGTTGCGCACTGCAACACCTTAGTTGTTCATTGATTGCTTTCTCATATGTGCCTTGACCGCAGACCTTCAGCAGACCAATAACCCCTTGCTGGAGCCAGTGACCTTGAGTTCAGGCTGGTGG
This sequence comes from Saccopteryx bilineata, assembly GCF_036850765.1. Taxonomy (NCBI): domain Eukaryota; kingdom Metazoa; phylum Chordata; class Mammalia; order Chiroptera; family Emballonuridae; genus Saccopteryx; species Saccopteryx bilineata. The sequence goes on from NC_089492.1 coordinate 350,961, forward strand.
GCTTTTGCTCAAACCAGATGAGCCCGCACTCAAGCTGGCGACCCCAGGGTCTCGAACCTGGGTCCTCTGCATCCCAGTCCGATGCTCTATCCACTGCGCCACCGCCTGGTCAGGCGAAAAAACTTCTTTAACTTGATGAACAGCATCTGTAAGAACCTATACAGTCAACAGTTCAAATGCTGTAGAGATGCTCACCTGAAAGCTATGTACTCATTAATCAATGTCACCCCATTAAATTTAATTTCAAATAAAACCCCAAAACGTACAGAACCTAAGAGATTGGAAAGTAGGATCTCAAATAGATACTTGCACACACATGTTCACAGCAGCAGTGTGCACGGTGCAAAATAAATGCAAACAACTCCAATGTCCTTCAGCAGATGAACAGATAAACAATGTGGTCTGTCCATACATTGGAATATTTTTCTTTTTTTTTTTTTTTTTTTTTTTTAATTTTTTATTTTATTTTATTTATTTATTTTTAGAGAGGAGAGAGAGAGGGAGATAGAGAGATAGAGAGGGAGAAAGAGAGGAGAGGGGAGGAGCTGGAAGCATCAACTCCCATATGTGCCTTGACCAGGCAAGCCCAGGGTTTTGAACCGGCGACCTCAGCATTTCCAGGTCGATGCTTTATCCACTGCACCACCACAGGTCAGGCTGGAATATTTTTCAACGATTAAAAAGGAAGGTCTCGGCCCTGGCCAGTTGGCTCAGCGTAGAGCATCGGCCTGGCGTGCGGGGAACCCGGGTTCGATTCCCAGCCAGGGCACAGAGGAGAAGCGCCCATTTGCTTCTCCACCCCCCCCCCTTCCTCTCTGTCTCTCTCTTCTCCTCCCGCAGCCGGGACTCCATTGGAGCAAAGATGGCCCGGGCGCTGGGGATGGCTCCTTGGCCTCTGCCCCAGTCGCTAGAGTGGCTCTGGTCACAACACAGCGATGCCCCGGAGGGGCAGAGCATCGCCCCCTGGTGGGCAGAGCTTCGCCCCTGGTGGGCGTGCCGGGTGGATCCCGGTCGGGCTCATGCGGGAGTCTGACTGTCTCTCCCCGTTTCCAGCTTCAGAAATAAAAAATTGAAAAATAAAAAAAGGAAGGTCTTGGCCCTGGCCAGTTGGCTCAGTGGTAGAGCGTCGGCCTGGCGTGCAGGAGTTCCAGGTTCGATTCCTGGCCAGGGCACACAGAAGTGCCCATCTGCTTCTCCACCCCTCCTCCTCTCCTTCCTCTCTGTCTCTCTCTTCCCCTCCCGTAGCCAAGGCTCCATTGGAGCAAAGATGGCCCAGGCGCTGGGGGTGGCTCTGTGGCCTCTGCCTCAGGCACTAGGATAGCTCTGGTTGCAACAGAGTGACGCCCCAGATGGACATAGCATCACCCCCTGGTGGGCATGCCGGGTGGATCCTGGTCGGGCGCATGAGGAAGTCTGACTGCCTCCCTGCTTCCAACTTCAAAAAAATACCCCCTCCCCCCAAAAAAGTCTCTTTCTCTCTCTTTTTAAAAGATTTTGTGAGCCTGACCTGTGGTGGCGCAGTGGATAAAGTGTCGACCTGGAAATGCTGAAGCCTCCGGTTCGAAACCCTGGGCTTGCCTGGTCAAGGCACATATGGGAGTTGATGCTTCCTGCTCCTCCCCTCCTTCTCTCTCTCTGTCTCCTCTCTCTCTCTCTCTCTCTCTCTGTCCCTCTCCTCTCTAAAATGAATAAATAAATTAATTAATTTAAAAAAAAGACATTTAAAAAAAAATTTGTAAGAGTTTATTTGAGGCAAACTGCCGAAATGCTGGGGAGCAAGATCTCAAATGCTCTGGAGAATGACAGCTTTGCAGCTTTTTTATGTATTTGAGATTAAGGCAGGAAATAGGAAGATTCTTTGGAGGTGGGAGAAAGCAAGGCGAGGATTGGATTACAGGACGTTGAGGTTATGTGCTTTCTTAATTTCTGGTATTTCGAAGGTAGGAAGTTCTGATATGTGCCACAACATGGATGAACCTTTAAAAAAGTTATGCAACATGAAAGAAGCCAGGCACAAAAGGGCAAATATGATATGATTCAACTTCTATAAAATAGGAAGCTTCGTAGTGGCGGAAAGTAGATTAGAGGTTGCTAGGGAACTGTTTCTGTCTGTGGAGATGAAGCGATTTTGGAAGGAGCTGTGGTAGGTGCACAACATTGTGTGCGTTCTTTTTTTATATAATTGATTTTTCCAGGGAGAGGAAGGGAGAGACACAGAGGGAGAGGAACATGACTCGTCCCACTTACTCCTGCCGTCATTGGTGGTTTCTTGTATGTGCCCTGACCAAGGTTCAAACCCACAGCCTCATCACATTGGACGCCGCTCTGACCAGCTGAGCCACCCAGGTGGGGCCCACTCTGTACATTCTTAACGCCACTGAATTGTACACTTAAAACGGTACAATGGCTATATTTTCTGTCTATATTTTTCCAAAATTAGGGGGAAAAATGCTCTAGCCAGCATCCTATGGAAGGTAATGCACTGGCTGCTTTCTTACTAAGATCAGGATGCTCAGCCTGACCTGTGGTGGCGCAGTGGATAAAGCGTCAACCTGGAAATGCTGAGGTCGCCGGTTCAAAACCCTAGGCTTGCCTGGTCAAGGCATATATGGGAGTTGATGCTTCCAGCTCCTCCCCCCTTCTCTCTCTCTCTGTCTCTCTCTCACCCTCTCTCTCTCTCTCCTCTCTAAAAATGAATAAATTTTTAAAAATTAAAAAAAAAGCCCTTGCTGGTTGGCTCAGTGGTAGAGCGTCGGCCTGGCGTGCAGAAGTCCCGGGTTCGATTCCCAGCCAGGGCACACAGGAGAAGCGCCCATTTGCTTCTCCACCCCTCCGCTGCACCTTCCTCTCTGTCTCTCTCTTCCCCTCCCGCAGCCAAGGCTCCATTGGAGCAAAAATGGCCCGGGCGCTGGGGATGGCTCTGTGGCCTCTGCCCCAGGCACTAGAGTGGCTCTGGTCGCAACATAGCGACGCCCCCTGGTGGGCAGAGCATCGCCCCTGGTGGGCGTGCAGGGTGGATCTCGGTAGGGCGCATGCGGGAGTCTGTCTGACTGTCTCTCCCCGTTTCCAGCTTCAGAAAAATACAGAAAAAATAAAAATAAAAAAATAAAAAATAAATAAAAATTAAAAAAAAAAAATCAGGGCCCTGGCCGGTTGACTCAGCGGTAGAACGTCGGCCTGGCGTGCAGGAGTCCCGGGTTTGATTCCCGGCCAGGGCACAGGAGAGGTGCCCATTTGCTTCTCCACAACTCCCCCTCTCCTTCCTCTCTGTCTCTCTCTTCCCCTCCCGCAGTGAGGCTCCATTGGAGCAAAGATGACCCAGGCGCTGAGGATGGCTCTGTGGCCTCTGCCTCAGGCGCTAGAATGGCTTTGGATGCAACAGAGTGACGCCCCAGATGGGCAGAGCATCGCCCCCTGGTGGGCATGCCAGGTGGATCCCGGCCGGGCACATGCGGGAGTCTGTCTGACTGCCTCCCCGTTTCCAGCTTCGGAAAAATGAAAAAAAAGAAAAAAAAAAAAGATAAGGATGTTCAAGCCCCTCCACCCCACCCCTCATGTCTGCCACTGAGCACTGGAGGGCCTGGCCAGAGCGTCTACACGGCTCGGAAGAGTGTTGTCTTTATTCACAGACAGCACTGTCTTCTATGTACCAGATACTACGGGGTCTATAAAAAGTACTACAAGGTAAAAACTAGAACAAGTGAGTTTAGCAAGGTGGAGGATATAAAAATATTTCTGTGTATTAGCAACAAACTGTTGGAAATGGGTGTTTTAAAACATAATTTGAAATGGCCTCAAAAATATGACACAGTTAAGGATAAGTCTGACAAAAGATGTATCACACTTCTATGCTGAAACTAGAAAACTTTGCTGAAAGTTAAGAAGGCCTAAATCAGGGGTCCCCAAACTTTTTACACAGGGGGGCCAGTTCACTATCCCTCAGACCATTCGAGGGCCGGACTATAAAAAACACTATGAACAAATCCCTATGCACACTGCACATATCTTATTTTAAAGTAAAAAAACAACGGGAACAAATACAATATTTAAAATAAAGAACAAGCCTGACCAGGCAGTGGTGCAGTGGATAAAGCGTCGGACTGGGATGCAGAGGACCCAGGTTTTTTTTTGTTTTTTTTTTTTTTTTTTTTTTTTTTTGCATTTTTCTGAAGCTGGAAACAGGAAGAGACAGTCAGACAGACTCCCGCATGCGCCCGACCGGGATCCACCCGGCACGCCCACCATGGGGCAATGCTCTGCCCACCAGGGGACGATGCTCTGCCCATCCTGGGCGTCGCCATGTTGCGACCAGAGCCACTCCAGCGCCCGAGGCAGAGGCCACAGAGCCATCCCCAGCGCCCAGGCCATCTTTGCTCCAATGGAGCCTTGGCTGCGGGAGGGGAAGAGAGAGACAGAGAGGAAAGCGCGGCGGAGGGGTGGAGAAGCAAATGGGCGCTTCTCCTGTGTGCCCTGGCCGGGAATCGAACCCGGGTCCTCCGCACTCTAGGCCGACGCTCTACCGCTGAGCCAACTGGCCAGGGCCTTTTTTTTTTTTAATGTTTATTTTATTGATTTTAGAGAGAAAGGTATGGTGAGAGGAAGAGAGAGGCAGGAACATCGATCTGTTCCTGTATGTGCCCTGACTGGGGATCAAACCGGCAACCTCTGCGCTTTGGGACAATGTTCTAACCAACTGAGCCATCTAGCCAGGGCTAGGAGGACCCAGGTTTGAGACCCCGAGGTCGCCAGCTTGAGCACGGGCTCATCTGGTTTGAGCAAAGCTCACCAGCTTGGACCCAAGGTCACTGGCTTGAGCAAGGGGTTACTCGGTCTGCTGAACACCCGCGGTCAAGGCACATATGAGAAAGCAATCAATGAACAACTAAGGTCTCATAATGAAAAACTGATGATTGATGCTTCTCATCTCTCCGTTCCTGTCTGTCTGTCCCTATCATCCCTCTCTCTGTCTCAAAAGAAAAAAATACAAGTAAATTTAAATCAACAAACTGACCAGTATTTCTTTTTTTTTTTTCCTTTTTTCTTTATTCATTTTTAAAGAGGAGAGAGAGAGGGAGAGAGAGAGAGAGAAGGCGGGAGGAGCTGGAAGCATCAACTCCCATATGTGCCTTGACCAGGCAAGCCCAGGGTTTTGAACCGGCGACCTCAGCATTTCCAGGTCGATGCGTTATCCACTGCGCCACCACAGGTCAGGCAGTGACCAGTATTTCAATGGGAACTATGCTCCTCTCACTGACCACCAATGAAAGAGGTGCCCCTTCCAGAAGTGTGGTGGGGCCAGATAAATGGCCTCAGGGGGCTGCATGTGGCCCGAGGGCTGTAGTTTAGGGAACCCTTGCCTAAATTAAAGGCGAGGTATATGCCATGCTCATGATTCGGAAGACGGTGTTGTTCAGATGCCACTTCCTACCCAGGTTGTCCCATCGATCAGTCCTAAACTAAATCTTCATAGTTTTTTAAACTTACAAATTAGCAGGCTGTTTTAAAATTCATAGAAAATGCACAGAACCTAGACTAGCCAAAATACCCTTGAAAAGAAATGAGCCCAAGCTGGATAGCTCAGTTGGTTAGAATGTCATTCCAGTACATAAAAGTTGTGGGTTTGATCTTTGGTCGGGGCACATAGAGGAACAGACCGATGTTTCTGTCTCTCTCCCCTCCCCCTTTAAAATAAAAAATGAGCATCAGCTCATAGTTGTAGCTTCCCTTATGCGCCTTCACCAGGCAAGCCCAGGTTTCAAACTGGCAACCTCAGCATTCCCGGTTGACATTTTACCCACTGTGCCATCAACAGATCAGGCTAACTTCATCAAAATTAAATCTGTTAAGAGAATGAAAAGAGAAACCATGTACAGACAAGCAAGGAGAGGAGGCTAGAGGGAACCATGTGGTGAGGGGTCAGAGTTGGGCACGTCGGTGGAAATATTTATAGGTGAATGTATACAGGGCCAGTTGACGCATCTCTCCTTGAATGTCGGCCAGGAGCACCCAGAAACAGTGGCACCCCGATAGTGGTGAGCACATCTGCCACCTGGTTCTCGGGCTGGTGCAGGGAGTGTACACAGTGCGAAAGCGAGGGTGTGCTGGAGGGCAAGGGGGACAGCGCTGTACTACATGACACGGAGCCACCGAGAGAGCTCCCAGCACCCAGAGCTGGAGCAATTCGAGCAACAAAATGAAGTCGCATCAGATTATAACCCAAAGTGTAAAATCAATATCTGAATTTCCATCCAGATGTAAAAGTGATGAGATAGGTAGAGGTCTCCCATGCAGGATGCAGATGGCCCACCCTGAGTGCAGCTCCGACGTGGACAGATGGGGATCGAAGGGCGTTTTCTGCAGAGTGGGAGGTGTGCCCAGAGTAGCCTGAGAAGGCAGTACAGACATTAAAGAAGGGGGTGTGCCCTGCCTTTCTGTGCCCGGGGGTCCCGAGCTGACTGCGTGCCCTTCCTACACCTTCCCACCTGCTCCGCCGAGCTCGGAGGGCCCCTGGCGCCGGCTCAGCCACACCACCCAGATGGCTGGCACACACAACCACAGATCTATCTGTGTGGGCGCACGCCCTGCCCTGAGAGTGGGAGCAGGAAGCATCTCCTTACAGAACGCTTGCCCCACCCCAGCACGCCAAGGCTGGGCGCTGACCAGCGGCCCCATCCTCTGAGGAGTCAGTCTGGTGCGGGTGTGGCCACCTTCCCAGCTGACCAGGCTTGGGCCCAGGGGCCTCCTCCAGCCACATGGGGACCAAGTGGGCACTTGCTCCTGCCTTTGCGTTCGTGGTCCTCATGGCTCTGTTTACTCCCCAGTGACACAGCACATGAAGGAACTCCTGGAAAGGAACACTAAGAAGAAGTCCAAGTTGAGAAAGAAACCCAAGCCCTATGTTGAGGACCCGGATGGTAGGGCCTCTCTCCGCAGCCAGATGGGCTGCGTCTGCACCGCTCTGCTCTCCGGCCTCGGCCCTCTGGCCTCCTCTTTCTAACCGCTTCTGGGCTCCGGGTGGGGCAGTTGTGGGGGGGTGGGGGCACACTAACCATCAGGTCTGTGGCCTCCTCCTGAGCTGGCTGGACTCCGGTCACTGACGGGAGGGACTTCTGGGAGAGGCCACAGGGGCCCTGCGCCCTTCTCTTTGGTGCTCAGAGTAGTTTTCAGCTTGCAGTCTGGGTTCTCAGTAGGGAGGGGTTGAGGACTGTGGGCCAGGGCCTGCTGGCAGCACCCCAGGTAAGTGTTTGTGAGGAAGTTCCCTGTGGGCAGGCACCTCCCAGCCCCGGTCTCCAGCCCTGGGGCTAAGACTCAGGAGCCACCCCCCCATCCAAGCTGTAAGGAAGCTGTGTTCACACAAAGCTGTGCCCTCCCTGCCAGGGGAGCTGTGGACCCCATTGCTGTCCGGTCAGCCCCTGCCCTGCCACCCCCCTTCCCCAGCCGGGGTGCACCCCTGCTTTATCTGCTCTTTCCCTGAAACCACTCTACCTTGGCCCTTACTCTGGGCTGCCATTGGCTCCCTTGTCTGGGGTAGGGGTGGGCTCCTGCCTAAACCCTTTTTTTTTTCTGCCTGAGCCCATTTCTTTAAACTTTTTTTTTTTAATTTATTGATTTATAGAGAGAGAGAGAGAGGGGAGAAGCGGGGAGTATCAACTCGTAGTAGTTGCTGTCTGTCTATGCCTTGACCAGGCAAGCCCAGGGTTTCGAACCGGCGACCTCAGCATTCCAGGTCAACGCTTTATACACTGCGCCACCACAGGTCAGGCAGTGAGTCCATTTCTTGAGAGTCAAGTTGCATCATCCAGGTGGACCTGCCGAGTCAGACACTGCAGCCTGAGGTGGTCCTGGGTGGGGAGGAGGGTCTGGCCCTGGCACAGCAGCGTGGGCTCTGGGAGAGCCGCTTTCACTGGTCCCTCTGTGGGCCTCAGTCTCCCCACCTGTAAAGCAGGATGGGTGGGTATGACTTGGTGAGGCCAGAGCACCCACAACACTGTTAGGGTTTTTCTGGGCTGCCCATGGGCAGTGCCAGGCTCCCCCCGAGCACTCGGCAGATACCCCACGTCCCTGGCACAAGAAGCTGTGCCCACAGCAGCAAATGGTACAGAGGGGTCTGCGCACACATGGTTTCAGTCCCTGGTCTGCCCAAAACTCTGTGGCACCAGCTCCCAAGATAGTACTTTCCAGCACATGTGAGACGGGTTGCCCTGTCCCCATTCCACATAGGGGGAGACTCAGGCCCAGAAAGGCTGCATCTGGCCACAGTTACCAGCTGAGTTCGTAACCACAGGATCTTCAGGTCACAGCCTGTTGGAGAGGTTGTGCCGGGCCCCAGGAAGACCTGGGACGGAGGTCAGGGTAACTCTCCCGCAGCCACCAAGACTAGGGACAGGAGGCACTCACCTGAGGGAAAGGTGGCCCTGTCCCCAGTGTGAGGGACAGCGAGTCCTTGCTGCAAAGTGCTTCCTGGGCTCTGAGTCCCATTGCTTGAGCACTGTCCAGTCTCCTACACTAAGAATTCTCCCAGGAGGGCCATGTCAGCCTGTGGCCGCAGTGTCCAGGCGCTGTGTCCACAGCTGGCTGATCAGTGGCTGCAGCTAGGATTCTCTGCCAGGGCTCTGTGGGTCTTCAGGGACCAGAAACAGACTCTCCAGGGTTTAAGCATCTGTGAGAAATGGTTTTTTTTATTTCCATTACTCTAAAAAAAAAAAAAAAGAGTCCCCTTACCAGTTAAAATGACAAAAAACTCTGGTGAATATTAGAAATGAAGATGTCCACATTTATGTTTTTCACACTGGGATCCAAGGACCCCCGTGTCCACAAAACATGGCTTCCTTTAAAAGACTCGGACATTTGGATGTGAGACTTGGGCAGAAGGCAGGCCCAGCAGGGCAGAGTGCAGTCCAGCCCATCTGTCTGTCTGTCCCTCGGTCTGTGGCATCCCGCCCAGATGGCTCCTCTGGGTTTGGCCTCGCTGTGTGTTTTCTGTCTCTTTGCTGCTTCCCCTTTTCTCCCCTTCTCTGGGCCAGGAACAGTGCTCCATAGTTCCAGACCCACCTGAGCAGGGGATCCTCCCTTTCCCCCCCTCCCTCTCACCTCATCTCTGTGTCCGGAAAGCCCCCTGGCCAAGGTCCCTGACGTCCTTGCCCCCAGAATGCCAGCCCAGCCACCCACAATGACCCATAGCAAGAAATTGTGCTGCCAGAGGCCGAGTCGTAGAAAACCCACAACCCTCCAAAGGTAGTCCTTCCAGGGCATTGCCCCCCAACTACTCCAGGCTCCTGACCAGGGCACCCCCCACACTTGTCCCCTTACCTGCATGTACCAGGCCTGGGCCCACCTCCCCTAACCCTACCCAGGCAGCCCTCAACCCAGCAGTCATGGGGTTCTGGGGCCTTGGCCCTCTCCCAGAGCTGCCCAGGGTCTCCAATTAGGGGCGGGATAGTAAGAGAGCTGGCCCAAGGCAGTGGGTTCTGACTGCCTCCAGGCCAGCTACGTGTGGAGATGACCCTTCTCAAGCTGTAGGCTCTGCAGGCCCTGCGGGGAGAGGGAGCCTGAAGTTTGGAGGCCCCGGGACCCAGGCCTTGCCCTGTCCTGCCTGTGACTCCTTTGAGGGAACAGACCTCATACCCAAACTGCCCTTCCTGGATGTGGTGTGGGAAGCAGGGGATGGCGGTGGTGGTTTGACAGGGGTTCTTTCTCCAGCCTGGCTCTTCTGGAGGTGAAAGAAGTGCCCCTTGCTTCCCCACGTGGGTTTCTGTTCTAAAGGACAGCCCTGGAGAATGAGGGCCCACTGCCCTAGGCAAGGGGTGGGCAGGAGCCTGGCCAGGCTGGGTGGGACACCCCGCGCTTTGGCAGGGGCAGCCTCTCTTCACCTGTTTGCTGCTTCCTCTCTTAGTCACTGGCTGGCCTGCAGCCCCCGGGCCCTACACATCCATGCCAAGCCAACCAGCATCCGTTCTTTTCCAGGGGTGGCGATAAGCACATATGCCAAGTACTGTTACCACAAGCTGCAGAAGGCAGCCCTGACTGGGGCCAAAAAGGTACCAGTGTTTCCCAGGACAGCTGGGCAGGGGCGGGTGGGCTGTGCCAGAGACTTGTAGATGGTACAAAGGGAGGCAGGGACCTTTGGGCAGTATACACATGGGGTGCACAGTGCATGGGGTGGCCAGGGAAGGCCCCAAGCGGGGGTGCACGCCCAGCTCAGGAGCCAGCGTAGACAAAGGAGTATGTGGCTGGTTAAGAGCATCAGACCATCAGCCCTAGTGAGGATAGAGGCAACAACAGCTGCCCCAGGCCTGCGAACATCTGGCTAGGTGCAGAAGGCAGGCCAAGGAACCACCTTTCCCAGACGGGACCCTCCCCTCTGGCAAGCAGGCTCAGAAGACTGCCACGGGCTCCTTTGCTCACACTGGGCTACCTGCCAGCCATGGAGGTCTGAGAGACCTGACCCATCACAGGGCTTCTGCCAAGAATGGGCCCCACCCCACAGGTGAGCCCGTCCCACGTGGACAGATGGAGAGGTGGTTCCAGCAGCACCCTCCTCTACTACTTCCCTGACATCAGCCCTCACGGGACCCCCTACCACCTGGAGGAGCTTGGCAGCCAGACCCCTTCCTACAGTCTGGGGGAAGTCATTCTCTGTGGCTTGTATAGAGGACAAGAGGCCTCAGTCACTCCACACAGCTAGGCCTTGTTCCCTGGACAGTTGGGACCTGTGGCATCCTCTCCTGTCTACCCTGGTGGGTGCAGCATCTGCATGCCTCCCCCTCCCCCCTTTCAGCCCACTGCCTCACCCAGGAAGCCCCTTGGGCCCTCCTGCACCTGGCCCTCCCCACTTCTGTTGATGGCAACTGCCCCTCACTGTCCCAGAGCCTGGTCTCCCCGCTTTCTCTATCCCCTGCATGTGTTGCTCCAGCCCCGCCACAGTCAGACTTCAGAAGTCACTGCGTGCACCCACCCACACTCCTGTGCACCACCACCCCAGTGTGACCACGCACAGCCCAGATCTGCTGACTCCCCCAGGAGTCACACCCACCCTTCTCCCATGAAATTTCTGGATGTTGTAGGTAGCCCAGCAGGAGTCCCCCTGGTGACTCTGGATGGAATTAGGGGTGTCCCCACCTCTGTCTGGGCAGAAACTTGAGATGAGAGGACAAAGGGACGGGGAGGAGGTGGCCAAGCCAGGTGCGGGGTTGGCTGGACAGAGCAGGGCTGTTTTTGCAGGGGCTGAAGAAGCCCAACGTGGAGGAGATCCGGCATGCCAAGAACGCCGTGTTCAGTCCATCCATGTTCGGCAGTGCGCTGCAGGAGGTCATGAGCATGCAGAAGGAACGCTACCCTGAGCGGCAGCTGCCCTGGGTACAGACACGGCTGTCTGAGGAAGTGCTAGCGCTCAATGGTGACCAGACAGAAGGCATCTTCAGGTGCCGGAAACCTGGGCCCTGGTTGTGGGGGCGGAGGTCTCCATGGCTCTACCCTATGTCTCGGGCTGACAGGGGCCATGGGCACCAGGCTTTAGAACACCCAGAGAGGCCAGCACTCAGCTTGGGAGTGGCACCCTGGACCCAGTGGAAGGGCCATCCTTAGGAGTCAGGTTAGAGAGTTGTCCCCTGCCTGGCATCGTGCCCAAACCCAGGCAGGAGGGTTGGCTAGGGTCAGTGCCCTTGCAGAAGTAGCCACCAGGGGTCCAGGGAGTGCTTGGATTCCCAACAGTGAGCAGAGCCTGAGATAGGAACTTGGGAGAGATGCAGCAATGCCAGCAGTTGGTCCTCACCTGTGATTGGGGATGGCCAGTCACCTGCTGTCATGACTCCTCCATCTCTCCAGGCCCCAGAAAGACAGCTGGGGAGACTGAGGCTTGTGGGTTGGGGCCTCAGTGGTCCTGCAGAGGAATGCATCTGCATAGGGGTGGGAAGGATGCCAATCTCCCCCTCCTTGATCTCCTCCGTTTACTCCACAGAGTCCCTGGGGACATTGACGAAGTAAATGCCCTGAAGCTACAGGTGGACCAGTGGAAAGTGCCTACAGGCCTGGAGGACCCCCATGTCCCTGGTGAGCCCCCAGCCCCCAGGTCAGCAGGAGCAGGCCCAATCCGCACAGTTCAGATGATCCTGTTCCTCTGGTGATGCAGTAGTTCCCCATCCATTTCCAGCAATGACACCCCTATCTACTGGACAGCCACTCGCTCACAGCCTTGCTTGCTCACAGCAGCTGCACAGTCCTCCTCGGTCAGTACTGGTATAATTCCAGACCAGGCATTCAGGTTCATGACCTCACTAGGGGTGAGCCCACCTTGTCCTGTTGGACCCTTTCCAGTCTGGTCCACCCACCCATCCGGTGGGCTGCCTGCTACCCCTGCCCCCACACAGCCCCTTTCATGCCCTCATCGAGGAGTCTGGCCCCTGCTGCTCCAAACTGTGCTCTGCCCAGGGGTGCCAGTCCTCAGGCCTTGCTGAGCCCCCGCGCTCTGTCCCCAGCGTCACTCCTGAAGCTGTGGTACCGAGAGCTGGAGGAGCCCCTGATCCCGCATGAGTTCTATGAACAGTGCATTGCGCACTACGAGAGCCCTGAGGCCGCCGTGGCTGTGGTGCACGCGCTGCCCTGCATCAACCGCCTGGTACTGTGCTACCTCATCCGCTTTCTCCAGGTGCGTGACAGGCCCCACCCCCATCCCTGACCTTGAGCCTCCATGCCTGGCACAGCCCCACGCTCTACCCCTATCCCAATACCCCACATGTCTCGCACCCAAACACACCCAACTCCAAGCTCCGGCCCACCAGCCACTACCCTACAGGTGTTCGTACAACCCGCCAACGTGGCCATCACCAAGATGGATGTCAGCAACCTGGCCATGGTGATGGCGCCTAACTGCCTGCGCTGCCGATCGGACGACCCACGCGTCATCTTCGAGAATACTCGCAAGGAGATGTCCTTCTTGCGCGTGCTTATCCAGCACCTGGACACCAGTTTCATGGAGGGTGTGCTATAGCACGTGGGCTGAGGGACCAAGGGTGGGGACAGAGCCAGGCTTGGGTGCGCCAGGGCGGGGGGAGGGGGGTAGCACGCGGGGAGGGGGGAGGGGACGCCCCAGCCGCAGAGGTAGCATGCCAGGTTCAGCCCATGCCCGCCCCGGCCCTGGAGCCACCCCCCATATCCCCCACCCGGTCTGAGGGCCTGAGGGTTCAGCCATGGCAGAGGGACTTTGAGAAGGGTGCCCCTGGCCCCACCTGCCTCTTGGCCAGTCCGTGGGCACCATGCTCCCCACCCTGCCAGCCGTCAGCCCTGAGAAAGTGCCTTCTGTTTCCTGGAGCCAAGTGACACTGCCCCACCCAGGCGCCCAAGGGCACGAGCTGCCTCCCAGGGGCTCCTGTGCTCAGCCTGGCCCTGGCCTGGGTCCTGCCAGGTTGCCCTTTCTCTCTCCATCTCTCCCTCCTGGCTTGCAGCTTCCCTCCTCCCCAACCCCTATCCCCTCTACCACCCCCACCATCCCCCCCTGCACTTGTGGCCTCCAGCATAGTGACTGCACGGGAGTTTGGGGGCTCCAGGGCATTGGGCTGTTCATCATTAGAGCCAAGTCCAGATGGCCCAGGGCCTGGTAGGCTATGTCTGTGGGGCAGAGGCCCCCAAACCAAAGTCCTCTATGGGGGGAGCAGGCTTGGGCAGGCTATTCTTGGGGCAGGGTGGGGGAGGGACGAGAGTATTTTTTCTTGGTGTAACTATAAATTCAGAATCTATCCTGCAGCCCAACCCGCCTGTGTATAGAGATATAGAGGGGAAGATATAAGAACTAAATTTGCTAAAGACATAGTTTTAACCCAAATGCTATTTATCTCCAAGCTGTCCTAGCCCGTCCTCTGTGCAGAGCAAGTTATCATTCCTTTATTTTCTTTTCCACTTCTTGGCTTCTGACCAAAAACCAGACCCTGCCCCATCCCCAGAGGGACCTGCAGCAGATGAGAGGGAAGGAGCCCAGCTGGGGGACCCAAGGGCCCCCAGGTCTGCCCTTCCGGAGGCCAGAGCTTGGGAGAGGGGACATCTAGACACTCAGTTTGTACATTTTCCATTTTGGAATTTTCAGTTCCAATTATAAAAGTTCATTTCTCCCCAGTTTTTATATATAAATATATTTTTAGAGTTGAGTTTTTATTTATTAAAAGAGGCCGGCCCTGCTGACGCCCGGTTGACCCTGGGGGGGGGGGTGTCCTCGGTCAGGTGGTCTCGGTGCCTGCGTGGGGGCGACCTAGCCACCACACTCTTGCTCTGACGCATGGACTCAAGAGGTGACAACTCTGTGTGAATAAAGTACATATGGAAACTTGCGAGCCATGGTCGCTGCCTGCCGCCTCCCGTTCCTTCCGGTAGCTGCTAGGCTCTGAGCAGTGGCCAGTCGCCGCCGGCTGATAGGGGTATCTGGATGGACATGCCAGGGGAGAAGAGAAGCGGCAAAAATGGGGTGGGTCGGGGAAGAGCACGGCTGCTGCCTGGGGGTGGAAGGCTCCGACCCTGGGCCGTCCGCGGCCACCTGGGGTATTAGACTCGAACCCGAAAGCCCAGCAGGATTTCCGGGAATTGGGAGAGCTTTCTCTAACCCGCCCCCTCCCGACCTGGCACAGGCTCCTAGACGGCATTGATTCACCACGTCTATTCCGCGCCCAGTTGGGATACGCAGACGCCGGTTGGGTAGCAGAGAGGCAGGTGCAGGTGCCCGCCTACACCTCCGTCTCACTCCGGCACCGACCGCAGGGCGGGCCGCCCGCACGGGCCTAGAAAGAAATGGTGTCTGCGCCGCCTGCAGTCTGGGGAGCGGGAGTGGCCAGGTCGGGAAAGCTCAGCCAGCGCTGCCGGAACCCAAAGCGCGAGGCTTTAGCCGCGGCGGGGGGCGAGTGTTCACGCAGCACCTTCGCCTCGTGACTCCGCCGGCCGCTTCCGGCGTAGAAGAATGTGGCCTGTGTGCGGGGCGCTCCGGGCCTGGGCCCTGCCCTTGGTGCGGTCCTCGAGGGCCCGGGCCTGCGGTGGGGGCGAGGGCCTCTCCTACACTCAAGGCCAAAGCCCGGAGCCCCGCACCCGCGAATACTTTTACTACGTGGATCATCAGGGCCAGGTGGGCCGGGGGCGGGACCAGGGACGACCCCTGCGGAAGAGGGCGGGGCCAGAAGGGGTAAAGGGTCTGTAAGGTTGGTAGTTTCTATAGCAACACGCTGGAGACTGGGGTCCCGACCCAAATTCACACGTTAGCTCCGCCTCGCCTCTCTGCACCCCCAGTTCCTTCCCCACCCTTCAACCACCAGCCCTGGGCTGCCCCGCCTGCTTTGGAAGCCCTGACGGGCAACCGCCACATTCAGGAGAAAGCAAGTCAGGTAGCTTCGATGGAGGAGGTGGTACAGCTGATTAGAAACTTGAGGGAACAGGCCTGAAAAAGGCATGCCACTTCAGTGAACCTGTGCTCCAAGAAGCACGACTCGGGGTGCAGGGGAGATAGGGGTAAGTCGGAAGGGCACCCAGGTTTGCCTACCACGCGCCTTTCTGTACACGGTGTGCACAGAAAGCGGACACAGGCCCGGGTTCAGGCCAGCCCGGACCTCCCCGCCTTGGGGAGGTCTAACATCTGGGGCTCATGGACCACGGCCTGTGTTCCTCTGTCTGCAGCTTTTCCTGGATGACTCCAAAATGAAGAACTTCATCACCTGCTTCAAAGGTACTGCTGCGCTCTCCTCTCCCACCTTCCTTCTCCCGTCCGGGAAGGCTTTGAAGGTCTCCGCTCCCCAACCCCGCCCGCAGCAGGGAACTGGGCCTGCTGAGTTCAAGAGCCCCGCTATCTAGGGTAAAGCCAAGGCAGCTCTCCCTGTCGGCGCTGGCCCTTGGCGTGGCCCAGGGCGAACCTTTCGCCTGGGGAGGCAGGGCCTGGCATGGTCAGCAGCCTGTGTCCTTCGCCTCCCCAGACCCGCGGTTCCTGGTCACCTTCTTCTCCCGTCTGAGACCCAACCGCAGCGGGCGCTACGAGGCTTCCTTCCCTTTCCTTTCTCCCTGCGGAAGGGAGCGCAACTTCCTGCGCTGCGAGGACCGGCCCGTGGTCTTTACCCATCTGCTGGCTGCGGGCCCCGGGCCCCCGCGTCTCTCGTACTGCGGCGGCGGTGAGGCACTGGCCGTGCCCTTCGAGCCGGCGCGCCTGTTGCCCCTTGCCGACAACGGACGTCTCTACCACCCAGCGCCCGAGCGCGCGGGCGGCGTGGGCCTGGTGCGCTCCGCTCTGGCCTTCGAGCTCAGCGCCTTCTTCGAGTATGCGCCCGGCGCGTCCGCGCTGCCCTCGCACGTGCGCTGGCAGGGCCGCCGCTTAGCCCTCACCATGGACCTGGCCCCGCTCCTGCTTCCCGGCCCGCCACCCTGAGCTTCCGGCGGGAGGCCGCGGGGCCCCAGCGCCGGGGGCACCCCTCCCGCACCGCCTCCCCGCACCGCTGCGCACGCGCCACCTGGAGAACACGCTGGACGCGTGCGCGTGCGCGGCGGCGAGCACTGCGGCCCCGCCCCCGCCTGGCGCTGTCCGTGGTGCTGCCGCGGCTCGTCCCCGACCGACGGCGGACAGGGGCGGGGTCACGGGCCCTTCTCCCTTCTCACCACCCGGGCCCGGGGAGTCCTCTGGTTCCGCCCGCGCTCGCGACGGCAGGCCCGGGCGACCGAGCAGGGGGCACGGGGACTCCAGTGCGCTTGCGCGGACGGTGCTTTCCCCTTCCCCGCCCGGCGCTGTTGGGGGGCCCGGGCGCCGCGGGCTCGGCGGGGGAGCCGCGCCGCGGGAGCGTCAGGTGAGGGGGCGCCCGACCCAAGGTCAGCGGGCGTGGGGGCGGGATCATGGTCGTCCCGGGTCTGTCCACGGCGCGCACCGAGGAGGACCTACAACCTGGCGGGACCACGCCCGGCCCTCCATCGATCCGGACAGACCCGTGCTCCAGTGGGCGCAGGGGACGCCGTGGGGGTCCGGGGCGCCCTGCTCTGGCCTCGCGCTGCGCCTGGCGGGGTTGCAGGGCTTTCTCTCTGCCCCTGTCCCGTCCACCCCACTCCCCGGAGGCAATGACGGTCATCCAGAGCCTATTTGTGACACCCCGCCCCCTGCCCCTCTGGACCAGGGGTTGTCTGCTGGGCAAAAAGATTTGTGGGCAGGCCTCCCCGGCGCTTCCCGCCGAGGCCCTCATCCCTGCCCAGCCAGCTCTTGGACACGAATCCACATCTAGGGGTGTCCCTGTGAGCAGCAGTGCCCCAGGTCCGGAGGAAGAAGCCAAGAACTTTCTCTACCGGAGAGGCCTTGGCTGGGTGTATGGGTGAGCCCGGGTCAGCCCTTTTGCTCCAGATGAATGCCAGAGGATGAGAGAAATCCCCCAGCTTTTCGGGTTCACACACAGTCTGAGACACCTGGGAACTGCCTCTGCCTGGCCCAAAGCTATTCCATTAAAACTTTTGCTGTGCCTACTTCATCTCTAGTTACTTTAAATAATCATGAGTTACACTTTAGGGCAAGACTTAAACATCAAGGCCTCTTGGTACTGTTCCACATGACTCACTACTGATAGCGGAGAGACCTGGTGAACAGGGTTGTTCAGAGCAGGGACCCTTTGAAGAGAAACTTGAAGCTGGGTGACAGCCTACCCTCATCCCTGGCTGGCTTCTCAGCCTAGGTTCCCAACTTTATTAATTGGAAAAGAGAAGGAAGCATTTGTTTGTTGTTCCACTTAGTTGTGAGTTCACTGGCCCCTTCCTGTATGTACCCTGACCAGGGATCAATCCTGCAACCTTGGTGTTCTGGGAGGACACTTCAACCAACTGAACTAACCAGTCAGGGCCCCAAGTCCCCACTTTTAAAACTAAAGTCATTGTGTCTGGAAATAGACCCAAGCCTTCCTATCTCTCTAGGATCAGTTGCATGGGCATAAATCCCCAACACACTGCACATTCCTTCACAGTCCAGCACGTCACTGTTGAAACCACAATAGAAACTCAGCTGGTGAACCAAAGCCCGTTTCACACCCCAACCATTCCAGGTCCCCACCAGAAGCACCTTTTTGGGAGGCAGCATGAACATAGTCCCATAGCTTCTGAAATGTTCTTCCCTCTTGTTTGCCTCATCATCCCATTCTCTAACAAGTTCCTGAGAACAAGCCCTCATTCCAGGTAAGCTGTTCCACCCACTCCACCCTCAGGGCAGGAGCAAGACATAGATAGCAATGCCTTGTTTTTTCTGTGGCTGGTGGATCCCCCAAGACCAGTTCTGCTCTTGTCACCCATCTTGTGGCAACGGATGATTCACCCCATCAAGTAATGGGGTGAGATGCAGTAATAAAGGACCATATTAAAGCTGGGTGGAGGTGAGGACAGTGACACTGGCAGTCCAGGGCCTCCAGCCTTCTTCCAGGGGCACATAAAGGATCTCTGCTCTGGGCTCTGTGCCTTACAAGGTCTAATGCCAGTCCCCAGAGTGAAGAGCTCACATGCAGCCTAAGCCTGCACTTGACTCAAGTGGCCCATGCTTGGTAACTGAGCTCTGGACTTCACCACCCACATGCTCCTACACCCATACCTTGCACCAGGCTCTTGCATCCGAGATCCAAGGGATGGCTGGTTGAGAGAGTGTAGAGGACATCACTACCCAGATGTCCACCCAGCTGAGCAGAAAGCCTCACACTGCCAGGCAGAGATCAAATGGGGAGAAAAGAGGCTGGGATGGCATGCACTCTCCCCACATGGCCTGTGTGCAAGATGGAGGACATCAGAAATCCTAAATTGGAAGCTGATGTCCAAGATCCTTGACTGTTTTTGTTAAGGAAGGAAACATTGTTATCAGTCCTTTTTTTTTTTTTTTTAATTTTTTTTTTAAAGATTTTACTTATTCATTATAGAGAGAGGAGAGAGAGAGAGAGAGAGAGAAGGGGGGAGGAGCTGGAAGCATCAACTCCCATATGTGCCTTGACCAGGCAAACCCAGGGTTTTGAACCGGCAACCTCAGCGTTTCCAGGTTGATGCTTTATCCACTGCGCCACCACAGGTCAGGCTGTTATCAGTCTTTTAAATTGATTTATAACTTTTCAAACATTAGACACTTCCATCCTACTCTTCACTGGCACTCAAGTGTTGGGGGAAGGCCTGCCAAACTGTGTTTCAGGAGGTGCATTCCTCTGGGGTCCAACTGTAGGGAAGCTGGTGAGGAGGCTGCCGCTTTGTGGTCCGCAGCACCAGTCCCACGGGAGATGGCCCCCGGGGTGCCCACACTGCTGCTGCTGTCGCTGCTATGTCTGCCCAGCCTCCCGCCTCGCGCTGCCAGTTGCCCAGCGGCCTGCCGCTGCTACAGCACCACCGTGGAGTGCGGTGCCCTGCAGCTGCACGTCGTCCCGCCCGGAATCCCGCCTGGGACACAGGTGGGAACCGTGTGGGGCTATGGGCCAGGAGTGCCCGAGACAGGAGGGAAAGGTGTGAGGGTCCCAGAGGGTAGATGGGGCCCCCAGGTTAGAGGGAGTCTCCCTCAGTGGGGTGAACACCTGCCTGCCTGCCCTCCCTCCTTCTGGCCTGCAGACGCTGTTCCTGCAGGACAACAGCATCACACGCCTGGAGTCAGGCACCCTGGCGCCCCTTGCTGCCTTGCGCCATCTCTACCTGCACAACAACAGCCTGCGTGCCCTGGAGCCACGTGTCTTTCGTGCACAGTCACACCTGCTGGAGCTGGCACTCACAGGCAACCGGCTGCACGGCTTGCGCCTTGGTACTTTCACCGGCCTGGCCCAGCTGCGTGTACTCTACCTGGCTGGTAACCAGCTGGTGCAGCTGCTGGATTTCACCTTCCTGCATCTGCCGGTGAGGGGGTGTGGGGGGAAAGGGCAGGGTTCCCCCTGTACTGCCAGCTGCTCTGCCAGGCTGGAATAGTGAAGGGGACAGGAGTCAACCAACCAGCCTAGCCTGGTAAGGAGACATCCCCAGGGCCTCTTTACCTGAGGACCTGCTATCCTTGCTTCAGAGACTGCAGGAGCTGCACCTGCAGGAAAACAGCATTGAGGTGCTGGAGGACCAGGCCCTGGCCGGGCTCTCCTCACTGGCACTGCTGGATCTCAGCAGGAACCAGCTGGGCACCATCAGCCGTGAGACCCTGCAGCCCCTGGCCAGCCTACAGGTCCTGCGACTCACAGGTACCCCTTTCTGGCAGTAGGCAGTAAGGAGTAGGCCTAGGTGTGGAGGAGGCTCCAAAGGCCGTGGCTCTGAGCTGCAGACCCTTGGGCAGCTCCTGGAGGACTATACCACAATAGAACACTGCTGTGAAGGGGTGTTGGTATGGGCACAGTTCAGTGGACTTTTGTAAGGAAGACAGAAAAGGTAGAAGTCCCTAAACAAACTAGACACAGGTGAGGGGCTTGCACACTTGTGGGGCCATCAGAGAGCAGGCAGGAACTGGAAAGATGAGACCAGGATGAAAGGCATTTCCACGGGACAACACCTCAGAGACAAGGCTGACAAGATTTGCAAGGTTTTAGTGACAGTGAGATGTCTATGTGGACACCAGGGTTCCCCCCAAATAGTGGGACTTTTTGCAAACAGAGACTTCAGAGGAACAGGTTTCTTAAGAGATCGGTGAAGTGAACTGAACGTGCATCATAGAACTAAAGGGGTGAGGGGAGATCCTGTCCGCACGCTAAGGAGCTTGAGGTCAGAGAAGGGATGTAGGGTCCCTGATTCTGTGGGAGGTGACAAAGGGGCCTCTGTTCTGGCCAATAGAACTTCAACTGCACAAACTGTGTTCTGTGGCCATCTTTAAACTACTTCCCCACCGCTGCTCTGTCCACAGAGAACCCATGGCGCTGTGACTGTGCCCTGCACTGGCTGGGAGCCTGGATCAAGGAGGGGGGCCAGAGGCTGCTCAGCTCCAGGGACAAGAAGATCATATGTGCAGAGCCCCCACGCCTGGCACTGCAGAGTCTCCTGGACATATCTAGCAGTAGCCTCATCTGCATCCCGCCTTCTGTGCACGTTGAGCCGCTAGAGGTGACAGCCAACCTGGGTGAGGACCTAAGGGTTGCCTGCCAGGCTTCTGGCTATCCGCAGCCCCTAGTAACCTGGAGAAAGGTGGCCCAGCCTCGCGAGGGACAGCTGCCGTCCCAGGCCCAACCAGAGGGTGGGGCGCCGGTCCCAAGCGGCCACGGGGCTTCTGACACAGGCAGTGGCATGCTCTTCCTCGCCAACATCAGCCTGGCCCACGCCGGCAAGTACGAGTGTGAGGCCTCCAACGCCGGCGGCGCCGCTCGCATGCCCTTCCAGCTCCTAGTCAACTTGTCCCAGCAGCTGCAGCTGGCACCTTCGCCGCCACTGACCGTCGGCCCTGTTGGCCATGAGCCCCTACACGAGGCGAGCAGCATGGCCTTCCGCGCCCTGGGCTTGGCCATGCAGACGACCATTGCGGCGGCCATCGCGTTTCTCGCGCTCACCGCCCTGCTGCTGGCGACCCTGATTTGCCGCCGGCGCCGCAGGCGGAAAAAGGCGCTGGGACCGCCGGGGGAGGGCGCGCTGTTCGTCAACGACTACTCGGACGCGCCCTGCACGTTCGCACAGCTCGAGGAGCTCCGCGATGAGCGGGGCCACGAGATGTTCGTCATCGACCGCTCCAAGCTGCTTTTCGCCGAGAGCCCGGCGGAGACGGCCGGCGGCAGCGCGCACGGGCCGGCGCAAGGCATCCCGCTGCAGCCGCCCGCCTCCTACGAGATCCACTGCTGATGGGGGGCGGGGCGGGCGGCGCGCGCCGATGACGCGGCCCGCGACTGGCCGGCGGGCGCGGTCAGTAAAGGGTGGAAGCTGCGCACTGTGCGGCGAGCTGTGTGTGAGCGCTGGGGGTACCGAGGGTGGGGCTGGGTGCAGCTGCCAGCGGACCCCAGCCCTACAGGTATTGGTCCTGGGGTGCAAACGTTAGATGTTCAGGGAGGCTCCCGACACCACACTGAGGCCTTCCAGGAAGGGCCCTCCCAGAATCACGCCACAATCCAGTTCTGCAGGACCTGAATTGGACCCGGTGGCCGGAAGTACTATGGGGATACGGGGGGGGGGGGGGGGGGGACGGGGGGACGGCAGATTGGAAGACAGCTGTTACCCTACCCGGGGGCCATGCTGCGGGGTGACAGCAGAACCAAGGACGACTCACTTTGACCAAATAGAACATAAAAAAACAGCCACAAAATTTAAGTTCTAAACACTGCACATTTGTACCTTAATGACACCCTCTGACCCGAAAGCACAGCTGACAGTAAGTCTCCTGGGTGCCAGGCCTTGGAAAACCATGACAGGCCCGAATGCAATGGACCCAGAGAGAACACCCTCTCAGCTCAGAGCTGGGGCACAAGGAACATGCCAAAGAGGACCAGGACACCAGAGGGTCGACAAGTGCAGCCAAACGAAGCAGGGCTGGGTAGGCCTGCAATCCAGACCTCAGGCCCATAGATGGGTGGGCAGTCAGGGGAGTAGGTGCAGGACACTTCAGAATGCGTAGGGAAGTTCAAGGTGCACCCAAGAGGCATGGAAATCAAGACACCAGTGTCTTTGTGTCAGGCCTCCAGCAGGGTCCCAGCCAAGGCTCTGCCTACCCAGGAAGGGGAGGGCTTCCAGCAGCCCTGGGCTGTGGGAAAGCCTGTTTCTCACCCAGAGCCCAGAGATCACAAGCTGAAGTAGTCTGCAGCCAGGCGCCCATAGATGTCTGTGGTCCAGACCACATGGGCGCGGCCCGAGGCCAGCAGTAGCTGGTGCAACTCGGCCTCCACACGGGCAAACTTCTCCTCATTGATGGAGGCCTCCAGCAGCACAGAGGCCGGTGGTGGCCAGGGCAGGCCCTCGTAGCAATCCACAGGGAAGGGGTACACCACCGTGCGCAGCTCCGCCTGCACCACCGAGTCCCGCAGGAGCTCTTTGAGGCCTGCCATAGAAAGTGGGTTGCCGTAAAGGCCGAGGTAACGGAGGCTGGCACAGCGAGTCAGCGCAGGGAGTGTGGCCAGCAGCTGGGTATCAGCAAGCTGGCATTCGGTGAGCTCAAGGTGTAGCAATGTGGCTGCTGCTGCCTGCAGCAGACCCTGGAAAGGCTCCAGCTGGCTGCCAGACAGGTCATTGCCACTCAGGTCCAGTTTCTTGAGGTGGACAGCATGAGGGCTCTGTGCCAGAAAGCGCAGGTCCTCAGGCAGCAGAGCACAGAAGGCCAGCTCCAGGCTTTCCAGGGGGCTCTGCAGGGTGCTGCAGGGAAAACAAGGGGTCATGAGCAGGAAGGGCCAGGGGAGGGGAGGGGAGGGGAGGGGAGGAGCAGTACAGTAGTGGGGTCCACTCACCTGAGCAACTGGTCCAGCCGCCCTGAGAGGAGAGAGGAGCCCATGCTGAGCTCCCGCAGACTGGTGAACCGGCCCATCTGGGCCAGGAAGTAGCGGAAGTTGTCCTCACCATCCACAGAAGGCTGCCGTGAGTCCCCGTGCACATAGTGCAGCCGAAGGCTGGCCAAGTGCTGAAAGCGAGCCACATGGGGGATGATGACAGACAAGCCACGCAGACCCAAGTTGTTGAAGCGCAGGTCCACACGGCGCAGGCAGCCCGCGTCCAGAAGCTGCAGCAGGGCAACGGTGTTGCGCATGGGCAGGTCCTCAGCCCGTAGGTCTCGGCAGCAGAGCCGCAGTGGGCTGCCTGCGCTGCTCCGAAGGGCTTCCCGAAGGAATGCATACGAGGCCCGGTTCACCCGAAGGTCCACACGCACCTCCACAGGAACAGGGGCCAGCCCAGACTCCACAGTCCCACCCTGCTGCTGGGCGATGCACGTGCGGGCCACAGCTGCTGTGCAGTCCCACATGCTCATGGTGCCAGGGTCCTGCTCCACACCGTCGTCCAGGAGGCCCGTCATGTCCAGCACCCGCAGCGCATGCTTCCTGGGAGGTTGGGTGGGCTCAGGCAGGTAACAAGGGGCAGAGCCCACACCCACCCCCAGACACTTTGGGACAGAAACAACATGCCTGTTCCTGTACTGGGCTCTTACACCAGCCTAAAACCTCTCAAGAGACCCTCTTTACGCCCCCCAAGCCTGAGAGCCCCTCAGGTGAGCCCATACCTGCAGAGAGGCTGCGTGCCGGCCTCAGCCTCTGAGGTGTGCAGTCGCGCTGTGAGCCCCAGGATCACAGCCTGCATGCTCTCTGTGCTGGGCCGTTCCTGCAGCAGGGCCCTGCTGCAATGGGCACACTCCTGCAGCAATTGCTGGAAGCTGAGCAGGGGGAAGGGCCATGTATGCACCAGCTCACGCAACACAACAGTCTTCTTGTCCATGAAGGCCACCTTGAACAGCAGGGGGAAGAGCTCGCGTGGCAGCAGGGGCAGGGCCTGACAGGCCGCAGGCTGGCACTGGAGCACCTGCCGTGTGCTCAGGAACACAAGTGTGTGCATGGCGCTGGGCCAGGCAGGAGGCCACCTGCAGGGAAGGGACCTTCAGTGGGGAAGACAGACCTCAGAGCCACCACCTGCCACAGATTCCTCCACATGCTAGTAGTGGGAAAGTCCATCCCAGTGCCTGCCAGAGCCAGCACTCAGTGGGACCACAGCCCCGAAGAGCAAGTCCTAAGTGCTAGCATGGGGCCAGGAGGAGTGTCAAGGGGACAATGCCACCTCCTAGTTCCCACCCTCCAGAAGCATAGGGACTTCATTAGGGAAACAAGGCTATTAAGCAGCATACAATGGCACCAGAAAGGACCTGCCCTGTGCTTTTGACATCTGTTGCCTGCAGGCCCCTCCCCCCAATCACAAAGCTGTTTGTTAGCGAATCACAGAGCTGCTTGTTAGGGATCCATCCTTCCTCCCTCCCTCAAAAGTAGAATCAAATTCTGGCCCCACCTCCACTTACTAGCACTAGAGGAGTGGGATCCCGGGGAAAGGGGCTGGAAGCCCCATGACAGATCCCTCCCCCATCCTCCTCTGTGGATCCTGTACAGCACAGCAGAGAAGAGCAGGAAGCACAGGTACCTCAGTAAACACCAGGCCAGGTAGGAAGGACCAGACCCAAGGAACAGAGTCCAGATGACTTTGAGTAGCACACCCCCCTCAATATGACCCCAGTCCTCTTTTCTACATCCATAAGTGTTGCTAGGCATGGAAAGCAACCCTCACCCACTGAAGGCCTTACCACCTGTCTAAAATCTCTTTCCTGAAGAACCACGTTGAGAAACCAAGTCTCACACCTATAAGATTCCGAAGGCCCCAGCCATAGGTTGCTCATATGGTTAGAGGCAGCTGCCACAGGGGCAGCCAAGCTGACAGGAGGCGCAAAGAAGATACCTGCGGCTGCAGGAAACCGGCTGTCAGCTCCGCTGCTGAATCAGAGCACCTCATCCTCCAAATTGCCTCCTAGTCATCCCCCGGAATGCAGATGAGAACTAAGAGCTAAGTCTTCCCCGGCTAGGGCTGCAGCCTGGGTGACGAGTTGGAAAGAGGGAACCCTGGCCCCAGACCTCACACACGACATAAATCCTTAGAGCAGTGGTTCCCGAGACGCCCCCGATGCCAAGCCTCGGCCTCTCTCTGTCTGTGGACAAATCTCGCGAGGACGATTCATACCTCGCTGTGACAGGATAGACCAACCCAGCACCTGTCACGAGAGGAAACGAAAGCAGCTCGCGCAGCCTGTGTGGTCACCGGGGGAGGGGCCTCTGCGCAGTGGCCTCCGCCCACTCCCGCCGGCCCAAGGCTCCCGACGTTTCCCTACGACGCCCCCGCACGGCTCCTCCCGGCCTCGGGGGAGGCGCTCAATCCCACGCCCTCCTCCTCCCAGTGTGTCGCCCCCAGGGCCCAAGGCCGTTGAGCCCGGCGCGGGTCCTTCCCCGCCCCGCAGCTCCCCCGCCCGGGATCCCCTGCCCGCCTCCTGCGGCCTGGCAGGGCCTGGAGTGTACGCCGTCCCGCTTCGTCCCAGGCAGGCGGCCCGCGCTCACCGGCCCCGCAGCCGCCTCCACCACCGACAGCCCCGCCTCACAGTGCGCCGCGCCCCGCCCAGTGTGGCCGCGCGTCATGATGACGTCATCGCCACCCATTGGTCTGGCCTCCAGGACCCCGACGATTGGCTGCTGCAGCCCGGCGCCCGCCCCCATGCCCCGCCTTCCGTCGCGCCGAGAGCCAGCATTGGCTGCCGCCGGCGTCGCCCTCGCGGCGGGAGATTCGCGGGGCGCGGAGTTCGTGGGTCTGGCGCGCGCGTCATGGAGCGGCTGCGGGACGTGCGGATGCAGTTGCAGGCGTGGGAACGTGCATTCCAGCGGCAACGCGGGCGGCGTCCTGGCCAGGTGCGGGCTGTCCGGGGCCGGGGGGCTGAGGGTGCGGCCCCGGGCTGACACGCTCCCTTCACAGGAGGACGTGAAGGCCGCGCCGGAGGAGACCCGCGGTGAGCGTGCGGGCGCCGGGCGGAGAGGGCGCCGCGGGGCCGGTTGGAGGGACGGTGGGTTAGGGGAGCCAAGCGGGACGCACCCGTACCCTGACCGCTGACCCCGCCCTCAGCGCTCTACCGGGAGTACCGCGCTCTGAAGGAGGCCCTGGGCCCTGCAGGCGGCCAGGTGCAGTCGCTTCCGGCGGCAGCCGAGGAGGTACCCGGGCTCGGATCCCCTCCCCTCCCGGTTTAGCTTTCTGTACGGCCAGGCCTCCGTGAGGCACAGAATTTGGGCGGAGGGGTGGGCAGGGTGGAGGGCCAGACCCCCCTCAGGTCTCGGGGGCTGGGGATCGGGGCTGGAGACACTTCTCTCCCCCACACCAGCTTTTCCTTCCTTGGTCTGGGTCCCCACTGTCTTCTGCAGAGGCCAGAGCCCAGTTGCTGGGGGTCCCATCTGAATCGGGCTGCAACTCGGAGTCCCCGTCCCACCCCAGGGAAGAGCTCTGGGATTTCCGTGCAGGACTACGGGCAGAGACTTAAAACAAACCTAAAGAACAGTCTACAGGTGAGGAGTAAGAGTCATACAGTCGGTTCCGTTTGGGTCCAGAACTGCTCTCAGCCCAAGGGGCCGGATCACCAGACACTCCTGCGCGCGCGCACACACACACACACACACACACACACGTTTGCACTAGCACACACACTCCAGCACTAACCAGGCCACACCTTCTGAAAGGAGGTGAGAGCCAGTTTCTGCCCTCAGCTTCCTTCCTATTCCAGTCTCGCTGAGGATGGGTTAGGGGCTCCGTGAGGTTCCAGAATCTGCAGCAGCCCAGGGCCTAAGCTCCTGCTTCCTTGTGTGTCCTTCCCTCCCAGGCTGGGCCAGCCCTGGGCCGCATAACCCGGCCTCCACGAAGACCCTCACCCAAGGTGCCTTTCCTGGGTTCGCCAGCTGCAGGGGCTGCCCCTGTATCTCCTGAGGAAGTCAGTGAAGTGTCACCCCAGTTTCCCAGGCCCCAGCAGAGGCCAGGTCGGCTCCAGCAGCTGCAGGAGTCCCTGAGTCAGCGCCTGGGCTCTCTAGACCCTGACTGGCTGCAGCGGTGCCACAATGAGACCCTAGATTTTCCAGAAACTTCTGAGGACTGCCTGCCTGTCCTGGGTGTGGAGGAGCCACAGACTCTGACTTCAGGTGTCCCATCTGTCCATGCCCCCAGCATGGGCCCTGAGACACCTGTACAGGGTCGGAAGGCTCCAACTCTACAGGCAGCCAGAGTCAGTGCAGGGAGCCCCCTGCCGGGCAGCAGTCAAGTCAAGAAGCAGAAACAGAGTGAGGAGCCAGAAAGGACTCCCGCACGGGACCCACAGCAACGCAGTCATGCGGGTCCCCCTCCTGAGGAAGCTGGGGCTGCAGTGCATGCAGAAGACCGTTTAGGGGAGCCCATGCAGTTACAGCCCCCCAGCAGCTCCTCGGCCCCCAGGTACCACAGTTCGGCCTCCCAGCAGGGTCACCTTAAGTTGGGCCAGGGTGGCCGCAGGAGCTGTAGGCAAGGCCCACCTTGTGTCCTTTCTAGGCCAGCTGTTTGGGACCGGGGTAATTATGTTCGGCTCAACATGAAGCAGAAACGCTATGTTCGGGGCCCAGCCCTGCGTGGCAGGCTCCTCCGCAAGCAGGTAAGATAGTGGCAGGTGCTCCCCTTACCCCTCCTGCCTCTCACCTGTTGACCCTACCCCCACTTTGTGCCCCACCTCAGGCATGGAAGAAGAAGTGGAAGAAGAAAGGGGAATATTTTGGGGGTGGTCAGCCCAGAGTCACAGTCAAGGATTCTTGCTTCCAGTGTGGGCAGCTTGGCCACTGGGCATCCGAGTGCTCCCAACCAGGTGAGGCCTCTGTACTGGATGGTGTGTTGAGCCAACACTGTTTGGAGAGGGAGTTGTGCTCTTTGGAATGGGGACAGTCTGGCTTATGCAAAAGGTACTTCTCTAATTCCCTATTCCAGGACTAAAACCAACTCTGGCTCCTCACAAAGAGGGTGGCAAAGGTGAAGATAATATTCAGACACTGCCCACATGGGAGGAAGTAGCTCAGAGGACAGGTATTGGCGACTGCCAGCTTCCTGGTAGAGAAGTATCCAGCATCCTCCTTGCTACATAGAATGATGCCAGCTCCCACACCACCCTTTCCTGTCTGATCCCAGCAGACGAAGAAGATCCAGAGCCTGCTGGGCCTAAGTTGCTGATGCACATGGCAGAGCAGGCACCCTGCTCACCCCCAACTGTGCCACCACTCTATGTGCCAGGGCCCTTGGGGCAGGTGGTAGGTGCGCGGATGCTTATGAGCCTAGAACCTTGACTGAGGGGTGGGCAACTTCGGGCCACATTGACCAACACCTGTGTCCACAGAGACACCAGCTGAGGTGTTTCAGGCCCTGGAGCAGCTGGGGCACCAAGCCTTCCGCCCTGGGCAAGAGCACGTGGTTATGCGAATCCTGTCTGGTGAGCATGGCTGCTGGGGGTGGGTGAGGCAGGGCTGAGGCCAGGCGACGGAGCAGCGCTGCTGACCTCAGTCCCACCCAGGCCTGTCCACACTGCTGGTATTGCCCACGGGTGCTGGCAAGTCCCTGTGTTACCAGCTCCCTGCCCTGCTCTACGCCCAGCGAAGCCCCTGTCTCACCCTGGTCATCTCTCCTCTGCTGTCCCTCATGGACGACCAGGTGTGTGAACAGGACCCTCAGGTGTGGGCATAAGACAGGCACCGGCACCCACGACTTTTCTGTCCCCGTGAGCTGCTTCCTACCCCCCCCACAACCCCAGACCTGCAAGGGTCCTGACGGTTCGTGGCCCACCATCTCTGTCCACAGCCTCTGGCCTGGCAGTTGCTTTAAGGTAGCAGAGACACGGCTGGCCAGTCTGTTCCATAAAAGGAGCAGTGGGGAAGGGAGACATCCCCAGTGGGGTCTGTTTGTTCCCATTGCTTCTGAGCCCAGGCCCACAGCAGCTCTGACCTTTTAGTCTTAGGACTCCAGGTATTCTTTCCTCAGAGGATCTGGGCTGGAGATGGTGGGAGCTGTTGGGCTGAGCAGCTGGAGAGGTGTTTGGGGAAGGGCTAGGGTTGGGTGGCCTTGGACAGGCTGTGCTTCTGCATCTGCAGGTGTCTGGCCTGCCCCCGGGCTTGAAGGCCTCCTGTGTTCACTCGGGCATGACGAGAAAGCAGCGGGACTCTGCCCTGCAGAAGGTGAGGGGCCTCACGGGGCAGGGCCCCTGGGGGTGGCAGGCAGGGCCCTGGGGGGTGGTCCTGACTTTGCCATCTGTAGGCACGGGCAGCCCAAGTGCAGGTGCTGATGTTGTCGCCTGAAGCACTGGTTGGGGCTGCTGCTGGGAGCCCTGCCTGCCTCACCCAGCTGCCTCCAGTGGCCTTTGTCTGCATTGATGAAGCCCACTGCCTCTCTCAGTGGTCCCACAACTTCCGGCCCTGCTACCTCCGTGTCTGCAAGGTGAGCCTCATCCTGGATCCAGGGGAGCAGGCCGGGGGTGTGCATGGGCACCCTCATCCTGGATCCAGGGGAGCAGGCCGGGGGTGTGCGTGGGCACCCTCATCCTGGATCCAGGGGAGCAGGCCGGGGATGTGCGTGGGCACCCTCATCCTGGATCCAGGGGAGCAGGCCGGGGCTGTGCGTGGGCACCCTCATCCTGGATCCAGGGGAGCAGGCCGGGGCTGTGCGTGGGCACCCTCATCCTGGATCCAGGGGAGCAGGCCGGGGCTGTGCGTGGGCACCCTCATCCTGGATCCAGGGGAGCAGGCCGGGGCTGTGCGTGGGCACCCTCATCCTGGATCCAGGGGAGCAGGCCGGGGGTGTGCGTGGGCACCCTCATCCTGGATCCAGGGGAGCAGGCCGGGGATGTGCGTGGGCACCCTCATCCTGGATCCAGGGGAGCAGGCCGGGGCTGTGCGTGGGCACCCTCATCCTGGATCCAGGGGAGCAGGCCGGGGCTGTGCGTGGGCACCCTCATCCTGGATCCAGGGGAGCAGGCCGGGGCTGTGCGTGGGCACCCTCATCCTGGATCCAGGGGAGCAGGCCGGGGGTGTGCGTGGGCACCCTCATCCTGGATCCAGGGGAGCAGGCCGGGGGTGTGCGTGGGCACCCTCATCCTGGATCCAGGGGAGCAGGCCGGGGGTGTGCGTGAGCACCCTCATCCTGGATCCAGGGGAGCAGGCCGGGGGTGTGCGTGGGCACCGTCATCCTGGATCCAGGGGAGCAGGCCGGGGGTGTGTGTGGGCACCCTCACTGCCTCGCTCCTGCACAGGTTCTCCGGGAACGCCTGGGTGTGCGCTGCTTCCTGGGTCTCACGGCCACAGCCACATGCAGCACTGCCCTCAGTGTAGCCAAGCACCTGGGCATAGCCGAGGAGGCTGTCGTCAGGGGACCAGTCACCATACCCCCCAACCTGCACCTCTCTGTGTCCATGGACAGGGACCCAGACCAGGTAGGCGTGCACCTAGCTGGTAGAGGCCCTCTCTCCTAATCGTCTGTACTAAGCACCATCTCTCACCAGGCTCTAGTGACACTGCTGCAGGGTGATCGTTTCCGCACCCTGGATTCTGTCATTGTCTACTGTAACAGACGAGAAGACACTGAGCGTGTCTCTGCTCTGCTCCGTACCTGCCTGCCTGAGACCAGGGCCCCAGGGCCTGGAGGTGAGGCTGGAGTGGGGCTGTGCCCCACGACCTGCCCAGGAATGCACCCCACTAACTGTGTCTTCCCTACAGGCCAGGCCCCAGACACCGTGGCCAGAGCCTACCATGCCGGCATGTGCAGCCGGGAGCGGCGGCAGGTGCAACAGGCCTTCATGGAGGGCCGGCTGCGGGTGGTGGTGGCCACAGTGGCCTTTGGGATGGGGCTGGACCGGCCAGATGTTCGAGCCGTGCTGCACCTGGGGCTCCCCCCCAGCTTCGAGAGCTACGTGCAGGCCATAGGCCGGGCTGGGCGCGACGGGCATCCTGCACACTGCCACCTCTTTCTACATCCCAAGGTAGGCGCCTGCCAGTCTGAGCTTCCCCCGCCCAGCCCGGTTGTGGCCGTGTGTTCACAGCTGTCCTGCTGCAGGGGGAGGACCTCTGGGAGCTGCGCAGGCATGTGCACGCCAATGCCACCGACTTCCTTGCTGTGAAGAAACTGGTGCAGCACGCATTCCCACCCTGCGCCTGTGCCCAGTGGTCATCAGAGGAGGACGGAGAGGGGAGCAAGGAGAGGCGTTCAGCCAAGCAGCCCAGCCAGGAGCAGACAGCCCGGTGCCCGGGCCATGAGCGGGCACTCCCGGTGCAGCAGACAGTGCAGGCTCTGGACATGCCTGAGGAGGGTGAGGAACTGGACTAGGTATTGGGGGGGGGGCACCCCACAGCTCTGTGTTTCCTGAGCCCAGCTCTACCCCTAGTCATCGAGACCCTCTTGTGCTACTTGGAGCTGCACCCACAACATTGGCTGGAGCTGCTGGCACCCACCTTCACCCGCTGCCGCCTGCGATGCCC
Organism: Saccopteryx bilineata; assembly: GCF_036850765.1. Taxonomy (NCBI): domain Eukaryota; kingdom Metazoa; phylum Chordata; class Mammalia; order Chiroptera; family Emballonuridae; genus Saccopteryx; species Saccopteryx bilineata. Next base: position 382,859 of record NC_089492.1, read on the forward strand.
CGGGGGCCCTACCCAGCTCCAGGCGCTGGCCCGCGGGTGAGCACACGTCCTACCCCAGAATGGGGGGAGGGGCAAGAACCTGGGCTGCCGGTCACTTGCTCCTTCCCTGGTGCAGGTGCCCTGCCCTGGCTGTGTGCTTGGCCCAGCAGCCACCTGAGGACACAGGTGGGGGAAGCAGCTCTGTGGAGTTTGATATGGTCAAGCTGGTGGACTCAATGGGCTGGGAGCTGGCTCCTGTGCAGAAGGCTCTCCGCCAACTGCAGTGGGACTCGGAGCACAAGACAGGTGTGCCCCGCCCCTGGCCCTGCATGCCACGTGTCTGCCAATTGCTTGTCTAACACTCTGTTTGGCAGGTGTGCCTCGGAGTACTGGGGTGCTGGTGGAGTTCAGTGAGCTGGCCTTCCACCTGCATAGCCCTGGGGACCTGACAGCCCAGGAGAAGGACCAGATCTGTGACTTCTTATATGGTCGAGTGCAGGCCAGAGAGCGGGAGGCCCTGGCCTGTCTGCGTCTTCTGTACCAGGCATTTCACAGGTATGGGAAAGTGTGTGACCCACCCCCACCCCAAACACCGCCCCCCCAGGGCAGCTCTGAGGAGCTCACCCCACCCCAGCACAGCCTTCCCCAGCTGTGGACCATGCCTGGAGCAGCCGGATGAGGACCGCAGCCTCGGCCTCAGGGCGCTGCTCAGCCGCTACTTTGAGGAAGAGGGGCCAGGGGATGAGAAGGAAGCACAGGGCCCAGAGCCTGGGCAGGCTGAGGTGAGTGCCGGCCCCTCCCGGCCCGGGCAAGGCTGGGCAGGCACAAACATGCGCCCCTGCCCACCTCCTGCACCACACTGGGCCATGTGGTGCCTGTTACCATGGAAGCTCAGGCTGGCCTGACGTGACCCCACCCGCAGCTCCAGGACTGGGAGGACCAGATCCGCCGGGACGTCCGCCACTTCCTGTCCTTGTGGCCGGAGCAGCAGTTCTCCGGCCGGGCTGTGGCCCGCATTTTCCACGGCATCGGTGAGGGCCCTGGAGGCTCAGCCTGCACGGGGCAGGGAGCTAGACCTCGCTGACAGTTGTCAGGTCGAGGCACCCACACCATTCCTTGTCTCCCCTTCCCCCACAGGAAGCCCCTGCTTTCCAGCCCAGGTGTATGGGCGGGACCGGCGCTTCTGGAGGAAATACCTGCACCTGAGCTTCCACTCCCTGATGCAGCTGGCCACAGAGGAGATCTTGCTGTGGGGCCGCTGAACAGCTTGCCTCCGGCTGACCCTGTTCCCCCATGCCAGACGTGCTTGTGAACGGGTGTATCATAGCACAGAGAGTGGCACGTGCAAGGCAAAGGCAAGGGGGACATCGGTGTCCAGGACAGTGACTGGCCACCTTGGGAAAGCCCAATGTCAGGAACATAGACAAAAAAGAGGCCTCGAAATACAGAAAAAATGATGCATACGTTGTTTTTAGGGACTGTCTTTTTTGATGAGGTGTTGCCACAGCCTCAGATACCACACATCTCTAACAGACACACATAGGCCATAGTCGTGCTCGGCTTTATTGACCAGTCCAGCCTCTCAGCTCAGGCGAGGGCTCTGGGTGCCAGGCCCAGGTACAGAACAGGTGTGGCTGAGAGAGCAAGGAAGAGTGAGAAACAGAGGCCGAGTCCTAGGCTGTCGGCCAAGGCTCCGGCCAGCGTGCCCAGCAGCAGCTTCCCCAGCAGCTCCAGGGTGGCCAGGAGGCTGTAATGTGTGGCCTGTGGTGGTGGTGGTGGGTGTTGTGGTCAGGCCAGGACTTGTCTGGATCCCATCCCTCACCCCCTCCATGTCCCAACCGTGCCCCCTCACCTGCAGGGCACTGGGTGCCAGCTGGCTACAACGCATCATCAGGGTGAAAGTGGCAGTTGTGACCAGGCCCCCCAGGAAGTGCTGCAGACACAGGCTCAGCAAGGCTGCCCCTGGGAGGACCAAGGTCAGCAGGGCCCAGGACACACTGTTCCTCCCCCCATGGCCAACCTCTCACCTCTCAGGACTGTGCCAGGGCCCAGCCTGGTTCCTAGAGTGTCCAGGTAGAAGAGCAGGGTGGTCTGGTAAGCCAGGCCCCCAAGACGGAACCAGAGCACTGACCTCAGCAGGGGTAGCAGCTTCCTAGAGTGGGGAAACTGGGCGGTCAGGTGTGCAGGGCAGATCTAAGGGGAAGCAGGTGGGCAGGGCAGGCTGAGGAAGGCTCACCAGTGCCTGGCCAGCAGGGCTCCTCCCAGGGACGAGCCAGCAATGGAGCAGGCCACGGCACCCACACCATTCCACAGCCCCAGCTCTGGGGCAGAGAGGCCTCGGTCCAGCAGAAGAAGTGGAAACAGATTGCTAGCGCCCTGCTCACCTGTGAGAAAAACGAGCAGGTGTGTGCCCACTTCTCTTTTCCATCTCTGGGCTCAGGCAGGCCACTACCCTGCCTCTGGTGCTGAGACAGAAAATAGCATTGGCAAAGCTCTGGGTCATTATGACCAAGAGGTCATGGTGGGAGCTCAGAGTGGCCATGGCACTTGAGCTGAATGAGGACAAAAGGCAAGGCTCAGCTAGGGCTGGCCTCCAGCCCACAGGGCATGCCCCAGAAAGAAAGCGGCCCCTAAGTGGGTCCCCAGGAGCTCCCCCAGGTCCCCACTCCCATTTCCTGACCCAAGCCCTCACTCACCCAGCTTGTAAGTAAACACAAAGCCTGCAGTCCACAAGGTCCCAGACACAGCCAGCAAGTCCTGTAGATTAAGGTGCTGGGTGTGGTGGGGGAGTTTTGAGGGCTGAGGCCAGGGCAGTTGCAGAGCAGGTGCAGCCCAAGCCAGAGAAGCAGCCAGCCAGTAGGTGGCAGCCAGGAGCAGAAACAGCCAGGGCCAGGAGAGTGTCGGCACAAGGGCCAGCAGCCCACCACCTGCTAACGCTGCCCCCAGCTTGTAAGCGACCACCTGCACGGTATTGCCAGGCCCCAGCTCTGCGGGGCTCAGGAGCTGCACAGCCAGTGTGTCCAGGGCCACATCCTGCACAGCTGCACCCAGGTTCAGCAACAAAAGCAGTACTGCCACGGTGATGGGCAGCTCCGCCCGGCCAGCTTCCACAGGAGGCAGGGCTGCCAGCAGCCCGCACACCAGGCCCAGAGCAGCCGTGCTGAGCGTCAGCCAGGCCCTGGGGGAGCCCCACGTGTCAACCAGTGGGGCCCACACCAGCTTGAACAGCCAGGGAGCGTACAGCACCTTGGCCAGTCCCACGCGTGTCAGGGAGAGGCCACCTGCCCTTAGCAGCATGGGCAGTAGGCCCGACTGCAACCCGTAGGGCAGGCCCTGCACCAGGTAGAGCCCAGCCAACGGCAGCAACTTCCCACGCATGGCCAGGAGAGCTGGCTGGGGCCGAATCAAGGCCGGGACTGGGGTGGACCAGGCAAAACGGTTCTGAGTGTGGTCTGGTCGGGTCAAGGGTCAAACGGCGGCATGGCCTTTGGACTGAGGCAGGCGGAGTTACAGTTGGGCCGGATGGCGTCCATACCCAGCAGAGCCCCAGGCCGGCCGTTCTCTGCTCAGCACTGTACCGCAGGCAGGCAGCGCGGTCCGGAGAAGTGGGTCATAGAGCGCCGGAGCGGGCCAGACCGCCCGCCTTACTCGGGTGTCCCCGGTGGCCAAGCCTGGTACTGCGGGTGAGCCGCAAATACCAGAGGGTCTCCAGAGTAGGAGGCCGCCAAGCGATCCACTCCGGTCCTTCTCAGGGTTATCAGGTCTGGCCCCAGACTCGAATTATCCAGAAGTGCTTCCTGGCAACTCACCAGAGGCCGCCCGGTCCCTCCAGCATTTCCCATGGAGGAGCTGGCCTCTTAAAGTCCCACGGTCTAGTACAGGGTATTTCCACACCTTGGTCCTCACTGTGCTTGAGGCTTCAGCAGTGACCAAGCCCAGCCAACTCCAGCTGGCCCTTCCGAGAGAGGTCCAGCCAAGGGGAAGCCGAATGTGGGGTTCCCTGTGGCCTCTCCTTCCCAGAGGGGCAAGAGGGGTTCCTCTCCACCATGCTCCATAGGACCCGAAGGAGGACTGAAGTGTGGCCTGTGGATAATTAACTGCCTCCTGTCTCTAGGTCCCTGGGTCCCTGAAGCTGACTCCCGATACACTTGAACCAAACATTCTCTCAGCTGCTCAGGCCATTTTGAGAGGGTTTCCTGTCATTTCCACACACTTGGGCACCCATGTTTCCTCGTCTTTAAAATTGAGACTGCCATGCCTACCTCAGAGGACCTTTTGTGCAGCAACCCACAACAATGTCTGGCGTGCACACAGTAGGCACTCATCCATGTGTTCCGGTGGCAAGGACACAGGGCTGCCGACCTGCCTCCAGCCCAGGGCTCCTCTTCCTCAGCATCTTACCTATTTTCTTCAGCACCTGTCTTTAGGTGCTCAAGCTCCAGAGAGGGCCTGCCTGCCCTCACTGCCTCCCAGCCCAAGGACTGCATTTGCACTCAAATGTCACACTTCAAACAGACACAGGCTGAGCAACACCCGTTTGTTCCTTTGCTCCACCAGCAGCCGCAGGTGGCAGTTAGGAGGAAAACAAGACTTCCTCTTTGAGTCCCCACAGGAGAACAAGCCCACCAGAGGTGCTGCGATGGCCAGGAAGTCCACCTCCTCTGGGAGTCCTCTTTGACCACCTCTCCTGAAGGCAGAACAGGCCTGGCAGAAAGGCAATCAGGAGACAGATGGGGTAGGCGTGCTCAGGTGTGCACACCTCCGCCAAGGAGTCAGACTCTCACAGCTTTATTAGAGAACTGCAGAGAGGCAGGGGCCCAACCCTACAGGCGGCAAGACCCCCAGCACCCAGGGCACTGCCAGTCGAGGGCCACCGGGCCTGGTGCCCAGCAGTACTCAGGAGTACTCGCGGGTGAACTTGGTGTGGAACTGGCTCAGCTTTTCCAAAAGGGGCCGCAGCTTCTCCATGGGGGGCAGGATGGTCATCCTAAAAGGGGGAGGAAGGTAAGCGGAGAGCAAAGAACGTGGGGGCCGCGGGAAAACGGGGCTGTGCGGCGAGACCTCACCGGAAGTGATAGGTGCCTTCCCGCTGTCCGAAGCCGCTGCCCGGCACCACACAAATCCCGGTCTCCTCCAGCAATCTCATGCAGAAGAACATGTCCGGAGCCACGCCCAGCTCCTGGAGGAGAGAGTGGGGGTGGTCGGAGCGGTCAGGGCGGGGCGTCTCGGACTCCGCCCTCCCTTCTGGCCCGCCCTGCGGGTCGGGTGCCACACCTGAGCGCGCTGAACCGCGCGTGGAGGCAGCTGTATGCGCGGGAAGGAGTACATGGCGCCCTGCACCGGGTTGCAGCGGATACCAGAAGCCTCGTTGAAGACCTGCTCGGTGAGCTTGGCCTTGGCCGCGAGCTCGGCCAGCACCGCCTGCCTCTCCTGCGGAGGGAGGGCCCACCATCAGGCGGGGGCGCGGCGTCCCCTAGCCCAGCCCGCTCACCACTCCAGCTGTCCCTCCACGCCCCCGGTCCCGCTCACCGCCTGGAACTGCGAGTAGGAAGGTTCCGAGGGCGCGGGCGGGCTGACCACCAGGTCGAGTAGGACCTGGCCCGGCAGGGGCGGGCACAGACGCACGGTCATCAGCTTCTGCATCTGCTGCTGCACCGCGGGGTCCATGTTCACCACCTCCACGTAGCCGCCGCGGAGCCCGCACCTGCCGTGCGAGAGCGGGCGGTCGTTGAGGCAGGGTCGAAAGGCAGTTTACAGGATCAGAGAGCGACCCCCCCCCCCAGCCCCCACTCCGGCCCGCACGCACTCGCCCATGTAACCCTTGGAGATCGAGTGGAAGGAGGCGAGCTCCTGCTGCGTCGCGTACGGCGGCCCCATCTCCATGAGAACCCTCTTGAACGAGTAGAACTGAGAGCCTTCGGCGTACACGTTGTCCTGGTACACCTGGACGAGCGGCGGGCGTTAACGGGGGAGCCCACTGATGGCCTTAGACGCCCAACCCCACGCGCCCCTGCCAGCACCTCATCAGCCATCAGAAAGAGCCGCTCCTCGAAGGCGAAGCGGATCACGGCTTCGATGCACTCGCGGGTCTGCACCTGCCCTGGGGCGCGAGGGACGCGGCAAGGCCGTGATCAGCAGCAGGTGGCGCGCACTGCTCTCCGCGGGGCGGGCGGTGGGACGGGGGCGTGCGGCCGGGGCGGGGAGCTGGGCCGGGAGGGGCGGGCCGGGGCGGGCGGCGCACCGGTGGGGTTGCCCGGGTTGATAATGCAGAGCGCGCGGGGGTGGCAGTGGCCACGGGCCTGGAGCAGCGTGCGCCGGAGTTCCGCCACGTTCAGCGCCCAGGCGTGCTCCTCGTCCAGGTAGTAGTCCACCTGCACCGCGTTGAGCTCGGCCAAGGCGGCCGAGTAGAGAGGGTACTGAGGGATGGGGATGAGGACGCCCGTGCGCGTCCGACCCTCGCCAGACACCAGCAACTTCAGCACCGTCTGCGGGCCGGGTGGGGAGACGGTGTTAGCCGGGCCAGTGGCTGCACCCGTCTCCCCCTCCCACTAACCCGCGCCCGCGTGCCAGGAGGGGCCTCGCTGGCCAGCCGGCCCACACACAAAAAGTCACTGTATGCTCCTGCCCTGGCCCCGGCCTACCACGATGGCGTCACTGGCCCCCGTAGACAGGAAGATGTTGTTGGGGTCTGCAGGTATGCCTCCGTCGCGCCGCTGGATGTACCGCGCCACATCCTCGCGGACCAGCTGGATGCCGGCGCTGTTACTGTAAGCCCCTGTGCCAGGGGCGGGGCAAGACGCGGGAGGACCGGTAAGGTCCCCAGGCAGCCTTCCCGAAAAGGTCCTCCCCTTCCAGTGGGCGGATCCACCCCCTTCCTCCAGTTCTGCTCCCTCCACCCCCCCGGGGGGGGGGGGCCTTGGCACAGGCAGTTACCAAGGCTGTGGCCCCCACAGGCCTGCAGGATGCGCTCTGCCCTTCTCTTGGCATCTTCGGGGAAGTCAGGGCTTTTCAGGAGATCCGGGTGGACGCAGAGGGCCAGGACCTGGGAGGAGCAAGTGCTGAGGCCAGGGCACATGGGCTGATGGGGGAGGGGTTGCCAGGGCAGCGTGAGCCTCACCTGGCGCAGGAAAGTGATAGGCTTCTGCCCCATGGCGTGTGCGTCCCCAATGTTGGCGCGGATGACCTCAGTGAAGGGCTTCTTTACACCCTGGGACGAGGGCGGCAGGGATATTGAGAAGGGACCTTGTCACTCCGGAAACCCCTTGTTTCAGGAGAGTGCAGCCCAGGTACAGCCCCGAATGCAGGGGTGGGATGGGATCCGGGGCCATACCTGGCGCAGCTCCTGCTCCAGCTCCAGGGCACGTAGCACAATGGGGCCACGAACCGCATACTCCACTCTCTTAACGCAAGGGTTCATGGTGTCCAGAGTGAGCACCTTTTCCTTCAGCCCGCTCATTGCAGCCTGGCTGTGGTCACCTGCCCTCAAGGCCATGACCCTGCTCAGACCACGCAGAAAAACGGCTCAGGAAGTGGCAGGATCCAGAAGTGGGTATGAGGGCAGCTGAGTTCTGGCCCAACAGGCCAGGGCTGGTAAGGGGTAGCCTGGGTGGGGGGCTGAGGCAAGAGGGCTCTTCACTACAGCCTGCTGGCCCCAGTGAACGGGACAAGAAAGGTTGGAGGAGGAGCTGGGGCTGCTGGGGCCACCGGGCCCTGCCCCACCCATCTGGGCACAGCTCTGCCTCAGGGAAATAGGGAGTGGGTGAGGAGACAGGCGGGACTTGGGGCTCGGCCCAGTGCCTGCCCTGTCCCCAGGACAGGGGAAGCAGGAGACCCACGGGGGGGGTAGGGACTGAGGGTTCAGGAAGCTCTGAGGGACTAGGTCTGGGGAAAGGGAGGTCAACTGAATGCCTCCGGGGAGAATGGTGATTTACGGCAGCACGGGGCAAAGGCCCAGCCTTTTGAGGCCCTCCATTTTTGCTTGAGTCAGCAGGCCTGTCTCCCAGGTAACTTAGCCTGGCACCAGGAATTCCAGGGTATTGGGGGAGGGGAGTGAGGAGCTCAGACAGGGGTTTCCTTCTCACCCCTCTGGGCTGGTGGCCATGGCCGGGGGCTGCATGAGCCCTGTGACTAGACCTTGGTCACTGTCTGCACTGTGAGACCTAAGTCTCTGGGCTGGAGTGTTGGGGGAGGGCCCTTGGACACCTGCTACTCCAGGCGCTGTGGTGTGCCCTTTCAAGAGGCCAGCCTGGGGCTGCCTTTGGGGCCATACCACAGGCAGGGTGACCTTAGCTCTGCTTCCCAGTTGCTGCCAATTGGTGCAGAGTGGGAAGTGAGCAGTGATAGGCCCTCGGGGCCCCACCTCCACAGGCCCTGCCCTAGGGTGGCTACCCCCAGCTATGGCACTGGAGGCTGAGCTGGCTGAGGGTCAGGGAGCCTACCCTCTGAGCTGGGCCAGGGGTGGCTGGCCGTGCCAGAGGGGAGCCTTGGCTCCTCTGCTCCTGCCAGCCAGCTGGAGGGTCCACAGGAGCCCAGACGCTGGCCTCTCACCTCGCACCTTTCTGCTCCGCTGCCACTCGCCGCCACTTCAGCCTCCTTGCGTGCAGGCCTGGCCCTCTGGCCTCCTGGTCAGAGTGCAGGTTAATATGGGCCTGGCCCCAGGCGGAGCCAGCCCCGCCCGCCCCCTGGCAGCAGGGCCCAAGTGGCAGCTTCGGTGGCAGGTGGGCCTTGGGCAGTTGCACCGCCCCCACACTAAATTTAACCAGTAGCCTACCCCTGGCCCTCCCCCAGGTTGGAGACCCCTCCAACCACCCATGCTCAGGGAAGGGTTGGCCCTGTGGACACTGGGCTGACCAGATGGGTGTCCAATGGGAACGGTAAAGTGACCTGAACCCATGCCACCTAGCGCTGGTGGCCATGCAAAGCTGCCCTCCATGGACAGATGAACTGGCAGTGCCCTCAGCACTTCCACACAAGGCCCCTAAGAGGCCCCTGTGAACCTGACACATTGTGCCCAGCCAGCTCAGCTGCTGGCCCCCTTTGCCAGCCCAGGGAGAAGCTGGCAGCTAGGCCCCAGGATCAGGCTGCATGCCAGGAATGGGGGGCCGGCCCCTACCAGGTTTCTGACACGAGCCTTGTATGTCCTTGGTCCTCTGGCTCTGGCCTCTCCCTTCCCAAACAAGGACCTCCACTCCTCTGGCAGGCACCCCTGGTCCCCAAGGAGTGTGCTTTCCAATTTCCCCTTCCCCTCAGGAAAGCAGACAGTTACAGGGGAGCTTCCAGAAGGCTGGGAAGGCAGGGCACAGTCAAGGCCAGGCTTCTTGCCCAGTGGCCATGGGCCTCACTCCCACACAGGGGTTGGGCCTCCACCAGCAAGCCCTAGCGAGCACCTACAGGCCCCAGACAGGTGCCCACAGGGACGGCGCACCCCGGACCAACGGCACAGCAGCTCCCCACCGCGGGGATGGTGGCCCAGCTGAGACACAACAAGGCAGGTGGCAGAAGGGCTCTTTATCAAGAGTCACAGAATGAAACAAGGTCTCTAGAGCCAAGTATGGCTTCTGTCACAGGTCTGTTCCTGAGTGAGAAAGTGTGGTCCTTGATAAGGGAAGTGGGGTGGCCCTGTGCTGGCTGCCTGCCCACGGGTCACATGTTGGGGTCTCCAGTGCAGGGCTCTGAAGCAGCCCTGGCTGGACCCTCGGCACCCTGAGCACTAGCCCCTCACATGAGCAGGCAGCACGGCCTCTTCTCCAGGGGGGCCTCCTCGGAGGGGGCTGTGAGCTTGAGCAGGGGTGGTTCTCCACCAGCCCTGGAGCCACCGTCGGGCTGGGGAGTCTCCGTGTCTGCCGGCAGACCAGACCTGGGGGTCTCGGGCCCGTCTGGCGCAGAGCGCTGCAGCTTAGCAGCCGCTCGCTGGCGCTTGAGCTCTGCCAGGGTGTGGTGCGCCAAGGCCTGGCCCAGGGTGTCGGGCGCCGTGCTCTCCACAGGGCTCAGCTGGTAGGAGACACTTCGGTCCAGCCTCTTAGAGTACAAGTGCCGGCCTGGGGGGGCCCCCACTCGACCATTATGTGTCCTGGACACCTCGGAGTCCTCCTGTGGGGGGAGCACAGGCCCCAGAGACCATTAAGGAAGGGCCTGTCTAGCCTCCCCTGGCCTTGAGCCCCCAGCAGCTGACCCCTATGGGGCACCAGCCCAGCGTGTGGGGTCACTGGTTCCACGGGCTCCTGGGTCAAGGCCTGCCCCTCAGTGAGGGCGGGGAGCTCACCTCAAGGGGCTGCGGCCCGAGCTCAGTGTCTGTTTGGCCATCCTCATCCTCCTCAGGGGGCTCTGGGTTGGTGGGAGGCGGCTGTTGCCACACGATGGCCTCCTGGGCATGCTCCTTGCGGTACAGGCTGGTGCGCTGGGTCAGGCTCACTCGCCTTACCACCTTTCTGGGGGAGGGCAGGGTGAAGGTGGGGGAGGATGCCACCCTCCCCATGGACTCTGCCCCAGGCTCCAGCTGGCACCTCAGCCTGCCAGCTGACATCAGCAGGGGCAAAGACCCGGGTACAGCAGGTGGGGCAGGGGCAGGGGGTGGGGCCTCGGTGGGTGGGGCCTCGGTGGGCGGGGCTCACCCCCGGCTGCCGGCGCTGGAGGTGCGGCGGCGCAGCAGGGAGCGCTGGCGGCCTTGGGCGCGCAGGAGTGCGTCGTGCTTGTGCTTCAGCTCCAGCAGCTTGGCCCGCACCTCCTCGTCCCCACACACGTCTGAGGAAGAGTAGGCGGAGGGTCAGGGCTGTCCTCCCCCCAGTCTACTATGCGACGAGGAGGAGGCAGCCCCCAGCTCACCAAGAGGTGTCTCTTCCATCAGGGACTTCCCGTTGAGGTCAGCGCCGTGTGCCACAAGCAGCTCCACCAGGTGCACCTGTGTGCGGGGGAGCCCAGGCTGCTGAAGGCTCGGGAGCAGCAGGCCCGCCCCCGCCCCAGCGGCCCCAAGCGCTCCAGCCGCTCCAGCCCCAGGCGCACCTGGCCCCAGTAGGACGCGGCGTGCAGGGGCTCCCAGCCGTCGTGGTCCTTGGCGCCCAGGCTGGCCCGGTGCTCCAGCAGCAGTGCAGCCGCCTCACTGAACCCGTTGGCAGAGGCGATGTGTAGCTGCAGGCAAACCACCCAGCCGTGAGTCCAGACTGCACCCCTCAGGCAGCCACCTCCCCCACCTTTGTTCCCCTGGTCAGGTCCTCACCAAGGTGGCCCCATGGTCCCCGGGGGCATTGAGGTCAGCCCCTGTGTGCAGCAGGCCGTGGATGTCCTCCAGCATGTGCAGCTCGGGCAAGGCCCGGGCCTCCTCGATGTCGTCCTGGGTGATGCCTGCAGAAGCGCAGGCTCAGAGCCAGCACCCCGAGCCCACCCCCGGCGGCAGGCGGGGTCACACTCACCGCGGTTGGCCATGGCTGTCTCAAGGCAGTCTAGCGTGGGCTCGTCCTCACACAGGTCATAGGGCATGTTCCCATCGGTGTTGACCGCCAAGAGGTCCGCACCACTGCAGGGAAGGTGGACAGGGGGTTCTAGCCACAGGACCTCTCTCATCTTCTCCCCACAGGGAGGCTCCCAGTCGCCTCTCAGAGGTCCCTCTGCAGAAGCTCTGAGCCTAGGTGGCCTCCAGGACACAGAAGCTGACAATGAGGAGGCCCCAGGTCTCAGATGCTGTAGGGAGAGGCTGTCCCTGGGCTCATCTGCCTGCCCCTCAGCCTTAGATCCTGTCCTCCAACCAGTTAGATGTCCTGCAGTCTCCACCTGTGTCTCTAAGTTACTGCCCCATCAGCCCCATGAGTATGCTCAGCGGGCCCATCTGTCAGGAGGCAGGTGCTAGGACTCTGAAGGCCCCCGGGAGGAAAGGTCAGGCTGCAGGGAGCAGGGCTCACGTCGGAGCTGAGAGGGGCCCAGAACACGGGTGGATGCCTGCTGTGGAAGAATGGGGCTCAGTACTGCCCACCATCCCCCACAAACACACCATCAATGCCTGGACCACTCCACAGACAATTTGAGCATCTGTCTACCCTATTAGAGGGTCAGAGTTGAGGGGCAGTGGAGGAGGACTCCCAGATCCTGGTGAAGCTAACCCCCCCCCTTGTTACGGCTCCACCTGTGTCCAAGTACTGTGCCCCCCCATCCTTGCCAATTCCTCCTTCATCAATAACCAGAATGGTATTTCTCTGTGCAGACCCTGGGGAAGCCCAGAGGCCAGAGCTGGAGGTCAAGACCTACCCTCAAGGAATTCCCTAACAGCACCTGGCAGGACACACCCAGGCAAGCAGCTGGGTGGGCAGAACAGACTCTCCTAAGTGCACTGTGGCCCCTGCCCAGGCCTGGCTCTCCACGCCTGGTCGGAGGCAGTAAGCAAAGGTAAGCAGGGACAAAACAGGCAAAGGCATACTTGCTGGGGACAAGATAGCTGGGCTGCCTCTCAGGACGAACTGCCTGCCCTGACCCAGCCACAGCCCCTCCCCGCCACACACGCCCACTCAGGCCCCAGCTGCTCCCAGCAGGCCCTACCGGGCAATGAGCAGCTCCACCAGGTGCAGGTGGCCGCAGGTGGCCGCGGCATGCAGGGGTGTCCAGCACTCACTGTCGCGGGCATTGACGGTGGCCCCAGCCTCCAGCAGCTGCTGCACCATCTCCTGGAAGTCGTCGATGCAGCTCTGCAAACCAGGCAGTCTGAGTGCGAGGCCAGCCAGCGCCCTCCCCAGCTCACCCACCCCGCAGCGCCCTCCCCAGCTCACCCACCCCCCAGCGCCCTCCCCAGCTCACCCACCCCCCAGCGCCCTCCCCAGCTCACCCACCCCGCAGCGCCCTCCCCAGCTCACCCACCCCCCAGCGCCCTCACCAGCTCACCCACCCCCCAGCGCCCTCACCAGCTCACCCACCCCCCAGCGCCCTCCCCAGCTCACCCAACCCCACAGCGCCCTCCCCAGCTCACCCACCCCCCAGCGCCCTCCCCAGCTCACCCACCCCCCAGCGCCCTCACCAGCTCACCCACCCCCCAGGACCCTCCCCAGCTCACCCACCCCGCAGCGCCCTCCCCAGCTCACCCACCCCCCAGCGCCCTCCCCAGCTCACCCACCCCCCAGCGCCCTCACCAGCTCACCCACCCCGCAGCGCCCTCCCCAGCTCACCCACCCCGCAGCGCCCTCCCCAGCTCACCCACCCCCCAGCGCCCTCCCCAGCTCACCCACCCCGCAGCGCCCTCCCCAGCTCACCCACCCCCCAGCGCCCTCCCCAGCTCACCCACCCCCCAGCGCCCTCACCAGCTCACACCCACCCCCCAGCGCCCTCCCCAGCTCACACCCACCCCCCAGCGCCCTCCCCAGCTCACCCACCCCCCAGCGCCCTCCCCAGCTCACCCACCCCGCAGCGCCCTCCCCAGCTCACCCACCCCGCAGCGCCCTCCCCAGCTCACACCCACCCCCCAGCGCCCTCCCCAGCTCACCCACCCCGCAGCGCCCTCCCCAGCTCACCCACCCCGCAGCGCCCTCCCCAGCTCACACCCACCCCCCAGCGCCCTCCCCAGCTCACCCACCCCCCAGCGCCCTCCCCCGCTCACACCCACCCCCCAGCGCCCTCCCCAGCTCACACCCACCCCCCAGCGCCCGCCCCAGCTCACACCCACCCCCCAGCGCCCTCCCCAGCTCACACCCACCCCCCAGCGCCCTCCCCAGCTCACACCCACCCCCCAGCGCCCTCTCCAGCTCACACCCACCCCCCAGCGCCCTCCCCAGCTCACACCCACCCCCCAGCGCCCTCCCCAGCTCACACCCACCCCCCAGCGCCCTCCCCAGCTCACACCCACCCCCCAGCGCCCTCCCCAGCTCACCCACCCCCCAGCGCCCTCCCCAGCTCACACCCACCCCCCAGCGCCCTCCCCAGCTCACACCCACCCCCCAGCGCCCTCCCCAGCTCACCCACCCCGCAGCGCCCTCCCCAGCTCACCCACCCCCCAGCGCCCTCCCCAGCTCACCCACCCCCCAGCGCCCTCCCCAGCTCACACCCACCCCCCAGCGCCCTCCCCAGCTCACACCCACCCCCCCGCGCCCTCCCCAGCTCACCCACCCCCCAGCGCCCTCCCCAGCTCACACCCACCCCCCAGCGCCCTCCCCAGCTCACACCCACCCCCCAGCGCCCTCCCCAGCTCACACCCACCCCCCAGCGCCCTCCCCAGCTCACCCACCCCCCAGCGCCCTCCCCCGCTCACACCCCCCCCCCAGCGCCCTCCCCAGCTCACACCCACCCCCCAGCGCCCTCCCCAGCTCACCCACCCCCCAGCGCCCTCCCCAGCTCACCCACCCCCCAGCGCCCTCCCCAGCTCACACCCACCCCCCAGCGCCCTCCCCAGCTCACCCACCCCCCCAGCGCCCTCCCCAGCTCACCCACCCCCCAGCGCCCTCTCCAGCTCACACCCACCCCCCAGCGCCCTCCCCAGCTCACACCCACCCCCCAGCGCCCTCTCCAGCTCACCCACCCCCCAGCGCCCTCCCCAGCTCACACCCACCCCCCAGCGCCCTCCCCAGCTCACACCCACCCCCCAGCGCCCTCTCCAGCTCACCCACCCCGCAGCGCCCTCTCCAGCTCACATCCACCCCCCAGCGCCCTCCCCAGCTCACACCCACCCCCCCAGCGCCCTCCCCAGCTCACACCCACCCCCCCAGCGCCCTCTCCAGCTCACCCACCCCCCAGCGCCCTCCCCAGCTCACACCCACCCCCCAGCGCCCTCCCCAGCTCACACCCACCCCCCAGCCCACAGGGCTGACCTGGTGCAGGGCTGTCAGGCCATCCTCGTTGGCCAGGTCAGGGCTGACCCCGCTCTTAAGGAACTGGCGGACTGCAAGAGGGGAAGGTGTGCTCAGGTGCAGGGACAGACCAGCACTGTCCTGGGGAGGCCCCTGCACCTGAGTGGACCTAGGCTGGCTGCGGTGCCGCCGTTGGGAAGCAGAGGACAAGAAAGGTGGAGGCACAGGGGCAGGGCCTCCCTCTGCCTCAGTGGGCCACACACAGCAGCCCTCTACCTCCAGACCCCAGCAGGACCCACCCCTCCCAAATCATGGCACCCCCAACCCTCAGACTTCCAGAATGTCCCCCTCCTGTGTGGGAGCAGTCCCACTGGGCTCCAGACTACCCCACTCTGGCCTGGGTGTTCGTCCCTCCCCTAACCACCACCACCCATGTCCTGTGTCTGCCCCCAGCCTTCCCTACTGGCTGACCACTCTCTCCCCACAAACTCTGCCCTGGCACCTATAGCCCCCCACCCCCACTGCGGGCTCCCAGCCCTGCCCCCCCCCAGCATCTGCCAATGGGCAGAACTGCATTGGTCCCTGCCCTCACTCTTGGTGGCCTTGGCCACCCTGACTGTGCTTGGCAGGCAGCACAAAGACGCACCCTCCTTCCCACAGTTCCCGGTGCCCTGTGGCACACCCACTGGGCCCTGTCCACTTTCCCTGCCTCCTGGCCTTCTGCCCCTCCGCCTCTGCACAGAGGACCCCACCCAGGAGGGAGGCAGGAAGAGTCCTCAGGAGACGGGAAGCAGAGGGGCTACGAGCACCTGCAGCACAGGGAGGAACTGGGAGCCTGCCCAAACCTTGGGCTGGGAATGTTCTGATGAAGAGGAGGAAGTCCAGGGGGCCTGCCTGTGTGGGCAGCCCTGCTCCTCACAGGACTCTCCAGAGCAGAGCCCAGCACCCTGGCCAGAAGCAGGAAGACTAGGCCGCCCCCAGCCCACTGGGTGTTTCTCCAGGTTCCTGGGAGCCACGCCCCGCCCTGCCTTCACCTCCACAGCAGGAATCCTGCTGCTGTCCCGTCACCTGAAGCCCACACCCGAGGAAGCTGGGTCCGACCCGGAGCCCCATTAAGACATAGCTGTACCCTTGGCAGGTCTCACAAGGACTGCGCCAGGGTGACAGGGACAGGGCTGTAGGCTAGGTCTTACCCTGGGGTCAGCCACACTCACCTTCTTCCAGGTCATTGCGGGCAGCAGCCTCGAGAAGCGTGACGCTCGCAGGGAAGAGGACCCGCTTCTGCAGCCTACCAACAGCCGCTGCCTCCCGTGCCCGCTCCCTGTGGCCCTTTCTCCCCTGGGCCTCCTTCTCAGCCTGGGCCCACATCTTCACCTGCTGGGCACGGCGCTTCTGGGCATGCTTCAGCCGCTCCTGCGTGCTCATCCTGCCCACCACGGGCATCTCTGCCAGCAGTTCCAGGTGCTCGGCCATGGCGGGGGCTGCTTGCCGAGGGGGCTGCTCGGGGCACCAGGTGGGGGAACAAGGGGGCCCGGCTGGGCCTGAGGGGTGGGGTAGCTGGCCAGACTGACACCCTTGGGGGCATTCCCTCCTCGAGGCTCAGTGCCCTCTGCCCCTGCAAGGCTGGGTCAGGAGGTTCTACTCCGTGACCAGGCCTGGGCAGCCCGAGGGGCACACGCCCCTGGCAGAAAGCACGGTGCGGGGCTGGCGCCTCTCAGGAGGCCTGGCAGCCTGTCTGCTCCAGGGCAGGGCCTCCCTCCTTCCCTCTTGGGGTCAGGGTGCACAGCCCGTGGCAGGCAGAGGGACCGGTCTGCCTCAGCCCAGGGTTGGCAGGTGATCTCCAGGTAACCAAGCTGCAGCTTCCTGGCACTTCAACAAAGGGGAAGGGAGAGCAGGACGACGAGCAGAGGCCCCTGGGAGCCCGAGTCCTGGAAGCCTCCCTCCTTCCAGGCCTCAGGAGCCGGGGTGGGGCCGGGGAGCAGCCATGGCCTGGCCTTCCCTGCCCTGTGCCGCCTTCTGTCTGTCTCCCAGGGTCAGGGCATGGGTGCTAATGAGGGGGTGTGGCCTGGGGGCGGGCTCAAGGGCCACACAGAGGCCAGGGCAGGGTGTGTGCTTCGGGTCCTGGGGTCCCAGACCCGGTGCCCGGGGCTAAGGCCCTGAGCAGCCAGGGCACCAAGCACACAGCAGGCCTGGCGGCTGTCTCCAGGAGGGCATCCTCTGGGCAGGAGCCCTGGGCAGGCGATCAGGCCGTAGACAGCAGGTGGCTCCGCCGGCCTGAGGAGGAAGAGGAAACGCATGGCGGTTGGCTCCAGGCTGGGCGGGCTGGGTGCCCAGCAGCTCGCAGGTGAGACTGGGGCCATGCCCTGCACAAGGCCCACCCCATGCCCACAGTGAGCCCTGCGAGACCAGTCTTGGCGGGAGAGCTTGTCCTGCCCCGTTCTGACTCACTGCATTTCTGGAAAGGGCTGAGAAGGGAGCAGGAGGCTGTGCTCTAGGCCTGCCTGCTTCAGGGGTGTTCTCTGCAGCTTCCCAAGGCTCCCGGCTCTGGCCCTGTGTCCCACAGCATCTGACCTGTCTGCCCCCCAGGCTGGGCCAGGCAAGGTTGTCTTCTCCTTGGCCTCTCCAGGAACTGCACCAAGGGCAGGCCCTGCCTCTTGGGCCTTCAGCCTTGAAGGATCACAGCCTGTTCTGACCAGTACCCCAGCTCCTCACTGCCCAGCACCTGGGCCTCTTACTCCCTGGGTTCCAAGCTCAGTCCAGTCAATGCCCCAGTCATCCTGGGCTGCAATAAAAGCCCCCACCATGTGGACACGGGCTGGGTGGCCTGCGAGGTTTGGGATCTATTTAGCTAGGCAGGCAGTCAGGCTAGGACATGGCCACAGAAAACACAGCATGGCCTGTCCTGCCCCGTACCCCCGGTGTGGTCCCTGTATGTGGGCAGAGGACGTGCCTCAGGAGGCCCTGGCTGTGTTCCACCCAGAAGACGCTCATCCATAGCTCACCAGGAATCTGCATTCTCACTTGGCCAGGCTTTGTGGCCATCTAGAATACAGACTCTGCCTGGCCTGTGGTGGCGCAGCAGATAAAGCATCGACCCCAGCAGAGTGGGCACACAGGATCTCGGGGACCAGAGTCACTTCTCCAAGATGGATGCCAGCATCAGAGCCACTGCCTGACTTTGTGACATTTAACAGGACTTAAGAGATGTCATCATCTCCTACAAGAGAAGGGATTCTCCTACCCACATCCTAGAGAAAACAGTGTAGCATAGCAACTAGCTTTTTAACTTGGAATACAGGTCTTTGGTTTTCTCATCAGAAGGCCACCTGGAAATGCATCACAGAAATGGATCTGGAGCTGCCCGCCCCTGGCTGCATGGGAGGAAAGGGCACTGGCTGAAGCTGCACACGGGGCCCCTGCCGGCCCCTAACACCTGGGCCAGCTCACACAGGTCCTCAGCCCTCGATTCTGGGGGCCCACCTTACTGAAATTCCAAGTCTCTTCGGGGCCCCTTTAACTGCATTCCCCGCTGGAAGCTGCCTAGGACAGTCTCCATGTGACCTTGGGCAGCTGGACTGCACCCCCTAAGAGAGAAGAGGTACCCAAAGTGACCTTGGGGCGTCCCAGGGCCCCACGTCAATGGGCGGCCCATTCTGGACCATTTCCATTGAGGGGCAGGCACTACAGTGCCTTGTGCCTGGCTACCCCCAGCAAGAGCCCCCAAACCTGCATGCCACCCCTCACCAAGCCTCACTCAGCCTCCTCCTCCTCAGCCACCATCCGGAAACAGACACCACACCACGGCAGCTGGCCCCTCAGCGAAGCCAAGAAGGCCAGACCCGCTCAGTGGGGTCCCACTGGATGGCCAGCACACCACACCCAAGTCGAGGGGCCTGAGCAGGGCGGCACCCACCTATGTCCACAAAGCCTCCCCCAAGCCTCCCCGGAATGTCAAACAGAGATAACCTGGGCGACTGTTTGCAGCTCTCAGCCTGATGCCCAGGCAAGCTGCACTGGAGTGTGGAGCAGAGGTGGGCAGGGCCTCCGGGAGGGCACTGGCCACTGCACCCCCCAGGCTGTCCTTAAGATTGTGGAAAGCACCACCAGCTGTCTGGCCTTTGGAACGGGAAGCCCTAACACCCAGACCCTGTCCAGGAAGTGTCTCAGCAGTCCCCTCCGTCCTCTGGCAGGTCCCCACTATCACCGTTCTCCACATGGGGAAACTGAGGCTACGACTCAATGCAGAGTCCCATGTTAACCACTGCACCGCACTGCTGCTAATGCCCACTTCACAGCACCTGTGAAAGTGAGAGACAGTGCAACAAGAGCCAAGCCTGGGCGGGGCAGGGCAGGGAGGGAGGAGGAATCTCAGAAATGCCAGGGGACAGACGGCGCCGCCCACCGCCCTTCCGGGGCTTACGTCTGCCCTGCGCAGGCTTGGAGTGGGTTCTCATAACACACAAAGAGCTGGTTTTATTTGTAGCATAACCTATAATAGCAGAAAATGGGAAACTGACTCGAGGGGGGGAAGTGTGTTTTCATTCTGCAGAAAAACACAGATGAGTCAAGACGAGATCATCTACATAAATGTTGAGGGGCTGTAACAGGTCCACCAGAACCCCAATGCTGCGCTGATACTGCCCTGGTGAAGGGTCAGTGTTATGGGCCCTGTAGGAGTAGAGGGTGACTTCCAGGGTGGCAAGCTTCCAGGAACACCCTAAGTTTCATCAGAGGGCCAACCCGCAGCACCTATGCCAGGCTCCCACCCTGCCCACCCCAGTTTGGCTCACCTTGGAGGATTGTTGTCCACGCCTGCAAGTACAACTGCCCCACAGTGGCTTCCCGGGCAGGCAGAGGGGAGATGCCAAGGCCCTGTGGTCCCGGCCGGTCTGTTCCACGAGAGGACAGGCTTGCTGAGGGCACACACTCCGTCTCGTCAGCCTCGTGCTGGCACCTGGAAGAGGGACCTCGGTCACTGTGAAGTCAGCTCAGTGCAGCAGAGGAACAGACCCCTCGGGCCTGAGGTGCCCTGTGGCGCACACTCAGCAGAGGAGCCAGGTGCCTGGGGACCCTGAAACACGACAAGTGTGGCACCAGGCTATGAAGAGGTGGCCCTGCCCCCAACATGGGGGCAGGACATACTTCAGGATAGCCACCTGACCGGTGCGCATGCTCTGCTCACTCAACAAGCTCCCCTCATCTATTCCACCGGGCTGTGCTCTGGGGCAGGGATAAGGAAACAAGGACAGGCCTGCCCTCAGCAAGGTCCACTGGGGATGGGCAGAGGTCCTGGGGTGGCCATGACAGGGCTCAGCAGTGTGGGGGCAGGTAGCCCCTCGCACCAGCGTGGAGACGGCAGGAAGAGCAGACCTGGGGTGCTGCCCTGGGCACCTCGCCCGCTGGCATCCTGTGAGTGCAGAGCAGCCATCCCACGGGCACACGCGCCTGCTCCCAGCAGGCCTGTTCCGGAATGTTCTAGATTAGAAGCTAATCCTGCAGCACTGCCATCAGGGCCTTGCTGCAGGACCTTCCAGACAGAAAACGCTGGGAATGACCTCCCCGTCTATCAGAGTGGGATTAAATGAGTCCACCCCGGGGAGGAGTGTGTAGAAGGCTGTTGAAAAATGGTGCTTTTGCTCAGTGAAGAGAAAAGGTACAAAAACTGGATAGGGCCTGGCCTGTGGTGGCACAGTGGATAAACCTTCAGCCTGGAATGCCAAGGTTGCTGGTTCGAAACCCTGGGCTTCCCTGGTCAAGGCACATACCACAAGCAAGCAATGAACAACTAGCCTGAAACAACTATGAGTTGTTACTTCCCATTCCATGCTCCCCTTTCTCTCCTGTCTCTGTAAAATCAATAAAGTATTTTTAAAAAAAAACAAAAGCCTGACCTGTGGTGGCGCAGTGGATAAAGCGTCGACCTGGGAATGCTGAGGTCGCCGGTTCGAGGCCCTGGGCTTGCCTGGTCAAGGCACATGTGGGAGTTGATGCTTCCAGCTCCTCCCCCTTCTCTCTCTCTGTCTCTCCTCTCTCTCTCTCTCTCTCTCTCTCTGTCTCTCCCTCTCCTCTCTAAAGTGAATAAATAAAAAATTTAAAAAAAACAAACAAAAAAAACTGGATAGGATATGCCATCTTATGTAAAAAAGAAAAAGTATACATTTATATCTATGTAACAAACACTAGAAATGACAGTGGTCACAGGAAAGGCAGAGGGGCAGTGGATGGGATGTATGTACACATTTGGTCATTTCTGTTTGCCTTTTTTTCTTTTTTAGTGAGTGGAGAGGTGGCAGAGAGACTCCTGCATGTGCCCCAATTGGGATCCACATGGCATGCCCACTAGGGGGCGATGTTCTGCCCATCTGGGGACTGTGCTCCATTGCTCAGCAACTGAGCTCTTCTCAGGGCCTGAGGTGGAGGCCATGAGCAGCACCTGGGGCCAACTTGCTCAAACTGTTCGAGCCATGGCTGCAGGAAGGTAAGAGAGAGAGGAAAGAAAGAGAAGAAGAAGGGTGGAGAAGCAGATGGTTGCTTCTCCCATGTGCCCTGACTGGAAATCAAACTCAGGACTTCCACATGCTGGGCTGACCCTCTATCACTGAGCCACCTGGCCAGGGCCTGCTGTTTGACTTTTGAGACATGCAAAGATAAACTTCAAAACAACTTTGCGCACTCTGTTTTGGGAGGGCAGGTGTGCACACCTGTTGCGTGACAAGTTGGGCCCAGGAGGGTAGCACTGTAGAGGACACTCCATCTTCTGTCTCTGGCCAAGGAGTTGGCTTCTGACCAACAGGCCGTAGGAGCCAGAGGCTTTCAGACAAATGAGTGATGTGATCAGATCCAGGGTGGGGGACCTCACAGGAGCAATGCTGACACCTGTACACCCACCTGGCAGGAAGTGGACATCAGAGAACAAGAGTAACAAGGTGGCCCTGGCCGGACAGCCCGGTTGGTTACAGTATCATCCCAAAGCACAGAGGTTGCCAGTTCGAGCCTTGGTCAGGGCACATACAGGAACAGATCTATGTTCCTGTCTCTCCATTCCTCTCTCTGAAAATCAATCAATTAAAAAAAATTTTTTTTTTAAAAGAGTAACAAGTTGAGGGTGAAAAGGCTGTCAGACACAAGGAAAGGACCAGCGCAAGGCAGATAGGGGAGGGGAGGAGGCCCGCGAAGTAGGGCCTAGTAATGTCCAGGTCCAGGTGGGGCCAGGGAGGCCCCACGGGGCTGATGGGAGTGGAGTGGACTACAGGGTCCCCCACACACACACCTCGGACACAGAGTGAGGAACAACAAAGCCAGGGACGGAAGGGGAACGAGCAAAGGGAGAGCCTTTCTGAGCCTGACACGAAACCCAGAAACAAGTGAAAACTGATCCGATTACACTACATTTTCAAAATGTGTGCACTGTGAAAACAAAACAAAACCTACAAACTCAGAGTCAGGTGGTCAGCCAGGCAAGAACATTTACAATAAACACGACAACATGGTCATGGGTCAGTCATGATGGGCTCTGTGCAGTGGGCCAAGGGCCACACAGCTCACAGGAAAAAGGACAGACAGCACTGAGAACACCCAGACAGACACTCACTTCCCCTAATAATGAGAAGTCAGACATGCTTGGGACCATGCAGGTGGCCGGACCGCAGACACCAGGGTGCCAGCCCCCCGAGGTGCCCCTGAGGCTCTCGAAGAAGTATCAGGCCTTAGACTCCTCCCACAAGGGGAAGGTGTTTCCTACGGGTAGAGACTTGCACAGGTGCTTTCGCTAAAGAAAACAAACCCCTTTGTCCTTTGTAAAAGAAAAGGGATAAGGAAGTACAGTAACTGGATTCAGGTCCCCATGAAGGGAGGGGCCCACTGTGGGCTGGGGTACAGTGGGGGCCCTCCCCCCTGAAAACCGTGGCTGAGATGGAGCAGCAGCATAGAGCAGGGGCTCCTGGCCTCCTGTCCACGCCTCGCAGCCAGTCACCTGCCCTGGGCTCAGCCCTGTCCCACGGAACCTCGTCCCCTCCATCCTGCTCCCTTCCCCTCAGCCTTCTCTGGAAGCTGTGTCTCCCCACCTTGCCCCCGCCCTCGCTGCAGCAGCCCCACGCCCCGAGTTCACAGGGACATGAGCCCCCAGTACATCCACCACCCCCCAGGCCTGCCGCGGGCACCGCCCTCATGGCTGTCAGGCCCAGTTCCTGTGAGTGCCATCGATGTTCCCGTGGACTGTCAGCTCTGTGCCAGTGCTTCGTCCTCTGCCCATGGCCCCGACCCTGTCACCACCAGGAACTCCTGCCCACTGCCCCACACATGTCAGTCTCTGACCATCACCCCGGCCCAGCTCGCTGCCACAAACCTGACCCTCGCACTGCAGGCCCCATCTGCCCTGCCGATCAGTCATCGCTGTCCTGCATGACTGCCCGACCCCGAGTGGACCCCGAGTGGACCCCGAGTGGACTCCGAGTGGACCCCGAGTGGACTCCGAGTGGACCCCGAGTGGACTCCGAGTGGACTCCGAGTGGACCCCGAGGGGACCGAAGAGCTGCTGACTGAGGACCACGCTCAGCCGGGTGCAGGGCCCAGGTGACAGCCCGAACGCTCCAGAAACCGTACAACTACCCTCTGCCCCTTCTCCCTCGTCCTGAGCCATCAGCGGAGGGCGTGCACCAACCCACAGCGCCTTCCACGTGTTACAGTGCTCCATCCGCTGCACAGGACCCCACCCTTCAACATCAGCTCCCGTCAGCAAGGTGATTGTCCACCTAATTAACAGAGCCCCACTGGACCTTTGTGAGACAAGGTCCTCTGGGACCATGAGTTCTATTCATGCTGAACTGGTCGTCGAGCCAGTACAAGAGGGAAAGAAAAAAATAAGGATAGGAAGGGTAGAAAAAGGCATTATTCACAAATGACATATAGTGCATGATGCTACCCTGACATCTTACAGAAAAACTATTAGAATTAATATGAGGCCTGACCTGTGGTGGCGCAGTGGGATAAAGCGTCAACCTGGAACACTGAGGTTGCCAGTTCAAAACCTTGGGCTTGCCTGGTCAAGGCACATATGGGAGTTGATGCTTCCTACTCCTCCTCTTTCTCTCTCTCTCTCTCTGTCTCTCTCTCTCCCTCCCTCCCTCCCCTCTCTCTAAAAATCAATAAATAAAAAAATTTAAAAAAAAAGAATATGAGAACAGAGCAATATTGGCAGATACAAGGTTAAGTTACAGAAATCAACTGTATTTATAAATGCCAGGAACAAATAGAAAAAGATTATACAACTTATAATAACATAATTGCATCCAAAAGCATCGATGCCTCAGTAACTCAGAGGAACTCAAGACAAGCAGGACCTCTCACAAGGAAACCACAAAGGATGGGAGAGAAACCCGGAGTCAATGCAGGACACACCACCTGCACGGGTCAAGACTCGGAACTGTAAAGATGTCATTCCCCCCAATTTCATCTCAGACTCAGTGCAATCACAATCAGAATCCCCACCGTGGCAGCGGAGACCCTTAATTCTCCAACACAATTCTCTCTCCAAACTAATGCTCCATTTTATGTGAAATGCAAAAGGTCAAGAACAGTCAGAACAATCCTAGAAATGAACAAATTTCAAGGCATTATAGATTCAGATATCGAGATTAATCATAGAGGGTGGTAAGTGAGATGCTGAGGCACTGGCTTAGGGACAGAGGGACAGACAGCTGGAGCACAACAGAGTCCAGGAACCAACGCACACGTGTGGAGACCCTCAGCTACGACCCCGTCCGGCAGTAGAAAAGGAGTCTTTCCAATACTGACACTGGGTCAGCCGGGCAGCACAGCTACACACTCACTGGACAGGGAAGCTGTGCACGGGGGAGTAAAAGGTGGAGCCGTACAGAAGACAGAGGCGACACCAGAAGCAAGCACAGTCCACGGGGCCGACTGGACTCACCAAAATCGAAAACGTCTGCTCTGCTAAAGACCCTGAGAAGAGGCTGAAAAGACAGCTTCTTGACTGGAGACCGTATTCGCAAACCACAGACCCAACAAAGGCCTTCTGTCCAGCAAACACAAAGAACTCCCAAAACGCAGCAGGAAAAAACCCCAAGGACTCCAATTAGAAAGAGGGCACAAGGCGTGAACGGACACTTCACTGACAAGAACACAGGGTGAGCCTGACCAGGTGGTGGCGCAGTGGATAGAACATCGGACTGGGATGCAGAGGACCCCATTCGAGACCCCGAGGTCGCCAGCTTGAGCGCGGGCTCATCTGGTTTGAGCAAAGCTCACCAGCTTGGACCCAAGATCACTGGCTCGAGCAAGGGGTCACTCGGTCTGCTGAAGGCCCACGGTCAAGGCACATATGGGAAAGCAATCAATGAACAACTAAGGGACCGCAACGAAGAATTGATGTTTCTCATCTCTCTCCCTTCCTGTCTGTCTGTCCCTATCTGTCCCTCCCTCTGACTCTCTCTGTCTCTGCCACCAAAAAAAATAATAAATAAATAAAATAAAACTCGTTTTCTTTAAAAAAAGGACACGGGGTGAGAAGACCCTGGCCAGCTTTATCCTCAGGCAGTTGCAAATGACAGCCACAGGGAGTCCATCCACACCCTCAGAGCACAGGGTCTCCTACTGCCCGTGGCACAGCCACTCTGGAGAACTGTCTGGCAGTGTCTTATATATATATAAATATATAAAAAAACAACAAAAACTAAACTAAATGCATACTTACCACATGACTGAGCAGCTGTGCTTTGGGGCACTTATTCCAGAGAAATAAAAATTTTCATTCAGCCTGGCCTGTGGTCGCCAGTTCAGAACCCCGGACTTGCACGGTCAAGGCACATACGACAAGCAATTAATTAACAACTAAAGAGAAGCAACTATAAGCTGATACTTCTCATTCCTCCCCTACCCTTCTCTCTCTGTAAAATCAATAAACAAAATCTTTCTTTTTAAATATTTATTCATTTTATATATGGGAGAAAGAGAGAGAGAAAGGGAGGAGAAGCAGGAAGCATCAACTCCCACATGTGCCTTGACCAGGTTAGCCCAGGGTTTTCTTTTTTTCTTTTTTTTTTTTTTTTTCCTGAAGCTGGAAACGGGGAGAGACAGTCAGACAGACTCCTGCATGTGCCCGACCGGGATCCACCCGGCACGCCCACCAGGGGTGACGCTCTGCCCACCAGGGGGCGATGCTCTGCCCCTCAGGGCGTCGCTCTGTTGCGACCGGAGCCACTCTAGCGCCTGGGCCAGAGGCCAAGGAGCCATCCCCAGCGCCGGGGCCATCTTTGCTCCAATGGAGCCTCGGCTGCGGGAGGGGAAGAGAGAGACAGAGAGGAAGGAGAGGGGGAGGGGTGGAGAAGCAGATGGGCGCTTCTCCTGTGTGCCCTGGCCGGGAATCGAACCCGGGACTTCTGCACGCTAGGCCGACGCTCTACCACTGAGCCAACCAGCCAGGGCCTTAGCCCAGGGTTTTCAACCGGTGACCTCAGCGTTCCAGGTCAACACTTTATTCACTGTGCCACCACAGGTCCGGCAATAAATAAAATCTTTAAAATAAAACCTTAAGCCTGACCAGGCAGTGGCTCAGTGAATAAACAGAGCATCGGAATGGGATGTGGAAGACCCAGGTTCAAACCCCAGGGTTGCTGGCTTCATCTCAGGCTCATCGGGCTTGAGCGTGGGATCATAGACGTGACCCCATGGTTGCTGGCTTGAAGCCCAAGGTCTCTGGCTTGAGCCTAGGGTCACTGTCTTGGGCAAGGCGTCACTTGCTCTGCTGTATCCCCCACCCCAGGTCAAGGCACATATGAGAAAGCAATAAATGAACAACTAAGGGGACAAAGAGCCAAAACAAAGAATTGATGCTTCTCATCTCTCTCCTTCCTGTCTGTCTGTCCCTGCCTATCCCTCTCTCTGTGTCTGTCACAAGAAAAATAATAATTAATTAATTAATAAAAAGTTAAGTTCACACAGAAACCTGTGCATGGATTTCATGACTTGATTTGTAACAGCCCAAAGTGAAACAGCTGTCTCAAGGGAAACACCCACACCACAGCACCAGCACTGGGTGCACATGGCTCAGGTGGGTTGCGAGGCTACCTGCATACCGCCAACAGTCACGTCTGCTGAGCGCAGTCAAAGGACCCTCCTTGAATGTTCAGCTTTAGGTGTGGGATGGGGTGGGTCCTGTGTGCTCACACAAACCTACACGCGACAAGGCTGCGCAGAAGTAAACATGCACTCATGCCCAATGCAGTCACTCTGGGGAAACCTCTAACCACCCGTGTCCTGGGTGAGGCTCCGTAGCGCAGTTCTGTGTCTTTAGGGGGCTGGGGAGTAAGGAGAGGTACCTCTGAACTACTTCTAACAACTGTGCATATACAATGATCTCAATAAAGTTTATTTTATTTTATTTTTATTTATTCATTTTTAGAGAGGAGAGAGACAGGAGAGAGAAGGGGGAGGAGCTGGAAGCATCAACTCCCATATGTGCCTTGACCAGGCAAGCCCAGGGTTTCAACCCGGCGACCTCAGCATTTCCAGGTCGACGCTTTATCCACTGCGCCACCACAGGTCAGGCGATCTCAATAAAGTTTAAAAATACAAGTGCAGAAGCAAGCCACAGAGTAGGAACTCATATCAGCAATACATAACCAACAATTGTTATAGAAAGAACTGCTAAAAAGCAAAACAAAACAAAAAACCTCTACCAAACAGGAAAATGGGCCAGACTGACCGCAAGAGCCACTTCACATCAGTAAACACACCGGCCAGGTCACTGGTCATCAGGGAGATGCACATGAAACCCAACACACATCAGGACACGCCCACCTGAACAGAGACCAAGTGTCCAGAAAAACAGCATGTGACTGGCCCAAGCGGCATGGGCGTGTCTGTGGAACACATCCCCCACCAGCCATCCCACTCTCACGGGGGCAGTGCCCCCACGAGAAATGTGCTGGGTTCCCACACCGGGCCTCTTCTGGGCTGTGGCTAGAAAGGTCCTTTCCAGGACAGAAGGCCAACTGGGACTCAGGCTGTGAACTGAAGTGCCAACTTTAGATATTCAGCTCCCTGGGGCTTCCAGCTGCCCCGGGTCACAGCAGAAGGAAACGCACACTCACAGATTAAGGGCACAAATGCCCTCTGAGTGCCTGGCTTCCCTGGCCGTGGGGAACCACCGGGATCGCGCCAGCAGTAGAATTGGGGGATCAGCTGTCACGTAACCTCGCCTGGCACAGGGTCAGAAAGCACATCCAGAGACTAGCCCTGTGAGGCTGGAGAAATGATTAACCCTTGTAGGGCTCAACCTGGGGCCAGGGAGGACCCTTGTGCCAGAGGCCCAGCCAGCGCACTAAGGCAAGAAATAAAAAGCACGCAGGTTGGAAGGGAAGATATAAAACTCTTTAGACGCAGAAGGCATGTAGGAGGCCCGGAGAAAACCCTCAGGAACCTACAGGAGGGCTACTAAAATAAACAGCAAGGTTGTAGGTCACAAGGACAACACGTCAAAACCAACCGTAGGGGCCTAGCCTGTGGCGGCGCAGTGGATGAAGCGTCAACCTGGAAACGCTGAGGTTGCCGGTTCAAAACCTTGGCTTGCCTGGTCAAGGCACATATGGGAGTTGATGCTTCCTGCTCCTCCCCCCTTCTCTCTCTCCTCCTCCCCTCTCTATAATGAATAAAATCTAAAAAAAACCCAAACAAACAAAAAAAAAAAAACAGCCAACTGTATGTATCTGTACTTGGAAAATGCAGAATGATAAATATCACTTATAAAATTAGTAGCACAAAGCACAGAATACACTGACACCCCTTCCCCTTGAGTATGGGTTAGACATAATGACTCATTTCTTTTTTTTTTCTTTTTTTTTCATTTTTCTGAAGCTGGAAACAGGGAGAGACAGTCAGACAGACTCCCGCATGCGCCCGACCGGGATCCACCCGGCACGCCCACCAGGGGCGGTGCTCTGCCCCCCAGGGGGCGATGCTCTGCCCATCCTGGGCGTCGCCATATTGCGACCAGAGCCACTCTAGCGCCTGAGGCGGAGGCCACAGAGCCATGCCCAGCGCCCGGGCCATCTTGGCTCCAATGGAGCCTTGGCTGCGGGAGGGGAAGAGAGAGACAGAGAGGAAAGCGCGGCGGAGGGGTGGAGAAGCAAATGGGCGCTTCTCCTGTGTGCCCTGGCCGGGAATCGAACCCGGGTCCTCCGCACGCTAGGCCGACGCTCTACCGCTGAGCCAACCGGCCAGGGATGACTCATTTCTAACGAACAGGAATAAAAAGTGGACATGATATTAATCCTCAGTAGTTAGGACATAAGCTGGGTGTCTCCTTGTGGGGCTGTGGCCACAGAGCAGTGGAGGGGAGGCCCGTGGGTGAGGACCGGGGCCACCTGCCAACAGTAACAGGAAGGAGCCACTTTGCAGGCCGCTCTCTAACCCCCATCCAGCCCTCAAATGATGCAAACCTGGCCAAGGACACTAACTGCCACAGGAACCACCCAGCTACGCCATTTTGAATTCCTGTAAAATAATAAGTGTTTATTGCTTAAA
Source organism: Saccopteryx bilineata (assembly GCF_036850765.1). NCBI lineage: Eukaryota > Metazoa > Chordata > Mammalia > Chiroptera > Emballonuridae > Saccopteryx > Saccopteryx bilineata. Next base: position 412,132 of record NC_089492.1, read on the forward strand.
CCACTTCATTTTAGGGCTCTTTGTTATACGGCAATAGATAATACAGAGACCTAAACAAATGGAGATATATACACCATGTTGTATATAGTTAAAATGTCAATTCTCCCCAAATAGAACTACAGCGTTAATACAATCCTAATGAAAAGCCCAGTAAGCCTTTTTGTAGAAATTCACAAGCTAATTCTAAATACAGAAAGAACTGCATAATCTTTTCTTTTTTTTTTGCCTTTTTTACTGAATTTATTGGGATGACACTGGTGAACAAAACCATATAGGTTTCAGGGACAAACTGCGTAATATCTTGAAGAGCCAAAATGATGTGAAAAAGAGAAACCAGGTTGAAGAATTCGCAGTGCTTGATCTCAAGACTTACACTGCTCACAAAAATTAGGGGATCAGGGGCCGTACAGATACTCCAGTACTTTCAGCCTTTTGTCTAGTGCATTTTCACCAATGAAATAAAAGCTTAATTTGCATCTCATTTGCATAATCAAACAACTTCCTTTGACATCATCTGCTTTTCTGATGTTCTTGTTTAATAAAAATAAATCAAATTTATTATCGCTTCAGATTCATTTTGAAATAGTCCCTAAGTTTTGTGAGCAGTATATTATAAAGCTGCAACAATCAAGTCTATAGGAAATCAACACAAAGTCAATGAGGAAAACAGGGCATCCAGAAATAGGCCCTCTCATGTATGTCAACTGATTTTCAACCAAAGTGTTAGGTGATACAACGGAGGGAGAGTGGTCTTCAAACAGTGGTGTTGGGATGACTGGACATCCACATGGAAAACAATGCGCTTGGCCTCGACTCACACCATGAGAGAAAGCAGAAACAATAAAGGAAAAATGGACAAACTGGCCTTCATTAAAGTTAAAAGTGTCTGCCGTTCAATACATTGGTACTGAATTACGAGGCCAGCCACAGACTGTGAAGACACACTTGTAATACCCAGGTCTGGCAAAGGACTGGATAAAAGATTATAAAAGACATTCACAAGGAAGAGAAACAAACGGCTTCCTGGCCTGTGGGGCACAGTGGGTAAAACCTCGACCTGGAACGCTGAGGTCGCCATTTCAAAACCCCTGGCTTGCCCGGTCAAGGCACATACAAGGGTTAATACTTCCTGTTCCTCTTTTCCTTCTCTCTCTCTCAGCCCTCCTCTCCTTCTCCCCCACCCCGCCTCTCCAAAATAAACAAAGTAAAATAAACCTTTAGAAAAGTAGATGCATAAATAAAAAGGATGACAGCAGCCTGACCAGGCGGTGGCGCAGTGGATAGAGCATCGGACTGGGATGCGGACGACCCAGGTTCGAGACTCCGGGGTCACCAGCTAGAGCGCGGGCTCATCTGGTTTGAGCAAAGCTCATCAGCTTGGACCCAAGGTCGCTGGCTCAAGCAAGGGGTCACTCAGTTTGCTGAAAGCCCATGGTCAAGGCACATATGAGAAAGCAACCAATGAACAACTAAGGTGTCGCACTGAAAAACTAATGATTGATGCTTCTCATCTCTCTCCATTCCTGTCTGTCTGTCCCTATCTATCCCTCTCTCTGACTCTCTCTGTCTCCGTAAAAAAGAAAGGAAAAAAAAAAGGATGACAACAGTGACTTAAAGATAATATGGAACTGTGAATGAGAAATGAATGTGAAGCCATTTTGGAAGAATTCGGCACTTTCTGATGAAGTTAACCACATGTTCCAATCCATCCTATCATTTCAGACCAAGAGAAGTAAAGCCCATGTCCAGACAGACTGTGTGCATAAATGCTCACAGCAGCTTTATTCACCACAGCCAAACACCGGAAAGAACCGCAGGTAAGTGTGCAGATGAAATGGCTCTACACTCGCACAATGGCGCACCCCCACCCAGCAAGGGAAAGGATGAACTACCCACCCATACAGGCACCCACCTCGCTCTCCCAATGTTATGACAGGGGAAGGAAGTCAGACACCAAGGGTTTGTGGTACAATTTCATTTATGTAAAATTCAACAAAGGAGACACGGAATCTACAGGAGAAAGCAGTGCAGTGGTATTTACCAGGACGAACACATCTCTCAAAATCCACCAAGCACATGCTCTTCTTCATGGGACCCTCCGTGAAATCAGACTTTCCTGCAACTCTCTGCCCCCTTCCGCAGCCTGCTCTGCTGGCGAGGTCCTGTCCAAGGCCACTGAGCTGGAAAGGATGGAGGAGGTTCACTCTCTCCTTTCCACTTCCAGGCAGGTGGAAAGGGGGTGCGGTGGGGCCAGATGCAGAGGAGGAAGGATTTCAGGGCAAGGATAAGAATCAGATCACTCACTCTGGCCTGACCTGTGGTGGCGCAGTGGATAAAGCGTCGACCTGGAATGCTGAGGTCGCCGGTTCAAAACCCTGGGCTTGCCTGGTCAAAGCACATATGGGAGTTGATGCTTCCTGCTCCTCCCCCTGTTCTCTCTCTATCTCTCACGCTCTCTCTCTCTAATAAAAATGAATAAAATCTAAAAAAGTAAATAAATAAAAAGTGGCAAAAAAAAAAAAAAAGAATCAGATCACTCACTCTGGCTAAGCGACAAAGGATGAAGGCAAGATCACGAGAGGCCAGGGCTGCAGCCCAGCTATTTGAAGGAAGGGATGGGCAGGAAGTATCACAATACAGCCCACTTAGGAGGAAGTTTTCAGAGAGTCAGAAGGTGAGGGAAGACCTGTAACTCCCACTCAGGTCTCTTGCTTTGCTAATGAGACTGTGGCAGGGGCACTGGGGTGCGAAACTCGTGGACAGATATGTTATGCTGGGTGGGTCATGGATGGTTCACCAGAGACTCAGGTTCCAAAACTGCAAAAAGTGAACAGGCTGCTAGTAGACACCAGAGATTCAGAAATCACTAGAATATAGACCCCAAACTTTAAGACCACACATACAAGAGCCCTTTGCCTAGGTGCTCACGAGCCCAGGCAACCTCTGACAGACAGCAGAGTTCAGGCAGACCCCAATAAGTGAGGCATGAGACCAGGACAAGCCAATGGAGACCTAAGGGAGGAGTGTACAGACTGCACTGAGGAAATTCAGCTCAGGTATCAGGAGGGCTTCCTGTCCCAGGCATCCATCACGAGGAAGAGCACAGAGCTGGCCTCATGTACACTCCTTCAGGCAGCCTCTAGTCCCTACAGAAACTCAGCCCTACACTGGGGCTCCCCTGGATGCCACTGATGTTGGCTAGGTGCCAGCGCCAAGGTGGCCTTGTCACACCTTTTCTCTCAGGGAAACCCCAATGCCTGACCAGGTGGTGGCGCAGTGGATAGAGTCTCGGACTGGAACACAAAAGACCCAGGTTTGAAACCCCAAGGTCACCGGCTTGAGTGTGGGATCACAGACATGACCCCAAGGTCGCTGGCTTGAGCAAGGGGTCACTCATTCTGCTGTAGCCCCCCCCCCCCATCAAGGCACATATAAGAAAGTAATCAGGCCCTGGCCGGTTGGCTCGGTGGTAGAGCATCGGCCTGGCGTGCAGAAGTCCCGGGTTCGATTCCAGGCCAAGGCACACAGGAGAGGCACCCATCTGCTTCTCCACCCCTCCCCCTCTCCTTCCTCTCTCTCTCTCTCTCTTCCCCTCCCGCAGCTGAAGCTCCACTGGAGCAAAAGATAGCCCAGGCGCTGGGGATGGCTCCTTGGCCTCTGCCCCAGGCGCTAGAGTGGCTCTGATCTTGACAGAGCGATGCCCCGGAGGGGCAGAGCATCGCCCCCTGGTGGGCGTGCCGGGTGGATCCCGGTGGGTTGCATGCGGGAGTCTGACTGCCTCCCCGTTTCCAGCTTCAGAAAAATACAAAAAAAAAAAAAAACCCAAAAAAAAAGCCTGACCTGTGGTGGCACAGTGGATAAAAGCGTCGACCTGGAATGCTGAGGTTGCCGGTTCAAAACCCTGGGCTTGCCCGGTCAAGGCACATATGGGAGTTGAAGCTTCCTGCTCCTCCCCCCTTCTCTCTCTCTCTTTCTCTCTCTCACTCTCTCTCTCCTCTAAAATGAATAAATAAATAAAAATAATTTAAAAAAAAAGAAAAATAGCTAAAAAAAAAAGTAATCAATGAATAACTAAGGAGCTGCAATAAAGAGCTGCAATTGATGTTTCTCATCTCTCCCTTCCTGTCTGTCTGTCCTGTCCCTGTCCCTCTCTCTGCCTGTCTCTGTCACACACACACAAAAGAAACCCCAAGTCTGCCAGAGGAGCACCTGGGGTACAAAGACAGAGACGAAGAGCAGTGTGGTACCCCCAATGCCACTGTCACCCCCAAGTTAAAGGTCCAGGGTGAAAAGGCAGGCAGTGCTTTGGGGAGGGCCAGCCTTTCTCTGACTTCCCTGAACCTGGTATGACTCCATGAATACCTCCCTCTCTGCAGCCATGGAAATTAATCCCATAGTCACCTCAGCCTCTGTTCCAGGGCAGCAAGGGGCTCTCCCTCCCAGGTTTGGATCACCTCCTGCAAGCACAGGGCACTTTTTTTTTTTTCCTCCATGTCCACAGCTAAACTTATCCCCAGGTCCCAGGGCAGGAACCCAGAGCCCATGAGCGGTGGAGCCTGCCATAGCAGCTATCAGGGCCAGTCCCTGCTACAGGGGGAGCAGGGGCTGAATTTGACTGGGCTGCAGCAGCACAGGGCACTTTCAACACACTAGTTAGTACTTCTCACCCTGACCCCAATCTGTGAGGTGGACCCCAGGGCCCCCACAACATAAGGGAGGTCACTGGAATCCCTGAACGTTTAAGAAACTTGTCCCAGAGAGGGTCCAGTTTCTCCTCTGACCTAACTCCAAAGCACATGCAAAGCTTGGGCAAGTCCCTTCCCTGTGGGCCTTATTTCCTGGGCTGACAATCTTGATAATTCCAGTTGCTGACCAACAGGTTGCAAAAAATGAAAACAATTCCACATGTAGGTAAAAGCCCTCTGCCCTGGCTGGGTAGTTCAGTTGGTTAGAGCATCGTCCCAAAGCACAGGGACTGAACCAGCACATACAGGAACCGATGTTCCTATCTCTCTCCTGCTCTCTCCCTTCCTCTCTCTAAAATCAGTAAATAAACATTTTAAAAAATCAATCAATCAGGCTCTTCTAGTGGCCTTTGGGAGCTGTCACTTCTAGAAGCCATCCTGACCTTTACCACCCAAACCCTGGGCCTCATCCACCAGTGCCCAAGGGGGTAAGTGGAGCCTGGATGAGACTTCTTCCCTGGCCCCCGTGTGTGCTGCCCAGATGCAGGGCTCCATCTGGTCCCGGCCTCCTCTGCCGCTCAACCCGGTCTTATCTTCCTCTCTTCCTCGAGCTCAGCTCGGCTGGCCTCCACTCCGGCCCCCTCTCTCCGTCCCCCACCCCACCCTACCCCACCCCAGTACTCCTCCCTCCCCGGGGACCCGGCCTCGGCCTCCTCCGTCCCCAGGGATCGGGCTTCCTCCTCTCTCCCCGGGGGTGGGGGTGGGGGGATCCGGCCTCCTCTCTCCCCGGAGGTCCCGGCCTCCTCTCTCCCCGGGGGTGGGGGTGGGGGGATCCGGCCTCCTCTCTCCCCGGAGGTCACAGCCTCCTCTCTCCTCGGGGGTGGGAGTGGGGGGAATCCGGTCTCCTGTCCCCGGGGGTGGGAGGGGGGGGATCCGGCCCCCTCTGTCCCCGGGGGGCCCGGCCTCCTCTCTCCCGCCGCAGGGCCCGGAAGTTCGAGCCTCACCTTCCGCCTCGCGCAGTCGATGGGATCCGGTCCACGGGTCTGTCAGCCCCGCACTCCTCCAGGAGTCGCAGGGGCGGGCCCCGCGCCGGGGCCCTCGCCATGGCAACGCTACACTTCCGGCGCAGAACCGGAAAACGGGGCATCCCGTGGGACTTGGGGGCGGGGCCTGCCTGAGCGACTGGTAGTACGCTGCAGACCCCGCCCCCTGAGCCTGTGTGGCGGGGTGTCCTCTGAGCCGAGCGGATGGGCCGCGGTCAAAAGCCTCCCAGCAAGATGGTCATCTATTTAAGGCGTTTTAAGGAAGGGTCGGAGTTCAACCGACAGAGCAGAGGCATCAGACGCAGAGGAAACAGCATGCGTTGGGGTGGAAGGACCCAGTCAGTACACTGGGACCAGGGAAAGTGAGATGGTGGTTTAGGAGGGAGTGTGGTCAGAGATGGTCAGGATACAAGGCGCTGGGCTTTATTCTGGAAGCAAAGGAGCACCAGTGGAGGAGAGTGGGCGACTTAAGACGTGGGGGAGAAAAAGACTTCTTGGCTGACCGAGTGGGGCCAGGAGGCCATAGGTAGTAACAGCTTGGTGAGACACAAGAAACTGTTTCACTAGAGCCCTGGGAATAGAAGGAGTTAAGAAGACGATGAGTGCAGAGGAAGCCAGACGAAGTCTGAAGGGAGAGTCTGAGGGAGTGGGAACAGCGTGGTGCCCACGCCCACCATCCATCCCAGCCCAGGCCTCCTCCTCCTCCAGGGCTCAGCCCTCCCCTTGGTGCCTTACCTCGAGCCAGGCACCCACTTTATGCCGCAGATTATCAACACTTCAAGGATATAGAGACAGGGACTGCGCAAGAAAAGCTGAATTCTAAGTGTGTCTCTGCCTCCTGTGGCCTCTCTGGGGTCTGGGGATGCTGGTACCAACAGCAGCCACTACTGCCAGTAATGTCCCCTTGGACAAGCTGGCCTGGTGTGTGTGTGTGGGGGGGGGCTTTCATGCAGGGTACAGAGCACAGGTCTTGACTGACTCAAGGGGCAGAACCACAGATCAGATAGCCAGGGAGGACATAGAGAGGGGGCAGATGAGGGTCTAGGAGTAATAACTGGTGAGTCTCTGGGTAGCTGCCAGAGGCATTTTGCTAGGACCAAACTTTTGGGTCAGGTCCTGTCCCTGCCAAAGCCCTTCAGAGAAGACAAGCCTGCGCTTGGGTTGCTAGCCTCTCAGGCTTCCCCAGCCTGAGCCTCCACTACCTCTAAAATGCTCCCCCTCCACTCAGGCCAACACTCACCAGCCTGGAGAGTATCTTTCTCTTTCTAGACCAGTGATTTTCAACCAGTGTGCCACAAACATGCAATACCTGACTATTTAGTCAAAGGCACTGACCTCTTTTCCCTTAGATTGTCAAATAAAAAAATTATAACAGCCAACACAACAGCCCTCTGGTGTGAATGAATCAAAATTATACCTATTTTATTTGGGGGGAAGGGGCCATGAGATGAAAAAGGTTGAAAATTGGCCTGACCTGTGGTGGCGCAGTGGATAAAGTGTCGACCTGGAAATGCTGAGGTCGCCGGTTCAAAACCCTGGGCTTGCTTGGTCAAGGCACATATGGGAGTTGATGCTTCCAGCTCCTCCCCCCTTCTCTCTCTCTCTCTGTCTCTCTCTCTCATCTCTAAAAAATGAATAAATAAAATTAAAAAAAAAAAAGAATTGCTTTAAAAAAAAAAAAAAGAAAAAGGTTGAAAATCACTATTCTAGACTAAGCCACAGGACCTGTGACTGCTTGCGAAGCCCTTCTGTGCACCCACATAGAACACATCTGTACTCACTCCCACCCAGAGTTCTGAAGACTTTCCGGGACGGGGACCCATGGAACTGTGTCCTTAAGGCCTGCCCTGAGAAGTAGCCAGTAAACCCCTGCAGCTAGGAGACTTCCTCCATGCACACCAGCCCAGGGCATGGCCCAAGTGCCTGCAAGAAATGAGAGTAGCATTCTCCCTGGGGGGCAACCCCCACAGCATCTGGACCCAGAGGACAAGAAGAGGAGTGAGGCAAGCCTGGCTCCAAGAAGTCCTCTGCGGCTAGGCAGGTCCAGCTCCCTCAGGACCAGTGAGGTGCACAGTTAAATAATGAGGTCAGTTCCCAGGACCAACTGTTGACAGGCACCAAAAGGGGAAGGAAGTGCTCTCCAGGGCCTGGGGAGCCCACTGAGGCCCTGCAGCAGCCCCTGGGAAGACCCCCTTGAATCAACTGTGTCCCTCTGTGTTTCCTGAGGTTTCCTCCAGGAAGCCCTACCAGACCACCACTCAGGTCCTTCCAGCTGCCTGGCCTTGAATTCTGGGTAGGCACCCCTTCCTAGTAGCTTGGCTAGAGCAAATTACTTTCCTGTCTGTTAAATGGGACCCTGAGACCCAGCCCAGACAGACTGATAAAGTAACCAGGGATCATTGGCCCCTTCCGGGGACTTTGTCTTCCTGCTTGTAGGGGATGCCAAAGGCAGCCCAGAGGTGAGAAACGAGTCCTGGGTGGCCGCAGCAACCTCCACTGGAATCTTCCCTGCCCCTCCCTTCCAGATTCACTGAAACCTGCTAATTGTGATAGCCCTCAGCACGTTCCCCTCCCCCACTGCTGTATTCCACCTTCCCTTCGCCTCCCCTCCCCTCCCCCTTCCATCCGAATGATAAAGGACCGGGTCGGCCTGCCCCCACCCGGCCTCAGGCCCTGGCCCTGCTTCATCACACTGCCCCATTGCCCTGCGCCCTCCGCCCAGCCAGGCCCCTGCCCACGTCGCCTACCTCCCCTTCATGGGGCCCTGCAGCAACCCACGCCTAGGACTCCCTGGGGCAGAGTCACCTTCCCAGCTCCCCAAGAGGAGGAAGAAGAGATACCTTCGGCATGACAAGCCCCCCTACACCTACTTGGCCATGATCGCCCTGGTGATCCAGGCCGCTCCGTCCCGCAGGCTGAAGCTAGCCCAGGTGAGAGGGTCCCAGCTCTCCCTCACACTCCGTAGTCGGACCTTTCCCCAGACCCGACCTCCATCTATTTCCAGACTTGGGCTACGGCCCCCGTCCCCACCTGACCCTACCCAACTATGCCCCAGGCCCAGGGGCCAGTCTCTCCGCCACCGGAGAGAGCTGAGGTGCACGGAAGAACCCTTCCCAGTGAGGTGCCCTCTTCTCCCTCGGGCGCACAGGTGTTGGGGGGGCGGCGTAGGGATGCCTCTGAGCCCTGCTGTGGGGGAAGGGCGGAGCTGCCCCATCCGAGTCCGTCCGGGCTCACAGCGCTCGCCTCGCCGGCTGCCCCGCGATTTCAGATCATCCGTCAGGTCCAGGCCGCGTTCCCCTTCTTCAGGGACGACTACGAAGGCTGGAAAGATTCCATCCGCCACAACCTCTCCTCCAACCGATGCTTCCGCAAGGTGGGGCAGGGCGAGGGTCCGAGCTGGAGCCGCGGGCGGGGCGGGGGCGGAAATCCTGAGTATCGGGGATCGGGCGGCCCTACCAAGCTTTCCCCCACTCTAAAACACACACCAGGTGCCCAAGGATCCTGCGAAGCCCAAGGCCAAGGGCAACTTCTGGGCGGTCGACGTGAGCCTGATCCCAGCAGAGGCGCTGAGGCTGCAGAACACGGCCCTGTGCCGGCGCTGGCAGAACAGGGGCGCCCAGGGGACCTTCGCCAAGGACCTGGGCCCCTACGTGTTGCACGGTCGGCCTTATCGACCGCCCAAGCCGCCCAGTCCCCGGCTGCCTACCAGTGAGGGCTTCAGCATAAAGTCTCTGCTGGGGGACCCCGGGGAGGGATCGCCACGGAGCAGCCCAGATCCTGGGGTTAACCTTCCAAGTAAGAAGGAGGTGGTGCCCATGTCACCCCTGCCCTCTGAGAAACCTGTGTGGCCCCTCTGCCCCCTCCCTGGGACCATGAGAGCAGCAGCGGAGGGGGAGGCTTCCCAGGGGGAAACCAGCAGGCCTTCACCCCTCTCCCCGGAGCCCAGAGCCTGGCCCCTTCACTTGCTGCAGGGTACCCCCGACCCTGGGAGACTGTCTGGTGGGGGTCACAGGGCCTCACTTTGGGGGCAACTACCCACCTCCTACTCGCCCATTTACACCCCCAATGTGGTCATGCCCTTGGCCCCATTACCACCCACGTCCTGCCCCCAGTGCCCACCTTCAACCAGCCCAGCCTACTGGGGGGTGGCCCCGGAAACCCATGCCTCCCCAGGGCTGCTCTCAGATCTAGATGCCCTCTTTCGGGGGGTGCCACCCAACAAAAGCATCTATGATGTGTGGGTGAGCCACCCCCGAGAACTGGCTGCCCCCACCCCAGGCTGGCTCCTCTCCTGGTACAGCCTGTGAGACTCCAGAGCAGGGACTCCTTTTCTCTTCCACCCCACCTCCTCCTGCTGCCATTCGCTCGTGTAGGGGAATCAAGGCCAAGAGGACCAAGAAGTGTGGCCACAGGGCTGTGAAACACAAGGCACCAGCCCAGTCCACCAGGTTTATTGAACTGCCCTACAAAGGGTTGTTTCAGGTCTCCCAGGGGCCATGCTGGGAGGATGGGAGGTCCTCAGAGTAGGCTTTCCTGTCCCCTTCCTGGTCCCACCTTCTCTGGCCCTCTGTCCGTCCATCCATCCATCCATCCATCCATCCATCACCATCCATCACCTTCACTCTCTTGGCTCTGGGGTTGGGGGAGGAGAACTTAATGGAGGCTGCAGCCTGAAGTCCTGTCCTCCCTCAACTGTCTGGGAAGAGGGCAGCACCATTTTGGGGAAAGGGCATAGGGAACTGGGACCCTACCTAGTTTTGGTGTGGTGTAGTGAGAAGAAAACAGTAAAGGAATGGAGACCATGTTTTAATGCCGAGTCTGATTTTTGGTGGCAGGGTGGTGACTGGAGTGACTCAGAAACCAGACGGCCAGGCTGCTCTGGGGTCCCTGCTGCGTGGTGGCGACAGCAGCAAATGGTGATAAGGAGGGAGCTGAGAGGCTCAGCCCAGGAGCGGGCAGTCGCTTCCCTCCGCAGAACACTTCTCGCTCGGCGGGGGAGGGGGAACAACTTGAGAGTTTGAGGGCCAGTGAGCCCCAACAGGTCAAGGAGGTTTTGAGGGTGCAGGGACTTTGCTGTCTAGGCCGGCAGAAGTGCAACCCTAGATTTCTTGGGCCCAGACTACGAGAGCAGGTCTTCTGGGGACACTAGAACCAAGCTGGGGCCGGGGCCAGGGCCGGTGCCGGGACTTGGAGGGCTGCCCGGGGACGGTGTGGGGGTGCAGGGGGTCCCAGTAAGTGGTGTCTCGGTGCTGAGGGAAGAGGGCGTCCCAGAGCGCGGGGCCCGGCGGCGCCGAGCGGGCCCCAACTCCACTTGGCCCACTCGCTCAGCGAACTTGAGCGAGCACACGGTCTCGCCCAGGTCCTCAGGCCGCGTGGAGATCTGTGTGGAGGAGCAAGGCTGGTGGGCGGGCCCCCGAGTGGGCGGTGCCTGGCATGCAAACCGACCTCCCGCGGCCCGATGTCCCCGCGCAGCGCCGCCGGCGCCCACCTGCAGCAGCAGCACCGCGGTGGCGCCGGGGCCGAGCGCAGGCTGAAGCAAGCGCGTGAGCTGCGAATCGCGGAAGGGCACGTGTGGCCGGTGGGCCCGCAGCGCGGCCATCACGCCTCCCAGAGCCAGCAGCGAGCGGTTGATGGTTCGGGCTTCCCGCAGACGCTGGGCGTCGTCACGGTCTCCCCGCGCCCGGCAGACGGCCCCGGCCTTCCAGGCACGCTCGGATCCCGCTAGGTCTACCAGGTGCAGCGTGCCTGCAGGGGCGAGTGAGCCTACGTGGAGGGCACTGCAATCTCCGGTGCTGGGAGGCCCTCTGCAGGGCAGGGCACCGGCCGTGGTACCTGCGGTTCCTGAACCGCGTGGTGGGGACGCTGCCCGCAGCGTCAGCGTAACCAGGGCGTGCGAGCGGGAGCTGTGCTGGTTCATGGCGGTGGCAGCGGTGGCCCGGTTGCTTCTTCCCAGACTCAGCATCTGGAGGATGTAACAACAGGGCTTGGCCTGCTGCAGGGTCCACGCCCTCAGGTGCGAGCACAAGCCAGGGCTTTGGAGGGCTGTGGGGCCCATTCAGCGGCCTTACCTGGTGCAGTGTCTCCAGGTTAGGCACATCCCAGTACGTGAGGCCAGCCACTTGAATTCCTCCCTGACCGGATGGGCCCTGCCTCACGGCCAAGCGCTCAGGAGGCCCTGGTGCTAGGAGGTCCCTGGTGAAAAAAGGTGAAGATTTGGATAAGGGGTTCTTGGCGGTGTGGGGCCAGGGCCGGAGGAGGTAGGGCAGCAAGAAGGAGCCAGGGACAACCCTGACCTGACAGCCTCGTTGTAGATTTCCACCATGCTGAGGGTCACACGGTGCTGCCCTGCAGTCCTCATCTCCCGGAAAAGTGACTGCAGTGCCCTAGGAGCTATGCCAGGGTCCTCAGGTGGGCCCTGGAGATGGGGTGGGGTGCCACATGGGGCTCATATCCCAGCGCCTACCCCAGAAGCCACCCACAGCCCCCTCCCTCTTTCACACCTCCATGCTGTAGGTCTTCCCGGTCCCAGTCTGACCGTAGGTGAAAATGCAGACACTGTAGCCTTGGAGGCAGGACAGCACAGTGGGTTCCAGCTCCCTGAAGACCTACAGGTAGGGGTGGAGGAGTACTGGGTCCTGGGCCTGGGGCAGAGTGTGACTAAAGCTTGATTTGCCTGGGAGGATGGCTCTGGGGAAGGTCCACTGGAAGGCTGGGTCTCCCGCTGGGCAGAGGAGGCTCCCTGGAGAAGGTGACATTTGCAAGAATTTGCCAGATAGAGGGAGGGACGTGACAGGAAGAAGGAACAGGTCTGCAGAGTATTGGAGTCCTGGCGACCACTTGAGAGGCCCAGGAAGAGCAGTCAAGAACACAAATGATGGACCTGACCGGTGGTGGTGGTGGAGTGGATAGTGTCATCCTGGGACGCTGAGAACCCAAGTTCGCCGGCTTGAGCATGGGGTTACTGGCTTGAGCGTGAGATCATAGAAAGGGCCTGACCGGGCGGTGGCGCAGTGGATAGAATGTCGGACTGGGATGCAGAGGACCCAGGTTCGAGACCCCGAGGTCACCAGCTTGAGCGCGGGCTCATCTGGTTTGAGCAATAAGCCCACCAGCTTGAACCCAAGGTTGCTGGCTCCAACAAGGGGTTACTTGGTCTGCTGAAGGCCCACGGTCAAGGCACATATGAGAAAGCAATCAATGAATAACTAAGTTGTTGCAACGTGCAATGAAAAACTAATGATTGATGCTTCTCATCTCTCTCCGTTCCTGTCTGTCTATCCCTCTCTCTGACTCTCTCTCTGTTTCTGTAAAAAAAAAAAAGAAAGGATCCCATGGTCACTGGCTTGAGCAAGGGGTCATTGGCTCTATTGGAGACCCTAGCTCCAGTGTCTCATATAAGACATGTATGAGAAGCAATTAATGAACAACTAAAGTGACACAACTATGAGTTGATGCTTCTCATCTTTCCTGCTGGTCTTTCTCCCAAAAAGGAACAACAATAGAAAACACTGACCTGTGGTGGCGCAGTGGATAAAGCGTCGACCTGGAAATGCTGAGGTCGCCTGTTCGAAACCCTAGGCTTGCTTGGTCAAGGCACATATGGGAGTTGATACTTCCAGCTCCTCCCCCCCCTTCTCTCTTTCTGTCTCTCCCTCTCCTCTCTAAAAAAAAATGAATTAAAAAAAAAAAAAAAGCCTGACCAGGCGGTGGCGCAGTGGATAGAGCGTCAGACTGGGATGCAGAAGACCCAGGTTCGAGACCCCGAGGTCACCAGCTTGAGCGTGGGTTCATCTGGTTTGAGCAAAAATTCACCAGCTTAGACCCAAGGTCGCTGGCTCAAGGGGTTACTCGGTCTGCTGAAGACCCACGGTCAAGGCACATATGAGAAAGCAATTAATGAACAACTAAGGTGTCGCAACAAAAAACTAATGATTGATGCTTCTCATCTCTCTCCGTTCCTGTCTGTCTGTCCCTGTCCATCCCTCACTCTGACTCTCTCTGTCTCTGTAAAAAAATAAAATAAAATAAATAAAAATAATTAAAAAAAAAAAAAAGCAAAAAAAAAAAAAAAAACCGGGTTCGATTCCCGGCCAGGGCACACAGGAGAAGCGCCCATTTGCTTCTCCACCCCTCCGCCGCGCTTTCCTCTCTGTCTCTCTCTTCCCCTCCCGCAGCCAAGGCTCCATTGGAGCCAAGATGGCCCGGGCGCTGGGCATGGCTCTGTGGCCTCCGCCTCAGGCGCTAGAGTGGCTCTGGTCGCAATATGGCGACGCCCAGGATGGGCAGAGCATCGCCCCCTGGGGGGCAGAGCACCGCCCCTGGTGGGCGTGCCGGGTGGATCCCGGTCGGGCGCATGCGGGAGTCTGTCTGACTGTCTCTCCCTGTTTCCAGCTTCAGAAAAATGAAAAAAAAAAAAAAAAAAAAAAAAGAACCTGAACACGGCCTCCCTGCCAGGCTCAAACCCCCGGGAGTGAGCGCCTAGGTTTCCCCTCACAGGAAGCAATGACTAGAGTGGCACCCCTGTGGTGAGGGTTAAGGGGGAGTGTGTCTACCCAGGGCTACAGTCCTGCTTGCCACACAAAGGATGAGCCCAGAAAGGCCCTGTGGGTGGGGCTTGGGGGATGGTGGCCCACCAGGATTGCTGGGCCCTGGAAGGGTGCAAAAGGCTGCTGAGGGGGAAACGGAGCTGGGACTTGGGTCCTGTTGGTATCTAGACACCAACAGAATTCTTTTGAGCACAGAAGGCTGGTAACTTAGCTGGCAGTTCTGCTGGAAGTGTTGGCTGCTGGCCATGAGGACAGAATCCAGAATTACAATTTGGCCACTAAGACTCCATCACTGGAAGCACTGGGGGTAACAGTGATGCCACTGCAGACATGTGGAACAGTGATAAATACCTTCTGTTCTTCCATTCAGGCATTTGGAGGGCCCTGCCCAGTACAAGGGGCCCCTTGGGCTGGGCTGCAGTTTAGGGTGGGGGCTGAGGTGGAGGTAGTGTGTCGGATAAACAAGTAGGCAGAAAACAACGGTGGTACCCCAGGAAGTGTGGGAGGGAGGCCTGGCCACCCTCTGAAGCCAACAGGGGTCTGGTCTCCTCCGACTCCGCCCATGGCCTAATCCCTTTCTGGGTCAGCCTCCATTTCCTGAGCTATGGAAGCTCTAGCAGCAAAATTTCTGTGCAGCCAAGGGCATGTGTGAAGTAAGGTGGTGGTGGGCTGCGTTAAGCCTCTGGTTTTCCACTGGGTCTGGCAGAAAAGGGGGGGGGGTAAGGAGGGTAGGACCTGCACAGGGCAGCGGAGAGTGCAGAGGCTAGAGGCTCCCCGTTGTTTGCCGGGGTCCGGCTCTGTGCTCTTGGCCACAGAGCAAGGAGGGTGCCTATCCTCACAGCTGGTGGACTCAGGACCCAGGCCCGAGGAGTAAGCAGCCAATGACACCTGGGGAAGGAGGTCACAGGACTCTCCCCACCCCAGCACCCCAACTATGCTCCCCAGACAGCTCTATATGAGCCGTGACCATCACTCAAACAGGTTCATTTCCTCCGTTTCCTGGCAAAAAAAAAATTGTTTTTTAAATGTTCACCTTTCTATCTAAGCCAGATTTGTTTCCCCTGGGCCTGCAGAGCTTAGTAGGGGGCATGGAGAGAAGACCCTGGAAGGAACCAAGGTGCCCAGCTCAGCCGCCAGTCTTGCCTCCCAGACTCCCCTTCCCTCCCCTGCGGGAATCTAGCCACTCTTGGTTCTGAGAGGGCAGAACGACAGGGAAGGGGGACCAGAGCCCTTGGGGACTCTGAGGGAGTCAACACAGGCGTCAGGGTGGAGCATCACCTCCTCCTGGCTGGCATCTGGAGGGAAGACCCAGTCCAGGCGGAAGCGACGCCGGTGCCCTCGATAGCAGGTGGTGACCGTGCCACCTGGGCCAGGCTCCGAGCTCACCAGGCTACAGGGCGTCCCTGGCTTCAACCGACACAGCACACGGATGTTTCCTGGGGCAGAGAGAAGGTCACTGGCTGCCTCTCAGGCCCTGAAGTATGGGAAGAGACTCCAGTTTCTCCAGGCCGCTCCTCCCACGCCGCTGCTCCTCAAGTGACCGTACCCTTGAGCTCCAGTAGCCGCTCTGGGCATCCAGGTGGGGGCCCTTGCTGCTCCTCAGGGAGCCGGGTCCCGGCCCCGCTGGCTGACAATGCCCCCAGGGCCCAGGATACCTGGGAGAACAGGGATATGAGTAAGGCAGTGGGGGCCAGCCCTGGATGGTTGGCTCAGTGGTGGAGTCCCCCTTCTCTCACTTCCCCTCCACAGCCGTGGCTCCACTGGCTTGAGTGTGTGGGTCCGGGGCGCTGAGGATGGCTCCTTGGAGCTTCTGCCTCAGGCACTAAAAATAGCTCAATTATGAACATGGCCCCAGATGGGCAGAGCATCAGCCTCAGACAGGCGTTGCCAGGTTGATCCTGGTCGGGCTGCACATGAGAGTCTATCTCCCCTCCTCTCACTTGGGAAAAGAAGGTAAAAAAGGCAGTGTGAGGCAGCTAAGGAGCTGTGGTGTGGTGCTGAGGGCAATATGAAGCCACTGTGTGGCCATCAACTGTGGTAAGCCACCACTTTCAGTGGCTTCGGGCCCCTAGGCATCATTCAATGGGGCTGGGATGGAACCCGCAAGTCAGGAGGACCATGGGTAAAGGATGTCCTCTGTCTCTTCTGGGCTTGACAGTTTGTGAGGGATTCACTATCACCCTGGTTTGCACAGGACAAAAGCGAAAGCCTGAAGTGTGGTCACACCCTGGCTCGCAGGATCTGACCAGGTTCCAGAAGCTACAACCTCCATTAGAGCAGGTGGCTCCCAGGGGCTGGGACAGGAGAAAGGAGGGGTTCTCTAAGGGAAGAACATGACCAGGCTGCCCCAAGAGCATACAGTGAAGGAATAGGTGGTCCTGACCTGGCCCTGGGCCTCGCTCAGTGAACCCTGACAGCTCTGGGTAAAGGTGCTGACCAGGCCTCGGAGGTCCCCACAGCCCTGACGCAGGCTGGCCATGCGTGCCCGGAGTCCTGGTGGGGAAGGTGGTTGTGAGGGAAAGACCAGACAGAGCCCATGGCCTTCCCCACGAGTCCCCAGCCCTGGGCCTTACCTGCAAGCTGCCTGTGCACCTGCTGCAGCTCCCTTCTGCAGCTCTGCTCCATCTCCTGCTGGAGCTCCTGGAGGGCCCCCCGAAGGCCCTGCAGCTGCACCTCCTGCACCCCCAGCTGCCCCACCCAACCCCTGTCACTGAGGAAATAGGCACTTACCAGCCCCTGCCTCAGAGATCCCTCTCCCAATGCCTCAGTCTTCCCAGCCCCTGGGCCCGGTACCCACCTGGACTCGGAGGGCTTCTGTGGCACCCTGGGCCTCCCGGAGCTGGCCCTGGAGCTCCACCAGGGCCTCTGCCTCCTCCTGCAGGAGAGGTGGGAGCCACGTGAGCAATGGGACCAGGAGGAAATGGGGGGGCATTCTAGCAGCCCCATCTCACAGGAAGGTAAATTAGGTCAACAGGGGCAGGCAGAACCAGTCACAGATCCATGCAGGGCTTTCCCACAAGTCCCTTGTAAGCCTACAAGTCCCTTGCAAGCCTGGGGTCAGTCACTCAGAGGAGCCATGGTGTGGGGGGGATGACTGGGGGTCCTACCACAGGCATTAGTATCTTCGAGGGGGCTGCCCTGGGCTTGTCTATACTTCTAGCCCAGGCTCTGGAAGGTCAGAGAGCACTCCTGCTTCTGTCCCAGAGAGCACCAGGTCAGTAGCAGCTCAGAAGCAGACTACCTGGGGGGCCCTGGTAGGGGAGCCAGGACCCCAGTGCCTCAGGAGGTCCTGAGTGAAGACCAGGCTCTGTTTCAAGGCCTCATTCTCCAGGGTGAGATGCTGAACCCTTTTCTCGGAGTCTGTGGCCCCCTGGAGAAGAAGAAGCCCTCTGGACTCACCTGAAAGCCCCGGCCCCCTCCTGCCCCCTGCTTGACCCCAGCCCAGCAGCCTCACCACTCCAAGGCGCAGTCGGCCCAGGCCCTCCTCCTGCAGATCCAGCTGCTGCCTCAGCTCCTCCAGCTGGGAAGGAGAAGGGAGGTAGGTGGAGCACCTCCTTCCAGACTACCTCGTTCCCACAGCCTCCTGGGACCCTCACCTGTCCAAGGATGAGGTGCTCCAGCCGCTGCCAAGCTCTCTGGTCCTCCTCCAACTGGACGGGGTGCTGTCCATGGGCCTCATCCCTCGGTGAAAGGGAAGGGCTTTCTTCTTGGGTTGTGGGTCCTGGGGTGGGGACAGTTAGGAGTGACTTGAGTTCTCTGGCCTAAAAGGGGGACAACCTCAGAAGGGCTTGGGAACCCCACACACCAGGTTCTGGTAGGCTTCACTCTCTCTACACATTCCCTTTGCAACTCACTACTTTCTGATGCACCAGCAGGAGTGGGGGGCTGCACCCCAGACTCTGGCTGAGTTGCCTGGGGCAGGGCCTGCCTCCCCCTTGGGCTCCGAATCCATGCCAGGAGGGCCAAGAGGTGACCAATTATGGTCAACAACGGGGGGACATCACCAGGCTGTAAAGGAGACAAGGATCAGAATGTGGGAGACTAAAGGGGGGCCGGGGGATGTGGAAGCCAAGACTACAGGAGAAAGGACCCTTGGCCCGCTCACCTTGCTCGGATCGGGTGGACACCCGCAGCTCTCTTCCGCCCCCAGCTGGACGGAGAGGAACTCAGCAAGACGCACGAGAGCGTCCTCCAGAGAGACCTCCGCCCGGCGGCCCTCGGCTCCCCCTCCCGGGCCATCTTCTGATTCCGAGCAGCCTGCGAGGCCAGGTGGTGGGAGAGGAGGCGTGCAGAGTTACGTGCTGGAGGCTAGGCCACCAGATGGCAACTGCGGGGGTCTCCCTCCCACTGAGGTCAGGGACACCTCCACTTCTCTCCGGGTGCAGCGCTCCGGAGGCACGAGAGCACCTACCAACCAGGCTAGTCAGCTCGGTCCATAGTTCTGGAGGGGGCTGGTCAGGGCGGCGGCGACCCCCGGGCTTGCAGCGGGCACTCTAGGGAGGGAGCGAGGGGAGCGCCTGAAGAGACCCCTCCCCCTTCCCCCGCAGCCTCCCTCCGGGAACTGGGCTAAGGGGCTCGGCCTGAGGTCACTGCTTGATGCTCTAGCCGAAGAGCTCGTAGGAAAGCCCAAAGGTTGCCGGTTCAATTCCCCAGTCAGGGCACACATACAAGAACACCTGTCTCTGTCTCTGTCTCTCTCCCTTCCTCCCTTCCTCTCTCACTAAAATCAATAAATAAAAATGAAAAAGAAAGAAACACCAGAGATCCTCCGCACGGACCCTCCTCTACAGCATCAGTGCCGGGAGATAGATCTACGCTGCTTGGGCCTGCACAACCCGTTCTCAGGCAGGGGGCCGCCGGCCGCGCCGCGTCCGCCCCCGCTCACCGGAGCGGGGTCCCTGGGGTCGGCGGCAACCCTGGTCGCGCCATCCCTGCGGAAGAGGCTGTAGAAGATGTAGATGAGCAGCGAGTAGAAGGCGTACATGGGAGCGCGGGGCGGCAGAGGGCCCGGCTTCGCGCCGCCCCGCGTCCCCGCGCCCGGACTCGGCGCTCTCCCGCAGCACAGCCGGTGCGCATGCTCGCGGCGGCCGCCCCCACGGCCCGGCTCCCGCCCGTGGAGGGCGTACGCCCGAGGAAAGGGGTGCCATAGACAGGTGTCCCCGGGGCCACACCGGACACCTGCCTTGCAATGCACCCCCGCCCCTACTTCGTGGAGAACCCAGGCTGAGACAGCCCACGGACCCCGCACCCTCTTTTCTCAGAACCCATCCCAGCCCTGGCGGAGGCCCCCACTGCTCCTGTCCCGTCGAGTCATCAGCCCACGGGCATCCTCCCTCTCGACTGACAGCCCCGCCCTTCGCAGCCCGCCCCGCCCCTCCAGCCCCGCCCTCCTAAACGCCCCTTTCGCCCCGGCTCCGCCCCCGGCGCTCTAGCCTCCGCTCCTCTCGTTGGTTCGTTCCGGGTCTCCCCTGGCCCGGCGCGGAAGACGAGGCGGGCCCTGGCGGGTGATGCGATGGGCAGGTTCTAGTTTCCCCGCTTCCCGCTGCGTTGGGGCCGCGCAGCTGGATCGCCCCTGGGTGCCTGTGCAGACGCTCCTCCCGGTCTGGGTTCTGAAGACGACACCTACCTGAGCGCAGGGAGCAGGCCGAGCGGGCCTGCGCACGTCCTGTGCCGCTTTCCCCTAGGCCCGGCGCCCCACTTGGGTTCCAGGGCTCACGCCCGCCCAGCCCAAGCCACCCTCCGCTTTCTCTTTTTTCTTTTCTCAGACAAAATAGGTTTTTCTTCCGCACAGTTGTGTCCAGTGGCCTCAGAACTACAAGAAAGTTTCGGATGAGCCTACCCCAACATTTAGAAATGGGGTTTCGAGTGGGAGTCCTGGAGAGCCGCCCTTAGGGCTCCAAGTAGCGGCTCCTTCGTTCCTTCTTCCTCTCCAAAGTTGAGGATCCTCTTTCCTGTCTCCTCAAACTCACTACCGCCCGAGGTACCATGGCACCCAAGCCGTGGGGTGAGTGGAGCATGGCCTTGTCCCACCTGGCGCTGGGAGTGGTGTCGCTGCGCGCAGCCGTGAGCACTGCCCAGGTGAGTACAAAGGGGCTGGGTATCGGCGTATCCCATTCCCAAACCCCAAGAACATAGCCGGTTCTTTGGATCAGGGAGAGGGTGGTGGGAGGTGAGTCTGGGGGCTAGGCTAGCGTGAGACCTAGACCCTCCTTGTTTAAAGGAAGGTCCTGGCCTCTTTTCCCCACATCTCCTCCCCTCCCTGTGTTGACAGGCAAGTCGAGGGGCAGCTGCTGGCTTCCTGCTCCAGGCCTTGGCTGCTGCCACCATGCTGGCCCCAGGGCTGGGCACAGATGAAGATTGTCTTGCTGGAACCTGGGTGGCCACTGTCATTGGCCTGCCCCTTCTGGCCTTCGATTTCCACTGGGTGAATGGGGACCGCTCCTCAGCAAACTTACTACTGGGAGGAGGCATGGTACTGGCAGTGGCTGGTGACCACCTTGGTGCGGAGGGCCGTTCTGTGGCTGGTCAGGCGGTGGTACTGGTAGTGGCAGTAACCATTCTCATTGTGGCGGTTTTCACGACCAACACTTACGGAATGTGGGGCGGTTTGATGCTGGGTGCTGCAGGCCTCCTGAGCCGGCTGGAGGAGGACAGGCTGCTGTTGTTGCCAAAGGAGGATGTCTGTCGCTGGGTCCTGGCCGCCGGCAGCTGGGCCTACCATCGGGCCTTGCACATACAGCGTCTGCAATGGGAGTAATGACATTTTTGGAGACACCTCTTGGGGCCTCCTTCTCTAGGAATAGACTCTCCTTCCTCCCAAAGTAGGCTTGCTGTAGGATGACTGGTCAGGGGGCAGAGTCTGGGCACTGTCCCTCAGGAGTGTGGGACCTTGCCTAGACCAGAATGAAGGGGGTGGGGTCCAGGCATATTTGGGGGCCTGATTCTCAGCAGGCCATGGTTGTAGATCTAGGAAGAGGCTTGGTCTCCAATAAACCTTAGGGATTCAGCAGAAATATGGAATCGGCCCATTCTTAGCAAGAATTGAGCTAAAAAAAAAAAAAAATTGAGCTAAGGCTCGTAGGTCAGCAACTGGATTCTGAGCAGAAGAGGATGCACTGGAAGCAGCCCGGGACTCGCCCAGCATGGTCTCCTGCTGGCCGCTGGACTGAGAAGACATAATACTGGGAGCTTGCTCTTCCAGGGAAATGGTGGAATTCTTAACACCCTTGCCCAGCCTGGCAGGTGGCCCTCTGGGGTAGTGACCTTCACGGGCTGCTGGCTGGGTTGGGGACAAGGGATGTCTGTACCACAGGTGTTCCCAGAAATTCACATCCCCTCCCAGGACAGACTCAACCTCTGTTTGTCCTCTGGTCTATGCAAGTCAAGTCCTGATTTCCTAAGACTCTCACTTTCGGCAGTGTACCCCTCTTCTTCAGCTCCCTACCCCAAGGTTAGGAAACGGGATTGGGCAGAACAGTGAGTTAGATCAGGTCAGGAAACTCCCTCCAGGAGTCCTTGCACTTGCATTCTCTGAAAGCACATCTGGACCCACACAGGAGTGGGGGAGTGGCCGCGGGGTTTCTCGGTCGGGTGGGCCAGACCAGAGCCCTGTGCACACTAGTTCGAGTGTGTGTGGGGGGACAGATGCGGGCACACCCCGAAAAAAAGAATCCTGCTGGCGCGCCGGGCGCGCCATAGGCCCGCCGGAAGAGCGGTACCCGTTCCGGGAGTCCCAAGGTGCGCACCCCACGGGTCGCCCTGGGTCCCGCCCCCTGCCCGCCCACTTTCTGCAGGGGCGGGCCTTCGTGCGCCCATTGGCTTTGGCCGCCTCACGTCTAGCCTCGGGCGGGGCTTCCATTGGCCCACGAAGGTCACGTGACCTGAAGACCCAGGGGGGCGGTGGGGGTGGGGGAGCGCGCAGCGAAAACAAAGATGGCGGCCGCCCCGGGGTCGGTGGCCGCGGCGGCTGCGGGGCGACGCGCAGGCCGGACCCACTGAAGCGGCGGCGCAGGGAGCGGGGCTGCGGGGGTCTCGGCGGCGGCGAGAGGGCGGCAGCAGCGCGCGGCCCCCCTAACCTCCAGCCGCGGGAGCGCACCCACCCGCTGGGCCGGCCCGCAGCGATGTCCGGCGCAGAGGAGGCCGGTGGAGGCGGTCCGGCGACAGGGTCCGCCGGCGCGGTGCCGGCCGGGGCCGGGGCGGCCGCGGGGCCGGCGGCGGTGGCGGCGGCGCTGGGCGAGGCAGCGGGGCCGGGACTGCCGGACGAAGCGGGCCTGGCCGGCGCCCGGCAGCTGCAGGAGGCGGCCGGCGACCCCGACGCACCGCCCAAGAAGCGGCTGCGGGCGGCCGAGGCGGCCGAGGCGGCGGCGGCGGCGGCCGGCAGCGGGAAGCTGGAGGAGCGGCTCTACTCGGTGCTGTGCTGCACCGTCTGCCTGGACCTGCCCAAGGCCTCCGTGTACCAGGTAGGGCCGCCGGCCCGACCCCAACCCGGCCCGGCCGGCGCCCCGGGCACCACGTCTCCTCCGAAGCCAGGCCCGAGCCCCGGGATCCGGGACCCAGCGGCCGGGACTCCGGCGTCTGTTTGGAAGCTCCTCATTTTTCTCTTCTCGGGACTTTGTTTTCTCCTTCGAATCCCCTTCTTTCTTGTTCCGATTCCCCGTATTTCCCGATCCAAATCTGCCTCCCCTCTAGATGTTTCTTCTCTTTGCAGCTGCCCCCACACACTCCGCAGCCCCCTCGCAAGCTGACCCCCGGTAAAGCTGGTGACAGGTGCCCCCGCCCCTCACTTCAGAGCTCGCTCCCCGCATTTCTCAGCTCTCCTGTTCACTCAGGAGCTCCTCTGTTCTTTTACCGGCCACCTCTCCCCCCCAAAACCTGTCTCCTCGGGCTCCTCCTGCACCCCTACCTCCTCCCAAGTGGAAGAATTCTCTTGGCCCCCTTTTTTTCTGGAAGAACTCTGAGGAGAGAGGGGGTCGCCTCTCCTCTTCCCTCTCCCATTTCCTTCCCCCTCATCCCTGGTCTGGACGAAACACCTGCATCCAGCCCCGCAGTCCGGGTCCCTTCCCCAGGCGGACCCTGTGCCTTTTGGACAAACTGTGCCCTGATGAGCCTCCTCACCCACGCCAGGCCTGGCTTCCTAGGCTACCACGTGCGGGCGCTCCAGGAAGTCTGTCCATCCTTCTTTCATGGGGGCTGTTTTCAGAGGCCTTCACCAGTTCAGGGCTGTTCTGGAGGGTACCTATCTGGCCCAGGTGGGTCTTAAGCACGGCCCACATAGCAGCAAGGAGCCACGCTCAGGCCCCAGAATTAGTATACGGTGCCCTGCCTCCTGCTTTGTCTGTCTCTCTCCACCTCAGCACCCCCATCTCTCTATCCCATTTCTCCAGAGTTCCTTTGAGGAATGAAGCAGGTTCTTTGTATGACAAGAGCTGGACTTAGCTGATCGGGCCTTGTCCCCCCTGCTTCTGCTCAAACCGGGGGCCATGCGTGAGAGGGCCGTTTTTGCAGTAAGCCGTGCGGGGCTAGTCTGGGTTGCCATTTCCCCAACCTCTGGATCTCCAGATCCTCTCTGCTGTGCCGGGAAGTTGCTTGGGGGGAGGCCGACATGCCAGTGATAGGAAGAAGAGGCCTTGGTGGGGAAGTGGATCCAGTCTTCAGCTTACTCTGCTGGGCTCTCTGAATTCAGCTCCTGCCCAGAGTAGCTAGCTCAGGAACGCCACAGGTCTTCTGGCCTGCTGCTAGTTGGAGGGACACTTCTCATAGCCTTTCAGCCTCGGGCATGCTCCTCAGGACTGGTCTTCTCTCTGGACCCCTTTTCTTTGCCCAGTCACGTTTGATCCTCCCATGTGGGAGAACTGGTTCTTTGGATCTTGAGTGAGAGTCCAGGAAGCCGAGCCAATGGTGAGGGGCCCCAGGGGAATTTAGGGGTTTCCTCACACCCCCCTCTGGTGAGTAGGCTGGAGCTGAACTTGGCATGATGACAGGATACAGAATGCCGGCTCCTGGTCTGCTTAGCACAGAGAGCTGCAACTCTGCCTGTGGTCAGAGCTGCTGGTGACCAGGTCTCAGCCTAGCTGGCTCAAACCGGCCTGCAGTGTTCTGGAAGCTGAGCAGCTGTGATGGAGAGGGAAGGTACTAGGTCAGCACTGACCTGGCCCTCCCCATGGCCTAGTGGGATCTACTCATGGTTTCCCTAAGAACATGACCTGCATAGCAAGGAGAGCCCACTGACACTGAGCCCCATTCTTCCCAGTGACTCCTGGGCCTGGTCGGGATGGTTTCCTTCTCTCAAGGCCTGGAGAAAGCCCCAGCACCTGGGATCAGTGGGAGAGCCCTTGGCTCTAGAAGGGCTGACTAGAGCCCTGCCTGGTTAGAACTTGCTTTGGCTGCTGGAAGGTCTGCCACGGGATGGAGCACGTTGGTGTGGGTGCACAGCAGGGCCCGTGCTGGAGCTGGGGTGAGAGGGGCCCGAGGGAGAGGTGGGGGCAGGAGAGATGGTGTTGAGTGGCTTGCTGCTGGATGGAAAGTCTCATTTCACCCCTGCAGTGATCCTGGATGGCGCCACTGAGAGTGGGAGTCCGGATGGGCCTGGTCAGCCCCAGAGCTGGGTTTGCTGGGTTCCATGTGCTGCCTCGAAACTACACGTCCCTGGTCAAGGCCCATTGCTGGCTACCACCTGTTGGCCTGGACTCAGCCCCCCTTTCTGTTGGCCTTCTTTGGGGAGCTGTGTTAAACTGCTGTTGGTAGTGGGCTAGTTGGGCAACATTTGCCTGACCTCATCCAGACCATGGCTCAAGGCGGGCAGCAGCCATGCCATGGCTCAAGGCTGTCTCAGATGGGTACCTGTGTGCCACATCTGGCACTGGGGCTGTGGGGATCACTCCATGGGCCTTTATCATTCAAGAGTTTGCTCTCTGGCTACTAGATCCCACCTCTGTTTCATCAGGGAAGACTTGGTGGCAGCCAGAGCTTGCCTCAGGCAGATACGGGCTGATCAGGTATGCTTGCCCACCTGCTCTTGAGTCAGAGCCCTGGGCCCCACAGGGCTGGCTCTCCAGGCATGTTGTGCCACATGCCTGGGTTGGGAGACTTGCTCAGGCCTCAGACCACAGATAGCACTGAAGCAAATGGCTGTCATCATGGCCTTTTCTGGGTCAGGTCACGGCCAGAGCAGGTACAGCAGGTGCTTGCTTTGATGTTCTCCGTGTGGGTGTTAGGTGTGTTCCTGGTGACTGGCCTGGCAACATATGCGGTCACCTTCCAGAGTCCTAGGTAGGCGGGCCCCAGGGCAGGTGCCCTGGAGAGAGGGCAGAAGAGCTGTAGGAGCTCCACGCAGGAGTGGGTGGCCCACAGCTGTAGCCGGCATGTACTCTGGATGCACACAGCCACGGGGCCCGGCCGTCTACTGAAAGAGTGCCTTCTCTGGGGCGGACAGCCTTGGTGGTGCCTGCAGCGTGGCAGCCACGGCCTGATTCCTGACCTCCCTCCTGGGCTCTCCCCTTGCCCTTCACATGGGGCCCAACATGTCCTCCACCCGGTCCTGCTGATGTCACCTGAGGCCCTGATCCATGGAGTGGCGTATGGAGGGAAGGGAAGGGTTGTGCAGCTCTCCCACCCCTCACTGGTTCTCAGCCAGCGAAGCTCCTTAGGACCCCCATCAGGGACAAGGAGGCCCTGGCATGTGGCCCCAGTTGGCCCTCTGACCCCTGTGCCTACAGCTTCTGGCTTAGATCCTGCTCCTCAACCTGGGTACCTCCTCCTCTGGTCTGCACAGCCCTGCTGAGCAGTGCCCACTGCTGCGACTCCTGTCCCTGCTACAAGAGCCCAGGGACATTTGCTGTTGTTTGCCCTGGGGGGAGGTTGGGTAGGTCCTGTTGTGCCTCTTACCCTTAAAGTCTCCTGTCTCTGCTAGGGCTCAGCTCAGGCCTTGGCCCGAGGGGCCTGTTACCTGATTGACAGTCACAATGGTAAAGGGCCCAGGAAGTGGGGGTGGCTCCCTCGGCCCAGGGGCCAGCAGGTATAGCACAGGCTTTGGGGAGCCTCCAGGCACACTTCAGCAGATGTTCCAAGTGAGTCCCCGTGGGTGCGCCCTCCCCCATGACCTGGGACCCTCCCCCCAAGCTCCTGGGCTGCTCTTGGGCTGCAGCTGGCATGTCCTTTGAGATGAGAGAAGTAGCAGAGAGGAACTTTGATAATACATCTGCTTAAGTGTCCAAAGCCAGGGCAGAGACGGGTTTCCAGACTGGCTAGATGACAAGTTGTGTGTTGTCCTGTGAGTTGTCTTGTGATCTAGGCAGCACTTAAGTTCTGAGTGAAGAGCCTGACTCAGAGTGACAGCTTCGCACCTGAGTCCTGGCTCTGAGGGTGGTGTGACATCAGATGACATCAGGAGCCACTGGCCCAGGACTTCAAACCAAAATGTGGCTTTCTTCAAAACAGCTGTGTGCTTGGATGCTGCACAGTCCCTCTCGGGCTCCCTGATTGAAGAGGTGCAGGGTACCTTGGGCCGAGCACGAGGGGTGTGAGATGGGGGTGCCTAAGGTCCTGCTGGGCCGGCAAGGGGCCTCCAGGCAGACTTGAGCAGACTTGTGGGTTTGGTGCCCTCGGCTCTGCTGCTTCTGTGGGACTGGGTGCTGAGCCTTCCTCTAGGAAAAGAAAATAGTATGGGGGGACAGGGCAGAGTTGGAGGGACCATGCACTACAGTCTGAAAAGGGGCTACAAGGCCTGTTGACCATAGGTGTATTTCCAAAAGTTGGGGTGGGGGTGCATTTTCTAAGACTTGTTTACAACCCAAGTCCTGGGGATCAGAACTCTTCCTCGTGAGTCCAGATGGCCCAGTCAGCCCCCCCTTAGCCCAAGGAGAAGTTGGCCCAAATAGAGGCCCCCACCTGTGCAGTCTGGGTACACATGAGCTGCCTGGGGCCCTACAGGGGGAATGCTGGGTGATGTTCTGGTTAAGATGGGGCAAGGGAGGGGCTTTTGCTGACATCACAGGCTTGTGCCTGGAGTCCTGAGGTTCACAGGCAGGGGTCTTGTGAGGGCAGCTGGGTTCTGTTGCATGACGACCACTGTGCTGGGTGTTTGTTCTGTGCTGACTCCATGGAGGAGGCCGAGCCACACGCCTCTTTAGCACGTGATAAGGCCAGTCCTATCCTTAGACTCTTGTGCCTGAGGGAAGTGGAAGCCCAGAGAGAGAAGCAGCCAGCCCAAGCTCATGCTGCCACTGACCTGTGGGCTTGGGTCTAAGCCAGCATCTGACCTTGGAGGGCCTGGGGCCCTATGACATTGCCCTGAGTGGTGAGGTCCCTCTCCCATACCCTCCCTGGTACCAGGGTCTTCCTGGAGGGTGGTAGGAAGGCAGCCTGCCCTGAGCAGTGCAGGAGCTGCTTCTTGGGGCACCTAGGATCTTGGGGGCTTGGCTCTAGCATGTCAAGTGGGGCACTCAGACCTTCCCTGACTGGTACTGTCCATGAGAGACTTGGCATGTGGCCAGTGCTGCAAATAGTCTTCTAGGGCCTGGCTTCTGGGGCAGGTGCAGCCTAACCCAGCTGCTGCAGAGGTTGGGTGTAAGCAACACTGTGGTCTGCTGGCCTGCCTGCAGAACTGGGGTCTCTCTTGGGAGCCTGAGGGAGGCCTGGTCTAGAGCATGGTGACTGCCCTGCTGTGTGGACAGACCACCTGGGCCAGCCGCCTGGTGTCCACCAGGGAGCATCACTGGGTAGTAGCTGGTAATAGGCAAGCTGTGTTTGGGTGTTGGCTTGTCCTTGGCCAGACCAGCAGCTCTTGGGAGCATCTTACTGGCTTGCCATGTTCCGACGCAGAGCTGAGCTGTTGGGGTGAAGGGGCAGTGACCTGACCTCTCCCCAGAGCAGCTGCCATGTTACTTGATCCTTGGTGGGTCTGGAGGCTCGGGGGGGGGGGGGGGCAGCCCAGGAGCTCAGGTGTTCCCGCAGGGTCTAAGGAGAGGGTGGCCTAGAGGGCAGTGCTGGGACTTAAGCAGTCACACACTTGACTGCCTTGGGTGTCCCCAGGAGCTCCCAGGACTCCATCCTGAGGCTTGCTCTCAGGGCCGCCCCTGACTGAGATGGAAGAGAAAGCAGGTGGGGAGCCCAGCACAGTGCAACCTGCTCTGCTCTGGTTGCTCAGCAGCTGGAGTGTAGACCTAGAGTGGCGTGGGGTCCCAGATCACAGGACATCTCTCTGTCGTTGTCCTGTCGGGCTTCACTGAGCATGGTGCGTCAGGGCTCGACCTGAAGATTCCTCCTGTGAACAAGTCGCACTGGTGCGTGTCGGTTCCCTCCCTGCCCCAGAGGCTGTGGCTGCCCCCTTCCTGAAGCTGTGGTGTGGCCATGAGCACTGCTGGCTCAGGCCCCCGGCAAGAGGAGAGGTGACCTGGGCCAGTGGTCTCCACCTTTCACAAGGTGGCAGCGTCCTGTGGTGTGTATCAGCTGCCACCTCCCCCACTCACTGTTTCTCTTGTTCTTCACTGACCCCTGAGGGGTGGACAGAAAGGCCACAGCTCCTCCTGACTTCTGGGACCAGCTGTGTATCTGGAGCTAGAGCTGGCCAGCCCTGCCAGGCCTGCTCCTCCTAACCTGCGCCCAGCTAGCTCCCCTGTTCCCTGACCTGTTCTAGTATGTATATATGTATAAACATCTTTTTTAAAGATTTGATTTATTGTTTTTACAGAGGGGGTGTGGGAAGTATCAACTCACAGTTGCTTGACTTTAGTTGTGCATTGCTTGCTTGTTTGTTGTATGTGTCTTGACCGGGCAAGCCGAGGTTTGAACTGGTGACCTCAGCATGCCAGGGTAATGCTCTATCTACTGTGCCACCATAGGCTAGGCTTTATTTTTATTTTTTAATTTAAAAAATTTTATTTTTTATTTATTCATTTTAGAGAGAGAGAGAGAGAGAGAAGGGGGGAGGAACAGGAAGCATCAACTCCCATATGTGCCTTGACCAGGCAAGCCCAGGGTTTCGAACCAATGACCTCAGCGTTTCCAGGTCGATGCTTTATCCACTGAGCCACCACAGGTCAGGCTAGGCTTTATTTACTTATTTATTTTTTTATTTTTATTTTTTTATTTTTTTGAAGCTGGAAACAGGGAGGCAGTCAGACTCCCGCATGCGCCCGACCTGATCCACCCAGCACGCCCACCAGGGGGCGATGCTGTGTTGCAATCAGAGCCATTCTAGTGCCTGAGGCAGAGGCCACAGAGCCATCCTCAGTGCCTGGGCAAACTTAGCTCCAGTGGAACCTTGGCTCGGGGAGGGGAAGAGAGAGACAGAGAGGAAGGAGGGGGGCGTGGAGAAGCAAATGGGTGCTTCTCCTATGTGCCCTGGCCGGGAATCGAACCCAGGACTCCTGCATGTCAGACCGACGCTCTACCACTGAGCAGACCGGCCAGGGCTGTCAGGCTTTATTTTTTAAGAGTACATTTATTAAAGCTGGGAGCAGTGAGGCTGATCAGGTGGTGGCTCAGTGGATAGAGCGTCAGACTGGGACACGGAAGACCCAGGTTCAAAACCCTGAGGTCGCCGGCTTGAGCGCGGGCTCATCCAGCTTGAGCACAGGCTCATCAGCTTGAGTGTGGGGTTGCTGGCTTGAACGTGGGATCATAGACATGACCCCATGGTTGCTGGCTTGAGCCCAAAGGTCTCTGGCTTGAGCAAGAGGTCACCCGCTCTGCTGTAGCCCCCCCCCCCCCCCCCCCGTCAAGGCACATGTAAGAAAGGTATTGATGAACAGCGAAGGTGCTGCAACAAAGAATTGATGTTTCTCATCTCTTTCCCTTTCTGTCTGTTCTGTCCCTATCTGTCCCTCTCTCTGACTCTGTCTCTGTCAAAAAATAAAATAAAAAAGCTGGGAAAAATACAAAGGAGGGCTTAGGGTGGAAGAAGCAACAGGAGAGACCAGGCTGGGCTGCTTTGGCTCCCTAGAAATGTGGTAAAGAAGTTAACTGAGACAGGGCTGCTGCCAGCTCACAGGAGAGTCAGAGAAAAGGGGTCCTTGGGGACAGGTTCAGGGTGTTAGCCCCAGACAAGCTTCCACTGCCCATTGCTCCCCTGTTTGCAAGTTGAGGAGATGAATGCCTACAAGGAAAAAAGAGGGAGGGAAAGGCATGGACGTGCTCCTGGGAGGGAGAGCATCTTATACATTCTAGTTATTTTTATTATTCATTTTTAGAGGGTGGGAGAGAGAGGAAAGGGGGAGGAGCAGGAAGCATCAACTCCCATATGTGCCTTGACCAGGCAAGCCCAGGATTTCGAGCCAGTGACCTCTGCATTCCAGGTTGATGTTTTATCCACTGAGCCACCACAGGCCAGGCATTCTAATTTTTGACCTGTCTTAGAAATTGAGGTTTGAGTGTGAATAGTTTGTGGTATTTATGTGGACATGGATTCTGTGAAGGAGGCCTTTGTCCCCAACCCCGGTCCCCACTGCCAGTCTCATCACTCACTAGACCCTTGGCATGGCTTCTTGCTGCTCCTCAGCGCAGGGTGCACGAACCCCTGAAGCGATGGGGTGGCCGCTGGTGTTGACCAGAGCCCCTCTGCATGTGGGCGTGGCCTGGTAGCATCCCTGGGAACCTTTGTCACACTACCTATCACTCTCAGAAAATCCTGGGCCCCAAGGGAAATCTGTGGCTGGTAGCTTTCTGGAGGTTTGCAATGACCAGTGTCCCTAGAACAGCTACTGCTGGCACATTCACCCTTAGCCAGCGAGCCACTGGCAGCCCCCAGCGCAGTGCTCAGCTGAGGTCCCCGCAACTCCCTGGGCTCGGGACACCATTGAGCCTCTGCGGGCTGGGCCCGTGGTCTACCATGATCACGTGATGGCACCATGTGGGTGGATGCTCAGATGTGTGTGGAACCAGTAAGAGACCCAAAACAGGAGTTGTACTGGCAGCCTGCCATCTACTGGTGCAGGGAACCCCAGCAGGAGGGAACGCCTGGGCCTCAGGTCTTCAGGTTCAGAAAAGGAAGGGGGGTCTGGTTCTTACCCATGATAGCAACATGTCCCGCCTGCCTCCCCTCCACATCCCCACCCCCACCTCTCCCTGGCATGAACTGCCCATGTGTTCTTGTCCCAGGCCAACTCAGTTTCCCGAGCTGTAGCATTTCTGTGCCAGCAGGTCTTGGGAAGGCCTCTACTTTCACTAGGTAGGTGGAAGCTGCCTCCTCACCTGTGCTGGTCAAGGAGGTACAGAGGGGAGGGGCCAGGAAGAGGGCACACCTGCCTCAGCACCAGGAGCAGTGTCTGCTGCCCTTTCTATAGCTGCTGTTGAGCTCAGTGCCACTGCCGTGCTCAGTCACGAGTCCGAGTTTCTGTAGACATCCTGAAATCAGGGCGGTCTCCAACCCGTGGGGTGGGAAGAGGCCAGGCTCCTAGCTGCGGCATGGCCAGTCACTGCCAGGAGGCCTGCCTTAGTGAGGAGCCGCAACCTCTGCAAGCTGCCAAGGCCACTCCGGAGTCACCTAGCTCACACCGGGGCCCAGTTGGGCTCTGGGAAAGAGGCCTGTCCTCCCTGAGCAGCACCCTCTGGGTGCTCAGTGCCAGCACGCCCTCGCCTCTGCTCACGACAGCCCCCCACACAGCGCGAGCCCTTCAGGACTGCCGGCCTGGCTGGAGCTGGCAGGTGGCGCACGCGTGTGTGCAGGTCCTGCAGGTCTGTGAGCTTCATCTCCCTTTCCTTCTCCACAGTGTACTAACGGTCACTTGATGTGCGCTGGCTGTTTTATCCACCTACTAGCAGATGCCCGGCTGAAGGAGGAGCAGGCCACATGCCCCAACTGTCGTTGCGAGATCAGTAAGAGCCTCTGCTGCCGCAACCTGGCTGTGGAAAAGGCCGTGAGTGAGCTGCCCTGTGAGTGTGGCTTCTGCCTGCGCCAGTTCCCCCGCTCCCTCCTGGAGAGGCACCAGAAGGAGGAGTGCCAAGACAGGTAACCGCCCGGCTGGAGGCCACCGGTGCCGGCAGGGCTCAGCATGCAGCGCACGCCGGCTGGTCCTCGTGGCCCAGGCCAGCGTGCAGTTGCTCAGGGTTCGGGTCCCATGGTGGAGGACCTGGATCTGCACAGTGGCTGTCTGGACATCACCCTGCTCTCTCTCTGGTTACGTGGTGGCCTCTTAGAGGCGGTCCCTGGCATCCCTGGGTCCAGGAGAGAATGGCCAGCTCAGGAGCTCTGGGATCTTGGTGTGAGGCTGCACTGGCACCCCAGCCCAGTCCCGGCTGCTCTGCCATCCTAAACGGCTGTGGCCAGGCCCAAGCCTCTCGTGGTCTGGGACTGCGGTCGGCAGCCACTGTTTCCAAGCAGGACGGAGACCCCACGGCTGTGGGTGCGGGTAGCTTGTCCATGCATAGCTCACACAGCTCCTCTCCGTCTCACACACTCTGACTGCTTCCTGAAAGATGGCACACACTGAATATGTCCTTCAGGGAGCGGATCGTGCATGAGCAGGTCTGAATGGAGGTGCGGGGTACATGCCATGACCACAGTGCTCCCCCCTAGGGTGACCCAGTGCAAGTACAAGCGAATTGGCTGCCCGTGGCACGGCCCCTTCCATGAGCTAACTGTGCACGAGGCCGCCTGTGCCCACCCCACCAAGACGGGCAACGAGCTGATGGAGATCCTGGACGAGATGGACCAGAGCCACCGCAAGGAGATGCAGCTCTACAATAGCATCTTCAGCCTGTTGAGCTTCGAGAAGATCGGCTACACAGGTGAGGCAGCCACTGCCCACTGGGGAGCAGCAGCAGGCCCTGAGCAGTGGGCACAGCCCACACTAGGTGGCTGGGCTCTGCACAAGCTCCTGGTGAATTGGAGGACACCTTGGGGGACAAGATGGGCCAAAGGCTGAGCCGGGGAGGGGCTAGGGCAGGACTTGAGGAGCACCTGCATGGCTCTCACAGGCCCCTCCCACCTGTCTTCCCCACCCTGGTCCTGCCATCTCAGCAGGGTGATGTCCTCACGGAGTGGGGCCAAGCAGCCTGGGGAGAGTGGGGGGTCTAAGCCGAAGGTGGGTGTGTCTCAGGCCCAGGAGCCGGTGGCCTGCCCTGCAGTGCCAGGGGCAAGAAGAACTCTCGTCTCGTTGGGTCCTGCCTGTGGGTGAGAGGCTGCAGTGGCCACAGACCTCCTGAGGCCAGCAAGAAGATGCTCAGGGCCAGGGCTCCAGAACAAACTGAGGGTGCCCAGCTCAAAATGCAGAGCTGAGAGTGGACGCCCAGGGACAGGCAGGCTGGACCGCATCCCGGCCCACTGGATCTCGTGGGCTCTCCTGGCCACTGCCTTTGGACGTGCTGGGAGCAGGTACCGGGCCAGAGCCTGGTCTAGACACAGAACAGCCAGAAGCACCTGCTGATGCTGGGGCCGCTCAGGGAGACTCCGGCCCTCCACTGCCCGTCCCACGCCAGCCGGGGTCCAGCTCAGTGCGGGCCTCTGCATGCCCAAGAGGCCAAGAGCCTGGGGGCCTGGTTAGTTGCAGCCTCAGTCTCCCTGGTGAGCACCGTGGCACAGACAGCCCAGGCCAGGCCTCCGTGTCCAGGCAGGCCAAGGCATCGTGACCTGGCCAGTGGCAGGGCCGGGAGCCCGTCCACGCAGGAAGGACTGGCCGCCTCCGTGGAGGGACAAGCCGGCGTTGGGCACAGGGTGTGCTGAGGACTGTGACAGCAGAGCCCAGCAGTGGGCCACACGCCAGGGCTTGACTCTGGCCAGATGCCACACCGGCCTGCCTGCCGGCTTTCTGGCAGCTCTGTATGGAACCAATAAAGTGCACTGTTCTCAGAACTGCATCCTGTCTGTGTGTCTGCTTACCCACGGCCCAGGGGCGGGCGGGGGTCCAGGAGGGAGGCCAGGGGCTGGGCTGGTTGGCCCCCTCGCAGCCTCCAGACTCCCTGCAGCTAACGCGTGTCACTTCTGTTTGTAGTTCTTTCCCCCAAGCTTGTGTGCGCCTCCATTTGCCATAGTTGCCTTTGACTTGCCTTGTGACAAGTTGAGCACCTGTTTCTTCTGGTAAGTGGCCTTCCTCCCCGGCCGAGCCTGTGTCCTCGGCTGGTTGGAAGGCGCCACCACCGGCTTGGCCCAGCCTGATTGCCGGCTCTTCCCGGCCTGTCTGTCTCCACAGAGGTCCAGTTCCGGCCATACCGCACCGATGACTTCATCACGCGCCTATACTACGAGACACCGCGGTTCACGGTGCTGAACCAGACGTGGGTCCTGAAGGCGCGCGTGAACGACTCGGAGCGCAACCCCAACCTGTCGTGCAAGCGCACGCTGTCCTTCCAGCTGCTCCTCAAGAGCAAGGTCACGGCGCCCCTGGAGTGCTCCTTCCTGCTTCTCAAGGGCCCCTACGACGACGTGAAGATCAGCCCCGTCATCTACCACTTCGTCTTCACCAACGAGAGCAACGAGACGGACTACGTGCCGCTGCCGATCGTGG
Organism: Saccopteryx bilineata; assembly: GCF_036850765.1. Taxonomy (NCBI): domain Eukaryota; kingdom Metazoa; phylum Chordata; class Mammalia; order Chiroptera; family Emballonuridae; genus Saccopteryx; species Saccopteryx bilineata. The sequence goes on from NC_089492.1 coordinate 446,844, forward strand.
ACTCCGTGGAGTGCAACAAGCTGCTGGCTGCCAAGAACATCAACCTGCGGCTCTTCCTGTTCCAGATCCAGAAGTAGGCGCCCGCTGCGCTGCCCACACCCGCCCAGCCGTGGCTTCGCAGTGCTGTCTGACCGCCTCAGCCGAGCAGGAGGAACACTGGGAAAGTCTGCATGTGTGCGTGAAGGTGTGAGTGCCCACCACCTCGCCCTCCGCCTGCCTCCCGTCCAGGGACACCGCGCAGCAAAGCAAGCAAAGCCAGTGCAGTGGACCTGCTGGCCCCTGTCACTGCGAGACGCCCCTCCCGCCCTGGGCCACACGTGGCTTCGGGGCCAGGCTCAGGGTGTGCTGGCTTCAGACGGCATATTTGATTGCAATTAAAAAGGCACCCTTGTTTCCTATGTTCTGTTTTGTTCGAGGGTGAGGAGTGGCTGTGATTGGACAGCGTGGGCACTTTGGTTTGGCCTGGGGACTGGAGCCCCCCCATCCCTCAGTGCTGCCCCTTGGAGACACTCGGAGATGCTACCCCATCCATCATGGGCCCCAGCGGGAGTGGGCAGGGATCGGGGTCTCACAGCAGCCCCAGCACACCCCTCAGCTGTTCCTGGGAGGCAGGACTTGGCCACCCAGGCTCAGCAGATGTTTCGGAATGCAGGGTGAAATTCTGTCACTTCCCAGGAAATAAATGAAACCTTACAGGCTCCTCTATAACTTATGCAAATCTGGTGAGAGAGAATCTATTTTCTGTATTCAGTCTCAAGGGTACAGCACCCCCAGACTGTGAGGGAAGCTGTGGGGGCCCCTGACGATAGCCGGGTGAGTGTCCGAGTGGGTCAGCCGCCCCCATGCTCTCGGGAACTAGCTGCTGGTCCTGCATCGGGACCCCACTGCAGAGGTCAATGGTTTCTCACCGGAGAGAGGCAGTCCCTTCCCAGCCTCAACTTTGCTGCCCGCCCCCCCAGGCCCCACAACCCTGCAGCCCAGGCCCCAGTGAGCATGCCCGGGGTATGGCCCTTGGGGTGAAAGGATCCCTATCTGGAGGTCCCTGGGACCCTCAGAGCTACTGGAGAGCTTCCCCTGCCCTTGCCCCACCCCTTTGCTTAGGCGTCACCTCCCTTTTGTGATAGCTTTTCATTGCTTAAATACCAAAGAACCAATTCCTTTGCCCCTGGCCACGCCCACCCTGTTCCTCATTGCTGGGGCCCTGCAGGGCTTAGGGGGCAGTGCAGTCACAGCCTGGCCTCTTTCTGGGGCTCCTCCCTCTCCTGCCCCCGGACCCCCCACACACACATCCAGTTCTCATGCTAGCCTCCCTGACCTACTCTGAGGAGCCTGTTTGACTTCCTGCTCCAAGGCCAGGGCATGGGTCTCAGCCTGGACACTGAGGGGACGAGGAGGCATGCAGTGCTTGGTTTGCCGCCCTCTACCAAGAAAGACCCCACTGCAGCCCCCCACGCCGATCTCAACTTGGACACACCTTGGCATGGGTCTGGCTGCCCTTCAGGCTGACCCCGCCTGGAGGGCACTGAGGATGACGTTCAGGTAGATGCATGTCGGGTGTCGCGTGTAGGAGACTGCTGTGTCGCTGCATCTTGGTCTCTCAAGAGACTGACAGCCTCTCTGTAGTTTCTGGATTCCAAGTGACAGTTGTGAGGGAATCCAGGCAGGGACGGGATTGCCTGGGATTGCCCGGCCCGCCGGTTTATGTCTGGACGGCTTGTATGAGAGACAGACAGCAGAGGGCAGCCCTTGGTGCTCTCCTGGACTCCCGGGTGGGGCAGTGTGGGAGACCATGGATTTCTGTGTGCAGGTGAAGGTATGTGGCGGACAGAAAGGGCTGGGCAATCCTGGGGCCAACAGCCCTGTGTGGGTGGCAGGAAGGTCCAGTGCATGTGGGGGCTTACAGCCCACACTTCCTGCTGCCAAGGGCATGTGTGGAAGTGGGACCATGCCCAGACTGCCCTCCCTGTAGAGGGTATGGGTGTGTGTCTGGGTGCCCAAGAGGATTGCTGATACATCTCAGCCCTGTGACAGTCACCTTACACCCTGGGAATCACAGCCACTGTGGGGTTGCCACAAAACTATTGATTTACAGACACTAGTGGTCTGTCTCCAGGACCCCTTGCCATCTTGGCATCCTAACCTGGAGCGGGGTGGAGGTGCCACCTCTCCAGATATGGGGGAGGCTTGGGGGCACAGACGGAGCCAGCCCTCTACCCCTTTTCATCCCCACTCCCTGTAAACACTACATCCTCAGTTCACCTGAAGTGAGACACTTACAAAAATAAAAATAATTTTTTTAAAGAGCAGAGCAAGCGGTGTTTTTAACTACTGTTGGAAATGACTTATATGTCACTTTTGTGGTCTGAGTTCACTTTGGATTATTTTCTGTATGTAACTATAGTTTAAAAAAAATTCCAAACCATGTTTTGTCTGTGTTTCTTTATGAGAGGACAGTTTCATGGGTGGGCTTCCCTGGGCTCTGCTGGCCTTCCAACCAGGGAGTCAACTACTGCCCTGCTGGCCCCCAGCCTGTGGCCTCCCCACCCCAGACCTCCAGCCTCTGTTCAGCACCACCTTATATCCATATTCCTGTCTGATCAGTGGGGAAACTGAGGCATAAAGCAGTTGGGTCCTCTCTGAAGGGAAATCGGAGCCCTCAGGACCTGGGCTGCTCTGAGAATGCCAGGGTTGCAGGGGGAGCTGTGGCACCATCTTTCCAGTAGCTCTGGATAGGCACCCTCTGCCCTCTGCCTGCTCAGCTGAGCCAATCTGCTCTCAGGTTTTGCTCCTCCAATCCCAGGCCCAACTGCGGTCTGCACTCTTCAGAGGGAGAGGAGGGTCACTGGGCCCAACTTTCCACCTCCAGCTTGGCCTTGCCCCAACCCCTGTGGCCTAGGCACTGCCCTGGGCAGCCTTTTTTTGGACCCAAGGACCCATTCACCCTCCACATCACACTCTCTCTCCAACAGACCCTGCTCTCCAACCACTGGCTAAGACGTTTACTCCACTGGGTGTCTTTTGATTTCAATAGAAAACAAACACTTCCATCTCCCAGTCTCCCCCTTCCAGGCCTCGTCTGGGGCCTTTGGGGACACCAGCCGTGGCACCCGGTGCCCTGGGCCGGGCGTGCGGTGTGGTGGGGACTTGAGAGCCTCCAGGTGTGACAGATGCTGGGGTCTCCGAGCCTGGGGGCCCGGCTGCACCAAAGCCTCCAGGGACCCAGACATGGGCACTCCTCCGCAGGAGCAGCCGGCTACCGCGCTCTGAGCCAGGTACCGTTTCTGTCGCCTCTCAGCACAGGGTAAGGCTGCAGGTCTAACAGATACACATCCGCTGCCCCTGGCAGTGCTGGGTTTAAGTCCCGACTGCCCGGCAACGCAGCCGCCTTCGGGGCCCGTCTCACCACGTGCACATGGACTCAGCGGGCGTGATCGCGGATCACCTACAAGAGGGCAGTGCGCTCCTCAGGAGAAATCGCACCTGCGGGCAGGTCTGGTGTGTGGGGCCATTGGCAGCACGGACGGGAGCTGCTGCGGGTCCCGGGCGGGGACGTTTGGAGTCCGATCGGGCGCAGGAGTCCAGGGAAGAACTCGTCCTCTCACCGTTCTGCCCACTGCGCTCCAACCAGACTACAGCTCCCAGGATGCGTCGGGCGACAGAACTACACTTCCCAGATGCCTTGCGACGCGAGGGGCGGACTGCGCCTGCGCCTGCGCGGAGCCTGGGGGCGGGGCCGCGGGAGCGCGGGAAGTCCGGAATCCTATACCGCTGCGGGACCATGAACCTGGATCGCGAGCTTCGTCGTAAGTCCCCAGGCCGATCGCCCGAGCCCGGGGTCCCGGAGCGGGCCTGGCCGGCCCGGGCGGAGGAACTCAGCCTCTCGGCCACGTTCTCTCTCTCTACAGAGCTGAGCAAGGCCAAGGCCAAGGCCCAGAACAGCGGGCAGCTGCGGGAAGAGGCCGCCCTCTGCCACCAGATGGGGGAGCTCCTGGCCAGCCATGGTGCGTGCCTCCCGCAGGGGCCCGGCTGGGGTCCACGTCCCGGACCAGGGGACCCCGGGGACCCCGGGGACCCCGGGGACCGGGGGATCTAGTACGGGGGCGAGAAGCCTTGTCAAGCGCGTTGCCCGCGCCCAGTGGGCCGCGAGGGCCGTACGCCCGCCTGACTGAAGCCCGCTGCCCATCTGCCCGCCCAGGCCGCTACTCCGAGGCTCTGCAGGAGCATCAGCAGGAGCTGCAGCTCCTGGAGAGCGCCGACGACCCCCTGGGCTGTGCTGTGGCCCACCGAAAGATCGGAGAGCGACTGGCGGAGATGGAGGACTACCCAGCTGCCCTGCAGGTGGGCGTGCCCACCCGGCAACCCTTGCCAGCCAGACCCAGCTCTCCTGGGCCTGCCCTCTCCCGTTTTGACATTTGCTTGTTGGGCTGTGGCTCTAGTGTCTCTACAGGCAGCCCTTGGCATAGAGGGGATGCTGGAGGGGGGCGGGGGGCGGTTCGGAGAAGCAGGGAGCTTTCCTGTGCAAGGATCGGGATCCTGCAGGGATCCCCAAACTCTTTACACAGGGTGTCAGTTCACTGTCCCTCAGACCGTTGGAGGGCCGCCACATACAGTGCTCCTCTCACTGACCACCAATAAAAGAGGTGCCCTTTCCGAAAGTGCGACGGGTGTGTGTGTGTGTGTGTGTGTGTGCGCGCGCGCACGCGCGGATAAATGGCCTCAAGGGGCCGCATGCGGCCTCTGGCTGAAGTTTGGGGACGCCTGCCTGAAGTTAGGTGACTTGTGAGGTTTGCTTGAGGCAGGGGTTGGCTCTCAGCTGCTATCCCTCTGTGCCTCAGCACCAACGCCACTACCTGGAGCTGGCCTGTTCCCTGTCCAACCACATTGAGCTGCAAAGGGCCTGGGCCACCATTGGCCGTACCCACCTGGCTGTCTATGATCACTGCCAGTCACAGGATGCCTTGCTGCAGGCACAGGCTGCCTTTGAGAAGAGCTTGGCTATTGTGGACGAGAAGCTGCAAAGTGAGTGCCCTGGGGTTCAGCCCTCCTCACCTTCTGCCTCTAGAACTGTAGGCAGAGGAAACAGCAGCCCTACCACCTGCCCAGCATGCACGGTGGGTTCTACCTGCCTGGGTCCTTCCCTTGTGAGGCTGGGGTCCGTGCTTAGAAGCCCACTCAGGAGGGGACACACAGTCCATGCTCCTCGCAGCCTCATTCTGGCAATTAGTTGTTGGCCCTTTGTCCCCCGACACTCTGTCTGCAGCATGACCCCTGTGAGAGGCAGGAAGAGGGGTGGGGGACAGGGTCCAAAGCTGGAGACTCCAACTGGGATCAAGAATGGTCATCTTGGCCCGGGCGCTGGGGATGGCTCTGTGGCCTCTGCCTCAGGCGCTAGAGTGGCTCTGGTCGCAATATGGCGACGCCCCGGAGGGGCAGAGCATCGCCCCCTGGTGGGCAGAGCTTCGCCTCTGGTGGGCGTGCCGGGTGGATCCCGGTCGGGCGCATGCGGGAGTCTGTCTGACTGTCTCTCCCTGTTTCCAGCTTCAGAAAAATTAAAAAAAAAAAAAAAAAAAAAAAAAAAAGAATGGTCATCTTTCAGGAATATTGTCCAAGCGAGAGCTGAGTGAGATGAGAGCTCGCCTCTACCTCAACCTGGGCCTCACCTTTGAGAGTCTGCAGCAGATGGCCCTGTGCAATGACTACTTCAAGAAGAGCATCTTTCTTGCTGAGTAAGCCTGCCCCACTCAGCCCAGGGGGAACTGAGTCCTCTGTCCTGGGAGGAAGCCGCTGGGGGTAGGCAGCCTTGCCTGTGGCTGTGTGTTTGCTAGGGGAGGAGGAGGAGAAAGAGGTGGGTTGCTAAGCCCTGTGGCATCAGCAGCTGCACATCAGTGCTATGGGTACCCACTGTGCCAGGCATTCTGAGTGCTTGTCACCACCTGCAGGCAGAACCACCTGTATGAGGACCTGTTCCGTGCCCGCTACAACCTGGGCGCCATCCACTGGCACCAAGGGCAGCACTCCCAGGCCATGCGCTGCCTGGAAGGGGCCCGGGAGTGTGCACGCGCCATGAAGAAGGGGTTCATGGAGAGCGAGTGCTGTGTGCTCATCTCACAGGTGCCCTCTCTGCAGCATGGGCTCAGTTGTGGGCAGGTTGGGGCCCTGGGAACTGCAGGCCTCACTTCCCTCACTCCCTAGGTCCTCCAAGACCTGGGCGATTTTCTGGCTGCCAAAAGAGCACTGAAGAAGGCCTACAGGCTGGGCTCCCAGAATCCTTTGCAGAAGGCCGCTGTGTGCCGGACTCTCAAGTATGGTGAGCCTGGAAGGGGACGCTGGCAGCTCAGGGCTCTCCTCCCTCGGCAGAGGAGGCTGGGCATGGGTTCTTGGGAAGGTGGCAGCCCCCACTTGCTGTTCTCTACAGTGTAGCTTGTTAGAGAGGCCCTGAGGGTGATCAGGAAACTGCTTGGGCATTTCTACATGAACCAGCATTTTTGGCAACCTGGTAACAAAAGTTGTCCCCACCCAGAGTGGATGGGGCATGTGGCCCAGAGTTCTGACGGTCGTTAGCAGCAGCTGGCCATGGTCTGTCTTTTCTATGAGCCAGCACTGCTCTGAGGTTCATTCTACATATTATTTCTCCTAATCCCTGCAATAACTCCACGGGGCCAATTTCCCCGTGGCCTCCTCTTACCTGTGGGTAAATAGAGACCAAGCAGGGTGGGTGGCCTGCCTGAGGGCACCGGGACAGCCAGTGGCAGAGCCAGGCGGGACCCCGTGTTGTGCAAGCCCCTCACACAAGGCTCTTCCCAGCAGTGCTGGCCGTGATCCGGCTCCAACAGCAACTGGAGGAATCCAAGCACGGTGACCCTCAGGGCGCCATGGGCGTCTGCGAGCAGCTGGGAGACTTGTTCTCCAAAGCAGGCGACTTCCCCAAAGCGGCTGAGGCCTACCAGAAGCAGGTGCACACCGGCTGGGTGGCAGGGAAGAGACCGCAGCGCTCTGGCCCTGCAAGGTGTGCCGTGGCCCTGACCTCAGTGTTGCGTCCCCAGCTGGATTTCGCGGAGCTATTGAGCAGGCCAGGGCCAGAGCTGGCGGTCATCCATGTGTCCCTGGCCACCACCTTTGGAGACATGAAGGACCACCGCCAGGCCATGCACCACTACGAGGAGGAGCTGAGGCTGCGTGACGGCAATGCCCTGGAGGTTTGGTCCCCACGGCTCTGCCTCGGGACCACCACTCTCTGGTGGTGGGTATAGGCGGGCGTTTCCTTGGGCGTGGAGAAGGGCGGCAGCCAGCACCAAGCTCCTTTGTCTTCCTCTTTCTCCAGGAGGCCGAGACCTGGCTGAACATTGCACTGTCCCGGGAGGAGGCTGGTGACACCTATGAAGAGCTGGCACCGTGCTTGCAGAAGGCTCTCAGTTGTGCCCAGCAGGCTCAGCGGCCCCAGCTGCAGGTCTGGGCCCACACACCCAGCTGGCCCCTGTCCCCCACTCTGCATCTTCCAGCTCGGGATGGCTGGCATCCCCATGGCCCTGACTGGGTTTCCCCTGCTCCTCAGAGGCAGATCCTGCAGCACCTCCACACAGTGCAGCTGAGGCTGCAGCCCCAGGAGGCCCCTGGCACTGAAGCCAGACTGCAGGAGCTGAGTGTGGACCAGGACGAGGACGAGGAGGAGAATGGGGAGGGGGATGTGGACAGCAACGCCTTGGAAGCCAGCGAGTTGGAGCTCTCAGACAGTGGTGAGGCTTACGTGTTGCTGGCAGCCCTGGTGTTACCTCCCCAGGGCGTGCTCAAGCTGGGCCCTGGGCTGTGGCTCGTGAGGTTAGGGCCCTCATGGGGCCTGCTCACGGGCTTATGACCAGATACATCATCATGCAAGGAGAGCAACCAGTGCCCGTGAGGCAGAAAGAAGGGGCGCCCCATGTCAGGTGGATATGAGGGACAGTCTGGGACGAGCGTGGACTCCAGCTGTCTCAGGGTGGTGCAGGGCCGGGAGGAGCGTGTTCAATTTTTAACTTGAGGGGTCTCTGGAAACTCTCAGGGAGCCCTTGGGCTGCATGAGGTTTGGGCTATGCCTAAGAGGGACCAAGGTGGATGTCACTGGGGTGTGGGTGCGGGGAACCACGGATGGGGCACAGTGAGAGGACCAGAGACAACTCTAGGTAGTGCTATTCAACAGGAAGTCACAGTGCGAAAAGGCTCTAGGAAGGGCCAGAGGCACAGGAGGGGTAGAGGCAGGAGCAGAGGGGAAGGGAGGGGTCATGCAGGGAAGAGAGGGAGGAGGCTGCACTGTGCAGGTAGAGGGCACCTGGGCTCAAGGACAGGCCATTTCAAATGTGGGCGGGGCTTGTCCCAACAAGGATGCTTCTCAGAAGACGGAGGTCTAGGCACGGGGCAGGAGAACAGTGTGCAATGGGCCGGGTTCAGGTTGGCAGAGGGGCAGGATGGACGTGGGCGTGGTTCACCCGGGGTGCCAGCTGGGCTCCATTGCAGAGGGTGAGGCTGACGATCAGTCCCAGCAGCTGGAGGAAGTTGAGGAGCTGGAGGGCTGCCTGGGCCGGCGGCAGATGAACAAGGTGAGGGCTGTGGGGGGCGGTTCCACCGGGGGCTCGTCAGCCTGGCCTCGTCCCTTCATACCTCTGCCCTCCTCTCTGCGGTGACTTTGCCCACAGTGGAACCGGCGCAACGATATGGGGGAGACCCTGTTGCACCGAGCCTGCATCGAGGGCCAGCTGCGCCGTGTCCAGGACCTCGTGAGGCAGGTGGGCCTTTGTCCTGTCCCTGCACCCTGGGGAACATAGCAGAGACTCGGGGGACAAGAGGGAGCACTGTGCTGCTGGCTCCGTGCAGTCCCTGCAGGGCCGTGCCTGGGACTCTGCCTGGTGGTGGGGGTTGGTTCCCCTTGCTCCGGTGGGACCTGGGCCAGGCCGGGCTATGGACAGACCATGGGGCCTGCTCTGGGCTCTGTGACCTTGGCCCTGAGGTAAGGCCAGGCTGCGGGGTACTCAGGGTCAGGCACCTTCCTGTCTTTGGTCACAGGGCCACCCCGTGAACCCTCGGGATTATTGTGGTTGGACACCCTTGCATGAGGCCTGCAACTACGGGCATCTAGGTGAGCGTGAGCCTGGGATCTGTCACACAACAGGGGGTTCCGAGAAGGGTTCTGGAATCTGGCTCATGTGCCCTGTCCTGCAGACATCGTCCGCTTCCTGCTGGATCATGGGGCTGCAGTGGACGACCCAGGCGGCCAGGGCTGCGAGGGCATCACTCCCCTGCACGATGCTCTCAACTGTGGCCACTTTGAGGTAGCTGAGCTGCTCATTGAACGGGGAGCATCGATCACCCTCCGAACCAGGAAGGTGAGCAGGGCCAAGGGCCAAGGGGGCATGGCCATGGCTGGTGGGTCTGCTCCCACCAGCCCTGCTCAGCTGGGTGCCACACAGGGCCACAGCCCGCTGGAGACCCTGCGGCAGTGGGTGAAGCTGTACCACAGGGACTTGGACAGCGAGACCCGAGAGAAGGCTGACCGCATGGAGAGGCTGCTCTGGGAGGCCTCGGGCCAAGGCAAGCGGGGCCCTCTTACTCCTGGGGACACTGCTCTCTAGCCCGAGTCCCCTGGGGCATTTCACACGGTGGCAGGGAGGTGCAGGGCTAAACTCACAGCAGATTCTATCTCCCCACAGCTCCTCACAGCCCCCTGGCTCCCCGGTCTCTCCCAAGTGACTCTTTGTTTGACCCTGAAACCTCTCCTTCCTTGAGCCCGTGTCCAGGACCCCCAGAGGCTGCTCGGGCCAGTGCCAGGGTCTCTGAGGCACTGGCTGTGGGCAGGCCTCGGAGGAGCAGGCACAAGCTGGCCAGCAGTAGCAGCTCGGAAGGTGAGGACAACCTAGGCTCACCTGGGCCAACCCAGAAGAGGCCCCGGCACTCTGCCCCGGGGCAGCAAGCCAGGGCCTGCGCGCCCGGCCACGTCAGCAGCAGGGAGGTGGCGGTGGCTGGCCGGGCAGCCTACCGGGCAGCTATTCGAGGTGTGGGCAGTACCCAGAGCCGCCGCCCGGGGCCTGGCCCGCTTCGGGGCCCAGGCAAGGCCTCCGCCCCCCAGGCAGCACTGATTCCTGAGGAGGAGTGCCTGGCTGGGGACTGGCTGGAGGACGACTTGCTGCTGACCCATGGCCACCGGGACAGCTCTCTGCCCCACACCCAGAGCAGTGGGCACAGGACCAGGCACAGCGCCTCGGGGTCAAGCAGTGACAAGAGCCCTGTCAGGCCACGAACCCAGTCCAGGCAGAGCCGGCTGCCCTGTATCAAGAGTTGGAACACTGTGGTCAGAGCAAGTGGAGACAGCAGTGTGGCCACAGAGCCCCCACAGAGCCCTGATGTCCCCCGTGGGGACAATTCTGTGGCAGGCCCTCCCTCGGTGGGTGTGCACGCCTGGGGCAGAGCCCACCGCACACTTTGGGTGGGGGTGGGAGGAAGGCAGAGGGCTGTTTGACTTAGCCATCCTTACCTGCCCCCTGCCAGGGACTGGTCGTACCCCCTGCCATCCGGGTTCGAGTTCGGATTCAGGATAATCTTTTCCTCATCCCTGTGCCTCACAGGTCAGGCGTGCCCTGCCCTCTCCCAGCCCCGACTCCCTCTGTGTCCCTCTGGGCTCTGCCGAGGAGTGGCAGTCGAGAACCCTGTGTTTGCATGTCAATGGGATGTGGTACCCTTGCTGGCCCAGAGGGCCTGGTAGCTGGGTGGAGCAGCAGACCAAGGCCAGGGTGCTCGGCACAGGCACAGGCTGGGCACCAGGGCGGTCAGATCAGGTCTGATGGCCTGGGAAGCTGGAGGTGGGCTGGGCTGCAGGGACCACTGGTGTCTGAACACGTGGAGGAAGACAAGAGCCAGGCAAGGGAGCTTGCACCCAAGAACAAGGATGGCAGGGCCTTTTGTAGGCACGTGCAGGGACCTGGCCAGGTTTAGGGTCAGCGCACCCTCTATTCCCACAGCCAGGAGGCCCATTCTGTGGCCTGGCTGGCTGAGCAGGCCGCTCAGCGCTACTACCAGGCCTGCGGGTTGCTGCCCCGGCTCACTCTGCGGAAGGAGGGCGCCCTTTTGGCCCCACAGGACCTCATCCCTGATGTGCTGCAGAGCAACGAGGAGGTGAGGAGCAGGGGCTAGGGCCCTGGCTGTGGGCATCCGGTGCCGGGTGTCCCCAGGGGTGCCTACCAATAGTGTTCTTAGGTGTTGGCTGAAGTGACCTCGTGGGACCTTCCCCCTCTGACCGACCGCTACCGTAGGGCCTGCCAGAGCCTGGAGCAAGGTACGGGCCCAGGAGGTGCGCAGTGGCCTGGGTAGAAGGACCGGGATTGTGGGCTCCACCTGTCACTGTCACCCCCCAGGTCACTGGGTGTCCAACACACCTGTCCTCAGGTTTTTCTCCCCCACCAGAGACCACACAGGAGTGGTGTGGGGGAAGATGGCCCCATCTGGAGGTGGGACATTGTAGAGACCCCCAAACCCGTAAGGCTGGCACAGGCCAGGCTAGGGCAGGAAGTCGAACACTCCTGGGAGTGGCCAGGCTGAAATGTGGAGTGGCTGGTGGAGATTCAGTCCTGCTGGGGAGGGCCTGACGGGGCAGAGATGGGTCATCACCCCCCACTGCCTGTACCAGGGCCCCCAGGCATGGAGTAGTTGGGCTCGGAAGTGAGGAGGGGCTCCCTGGCAGGACGGAAAGGCAGCTTCTGGCTCCGGTGACACCACGTTCCCCTGCAGGGGAGCACCAACAGGTACTGCAAGCCATGGAGTGCCAGGGCATGGGCCCTTCGTTCAGCGCCTGCTCCTTGGCCCTGCGCCCAGCCCAGCTTACCCCCTTGCTGCGGGCTCTTAAGCTGCACTCGGCACTCCGGGAGCTGCGCCTGGCAGGGAACCGGCTAGGGGACGATTGTGCCACTGAGCTGCTGGCCACCCTGAGCACTGTGCCAGGCCTGACTCTCCTTGACCTCTCTTCCAATCACCTGGGCCCTAGAGGCCTGGGCCAGCTCGCCACAGGCCTCCTAGGACAGGCCGCCTTGCAGGTAAAGGCATGGGGAGCAGCAGGCCAGCAACAGGGTGACACCAGAGCGTTATTCAGTCAAGCGTTGGTGGGAAGGGACAGGTGGGAGAACCAGCTGGTATCCAGCTCTAGACAGCAAGGACACCAGATGCCGGGGTGACTGTCTTCCCCAGAACTTGGAGGAGCTGGACTTAAGCATGAACCCCCTCGGGGATGGCTGTGGCCAGGCCTTGGCCTCCGTCCTGCGGGCCTGCCCCACGCTCAGCACTCTGCGCCTCCAGGCCTGTGGCTTTGGCTCCGGTTTCCTCCTGAGCCACCAGGCAGCCCTGGGCTGTGCCTTCCAAGGTGAGCTGACCGTGTGTCCACTACCTGGCCCCAGGGTTCCAGTTGCTATCAGAGGGGAGTGTTCAGGAACTCCGCCTTGCGTTGGTGGTATAGTGGTGAGCATAGCTGCCTTCCAGGAACTCAGCCTTGAGCAAGAGGGGCCCTGGAGCATTGGCCTGGCTTCCAGACGCATGTAGGTAGACAGACATGTTAGTGCTGGATCTTCCGGGGCCTAAGGGCATCTGGTGTGGTACTTGCCCAGCCTGGGACGTACCACAGCGCTGAGTTCCAATCCCACTGGTCTCACCAGCTCAGTTCTGTGGGCCTGAGACCATTCCACCGTAAGTCCAGGAGGGGTTCAGAGGGCCAGGGCCCCAGTACTGTACCTGGGAACTAGGCGTACTCCAGAGAGCCTTTCCGCAGTGGTGGTGGGTTAGGAAGTAAGCGTAGGGCTCTGAGCAGCAATGAGAATGCTCCCTGACCCCACCTGGCATGTCCCACACAGGGTGTATCTTAGGCAACCCGGGTGTCCTGTCAGGAGTCAATGCAGGCAAAGGCCTGAATTCGTGGGGAGAAGCTGGGCTCAGGAGTCTGGCCCACCCCCTTTCTGGTCAAGAGACCATGGACAAGAGCAGCCTGTTTTCCTGTGCACGAGGTCTCAAATGATAGCTTTTCTTTGGCCGTGCCCAGGACTGGCAGGGCTGGGGTTGGTGTGTGTGTGGGGGGGGGGGGCTGACAGAGATTCTGCCCCTGGGTTCAGATGCCAAGTACCTGAAGACACTGTCCCTGTCCTACAACATCCTGGGCCCCACCACCCTGGCCCACACCCTGCAGAGCCTGCGCACCCAGACCCTCCTACGCCTAGAACTCAGCTCCGTGGTGGCCAGCAAGAATGACTCAGGCCTTATGGAGCCCATGGTCAGATACCTGAGCAAGGTACATAGTTTGGCACAAACACCAAGCCACAGGAACTATGGGCCACCCAAGAAAAAATCCCACAACTGAAGCCTAAGGGGGGCTGGGAAGAATGTTGCAGGTTCTGAAGGACAGCTATGGGGACATTGCCTCCCTTGGGCTGTGAATTTTCAGTAGGAAGGGCATTGAGCATCCAGACAGGTCCCCAGGGACATGTTGGGCCTCCCAGTGCTGTCCTGGGGGCTCTCCCAGCTGGGGTGATTCTCACACCACAATATGTCGTGTGGCTTATACCTAGGAGAGGCATTTCCTTCTGATCTGAAAATTAAGGGAATACTCTCCCCAAGAAAGAGGGAAGGTGTCTGACTTTCACTGTGTGGGGCCTCTTGAGAAGCAGGGAGGGCACCTACCCGCTCACGGCCTGTCTTGGGCCTCTGCTGTCTAGGAGGGCTGTGCTCTGTCACACCTGAACCTGTCTGCAAACCACCTGGACAACAAGGCACTGAAAGATCTGAGCAGGTAACGCCACCGCCCTCCCTGCCTGTGCCCCCACTTCCTGAGGGATCTGATCTCAAGGCCCATGAGCCTGGGGGTTGCAGGCACTATGGCAAGCAGGGAAGGGGAACAGAGGTGGTCCCCAGCTCCTTCCTGAGTGTGTCCCAAACCTAGCCTTTGCAATCGAGGCCCTGACGAACAACTAGGTCGCAGCAGGCTGAGGGCAGGACCTGGCCTTTGGCCCCCACAGCTGTGGGTTTGTCTGGGGCAGCTCTCCCTCGTGATGGGGGCCTCCCTTCCTGGAAGCTGACCCCTTTCACTTCTTCCCTCACCCCAGATGTCTCCCTCTCTGCCCCTCACTTGTCTCGCTGGACCTGTCTGCCAACCCTGAGATCAGCTCCGTTGGCCTAGAGGAGCTCCTGTCTGTCCTCCAGGAGCCATCCCGAGGTCTGAGCTTCCTGGGCCTGTCAGGTGAGCACTGGGTATGGTGGCCACACCTCTCACACCAGGGCTGGTGATAGAGCCTCATCCTCAGGGACCTACCTGAGACTCAGCTGCCTCCTCTGAAGAGGCTGTCACTGACCAGCCTGAAGTGCAGGGTGGGTTGGGCCCCCTGAGACTTGACAGTGCAGGACAGGTGACAGCCTGTTGCCTGACAGCTTGTTCTCATTGTGGGCACACCTAGGCACAGTACATTACCAGAGCTGTCTTGAGGATGTCCCAGAGGAGGCCACCTAGCAGCCTGGCACATCCAGTTGGAACCTGGGGCAGGAGGGCCAAGCTTTGCCCTCCAGTTGGACAGGGCTGGGAGTGGGTGGACACGAGGAGCCTTGGGTTCGGTAGCCCTGAAAGACCCGCATCTGTGCCCTCACCAAGCTCCCTGGGGTCCCAAGGCTCCTGGGCACTCTGGCCTCTGAGAATCAAGATTAGTGATCTCGAGACTCGCAGGCAGCTCTCTGTGTCCATTGTACGGATGGAAAGACATCTTCACAGACCCTCAGAAGCACAGATGCGAACGCATCATTTATTTCAGCCAGCGTCCCTCCTGCTTGACCATTGGCTGTGAAAGGGACCCAGGCTGCCCTCTGGGAGAGGACACCCCTTCCTAGAGTGTGCCCCGTCTCTCGGGCTTCTGCAGGTGCTCCTTCCTGCGGGCTTTGGGGCCTAAGAGGAAGGGTTTCTTCGCCAGTGAACACTGGTCTAGAGGAAAAGATGCGGCCTTAGGGCACCCTAAGGGTTCAGGCTCCTGTGGGGCTGCCCAGCTTTACTGGCCGGGCGCAGTTCCCTGAGGACTTCCCCTGCCTCCTCCTGCAGGTTGTGCTATCCAGGGTCCCCTGGGGCCAGGCCTCTGGGACCAGATCGTGTCGCGGCTGCAGGAGCTGCAACTGTGCAGCAAGCGGCTCTCTGCCGAGGATCGAGCGGCCCTGCATCAGCTGCTGCCCAGCCAGTCAGGACCCAGCGGCGCCCGTGCACTGGACCGGGGCGCCAAGCTCTTCTGGCGCCTTTGACGACCGGCGCCGCCCTGTCCCCTGCCCGCGCCCCCAATAAAGAACGCTGCTGCTGCCGCCAAACTCCGGCTGCTCCTGAAATGCGGGTGGGTGGCCGGGCTGGCTCTGCTGCAGAGAAACGGCCGCGGGATTGAGGACAGACGCGCCCACTTAGAGGTCCTATGGATCCTCTAGATTGGTCCTGGCTCCTCTTCCTGCCTCTGTAGGGCTTGTACACGCGGCCAGGCGCCGGGTCCCAGCGCCCTTGCGGTCGCTATCCGCGCGGCGGGGAACGGACCTGGCCTGCCCGCGCGCAGGCGCAGGCGTAATGGGTCGAGTGCCGATGGTAGGGAGGCGCGCGCAGGCGCGGAGGTGAGGGAGCGCCGAGCGGTCGACCGGTAGCCCCGCCCCGGCGCCATCTCCGGGACCGAGGAACCTGCCCAGGTACTCCGGGCTGGGGGCGGGCGAGGGTCAATGACCCGGTGGGGTTAGGTGGCTCCGGCGGCCATGGGCGGCAGCAGGGACCCCAGGCGTGTGCCTACGCGCCACGACCTGTGCGCCCACTCCAGCCGGGTCCCCGAGTGTGGCCCTTCGGGGCGCCTCACTGCTGGCCGGGACCTGGTGGCAGCGCGAGTGTCACCGCAGTCACAGCGCCGGCATTCTCTAGAAACTCGCTCGTCGGGGTCGTGCGGTCTCGCCGAGGATCTCGGGTTCCGTGGACCTCCGGGACGCCCCCTCCCTGGGGCGCTGGAGGGCTGCTCGCTCGTCTCCGTCCCACCCACTGGGCGCCTGTGCCTGCACCCGCTTCTCTGAGAAGCGCTCCTCGCTGGAACAGCTTCCCTCTGCCCAGCCCTGCACACTGGCGGCTCCAGGCCTCCGACCTGGGCTGCTTTCTCCCTTCCTTGACCCCTTCGCTGTTCCCCACCGGACGGCACCGCCTCCGCACCGACCTCCGGCCGCCTGGTCTTGGATGTCTCATGGAGCCTCCAACCCAACGCATCCCAAGCGGAGCACACTGACTTTTCCCTCTTTCCCCATCTCAGCCCTCCATACCCTCGTGGTGCCACTGGACCTAAAACAAGGCTGTGTCTTTCTTGACTCCTCACTCCGTTCCAATCCTTCCGTGAATCTGGTGGGTCCACCGCCAGAGAATTTCTGGTCTACTTCCTGACTGGGTAGGATCCTCCCAGGGGCCTCCTGTCCACCTCCTTTCTCCAGTCCACTGCCCACCCAGAGCCCCAAGAGCTTGTCTTCAACTCTCCAGGAGCTCCCCGAGTTAGTACAAAACTCAGAATTCGCCTGACCAGGCGGTCGTGCAGTGGATAGAGAGTTGGACTGGGATGCAGAGGACCCAGGTTCGAGACCCCGAGGTCACCAGCTTGAGCACGGGCTCATCTGGTTTGAGCAAAGCTCACCAGCTTGAACCCAGGGTCGCTGGCTCGAGCAAGGGGTTACTCGGTCTGCTGAAGGCCCACGATCAAGGCACATATGAGAAAGCAATCAATGAACAACTAAGGTGTTGCAACATGCAACGAAAAAACTAGTGATTGATGCTTCTCATCTCTCCGTTCCTCTCTGTCTGTCCCTGTCTATCCCTCTCTCTTACTCTCTCTTTGTGTCTCTGTAAAAACAACAACAACAAAAAACAAACAAAAAAACCCAACTCATAAATCTGAGCTGAGCCCTGTGATCTTATCTGCCTCTCTGTTCACTGGGACACCCCTCGCTCAGGAAGGTCCCATTCCCCCATCCCCAGCTTGTCTGCTCTTCCAAGTCAGGCCCTATATAAAGGCCGACTGACCTGTGCTGTTTCCTCTGCCCAAGCCCGCCTATAGGTCATCCATCCCAATGCCGCCTCTTTCTCCTGTTCATGGGGCTCACCCTTCCCGGCACCATGACTGCTCTCCTGAGATGGTTCCCCAGCATCCAGGGCAGGGTGGATGTTCCCAGCGTAGCGCTCACTGTCTTGTGTGCTCATTGCTGTATCTGCTGAGGGTGGGGAAGCTCTTCGTGAGGAATCAGGGGTCCCCTTTGAATATGTCAACAATGACAAAAACACTTCCAAACCCATAAGAATTTTCTTATGAGTTTATTTGAGCCAAACTGTCAACTGCCAGGAAGCAAAGTCTCAACAGATTGAGAAGGTGCTCTGGCAAAATGGCAGGTTTCACCACTTATTGTTTCCATCAGAGTCAAAGGGGAAGACGTCAGGGGGTTACATGAAATTGATTGGTGATAGATTAGGGAGGCGGGAGAAAGCAAAGGGGGGGAATCTCTGGGATTGGGTAAAATATAAAAGTGTATGTGCCGAAACTTCTTTTATATAGGCGGGGACAGGACGGTTAACAGTGAATGGTTCACATAAAAACAATGCAGGAGCCCTGGCTGGTTGGCTCAGCGGTAGAGCGTCGGCCTAGCGTGCGGAGGACCCGGGTTCGATTCCTGGCCAGGGCACACAGGAGAAGCGCCCATTTGCTTCTCCACCCCTCCTCCGCGCTTTCCTCTCTGTCTCTCTCTTTCCTTCCCGCAGCCAAGGCTCCATTGGAGCAAAGATGGCCCGGGCGCTGGGCATGGCTCTGTGGCCTCTGCCCCAGGCGCTAGAGTAGCTCTGGTGCCAACATGGCGACGCCCAGGATGGGCAGAGCATCGCCCCCTGGTGGGCAGAGCGTCGCCCCTGGTGGGCGTGCCGGGTGGATCCCGGTGGGGCGCATGCGGGAGTCTGTCTGACTGTCTCCCCGTTTCCGGCTTCAGAAAAATACAAAAAACAAACAAACAAACAAACAAACAAAAACAATGCAGGATCTGTTGGCTCCTGCTCTGGTGGGATGTCTGAACCTGATGGAAAAAAAAGATGACTATATTTAAGCATGCTATCAGGTTCGTTATTGAAGATGCAAAAGACAGCAGACGGGCTTGAGTGAAAGGGAGGCAGACAGACTCTCACATGCGCCCGACCGGGATCCACCCGGCATGCCCACCAGGGGGCGATGTTCTGTTGCAATCAGAGTCATTCTAGTGCCTGAGGCAGAGGCCATGGAGACATTCTCAGTGGCCGAGCCAACTTTGCTCCAATGGAGCCTTGGCTGTGGGAGGGAAAGAGATAGAAAGGAGAGGGGGAAGAGCAGAGAAGCAGATGGGCGCTTCTCCTGTGTGCCCTGGTCAGGAATTGAACCCGGGACTTGCACATGCCGGGCCAGTGCTCTACCACTTCTTTGTTGAGAACAACTCCCTAGGACGTGACAGGTTTGATTTAGACCATCCTGTGTGTACCTTAGTTCCCTGAGTTCGCAAGGACATTGTATGGCTTGCCCTGAGTTTGTCAGGTTCAGTTCATGGCCACATGTTGATTTATTTAAAAAAAAATTTTTTTTTTCTTTGTGTGTAAGTAAGTACTGGTTCTTTTCTTATTTTTATTCTTTTTATGAGGTTTTATGGGTTCTTTTTTTCAATACTGGTTCTACTCCCCAGGTCTCTGCTGTGGCCACCTGAGCCTACAGGATGTTTCACGGGATCCCAGCCACTCCAGGCATGGGAGGTGAGTGTGTCTCAAATCTCAAGCTGGGCCCCGGGACCAAAAGGGCCCAGGCTATCAGCCCCTGCTGAAAAAGCTGACGAGAGCAGTGGCCAGCAGTTGTGGGGACATTTCTAAGTAGCTCTCGCATACAGCCTCAGGGGCTGGTGCATTTTATCAACGGGGAACAGACACCTCCTCCAGGCAGGGCCAGCTGGACACAGAGATGACATCTTACTATGGTTGGGACCTCAGGAGGTGCTGGGCATTCCAGAGTCACCCAGCCAGGGGAAAGTTCACAGCACATGTGACAAACGGTGCCTCATCACTGCACCATAAGCAAGGTGTGGTCGCCCTGCTGTGGAGTGAGGCAGCCGAAGAGTAGTGGTGGAATGGGGGGCCAGGCCTGGCCCAGGAGCCTCGAGCCCCAGAGGCGTGTCTTCTGCCCAGGTCCCCCCCCCAAACTGACGGCATGCCCATTCTCCATCTCCCTCCAAACTCTTTGGGAGGTAGCCTGGGGGGCGATCTTGGGAGAGGCAGCCTTGGGTAGGTGGACGGGCCTGCTAGCTCTCTGCCTGCTCTGTTGCAGCCCCTGGAAACAAGCCGGAGCTGTATGAGGTGAGTGGGGGGCACCTCCTGGGTGGCACCAAGTGGCAGCACGTGCCCGCACGAGCGGCCGCCCTGGTGCCGACACACTGCCCCCTCTCTCCGGCAGGAAGTAAAGCTGTACAAGAATGCTCGGGAGCGGGAGAAGTGAGTCCAGCACTGGGGTTGCTGCCCCAGCACGCACCCCCCCCCCAGCAGTCTCCCAGACTGAGGGTCCCAGAGACGTGGCATCAGGCTGAGTCAGATAGAGTTCCACCACAGCTGCGTCCCTGCGGGGCTGGTGTCCCCAGCTCTAGGGGCCTCAGTGACCACAGCCTGATGGACACACTCTCCTCAGGTATGACAATATGGCAGAGCTGTTTGCAGTTGTAAAGACCATGCAAGCCCTGGAGAAGGCGTACATCAAGGACTGCGTCACCCCTAACGAGTGAGAGCCCGCCACCTTTGCCCGTGATGGGTGCCTAGCCCTGAAAGCTTATATCTGCCCCCAGGACCTGGGTATTCAGTTAGAAAGAGAGGAGGTCTGCATGTGGGGCCTCTACCTCCCAAGTCAGGCCTGGGAGGGTGCCCCTGGTTTCTGGCCACCTGGGCACTTTCTCAGCAGGCGAAGTCCTAGCGTTTCTTGCAGTGTCCCTGTGGAGAGGTATGCCCATCACCGTGGTCCTGGGGTTTCATCCCAGCCCGTTCCCCTGGTCTCATATGTCGTTGGTGAGAGGACCTCAGAAAGCAAGCAGGAGGCACAGGAGGGAGGTCTGTGAGGTACTGCCGGCCAGGCCGAGCACCTGGGAGGCTTACGGAGCTTTTTTTTTTTTAATTATTTATTTATTTTAGAGAAGAAAGACAGAGAGAGGGGGAGAAAGAGAGAGAGAGAGAGAGAAGGGGGGAGGAGCAGGAAGCATCAACTCCCATATGTGCCTTGACCAGGCAAGCCCAGGGTTTTGAACCAGCGACCTCAGCGTTCCAAGTTGACGCTTGATCCACTGCACCACCACAGGTCAGGCATCACAGAGCTTTTATTCAGTGTAAAAAGCCCACCCAGAGGACTATGACCCGCAGGTGTGGAGGCATGGCTGACGTGGTCCAGGATAGCAGGCACAGCCGGCTGCTGGGCCTCTGCCAGTGCTGGGCTTGGGGCCAATCTGCACGGTCTAGGCCTGGTCTCCAGGGGCAGCAATATTGTGACCACTCCCCGCCCCCTTGTCCAGACCTCTTTTCTTACATAGACCCAACAGAAGGCTTTGCCTTTGATGGCCCACCTTTGACCCAGCACCCAGGCCACCCCCCATGAGTCCTGGCTTGTGGGGTCAGGCAGGGCCGCCCTGTGCTGAGCCACAAGGCCCGGTCCTCCCCAGGTACACTGCAGCCTGCTCCCGCCTGCTGGTTCAGTACAAAGCCGCCTTCCGGCAGGTTCAGGGCTCAGAGATTAGCTCCATTGACGAGTTCTGCCGCAAGTTCCGCGTGAGTCTGCGGAGGAGGGTGGGAGGGGTGGCGGGGGTATTGCTGGGACGGGGCCTGGCCAACACCCACATGCCGCCTCTCAGCTGGACTGCCCGCTGGCCATGGAGAGGATCAAGGAAGACAGGCCCATCACCATCAAGGACGACAAGGGCAACCTCAACCGTTGCATCGCCGATGTCGTTTCGGTTAGCCTGCCGTGGTGACAGGGACACAGGGTTCTGGGGTTTCCAGAGTAACACAGCCCTGACTCACTGGGCAGGGGGCCTGTAGCTCAGAATGGGGTAGGTGGTCATGTCCTTTGCCTGGGCAGTGACCTGGAGGCCCCTGAGTCCCCTCTTCAGCCTGAGACCCACCCACGTGGACTGCTCAGGGTCAAGGTAGCCAGGGTTCCCACATGCCCACATCCCCAGGAGGCCCAGTTACAGGCAGCAGGTAAAGGAGCCCCCAGGCTGTGGGGACGGAAGTGTGGGAGGAGACCTGAGTGACCAGGGACGGAGGCTGAGGAGGAAAAGGCTGGGTTCCTAAGGCCACAGAGGGGTTGGTCAGGGTCCAGCCTGGGCCAGAGCCTACGAGGAGTCTCCCACCCGGGGCCCCTCGGGTGGGTGGGTGTTGCCTCATGCACAACCCGCCCCTAGCTCTTCATCACGGTGATGGACAAGCTGCGCCTAGAGATCCGCGCCATGGACGAGGTACAGCCGCTGGTGGGCTGGTGTGGGCAGGGTCAGCGCGTGGTACAGCCGCTGGTGGGCTGGTGTGGGCAGGGTCAGCGCGTGGTACAGCCGCTGGTGGGCTGGTGTGGGCAGGGTCAGCGCGTGGTACAGCCGCTGGTGGGCTGGTGTGGGCAGGGTCAGCGCGTGGTACAGCCGCTGGTGGGCTGGTGTGGGCAGGGTCAGCGCGTGGTACAGCCGCTGGTGGGCTGGTATGGGCAGGGTCAGAGCGCGGGGCTGGCCCGACAGGGCGACAGCTGGGCCAGACCGAGACCAGGGCGGGGCCGACGACAGGGGAGCTGGGTCTCACTGTGCCTCCTGTTTGCAGATCCAGCCTGACCTGCGGGAGCTGATGGAGACCATGCACCGCATGAGCCACCTGCCTCCCGACTTCGAGGGCCGACAGACGGTGAACCAGTGGTGAGTGTCTGATCCTTCCCGGCGGCCCCGGGAGCCCCTCTGCGCGCACGCACGCACGCACGCACGCACCATGTTCCCACCTCCCCAGGCTGCAGACCCTGAGTGGCATGTCTGCGTCCGACGAGCTGGATGACTCCCAAGTGCGCCAGATGCTGTTCGACCTGGAGTCGGCCTACAACGCCTTCAACCGCTTCCTCCACGCCTGAGTCTGGGGGCTCCCTGCCCTGGGTGCATGGAGCAGGGGGCTCTCAGCCAGACCCAGCAGGGACTGCAGCCTCCCAGCGTGGTTCCTGCTTCCCTTGGACTCCTGGACTTTTCCATAGAAACCCTGTGTGTTTGTCCACGGTTTCTCGACCTGGGAGTCCCCTCCCCATAATAAAGATGTTTTCTGACCTTCTTGCTGTTGTGGGGACCTACCCAGGCCTGCCTTGCATGTTTGTTGCCCTTTGGGCCTCAGGTGGGGTTGGATCCTGCTGTCCTGTAGCACAGGAAAGGACCTGGGTGCCACTTCAGGGCCAGCAGGTTCCCTGCTGGTGCTGCCTGAGCAAGCGAGGGGGGTGGTAGAGCCTCCACTGGGCCACCTGTGACCGCAGCCTCGGCAGACAGCAACAAACCAGGAGACCAAGGATCTGGATTCCAAAATGCAGTTACCTTTTGGCAACAAGCCAGAGTTGAACTGTCGCGTTTTCTCTCTTTCTTTATGGTGCTTCTTGATGTCTGCTGCAGCTCGAGACATCTCCCATGCGTTCTATGAAGGAAAGAGCAGAGACAGGGTGACGGGGGGGGGGGGGGGTCAGAGCGGGGCCAGTGGGAGGTGTGAGGAGCAGCATCAGGTTTGGGTGCGGGCTGTGCAGAGCAGTGTCCCTACAGTGTTTGCTCTGGACTGGATGTTGTGGAGAGAGCAGTCCAGAAGACTCTGTGGCTTAGTGCCTGAGCAACTGGTACAGGAGCTCCTGCAGAAATGTGGGTGCTGCCTGATCAGGCGGTGGCGCAGTGGATAGAGCGTTGGCCTGGGATGCTGGGGACCCAGGTTCAAGACCCTGGGGTCACCATCTTGAGCGTGGGATCACAGACATGGCCCCATGGCCACTGGCTTGACCCCCAAGGTTGCTGGCTTGGGCAGGGAGTCACTGGCTCTGTTAAAGCCACTCCAGTCCTGCCTGACCAGGAGGTGGCGCAGTGGATAGAGCATTGGACTGGGATGCGGAAGGACCCAGGTTCGAGACCCCGATGTTGCCAGCTTGAGCGTGGGCTCATCTGGTGTGAGCAAAAAGCTCACCAGCTTGGACCGACGGTCGCTGACTCGAGCAAGGGGTTACTCGGTCTGCTGAAGGCCCACGGTCAAGGCACATATGAGAAAGCAATCAATGAACAACTAAGGTGTTGCAACGAAAAACTGACGATTGATGCTTCTCATCTCTTTCCGTTCCTGTCTGTCCCTGTCTATCCCTCTCTCTGACTCTCGCTCTGTCTCTGAAATAAATAAAAAAAAAGCCACTCCAGTCCCATCAGGGCACATATGAGAAGCAATCAATGAACAACTAAAGTGCCACAACTATAAGTTGATGCTTATCTCTCTCCCTGTCTGTCTGTCTGTCCCTCTAAAACAAAAACGGGAAATGTAGTTGCCTGCCTGGGCTGTGGTAGCACAGGGGGTGGAGCGCTGGCCTGGATGGAACGCTGAGATCACTGGTTTGATTTGAAACCCTGGACTTGCCCAGTCAAGGCACATATGACAAGCAATCAATGAAGAGCTAGAGTGAAGCAACTACTTCCTGCCACCACCACCCCTTCCTTTCTCTGTAAAGTCAATAAAATCTTTAAAAAAAAGAAAATATGGACACCTACCCGGAGCAGGGGTTCTGTGAGGGTGTGACCAGAGCTCAGTTTGCACAGGGTGAGTTGGGCTTGTCTCTCAGACACTCCAGCAGAGCTGTACAGTGGGTGGCTGGACATGAGAGGCTGCTGTTCCAGATGGAAGCATGCAAGGCAGAGACTCCGCGCCTCCAGGCAGAAGTCTAGAATCAGGGATGCCCAGAATTCTATCCAGTAGGTCCAAGTTCTGCTCTTGGAGAGTGGGGATAGGAAGGTCAGCAAAGGAACTGAAAAAGGGGAGCCCAGGCCCACGGGGGAGACCAAGAGGGGCCTCCAGCAGTGGAGGAGTCGCAGGGCCCAGGGAGAGTGAGACTTGGGTCTGGCCTGTGGGGCTATTAGTGACCCTGACCAGAGAGACCTTCAGGGGAGCCAGGAAGATGCTACCAGTGCCAGAGTCTCCAAGGCATACTATCAAGGGCACCTGAAGAGAACCAGGGAAGGTTGTTTCTATCTACTTTGATTGATCGATTGATTGATTTTCTTTTTTTTGTATTTTTCTGAAGTTGGAAACGGGGAGGCAGTCAGACAGACTCCCGCATGCGCCTGATGGGGATCCAGCCGGCACGCCCACCAGGGGGCGATGCTCTGCCCATCTGGGGGTGATGCTCTGTTGCAACCAGAGCCATTCTAGCACCTGAGGCAGAGGCCGTGGAGCCATCCCCAGCGCCCGGGCCAACTTTGCTCCAATGGAGCCTTGACTGTGGGAGGGGAAGAGAGAGACAGAGAGAAAGGAGAGGGGGAGGGGTGGAGAAGCAGATGGGCGCTTCTCCTGTGTGCCCTGGCCGGGAATCGAACCTGGGACTCCTGGACGCCAGGCCGATGCTCTACTTCTGAGCCAACCGGCCAGGGCCTGATTGATTGATTTTTTAAGCGAGAGAGAGAGAGAGAGAGAGAGAGAGAGAGGAGAGATGAGAAGCATCAATTCATAGTTGCATCACTTTACTTGTTCTTTGATTGCTTCTCGTATACAGTATTCCTTGACTGGGGTCTCCAGCCAAGCCAGTGACCCCTTGCTCAAGCCAGTGACCTTGGGCTCAAGCCAGTGACCATGAGGTCATGTTAATGATCCCACACTCAAGCCAGCAACCTCGACGGCAACCTCGATGTTTCGAACCTTGGGTCCTCAGCTTCTCAAGTTGATGCTCTCTCCACTGCGCCACCACTGGTCAGGCTGACGTTTTTGGTTTTGTTTTTTAATTTTTTTAATTTATTGAGTTTATTTATTTATTTATTATTTTTTTAATTTTATTTATTCATTTTTAGAGAGGAGAGAGAGACAGAGAGAGAGAAGGGGGGAGGAGCCGGAAGCATCAACTCTCATATGTGCCTTGACCAGGCAAGCCCAGGGTTTCGAACCGGCGACCTCAGCATTTCCAGGTCGACGCTTTATCCACTGCGCCACCACAGGTTAGGGCAAATTTATTAAGTTTAGAGAGAAAGGAGCAGAGATTGAATGCTCAACCTTGGCAAATTAGGACAATGCTCTATCTAATTCTTTGGCAAGTAGTATGAGGGAACTGAAACAGAGCGGAACAAACTGGTGGAGCAATTTACAGCCAGATGGAGAATATCACCTCCCTAGTGATAACATCTAGGCCATGATTGTTTTGGCTCCAGGCCCAGGTCAGTTAGGGTGGCGGCAACAACCCCTGGGGCTGGCCTGTCAGTGGAGACTGCAGCCCTGGGGACAGGGGAGGGACACACCTGAAAAAACTGATCTTTTATTGAAATCGTTCCCTAAACTCTGTGTTTTTTTTTAATTTTTATTTATTTATTTATTTATTTATTTATTTATTTTTTACAGAGACAGAGAGTGAGTCAGAGAGAGGGATAGACAGGGACAGACAGACAGGAACGGAGAGAGATGAGAAGCATCAATCATTAGTTTTTCATTGCAACACCTTAGTTGTTCATCAATTGCTTTCTCATATGTGCCTTGACCCCGGGCCTTCAGCAGACCGAGTAACCCCTTGCTGGAGCCAGCAACCTTGGGTTCAAGCTGGTGAGCTTTTTTCTTTTTTTGCTCAAGCCAGATGAGCCCGTGCTCAAGCTGGTGACCTCGGGGTCTCGAACCTGGGTCCTCTGCATCCCAGTCCAACGCTCTATCCACTGCGCCACTGCCTGGTCAGGCTTAACTCTCAGTTTTTAATAAACCTCAAAACAAAGGACCCAGTGTGCTCCTGGAGCACTCCACCCCCACCCCCAAGCGTTAATCTCCTAAATTCGAGGGGTCTTCAGGAGACTTGCAGTCAGGGGAGCAATGGGCAGCAGCGGCTCGTCCCAGGCCAACCCCCTGGTCCTATCTCCAAGGCCCCTTTTTCTGCCCATTTCTTTCCTGTAAGGTTTCTAGAGAGTTTCTAGGCCCTGCCTAGGCCCTCTCCTATTGCTGCTTGTGTTCGAGGCCCTTCCTTGTTTCACTGTCCCCAGCTTTAATAAACTTACTCTCGGCCCTGGCCGGTTGGCTCAGTGGTAGAGTGTCAACCCTGCGTGTAAAAGTCCCGGGTTTGATTCCCGGTCATGGCACACAGAAACACCAATCTGCTCCTCTACTCCCCCCCCCCTTCTCTCTCTCTCTCTTTCTCTCCTCCTTTCCTGCAGCCATGGCTGGAATGATTCCAGGAAGTTGGACCCAGGTGCTGAGGATGGCTCCATGGCCTCACCTCAGGCCCTATAATAGCTCAGTTGCTGAACAATGGAGCAGCAGCCCCAGATGGGCAGAGCATCATCTGGTAGGGGGCTTGCCAGGTGGATTCCAGTCAGGACACATATGGGAGTCTGTCTCTCACTTAATAATAAGTAAATAATAAACTTACTCTGAAGATCACCTGGACTGTGCTGTAAAATTTTTCCTGCATGAAGTCAAGAACCCCACACAGGCCTGACCAGGAGGTGGTGCAGTGGATAGAGCATCAGACTGGGATGCAGAGGACACAGGTTCGAGACCCCGAGGTCACCAGCTTGAGCGCGGGCTCATCTGGTTTGAGCAAAGCTCACCAGCTTGGACCCAAGGTCGTTGGCTTGAGCAAGGGGTCACTTAGTCTGCTGTGGCCCCAAGGTCAAGGCACATATGAGAAATCAATCAATGAACTACTAAAGTGTCGCAACAAAAAACTGATGATTGATGCTTCTCATCTCTCTCTCTCCATTCCTGTCTGTCTATCCCTGTCTATCCTTCTCTCTGACTCTTTTTTTTTTTTTTTTTTTTTACAGAGGCAGAGATAGACAGGGACAGACAGACAGGAACAGAGAGAGATGAGAAGCATCAATCATCAGTTTCTCATTGCGCGTTGCGACTTCTTAGTTGTTCATTGATTGCTTTCTCACATGTGCCTTGACCGTGGGCCTTCAGCAGACCGAGTAACCCCTTGCTGGAGCCAGCGACCTTGGGTCCAAGCTGGCGAGCTCTTTGCTCAAGCCAGATGAGCCCACGCGCGACCTCGGAGTCTCGAACCTGGGTACTTCCGCATCCCAGTCCGACGCTCTATCCACTGCGCCACCGCCTGGTCAGGCCTCTCTGACTCTTTAAAAAAAAAAAAAAAAGAACCCCACACAGGAAGATCCTAAAGGGCCAGGTCCCCTGTCTGGTCACATAACCAACTGAACCACCCATTTTAATTGTTTTATTGCATTAAAATAAATGAAACATAAACCTACCTTTTTAACTTCAGTGCCATTAAGTGATAGGTAAAATGGCGACTCAGCCACCACCTTTCTTTTTTTTTCAATTTTATTATCATGTTTTTTTGTTTTTGTTTTTGTGGCAGAGACAGAGAGAGTCAGAGAGAGGGACAGACAGGAAGGGAGAGAGATAAGAAGCATCAATCATCAGTTTTTTGTTGTGACACCCTAGTTGTTCATTGATTGCTTTCTCATATGTGCCTTGACTGTGGGCCTTCAGCAGACCGAGTGACCCCTTGCTCAAGCCAGTGACCTTGGGTCCAAGCTGGTAAACTTTTTTTTTTTTATTATTATTCATTTTTTTAGAGAGAGAGGAGAGGGAGAGAGAGAGAGAGAGAGAGAGAGAGAGAAGGGGGGAGGAGCTGGAAGCATCAACTCCCATATGTGCCTTGACCAGGCAAGCCCAAGGTTTCGAAATGGCGACCTCAGCATTTCCAGGTCGACGCTTTATCCACTGCACCACCACAGGTCAGGCCAAGCTGGTAAACTTTTTGCCAGATGAGCCCACGCTCAAGCTGGTGACCTCCAGGTCTCGAACCTGGGTCCTCGGCCTCCCAGTCCGATGCTCTATCCACTGCGCCACCGCCTGGGCAGGTCAGGCCACCATCCTTTTTTTTTTTTTTTTTTTTTTTTGTATTTTTCTGAAGCCAGAAATGGGGAGAGACAGTCAGACAGACTCCCGCATGCCGCGACCAGAGCCACTCTAGCGCCTGGGGCAGAGGCCAAGGAGCCATCCCCAGCGCCCGGGCCATCTTTGCTCCAATGGAGCCTTGGCTGTGGGAGGGGAAGAGAGAGACAGAGAGGAAGGAGGAGGGGGTGGAGAAGCAAATGGGTGCTTCTCTTGTGTGCCCTGGCCGGGAATCGAACCCGGATCCCCCGCACGCCAGGCCGACGCTCTACCGCTGAGCCAACCGGCCAGGGCCCCACCATCCTTTTTAAGAACACTGCAGGCCTGAAGGAGGAAGAAGGACTTGCCTACTCAGTAATCCGGCTCAGACCTCCCTTGCAGCTGGATGCTGATAGGGACAATTGGATTAGGGTGCAGACAATTTTGAGGACTGTGTTGCCAATGCTCTAACCACAAACAGAAGAAGCAATCTTGCAGCTGCCTTTGCCCAAGGCCCTTTGACAAATCCATACAACCCCTGTCCCATCCTTCCCTCGGGGCTGACACCCTTTGCTGCTCTCAGCTCGCCTGCACCTGGGCGTTTTTAAAGTAAACTTTTCTTTTTGAACAGGGGAGCCTGTGGTCTCTGCTTTTCCTTCAGGACATCTGTGCGACAGTAACCGCCATCCATCTCCAGACCCCTCTACATCTTCTCACACGGGAACTTCCCATGGACTTCCCTGTTCCCTCTCCCCCAGCCACCAGTACCCACCGCCCTACTCTCTGTCCCAAGTGTCTCATGCAAGTGGAATCCCACAGTATCTGCCTTGCTGTGACTGGCTTAGCTCATTAGCCTCGTGTCCTCAAAGTTCATCTGTGCAGCAGGTGACAGTTTCCTTCCTTTATTAGTCTGAATAATATTCCATCATGTGGACAGACCACAGGCCCTGGACACTGCCCTTAGCCTGATGCCCGGCCCTGGGTGCCAAAGGACACTGGAGACAGAGAGTCCTTGGACCTGGGTTCCCTGCTTCTCTGGAGCTTCTACCCCCAGCCCAATCATACTTTCCTGGGCTAAGGGTCAGGGGTCTAGGAGTCATAGAACCAGGTGGGGAGAGGGCCGCCCAGGGGCTCCCTCCAGAAGCCAGGTCTGACCCCTGAAACCTGGGCAGGGGTTGGCTGACTCCCTGGGGCCTGTCCCTTCCCCCAGGTGCCAGCTGGTCAGAGATAAGGCCAGGGGTCAAAGGTCTCAAGGGGAACCTGTAGGGGCAAGAACAGGTTTATCTCGCTCAGCATAACGTACCAACTGAGCTGCCAGGCCAGGGCAAATTCCCTTTGCTGTTTTTTTGGGTTTTTTTTTAAACGTTCATTGTATTGATTTTTGAGGAGGAAGGGAGAGAGCAGGAGACAGGAACATCGATCTGTTCCTGTGTGTGCCCTGACTGGGGATCAAACCAGCAGGCTCTGTGCTTCGGGACAATGCTCCAACCAACCAACCAACTGAATTATCCGGCCAGGGAAAATTTCCTTCGTCATTTTTTTGTTTTGTTTTGTTTTTAAGATTTTATTTATTCATTTTACAGAGAGGAGGGGGAGAGAGAGAAGGGGGAGGAGCAGAAAGCATCAACTCCCACATGTGCCCTGACCAGGCAAGCCTGGGGTTTTGAACCGGTGACCTTAACATTCCACTCCAGGTGGCGCTTTATCCACTGCGCCACCACAGGTCAGGCAAATTTCCTTCGTTGTTTTTTGTTGTTGTTGTTGTTTTTTAAATTTCCTTCGTTTTTAATGCTGAATCGCATTCCTTGGTATGGGCTGACCACCTTTTGTTTATCCATTCGTCTATGGGTGGACACCTGGTTTGTCCATATTTTGGCTGCTGTGAATAAGGCTACTGGGGATGTGGGTGTGGAGACAGAAGTGATCACAACGAGCTTATCAGATGATGGGACGATGCCAGAGGGGCCTGGGGATGGAGGAGCGGGCTCGGTACCCACTGGGCAGCCTGGCACCAGGCCAGGGGGGCAGCTGGTGATGCTCTGTCCTTGCCCCGGAGCTAGGGAGAGGGCATGAGCGGGAAGAGGTAGGGAGGGGCCAGAGCTGGAAGGAAGCGGACCAGCACTGAGGCCCAAGGGGCCTGCCAGGGCGTGCCAGGGTGTGCCAGGCCTTCACAGCTCAGGCAGGGCGGGAAGGCTGAGCCGAGACCTCTGCCCGGGAGGGCCCTGAGCCCCAGGAGGCCCAGGCTGCAGCCTGGTCCCTGGGCCCCAGACAGCCTAGCGGGCTTTGGTACAAGGGTGATGGAAGGAAGAAGGCCAGTTTGGGCTCAGCCTTCAGAACTGCGAGAAAGGACCTACCTTCCTTCCTCATTGACCCAGGTGTCCAGGAATCACCTCTTCCTGTCCCCTCCCTGTCCCCCCAATGGGTGTCACCCTGGGGTTCAGCCCAGCATGTATGTGTGGGTGAGGTTGGCAGGAGAAGCATTTCACCCTGGCCTGGGACACTGTCTTCGGCCTGATAAACTCTCAGGGCCACAGGACGCTGGGGACAGAGTCCCTGGACCTGGATGCCCTCAGGCCCTGCAGGGTCAGGGGTTGGCCAGTCAGGGAGACCACCAGAGGCTCCCTCCAGAGGCAAAGCTGCCCCTTCCCCCAGATGCCAGCTCGCAGGCAGAGATAAGGTGAG
Source organism: Saccopteryx bilineata (assembly GCF_036850765.1). NCBI lineage: Eukaryota > Metazoa > Chordata > Mammalia > Chiroptera > Emballonuridae > Saccopteryx > Saccopteryx bilineata. The sequence continues at coordinate 477,637 of NC_089492.1, forward strand.
GGGTCAAAAGCCTGAGAGGGAGCCTGTTAGCAGGGGTGAGGGCAGGGAGCCACAACCAAGAGCCCCTCCCCAGGTGCCAAAGGGGAGACCACTACCCAGGCTTCCTGTGGGGCTTTGGACATTTCCTGAAGAATTTTCCCAGGAGGGCCTGAGGAGGGGGAGCATGACTCAGCCCACACCTGAGTAGTTTCCAGCGGACTCCAGCCCACTCTCAACAGGGAGATCACAGCCTGGGGCCTAGAAGAACGCCCCACATTCTCAAGGCTCTGGGGGTGCCCCAGCTCCCTGAACCAGTGAGGACCCCAGGGCAGGGAGTGTGAAGGTGGCCCTTGTTGGAATCCATGGGAGTCCGAATGACCAGAGTAACAGAATTTATTGAAAGGAAGAAAGGAACCCTGCTGGGCACTTCTTCCGGGGGAGAAGAGCACCGGTTGCAGACTAGGGGCGAGTTACATAGAGTTTGGGAGAGCCTGAGGGGATACTGAGGCAAAAGTCCTGGTATGTCCGGAATGCTCCTCCTTGGGGGCTTGGAGCGTGTGGGTGTTGAATCAAAAATCCTGGTATGTCCGGAGCCCCTCCTTGGGGCGGCTTGTCAGCTTTTTGGAATTCCTCTGTCTCAGGGGCGATAGTCCAGTAAGGGTGAGGTCTGACAGATAAGCGGAACATCAAGAGGGCAGTTTGGAATACACATATCTATCATTTCTCAACTCTGTGGTTACATATAAAAGAAAGGCAGTTATTAATTTTATAATATATGGTAAGGGGTGATGAGGAGAAAGGAGAAAAAATTGGAAAATTATTGCTTCTTCTGGAGAGAACTCGAGAAGGGAACCTTGCCAAGCCAAGTCCCTCCAGTTAAGGAAGTCATCAATTTCCGTGCTGTGAGGTCTGAACCAGGCAATGTCCTCGAAAACCTGAGTGAGGAAGTAAAATAATTTTGCGAAGGTAACAGTTGTTAGTTGCTTGCTGTGAGTGCCAAATGGACAGGATGACATGGTGATACATGGTCTCCTGGATGAGCCTCATGAGACGTGCTGGTCTGGTTCCTCTGGAATGGGAGGACATGTGGAGATTTTTAGAGACAGGGAACCTATTGATGTAAGTTTTTAGAAGGACTGAATATTAAAAGGAAGGGGGTTTGGAGAACATCCAGGAGGGAACTTCTCAGGCTGAGGGGCGGCTTCTTCCTGCTGTCATCCCTACCTATTTGATATTTCCCTCATGAAGTTCTCCTTGGGGTATTGGGGAATAGGAGTGTAGGAGCATTTGATTGTAGGTAATCCTAGAGATTTCTCTCATCCTGGCCTGTAGAAACTTAATAAAGAGGCCCTGGCTGGTTGGCTCAGTGGTAGAGCGTTGGCCTGGCGTGCAGGAGTCCCGGGTTCGATTCCCGGCCAGGGCACACAGGAGAAGCGCCCATCTGCTTCTCCACCCCTCCCCCTCTCCTTCCTCTCTGTCTCTCTCTTCCCCTCCCGCAGCTGAGGCTCCATTGGAGCAAAGTTGGTCCGGGTGCTGAGGATGGCTCTGTGGCCTCTGCCTCAGGCACTAGAGTGGCTCTGGTCACAACAGAGCGACGCCCCAGATGGGCAGAGCATCGCCCCCTGGTACGCGTGCCTGGTGGATCCCGGTCGGGCGCATGTGGGAGTCTGTCTTACTGCCTCCCTGTTTCTGGCTTCGGAAAAATGCAAAAAAATGCAAAAAAAAAAAAAAAAAAGAAAAAAGAAAGAAAGAGGCAAGTATTTGGAAATCAGGAATGCAGAGATAAGGAGGGTTGTACAGTGGGGGCGAAAGTTCTTCCATGGTAAAGTTAGAGATATTTTTTCCTGGCAGCCCTGGACAGAGAGGTTAGCTTGAGCTAAAAGAAATGTTTCATGTCCGTTTGTAGGCTCTTCAGCCAAGAAGACCCAGCGGTCTTGTCCTCTTACTATGTGAAGGGAAAAAGACTGAGAAGCGTTAAGAGGTGAATGCTATTCATTCTCCTAGTTCTTCAGGGATACGGGAGAGGTTTAGGGTTAGGGGACCTGTAGGGGTTGAAAGATAGGACTTAGGAGGTTTGCTGATATAGGGTTTCAGATTTTTCTGTTTCGCGAGGGCAGGTTTCAGGGTTGGTGTGTAGGGTTAGGTAGATTTTTCCAATTTTCTGATTGGCGAAGGTCTGCATGCGATTCTATAAGAAACTAGTAAACAAACGTAAGAGGCAGGGTCTAAAAGTTAGAAAAATAAATAGGAGAGTGAGTGGACCAATGAAGGGTAATAGTCAAGACACCCAGTTTGTGTGAATCACTGATTCCATGTATACAAATCCGCTGGGCTTCAGAGAGAGAGAAAGTAGGAGTAAGACAGGGAATTGGCCAGTCCCCCTGCCCCTAGACCTACTTTTGTAGAGATTCCTAAAGCAACAAGAAGAGAAATTACCTGTATAGCTCATTTGGTCCTTACATTGATGGATAGTGTATTAGGAACTGGAAGAGGCTCATGGGGTGGGATTGGGTTGATATTTAGGGTGATATAGATTAGGGTACAGGTTTTTGTCTAATTAGTATGGAGACACAGATAGGTGTTGGTCCCACACAAGTAGAAAGTTCCTGATTTGGTGAGGTAGGTTGAAAGGTGAATAGAGAATAGAAGGACAAGGGGTTGGTTTTGTTTCTCTGTTTCTGAGCTCCAGATGGTCAGGGTGGAGGAAAGAGTCGTCCCAATAAGTGGGGAGAGTAGAGGATTGTTAGCTAGGGTGACTGATTAAACATTCTTTGAAAACCAGTTTTCTGACTGTACAAATTCTTTTTTCTCGGTACAAACCTATAACCTGCACAAACCTTCTACAACTTACATAAACCTTCAGCTTTCATGCACTTTTTTATCCAGAAATAACTGGCCTTCATAACAACTTGCTTTTCCTTTTTCTTTCAAAAGTATTTCCATACTTTATACCTTTTATTATCAAAACCATACAATTCCTTTCTAGTCAGAACTCTTGATTTAAAAAATTTTAACCTCTAGTGACAATCAAGTTGACTTTTTATCCTAGTTTCCCTTTTCCAAAGCCTGACTAAAAGAGTCCTTAGATTTTTTAGGGTTTTTTATTTTTTATTTATTTTTTTACAGAGACAGAGAGTCAGAGGGATAGACAGGGACAGACAGACAGGAATGGAGAGATGAGAAGCATCAATCATTAGTTTTTCATTGCGCGTTGTGACTTCTTAGTTGTTCATTGATTGCTTTCTCATATGTGCCTTGACTGCGGGCCTTCAGCAGACTGAGTAACCCCTTGCTGAAGCCAGCGACCCTGGGTCCAAGCTGGTGAGCTTTTGCTCAAGCCAGATGAGCCCGCACTCAAGCTGACGACCTCGGGGGTCTCGAAACTGGGTCCTTCCACATCCCAGTCCAACGCTCTATCCACTGCGCCACTGCCTGGTCAGACAGTCTTTAGATTTTTCATCTATTTGCCATACGTAGACCAACCAGCTTCAGGTTTGTGATTGGAGTAAGGCATGCCATCTTTCTATTTTAGCAGCAGTTGGAGTTGTCAGGATCACGGTGTGTGGACCTGTCCATGTGAAAGTCAGTCCTTGGGTGATGTAATGCTGGAAGTGCCTCTTGGACAGTCTCTGAACAGTTTGCTGAGTGACCTATAAATCCTACAAGTACTTAGGGAAAGGGTGTTACATTTCTACACTTTGCAGTTAGAGTTTAAGTCCTAGTGACCACTGCTTCTAGCTGGAATTAGCAGCAGGTTCCAGTCTATAATAGGCATGGGGCACTGAGATAGGAGGAACAAAGGAGATACTAAACATTAAATAAAGCAATAAAATCAGACTGTCAATACCCACAGTAGAGATATTCGAGGGATAAATAAAACTTAAATATTCAAGTGAGGCATAGTAGGTGGCCCTTGTGTTTACAAGAAATGAGATCAGCTTATCTGCTACTTGGAAGAGATACCTTAGGCTCGTGAACGATGTCCTTGGGTCTTCAGTGGCAATTCCCAGCACGCTGGGCAAGGTCAGGTCACAGGTAGCTGGAGCAGGGCTAGGAGAGACTGAACCCTCCCTCCATGGAGCAAGGGGGCAGCTTACCTTCTCGTGTCCCTCTTTCCACAGCACAGGTGTGTCACCGGTGGGGCCGGGAAGCCTGGCAGGCTTCAGTTCAATGACCTTTCTTTCCACTCTTGAGCAGGGCCTTGATGAAATGCTATGAAGCCCCTTAGGGCGCTGGAGCCAAAAGCTGGTATTTCCTCACTTCTTTTGGAAGTTACTTGCCTTTTCTGTTACTTTTTTTGGTCATTATAGACCTTAAAAGCCATGCTCAGAAGATCTCACTGAGGGGCTTGACTAAGAGAGCAAAATTGGGAATTCAGTGTTTAAAGAAGCCTATTAGGCCCTGGCTGGTTGGCTCAGCGGTAGAGCGTTGGCCTAGCGTGCGGAGGACCCGGGTTCGATTCCTGGCCAGGGCACACAGGAGAAGCGCCCATTTGCTTCTCCACTCCTCCGTCGCGCCTTCCTCTCTGTCTCTCTCTTCCCCTCCCACAGCCAAGGCTCCATTGGAGCAAAGATGGCCCGGGCGCTGGGATGGCTCTGTGGCCTCTGCCCCAGGCGCTAGAGTGGCTCTGGTCGCAACATGGCGACACCCAGGATGGGCAGAGCATCGCCCCCTGGTGGGCAGAGCTTCGCCCTATGGTGGGCGTGCCGGGTGGATCCCGGTCGGGCGCATGCGGGAGTCTGTTTGACTGTCTCTCCCTGTTTCCAGCTTCAGAAAAATGCAAAAAAAAAAAAAATAATAATAATAATAAATAAATAAAAATAAAAATAAAGAAGCTTATTAGACTGAGGAAAGAAAGGATTTGATCTGTGGTGGTAGGTGGTTGGAGACTGTAGAGGATCTGAGTTCGACTTAGGGTGAGACCTCAGGGGTGGGGGTTAAGGCAATGCCTAGATAGGCTACAGACTGAGAGTGAAGTTGAGCCTTAGCAGAGAAGACAGGATATCACTTCATAGCGTTAAGAAGGGTGGAGGTGTGTCTCCTTGAGGCAGGCAGGGAGGGGCTGCAGAGGAGTAGATCATCTACATATTGTAAGAGAGCACTAGTTTTGAGATTGCATGCTGTTAAATCCTGAGCGAGTGCCTGCCGAAACAGGTGTGGGCTGTTTCTGATCCCCTGGGGTAAGACAATCCAGGTAAATTGCTGGGCTGCATTAGTGTCTGGGTAAAGGCAAACAGAAAGTAAGAGTCAGGGTGGAGGAATGGTAAAGAAGGCATTTTTGAGGTCTAGAACCCTGAAGTGAGTGGTGTTTGAGAAAATGTGTGACAGTAACTTGTAGAGATTAGGGACCACTGGATGGAGGGGAATTACTGCCTCATTGATTAGGTGTAAGGCTTGTATAAGGCAATAAGCCCCTGAAGGTTTAAGAAGAGGAAGGGTGGGGGTATTGCAGGGAGAGTCTGTGGGGATGAGTAAACCTGGTTTAAGAGGTGGGTAATTATTGGTTTAAGCCTTAAGGCCTTAGAAACAGACACAGTTACACATTAAACAAAGACTTCACATATTATGAATTAAGAAATTTAAATGAGCGCGCTTTACTTGTTTCAATTCAAATTATACTAGAGATATTTTCTGACAAACAAAGAGACAAGACGGATTACTTACATAGCTTAATATAATTCTGCTTTTTAAGTTTTTCGAGATGGCAGGGAGTTGCCAGCATAGAGGAGGAAGAGAGAAAGCAGATGGATGGACAGTGTGAGCAGCTGGATGGAAAGAAGGAGGGTCAGAATCTGCAGGAAAAGAGAAGGAGGTTAAAGTACTGGTGTGGTGCCACGTGGTCAGAGGAGTAAAAAGGATTTAGAGCTCTGAGGAGAGGGGAGAGGGCAAGGAGGAAAGAGGCACAGTCACAGTTTGTAAGGAAGGAGGAGGGGTCGGAGAGGAGACAGACAGAACTGCAGTTTGTAAGGAGGGAAGAGAGGTCAGAGATGAGACAGGCACCGCAGCCAGAGCCACAGCTTCTGAGGAGGGGAGAGGGGACGAAGAACAGTGGAGAAGGGAGGGGCCCCCCGGCCAGCAGGGGAGGAGAGAGACTGGTGAAATGAGAAAACAGGATTTAGTGAAGGGAAGGGCTTTCTGGAGGGAAGAGACTCCAGCAAAAAGATTTGCTGAGAGACTAGAGAGGGGTCTGGAGAGAGGGGTGCCCTCAGGGGTCAGGCAGGAGGGAGAGTGATGGGAGTCCGTGGAGAAGGAAAGATTAGGAGCAGAGGTTTTAGGTGGGGTTTCTTTGGCCAAAAACGGCCTGCGTGTAGAACAGAAGGCACAGAAATTAAGGACAGGAGAGAAGGGAGAAGAAAGCCTGCACGTAAGGAACTTCTGATGCCCTCCCCGTCCGGTGGCAAAATTGTCAAGATCTCTTAGGATATTGTAATCGAATGTCCCGTTTTCAGGCCAATGGGAGTCATTGTCTGGTCTGTACTGAGGCCATGCCGTGTTACAGAAGAAGATTAATTTTTTCGGTTTGAGGTCTGAGAGACTGAGTTTGGCGAGGTTTTTTATGAGACATCCTAGAGGTGTCTGGTCAGAAGGCTTAGACTCTGAAGAGCCCAGAGTGGAGACAGGTGAGCAAGAGGGGGCGTTCCCGCCTTTTGTCACTGTCCCAAGAGGAGAGAATCTCCGTGTGGGGGAGTCATCCCTGATAGAGGTCGTCACCACCTGTCAGGGAGCTCCGAGGACGAGAAGTCCGAGAGAGTGGAGAGGTTTGGCTAGTCTTCCGTGCAGTCCACTGAGACTGAAAGTCAAACCCCTCAAAACGTGAGGCGTGTCAGAGAAAACCATCCGACCAGAAAGGGGTGTTTTTAGAGAGAAATTTAGAGGCCAACCAGGAAGGGGAAGGGAGAAACTCCTTACCTTTCTGGTCCAGCAGGGGTTCAGGACAGGGTTAGACTGCCGGCCAATCGACCTACAATTACACGTCCAAACAGAATCAGGGAGTAAGCCCGGGACGAGCTGCTGCTGTCCATTGCTTCCCTGGTTGTAAGTTTGGACGGCAAAGAGGGATCGTCCAGGCAGTTTGTACCCTGTCCCGGGTTTTGGCACCAAATGTTGGAATCCATGGGAGTCCGAATGACCAGAGTAACAGACTTTATTGAAAGGAAGAAAGGAACCCTGCCGGGCACTTCTCCTGGGGGAGAAGAGCGCTGGTTACAGACTAGGGGCAAGTTACATAGTGTTTGGGAGAGCCTGAGGGGATACTGAGGCAAAATTCCTGGTATGTCCGGAATGCTCCTCCTTGGGGGCTTCGAGCATGTGGGTGTTGAATCAAAAGTCCTGGTGTGTCCGAAGCCCCTCCTTGGGGCGGCTTGTCAGCTTTTTGGAATTCCTCTGTCTCAGGGTCAATAGTCCAGTAAGGGTGAGGTCTGACAGATAAGCGGAACATCAAGAGGGCAGTTTGGAATTTACATATCTATCAGCCCTCGGGTGGAATATTGGGGGTGCGCCTGGTTGGGACTGGGGTGCTATCCACACAGCTCTGGCCCAGGTTCTCCTATCTTGGTCCTCGGCCCCTAGAAACAGAGCTGCAGAAAGCAACACACCCCAGGCCCCCGGGGGAGCCAGCGGCCAGCAGTCAGGTGGCTGGCTGCCCAGGTCACCCAGTCCAAAGGAAGGGGGGCCCAGAGCCTCACCCCTCAGGCAACAGCTGCTGTTTGGAGAGGGTTCGGCAGCAGGAATGCTCAGCCAGCAATGCCTCCGTCAGACAGGTCAGACAGTCACAAAGCCCAGCAGGAAATACCCGGGAGAGGCCCTCACCTCTAGCCAGACACTGGCCCCTGAGAGTTCTCACCCCGCAGGCAGGCAGCGGCTCCTTGTTTTGGGAAGGGCCTGCCCTGGAATGGTTAATCTGCGACGCCGGCAGCAGACAGCCAATCACAGAGCCCCGCAGGAAATACCTGGGAGAGATCCTGTCCCTCAGCCCCAGTCTGCCCCGGGCAGCCCTCTCCGTGCGCAGCCTGTCCCAGCTGACTCCCGCGAGTCGTGTCCGTGTCCTGTCCTGTCCCTGGTGGCCTCAGCATGGCGGCCTTCGTGTGGCACGAGCTGGAGCTGCTGCTGCTGCTGCTGCCGGCTCTGTTGGCGGCCACCGCGACGGCAGCCCGGCCTCCTCACCTGCTGACTTCGTTGTCTTCGGGCCAGGGCGCTCTGGACCGCGTGGCTCTGGGCGGCCTGTTAAATACACTGGCGGCCCGTGTGCACTGCGCCTCAGGGCCGTGTGGAAAGGTAAGTGCCCCGCCTGATAGGTCCACCCCACGGGCTGGTAGCAAAGTGCCTGGGCAAACTCCAAGAGGCGGGCAGAGACCAAGGAGCCTCATGCCCTGGCTCTGCCCACAGCCCCCAGCCCACCCTTCTCCTCCCCAAGGTTGGGGGGGACCATGATGGGGGACGCACAGCTCCAAATTCCAGGGCCACCTCCCACTGCAGCCCCCAGACAGTGGTTCCAGGAAGGAAACCACCTGGACAGGGCGGGGGGTGGGATAACTACCTGGGACCCCTCTGTGCATGCACCCCTGTCATTGAGGGGAGTCGGTGGGAGCCACTGATAGAAGGGGTGGCCCCACAGGGAAGCAGCAGCTTGGGACCATGTGCCTGGGCCCTGCTCACCTGTCTCTGCCCACAGTGCCTGTCTGTGGAAGACCTTCTGGCCCTGGGTGGGCCGGAGGACCCAGGGCTGCCCCCAAGGATGGTCCTGGAGCCCACACACATAGCCCGCCTCAGTGCGGCCGCGGCCCTTTACCTCAGCGACCCTGAAGGCACATGCGAGGATGTCCGGGCAGGCCGCTGGGCCTCCCGAGCTGACCATCTTCTGTCCCTGCTCGGGGACCCCAAGGCCCTGACCCCAGGCTTGAGCAGGCTGCTGCAGAAGATTCAGGTCCAGACCACCTGCTGGCCCACCACCGAGGAGGTGAGGGCCCGGGCAGGCTGGCCAGGGGTGGCTGAGGACGATGGAGGGGGACTAAGGAGAGAGGACACACTCAGACGGTCTGGCCTGGCTGTGATGGATAGAACAGGTCCCCAAGGGCACCTGGGGAAGTCTGGGGACACTCAGGAGGGCGGGCATGGCTGGAGCGCTCCTGATGGATGTTCACCACCGAGCAGGGTAGGGACCTGAGGAATCCCTGGGAGGGCCCAGCCCAGGGCTTAGGTGAGCAGGGACGGGCAGTACCCCGAAAGGGCTGCTCCCGGTGGTCCTGGGGTCACTGACATCCGGGGGGGGCACTACAGGGATGGCAGCACTGGGGATGCAGCTGAGGCCTCGCTCCTCCTCACCCAGGCCTTGGTGGACTTGCCTCAGCTGCTGGACGAGGCGGCGAGGGCGGGGGCCCCCGGCAGCCCCGGCTCTGTGCTGGCTGCCCTCCTGGACCGTGTCGGAAATGGGTCCTGCTTCCACGCCGGGCCAACCCCCCAGTACTTTGTGGATTTCGTGTTCCGGCAGCATCAGGGTGACAGTCCCAACATCACACTGACCGGTGAGGCTTCGGCAGGCTGCTGACCGGGGCACGTGTCTGGGGTGGGCGGGGCCGGAGGAGCCCTGACGGACTGCGGTTCTGTCCTCTCCGCCAGAGCTGGAGGCCCTGATGCGGCACCTGGGAGTGGGCAGAGAGACTGAGCCCCACGGGGACCACAGCCACCACAGTGACCACAGTGACCATGGTGACCACGGGGACCACAGCCACCACAGTGACCACAGCCACCACAGTGACCACGATCACCACAACCATCGGAGAAAGAGGGGCGGCCTTGCCACCCCCAACAGCAGCAGCTCCAGCGTGTGGGACACCGTGAGCAGCCCGGGCGCCATAGCCCTGGGGAGAGGTGGGGTGCCCCAGGCCCGCTCAGGTCCCTGACTCCCCATCCTGCCACCTCCCAGGTGTGCCTGAGTGCCAGGGAGGTGATGGCCGTTTATGGCCTGTCGGAGCAGACAGGGGTGAGCCCAGAGGCCTGGGTCCAGCTGAGTCCGGCTCTCCTGCAGCAGCAGCTGAGTGGGGCTTGCCACGTCCAGCCCAGCTACCCTGCCTACAACCAGCTCAGCCAGGCGGAGAGTGAGTGCTTGTCTCCCCGGCCGGCCTGGCTGGTGCAGCCCAGGGCTGCTGGCTGCATGGCAGTGGGGCGGCCCAGGGAGGCGACAGTGGAGCAGAGAGGTCACAGGGGGTTGAGGGGGGCCTGGAGGGAGGAGGAGGAGGATGGAGCTTTGAGGCTGAGGGTGCCAGCAGGAGCGGAGACCTGCTGGCTACCTGAATGTCTGTAACCCTGCTGAGCTCCTGCTTACTCCTGGACACCCCCCCACACGCACGTACACACACTCTCCCCTTGGGAAGGCTGAAAGCTTGGGTTCTCATCGAGGCCCCCTTTGTCCGGCGCCCTCAGAGTATCTGTACAGCTCCCTGGCGACCCTGCTCATCTGCCTCTGCTCAGTTCTGGGCCTCCTGCTTCTCATCTGCACCGGCTGCAGCACCACGGCCCACTACGTCATCCAGACCTTCCTGGGCCTGGCCGTGGGCGCACTCACCGGAGACGCCTTCCTGCACCTGACGCCTAAGGTCGGCCCTGGACCTGGTCCTCCTTCCGGGGCTCCTGCTCTGAGGCCCTTCCCCCAGCCCTAACCTCTCTTTTTCCACGTGTGGGAGGGAGACCCTGAGGCAGCACGTGTCGTCCCCCCCCCCCGCCCCGCCCCCAGGTTCTGGGGCTGCACCAGCACAACGGGCACCAGGAGCACGGATTCGAGGAGCACAGAGTCGAGGACCACAACCCACAGCCCACCTGGCGCCTCCTGGTGGCACTTAGCGGCCTCTATGCCTTCTTCCTGTTCGAGAAACTCTGTGACCTCTTACTGCCCCTGGACCCTGAGGTAAGTCGGGCTGGCGGGGACTGGACAGGGCAGGCGGATGGGGAGAAGAGGTCGCAGGCCCTGAGCGGTGTCCCTGCAGGACCCGAAGGACGAGCCCCGCAGCCACACGGGCCACAGCGGCCACAGCCATGGTGTGCCCCTGCAGCTCACTCCCAGGGAGCTCCGGCAGCCCAAGCAGCCCCACGAGAGCTCCCACGCTGACCTGGTGAGCCTCCCTGCCCGGGCGTGACCCTCCTCCACAAGGGCCTGCCCAGGGCCTCTGAGGCTGACCCGGGGCCCAGCCTCACCCTGCCTGTCCAGGGGGCTCATCCACACGGACTTGCTCCTCCAGGTGGCGGAGGAGAGCCCTGAGCTGCTGAACCCCCGGCCCCGGAGACTGAGCCCAGGTGAGCCCTGGGGGGGCCTTAGAAGGGTTGGGGGCCGGTCGTTTGGTGGCGACCAGGCTGACGCCAACCCATGCCCGCTGCGCCTGCTAGAGCTGAGGCTGCTGCCCTACATGATCACGCTGGGGGACGCCCTGCACAACTTTGCCGACGGGCTGGCCGTGGGTGCTGCCTTCACATCCTCCTGGAAGACGGGGCTGGCCACCTCGCTGGCCGTGATCTGCCACGAAGTGCCGCACGAGCTGGGTAAGCCCCACAGGGCGGGGCGGCCCAGAGCTGCTGCCTGGGTGGGGGTGAGGGGTGGGGCCTGGCCTGACTGAACTCTTCTCGCCCTGACTCCGAATCACCTGCCCCAGGGGACTTCGCTGCCCTGCTGCACGCTGGGCTGTCGGCACCCCGGGCGCTGCTGCTGAACTTGGCCTCGGCGCTCACGGCCTTCGCCGGCCTCTACGTGGCCCTTGCGGTGGGCGTCGGCGAGGAGAGCGAGTCCTGGATCCTGGCTGTTGCCGTCGGCCTCTTCCTCTATGTGGCGCTCTGCGACATGGTCAGGGCGGAAGGTGGAGGGGAGGGTGTGGAGGGGTCTGCCCTGCTGGGGGGCTGAGCCCGGGGCACTGGGCTGAGGGCTGGCTGACCCGGTGCCCACCTCCTCAGCTCCCCGCCATGCTGAGTGTGCGGGACCAGCGGCCTTGGCTCCTCTTCCTGCTGCACAATGTGGGCCTGCTGGGCGGCTGGGCCATCCTGCTGCTGCTGTCTCTGTACGAGGACAACATCACCCTCTGATGCTTCCACCCACTCCAAGGCCCCTGCGTCTGGATCCTGGCCCTGCCTCAACCTACAGCCCTCCCTAGAGAAGCCCCAGGCCTCTGAGAATCTCCCTCCCCTACGCCTCAGCAACCCAGCTTCAATAAAGACATTCCTGTCCCTGCCTGGCCTGCTCTTCCTGCCGGGAGGGAAGGGACTCCCACCAAGAAAGGCAACTGAAAGAGGCAGTGCCTGGGGCCCTGATGAGCCAAAATAGCTGTGCTCAGGGGCTTCTGGGCAGCCAGCACCCTCGGACCATCCTCCAATCCATCACACACACCCCCACCCCCCATGGCAACTCCACTGATGAAGAGAGTCCACTAGGTGGGCCCACTCTGGCTTTCCTGCGGCCAGTCCTGCAGCCTCCAGTCCCTCTGGCTGGGTTGGAGCTGCACCCTACTTACTGCTGCCCCCCCAGACTGCTCCTTCAGTCCCGCCCTGGCTACCTCTCTCCCACAGACGCGCGCTCACTCACTCGTCAGGGCGTCTGTCCAGGTGCCCGTCTCCGGCCCGACCGTCCTGTGGGCACGGACTTAGTTATCACTGGTGCCCTGTGATGTGGGTGCAGTGACTGTCCATTTGACGTGGAGGCGGGGAGTCAGCCTTCTGCCCCGGCTGCCTCCTCCAGCACAATCTCACAGGACTGGCTTCAGGACTTCTTAGGACTTTTGAAGGGGTTTGGTGTGGCTCAGGGATCACACACCTGCCTGGGCATCCCAAGTGGCTACTTTGTGCACTGCTCCACAGTCCAGATTCACAGAGCTTTGTTGCTAATATGAGCAAGTGGGCCAACTTGCACACAACACGCAATTCACATGCAATTTCTCAAATGTGACTATACTTTCTTTTTAATTATTTTTTTTACAGAGACAGAGAGTGGGTCAGAGAGATAGACAGACAGGAACAGAGAGAGATAAGCATCAATCATTAGTTTTTTATTGCGCGTTGCAACACCTTAGTTGTTCATTGATTGCTTTCTCATATGTGCCTTGACCGCAGGCCTTCAGCAGACCGAGTAACCCTTTGCTGGAGCCAGCGACCTTGGGTTCAAGCTGGTGGGCTTTTGCTCAAACCAGATGAGCCCGCACTCAAGCTGGCGACCCCGGAGTCTCAAACCTGGGTCCTTTGCATCTATCCACTGTGCCACCACCTGGTCAGGCTATATTTTCTTGTTAATTTCTTTTACTGATTGATTTCGAAGAGAAAGGAAGAGAAGCATCAGTTGTTGTTTCACTTATTTATGCATTCATGGGTTGATTTTTCTTTATCTTTAAGTGAGAGGGAAAGATAGACTCATATATGCTGGGGTCTATCCAACCTCTTCTGAGGCTGAGGATGGAACTAACGAACTATCCAACTATCAGGGCCGGGGCCAACTGAGCCACTGGCTGTGGGAGGGGGAGGGCAGCAGATGGTCGCTTCTCCTTTGTGCCCTGACCTGGAGTCCAATCTAAAGTCCATATGCCAGGCCAACGCTCTATCCACTGTGACAGCCAGCCAGGGTCCATTGGTTTACTCTTCTTGTATGTACCCTGACCCAGGACCCAACCTGCAACCTTTGTGCTTCAGGACCACGGTTGTTTTATTCTTGACTATTCCACATTCCATTTCTAAAGCGCAGGCCTGTCCCAGTGTATCTGGGGCGACTCCCTACACGAGGAGGAGAGAGGTCAGCTTAGTTGTGTGAGATTTTAGATGCAGGGTTCCGGAAGCGAGGAATTGTGCCAGCCCTGGGGGTGGGGGGTAGGGGAGAGGGGACAGCAAGATCAGGAGAAAATAGTAGCGCTGGCCTGACCATGCTGTGTCGTGGCGCAGTGGATAGAGTGCCAGACTGGGATGCAGAGGACCCAGGTTCGAGACCCCCGAGGTCGCCAGCTTGAGCGCGGGTTCATCTGGTTTGAACAAGGCTCACCAGCTTGAGCCCAAGGTCGCTGGCTTGAGCAAGGGGTCACTCGGTCTGCTGTGCCCCCCACCAAGGCCCATATGAGAAAAATCAATCAATGAACAACTAAGGAACCGCAACGAAGAATTTATGTTTCTCATCTCTCTCCCTGCCTGTCTGTCTCTTTCTCTGACTCCCTGTCTCTCCCACACACACACAAAAAAGACAACAGCCGCGCTTGCGGGTAGGGCCTCAAGCCGGACGGGGAGGCCAGGAGACTGGCAAACAGGTGGTCCCAGGTGCCGGGGACTGTTCGCCTTCAGCGCCCGGGTTTTGGTGGAGATGGTTGATGGAGGGTCCCTTGGCAGAGGAGAGACGGGACGGGATGGGTCCAGGAAGCTGTCCCCGCCGGGCCCACGCCACGAGCCTGGCCGAGCTCACCCAGGGAGCCGGCGCTTGGAGGAGGAGGCGAGCCTGCACGCTAATCCCACCATACTGGGGTCAGGCAAGGGACCTCGCCGTCCTGAGCCGTCGCAATCCCCCCGATCCGCTTCCACCCCGCCGCCGCGTTGCCGGTCCCTGAGTCCCGGGAATTCGGACGCACTCGGGAGGCCTGGAGTCGGAGTCAGAGGCGGGGCCGCGAGGCCTCCCCGCGCGCCTCCGGGCCACCAGGGGCCGCTGTCGCCCCCGCACTGCTCAGGCGCAGCAACAGGACCCCGGAACCTCCGCGCTCAGCTTCCGGGCCCGGCCGGACCGTGTTCACCGCCGTCCCGGTCCCCCCGGCCCACCGCGAGCGGGCTTCCAACTGCCAAGTGGGCGGCTGTGGCGGGAGCCCGCTCGGTGTGTGGCCTGCGGCCCCACGCAGCCCGGACTCGGCGCCATGTACGCCGTCTACAAACAGGCGCATCCGCCCACCGGGCTCGAGTTCTCCATGTACTGCAACTTCTTCAACAACAGCGAGCGCAACCTCGTGGTGGCCGGGACCTCGCAGCTCTACGTCTACCGCCTGAACCGCGACGCCGAGGTAGGCCCCCGCCGCGCCGGCTCCCGCCGCTCCCTCCACCCGCCGCTGCTCGTGGAGCCCCGGGTTCGGACGCGGGTGGGGAAGCACACTGATCTGCAGCGCCCGAGCTCGTCCCTACCGCGGGACTGCCCTCGTGCATACTTACTATTTGTTCTGCTTTTTAAACGAATTAAGTGATATAAACACGTTACTGCGTGCGGTCTAGGTAGCAGGGGACACTTTAGTGGACAAAACCTGAGTCAGCGCGGTGGGGGAACCGTCCCGTAAAGAAAGGCACATCTGTAAGCACATGGGTCGAGTGCAAGAAGTGCGGGACAGAGGGAACGTCCTGAAGGAGGCAGGGTGGGTCCAGCGGGCTAACCAAGAGCTGCCTCCCTGCGGCGCAGGAGAAGTTGGTCAGGGGTGAACATTCTGGCAAAAGGAGCAGGCTGGTTTTAGGGTGGAGACAGACTGTTGGCAGCAGTTTTAAGTGAAGTGCAATGAATTCATCAGCAGAGGAAATCAAGGGGGTGCTTTGGTTGCTGGAAGGCTTCTTGTAAGAGGTGGCTTTTTTTCTTTATCAATTCTTGGAGGGGGAGTAAGACTTAGTCTCAATGATGGCAAGTGGAGGGACCTGCAGGCAGTAGGAACACCCTGTGCAGAAGCTGGAGTAGCTGAGGGTGGAGGGGGCGTGCACAGTGGACTGGGATGGAGAGCGGAAGGGGGTGTTGGCCACCTGAGCTTGGACAGCTCTCTGAAGGAGATTTGTACACCAGGAAGGTAGGGATGGGTTAGGAACTAGCAGGAAGGGAAGGTTCTTTTTTCTCAATACAAACTTTTAGTTATATTTCAAAGACTTCATACAGTGCAACAGTGAATGCGTGTTCTCAGTGGGCTCTCACAAGAGCCCACTTTTATGAAATGTTGGCCGCATCTATGTTTTCAGTCCCCTGTCCTTCAACCCTCCCATCAGGTTTCCTGTCTTGCTTAGTCTAGTCCAGGTCCCCAAACTTTTTACACAGGGGGCCAGTTCCCTGTCCCTCAGACCATTGGAGGGCCGGACTATAAAAAAAACTGTAAACAAATCCCTATGCACACTGCACATATCTTATTTTAAAGTAAAAAAACAAAACAGGAACAAATACAATATTTAAGATAAAGAACAAGTAAGTTTATTTTTTATTTATTTTTAAAAAGATTTTATTTATTCATTATAGAGAGGAGAGAGAGAGAGAGAGAGAGAGAGAGAGAGAGGAGAGAAGGGGGGGAGGAGCAGGAAGCTTCAACTCCCATATGTGCCTTGACCAGGCAAGCTCAGGGTTTTGAACCGGCAACCTCAGTGTTTCTAGGTTGACGCTTTATCCACTGCGCCACCACAGGTCAGGCCAGAACAAGTAAGTTTAAATCAACAAACTGACCAGTATTTCAATGGGAACTATGAGCCTGCTTTGGCTAATGAGATGGTCAATGTGTTCCTCTCACTGACCACCAATGAAAGAGGTGCCCCTTCTGGAAGTGGGGCGGGGGAGCCAAATAAATGGCCTCAGGGGGCCGTAGTTTGGGGACCCCTGGTCTAGTCTTTCAAGTTTCTTCCAGTGTTGGCTTTTGACCAGTACCTCAAACTTCCAGCTGGTCTGGTCTACGGTCCTGGGAAAACAGAAGGCCACTGTCCCCTTCCCACCAAGACATGTTTTATCTGCTTTTCTTTTTTTTTTCTTTTTTGAGCGAGAGAGAGTGAGTGAGAGAGAGACAGACACAGGAAGGAAGGGAGAGAGATGAGAAGCATCAACTCGTAGTTGCATCACTTTATTCATTGATTACTTCTCGTACGACCAGCAGTGTGACTCTTCACTGCCTCCCGTTCCTCCTCTAGGCACCGACCAAGAGTGACAGGAGCACAGGTGAGCACACAGGTGGCTATCCTGGCCACGTGCCTGAGGGTGGGGTGGGGGGGGCGAGGGAATGAGACCTGTACCCACCACCTTTCCCCCAGAGGGAAAGGCCCACAGGGAACACCGGGAAAAGCTGGAACTGGTAGCTTCCTTCTCCTTCTTTGGTAACGTCATGTCCATGGCTAGCGTGCAGCTGGCAGGCGCCAAGCGGGATGCCCTGCTGCTGAGCTTCAAGGATGCCAAGGTGGGTGGTGGGCTTGGTGGGGGTCCTGGGCTGGGCAGGGCTGCAGTGGGTGGGCCATGGTTTGGATGTGCTGTCTGCAGCTTTCGGTGGTGGAGTATGACCCAGGCACACATGACCTGAAAACATTGTCTCTGCACTACTTTGAGGAGCCAGAACTGCGGGTAGGGCCATGCTGTCCCCTTGCCCCGTCCCACCCCTCTTTCCTCCTATCCCCAGCCCCTGCTCCCGCTGCTTCCCGGCGGGGGGGGGTACTTCCACCCGCTCCATGGCCTGCCTGATGGCCCTCCACCCTTAGGACGGATTCGTGCAGAATGTTCACACTCCACGGGTGCGTGTGGACCCCGACGGGCGCTGCGCAGCCATGCTCATCTACGGCACGCGGCTGGTGGTCTTGCCCTTCCGTAGGGAGAGCCTAGCCGAGGAGCATGAGGGGCTCATGGGCGAGGGGTAAGTGTGGGTATAGGTGGAGGTGCCTGAGACCCATTCCCCTTTGCCCTCCCCGTGCTGAAGCCCCGCCCCCACAGGCAGAGGTCCAGCTTCTTGCCCAGCTACATCATCGACGTGCGGGCCCTAGACGAGAAGCTTCTCAACATCGTCGACCTGCAGTTTCTGCATGGCTACTACGAGCCCACCCTGCTCATCCTGTTTGAGCCCAACCAGACTTGGCCTGGGTGAGGCCCCTCTGCTGTGGGCCTCATGGGGGGGGCAGGGGGGGGACCCCTGGCTGAACCACTCGCTGTGGCCCCAGGCGCGTGGCTGTGCGGCAGGACACGTGCTCCATCGTGGCCATCTCACTGAACATCACGCAGAAGGTCCACCCTGTCATCTGGTCTCTCACTAGCCTGCCCTTTGACTGCACCCAGGCCCTCGCTGTGCCCAAGCCCATAGGTGAGGCCTGTTGGCGGGGGGTGGTATCCAGTGCTCTGAGCTCTGCCCACCAGCATGTCTTCCTCCAGGTGGGGTCGTGGTCTTTGCTGTCAACTCGCTGCTATACCTGAACCAGAGTGTTCCCCCCTACGGTGTGGCCCTCAACAGCCTGACCTCAGGCACCACCGCCTTCCCCCTGCGTGAGTGTGGCTGGGGCAGGGGTGGGGGGAGGCTGCTGGGTCGGCCTGGTGCCACCACTCCCCCATCCCATTAACAGGCACCCAGGAGGGCGTGCGGATCACCCTGGACTGTGCTCAGGCAGCCTTCATCTCCTATGATAAGATGGTCATCTCCCTCAAGGGTGGAGAGATGTGAGTTCCCCCTTCATTGACCCCTGTGCTCCTCAGGGTCATCACCTCCCGCTCTTGCCCCGTGAGCCTCGCTCCGAGCTCAGTGTCCCCACCTCCTGCAGCTACGTGCTGACCCTCATCACCGACGGCATGCGCAGTGTTCGTGCCTTCCACTTCGACAAGGCCGCCGCCAGCGTGCTCACCAGCAGCGTAAGTGGGGGCTACAGGATGGGCTTGGGTCTGGGTCCAGCCCCACCCTCACCACCCACCACCTTCCCTCTCTCAGATGGTCACCATGGAGCCTGGGTACCTGTTCCTTGGCTCTCGCCTCGGCAACTCCCTCCTCCTCAAGTACACGGAGAAGCTGCAGGAGGCCCCAGCCAGCACTGTCCGTGAGGCTGCTGACAAGGTGGGGGTCCGGGGCTGCTGTGGGACCTGCCCCTGCAGGGCCTCCCCAGCTGCTCACTGCTCTCCTGCCTCATAGGAAGAGCCTTCATCCAAGAAGAAGCGAGTGGACTCCACAGTGGGCTGGGCAGGTGAGGAGGGTCAGGAGCCGCTTCAGGGGGCCGGCACTGAGGTCAGGTGACCAGGGCGGCTCAGAAGGGTTCTCTGTGTGCTACAGGTGGCCAGTCGGTGCCACAGGATGAGGTGGATGAGATTGAAGTGTACGGCAGCGAGGCCCAGTCGGGCACACAGCTAGCCACTTACTCCTTTGAGGTGAGGTTGTGCACAGAGGGGACCCCACCCTGGCCAGCCCACCCGCCTGACCACCGCTGTACCCTCAGGTGTGTGACAGCATCCTCAACATTGGACCCTGTGCCAACGCTGCCATGGGCGAGCCTGCCTTCCTGTCTGAAGAGGTGCCTGGGCTGGGAAAGCGGGTGGGGTGGTTTGCATAGGCCTCTGTCCTCACCTCGACCCCTGCAGTTTCAGAACAGCCCGGAGCCGGACCTGGAGATTGTGATGTGCTCTGGCTACGGCAAGAACGGGGCCCTGTCTGTACTGCAGGTGTGTGGGAGCGGGTGGGGGGGTGGCACCTCCCCGGGGACCCTGGCGTATAGACACCTCACTGTCCCTCCAGAAGAGCATCCGGCCCCAGGTGGTGACAACCTTTGAACTTCCTGGCTGCTACGACATGTGGACAGTGGTTGCCCCAGTGCGCAAGGAGCAGGTGTGTGCATCCCAGTTGCAAGGAGGTCTAGCCAGGGCAGTGGCCGGGCACTGTGTCTGTGTGAGGCTCAGGGGCAGCCTTGGGGCAGTGGGGCTCCAGCAGGCACTTGGAAAGCTTGCTCTGTTTCAGCTGTGGTGTCTGCCCGCTCTCTAAGCACCCCTGCTTGGGTGGTGGGATCTGTGCTCTCTCTGCCCTCACAGGAGGAGACCCCCAAGGGTGAGGGTGCCGAGCAGGAACCCAGCGCCTCTGAGACAGAGGACGACGGGCGCAGACACGGGTTTCTGATCCTGAGCCGGGAGGACTCCACCATGGTGCGGGGCCTGCCCGTGAGGGGTGTGTCGGGCGGAGGCGCCCCTGGTGAGGGCTGTGCCTCACCGTGGTTGCCCACAGATTCTGCAGACTGGGCAGGAGATCATGGAGCTGGACACGAGTGGCTTCGCCACACAGGGTCCTACGGTCTTTGCTGGCAACATCGGGGACAATCGCTACATCGTGCAAGTGTCACCACTGGGCATCCGCCTGCTGGAAGGAGGTAGGCGGGGCGGGTGAGTGGGAAGGCGGGAAGTGGGCGGGTATGGGTGACATGTACTAACCGCCTGTGCCCACAGTGAACCAGCTGCACTTCATCCCTGTGGACCTGGGGTCCCCCATCGTGCAGTGCGCAGTGGCTGACCCTTACGTGGTCATCATGAGTGCTGAGGGCCATGTCACCATGTTCCTGCTCAAGAGCGACTCCTATGGGGGCCGCCACCACCGCCTGGCGCTGCACAAGCCCCCGCTGCACCATGTAGGCCCCTCCTCCAACTCCTGGGCACACTGTCCCCAACATTTTCTCCTCTCCTTCCTTCCTTCCCCCATCACTGAGACCTTCCCTCCCCTGCAGCAGTCCAAGGTGATCGCCATGTGTGTGTACCGGGACGTCAGCGGCATGTTCACCACTGAGAGCCGCATGGGTGGGGCCCGTGACGAGCTTGGGGGTCGCAGTGGCTCAGAGGCAGAGGGACAGGGCTCAGAGACCAGGTGTGCGGGGGGCCGGGGCCGGGGAGCCGGGGATCCAGGGCTGGGGCCACTGTGGCAGCTGCCTGTGACACGTGTGCTCCCCAGCCCCACAGTGGATGATGAGGAAGAGATGTTGTATGGGGACTCGGGCTCACTCTTCAGCCCCAGCAAGGAGGAGGCTCGCAGGGGCAGCCAGCCACCTGCAGACCGGGACCCCACCCCATTCCAGGCTGAGCCTACCCACTGGTGCCTGCTGGTGCGGGAAAATGGGATTATGGAGGTGAGTAGCACTCGGTGCCCACACAGCTGCCCACCCCTGCCTGCACAAACCACTGCTCCCCACACAGGTCTACCAGCTCCCCGACTGGCGGCTGGTGTTCCTGGTGAAGAACTTCCCAGTGGGGCAGCGGGTCCTGGTGGACAGCTCCTTTGGCCAGCCGACCACACAGGGCGAGGCTCGCAAGGAGGAGGCCACGCGCCAAGGAGAGCTGCCTCTCGTCAAGGAGGTGCTGCTGGTGGCGCTGGGGAGCCGCCAGAGCCGGCCCTACCTGCTGGTGAGCGCAGGCCAGGGCTTGCCCGCCCTCTGTGCCCCCCGGTGTGCCCACACTGTCTGGGCCCCTGATGAACCAGCATTGTCCCCAGGTGCACGTGGACCAAGAGTTGCTCATCTACGAGGCCTTTGCCCACGACTCGCAGCTTGGCCAGGGAAACCTCAAAGTCCGCTTCAAGAAGGTGCAGTGGTGGCCCGGGGGGGGGCGGGCGGATGCTGGTTGGGGGTGGGGACCTAGTGCAGTGCTCACAGCACCTCTCCCCAGGTTCCCCATAACATCAACTTCCGAGAGAAGAAGCCGAAGCCATCCAAGAAGAAGGTGGACGGTGGTGGTGCTGAGGAGGGGGCCGGGGCCCGTGGGCGTGTGGCACGGTTCCGCTACTTCGAGGACATTTATGGCTACTCCGGGGTAGGCAGGCCGCACTGTGGGAGCCAGGCTGGGGCAGTGGGGACCTTGCCCCAGCAACCTCCTCACGGTGCGGCCCCCTAGGTGTTCATCTGTGGCCCCTCACCCCACTGGCTCCTGGTGACTGGCCGGGGGGCACTGCGGCTGCACCCCATGGGCATTGACGGCCCCATCGACTCCTTTGCCCCATTTCACAATGTCAACTGTCCCCGTGGCTTCCTGTACTTCAACAGACAGGTAGGTGCCCAGCTAGAGCTGCCCAGGGTAGGAGCAGGTGTTGTGACCTGGAAATGAGGCCTTTGGTGATGGGATGGGGAGTCCAGGGGGTGGTGGGGGCCAAGGCCAAGAAGGTGAGACCTGGGACTTAATAGGAAGGTTTGGAGGATGGTTCAAGGGCCCCTGTCTGGGTGTCACTGCTTTGTCAGCTGGGACCTCAGCTCTGCCCCTGAAGAGCTGTGATTGGCTGGAGTGCTCACCTCTCTGAGCCTCACTTTCTGCATTTGTGTCACTCAGATGAGAGCAGTGACCCCATGAACCACTCTGAGGACTTAGTGATGAAGGTGCTTATGCACCCAGGACTGTGGGTGAGGGAGGGTCTAGGGCCCTAGCAGGGGCCCCTCACCTGTCTGTGCAGACTCTGGAATGGCCAGTGTGGGCCATCCTTTGCCTCCAGTGCCCTCAGGTCCTGGCTTTTACCTTGGCCCAGACAGCTGTGGCCAAAATCCCAGCCCTGGGTGAGCTTGAGAAGGGACAGCATGCTGCAGTGGCTCACTCCCCATGTTCCAGCTGAGTGAGGCCTGACCTCAGGAAGCCTCCAGGCCTGGGGTTGCCTGTGTTGGTTTTACTGGGTGCTGGGCCTTCCTGACCCCTCTGTCCCCCCAGGGCGAGCTGAGGATCAGTGTCCTGCCTGCCTACTTGTCCTACGATGCCCCGTGGCCTGTCAGGAAGATCCCGCTGCGCTGCACAGCCCACTATGTGGCCTACCACGTGGAGTCCAAGGTTGGAACCCCCTTCAAAGACAGGGACCTTTGGGGCCTGGCCACTGATGTGTGACACCCTCCACTCCCCCAGGTGTACGCTGTGGCTACCAGCACCAACACATCGTGCACACGCATCCCACGCATGACGGGCGAGGAGAAGGAGTTTGAGACCATCGAGAGAGGTAGGAGACTCCCAAGTTGGGCCTGTTCTTGGGGCCGTCCCTCCCTGACCAGCTTCCTGTCTCTGCAGATGACCGGTACATCCACCCACAGCAGGAGGCCTTCTCCATCCAGCTCATCTCCCCAGTCAGCTGGGAGGCCATCCCCAACGCCAGGTGAGCCTAAGCCTGGTGCGGGGCAGGGTGGGTGGCCAGGGGTTGTGTCCTGACCCAGCCTTCTGCAGGATCGAGCTGGAGGAGTGGGAGCACGTGACGTGCATGAAGACAGTGTCACTGCGCAGTGAGGAGACCGTGTCGGGCCTCAAGGGCTACGTGGCTGCCGGGACCTGCCTCATGCAGGGGGAGGAAGTCACCTGCCGTGGGCGGGTAAGAGCCAGCAGGCAGGGGCAGGCCAACTGTCAGCCTCTGTGCCATCGGCCTGCATCTCACGCTACCCTCCCTGCACGCAGATCCTGATCATGGATGTGATTGAGGTGGTCCCTGAGCCTGGCCAGCCCCTGACCAAGAACAAGTTCAAAGTCCTGTACGAGAAGGAGCAGAAGGGGCCCGTGACTGCCCTGTGCCACTGCAATGGCCATCTGGTGTCAGCCATCGGCCAGAAGGTGCGTCCCTGCCCCACCTGGCCTGTTGTCCCGCCTGCCTGTGGACCCCCGGCCACCCCCTCTCCTGCCTGCAGATCTTCCTGTGGAGCCTGCGAGCCAGCGAGCTGACGGGCATGGCCTTCATCGACACCCAGCTCTACATCCACCAGATGATCAGTGTCAAGAACTTCATCCTGGCTGCAGACGTCATGAAGAGCATCTCGCTGCTGCGCTACCAGGAGGACAGCAAGACGCTGAGCCTCGTGTCCCGGGTACCTGGGGGGCTGGCGCCATGCATGGGGTGGTCCCTGGCCCCTGGCAGACCCTGATAGCCCCCTCCCTGTCCCCAGGACGCCAAGCCACTTGAAGTGTACAGCGTAGACTTCATGGTGGACAACAGCCAGCTGGGCTTCCTGGGTGAGTGTGGGGCCTGGGGACCCCGAGACTTTGGGGGTGGTTAGGGCTGACTTGGGCTCTGTTCCCAGTGTCTGACCGTGACCGCAACCTGATGGTGTACATGTACCTGCCGGAGGGTGAGTGCGTGCCCGACCCCGGGGCTGGGTGTGGGTGGGAACTGGCCGGGCATGAACAGAGGCTCCTCTGACCCAGCCAAGGAGAGCTTTGGCGGCATGCGTCTGCTGCGGCGGGCGGACTTCCACGTGGGCGCCCACGTGAACACCTTCTGGAGGACCCTGTGCCGGGGCGCTGCTGATGGGCCCAGCAAGAAGTCGGTCGTGTGGGAGAACAAGCACATCACCTGGTTCGGTGAGTGCCGGGCAGGCTGGAGGCGGGGCCGGTGGTGCCGGGGCACGTGGCTCACAGGGTGTCCCCACAGCCACGCTGGACGGTGGCATCGGGCTCCTGCTGCCCATGCAGGAGAAGACCTACCGGCGCCTGCTGATGCTGCAGAATGCACTGACCACCATGCTGCCCCACCATGCTGGCCTCAACCCCCGCGCCTTCCGGTGAGCTTGCCGGCCACCCTGGACACCTGGGGCCAGGTCTGTCCCAACTCCCCACTGCCTAACACCCCCCCCCCCCAGGATGCTGCATGTGGACCGGCGCACCCTGCAGAACGCCGTGCGCAACATCCTGGACGGGGAGCTGCTGAACCGTTACCTGTACCTGAGCACCATGGAGCGCAGCGAGCTGGCCAAGAAGATTGGCACCACCCCTGACATTGTGAGTGACACCCTGCCTCCCCGCCCTGCCTGCCCCCCCCCAGCCCCTAACGGCCCCTCTCCCCCACAGATCCTGGATGACCTGTTAGAGACGGACCGCGTCACCGCTCACTTCTAGACCTCTGGATGTGCTCACTGCCCCTGTGCCCTGCCTCACCCTTTTGTACAAAACACAGAAAAAAATCTGTTTGGTTTGAGAAGTATGTGTGGTCATTGCAGGGCCTCCTGGCCCTACCAGTGGTCAGGGGCCCCCAGAGGTCCCCCCACTCCAGGCCACGTTGCTCCTGTGCCCTGGGTCTTAGGGTGTCCACATCTCCAGTTCTGGTCAGCTCCATTGGCCCAAGGTCCTTCTGCCTGGGGCCCTAGGTCTCCAGGTATTCATATAGCCCCTCGGTCCTGGCCATGAGGCCCAGCCGTACCAGTGCTCGAACCAGGAGAGCCGTGAGCCGCATGGACAAGGTCTCAAGCCTGGGGTGAGGGGGCGGGGCAGTATCAGGTCAGTGGATCAGGTCAGTGGGGAGCAGGCCCTGGCCGCCCACGCACCCGCAGGGTCCCATTTGTCCACTTACCTCAGGACCACTTCAAATTTGAACGTCTCCCAGACAACCCTGATGTGGCGCAGGAGGCTGGCACCATATACACTCGGGCGTGTCACACTCGCCAGGCGGCTCCAGCCCCTGACCGCACTGTCAAAGATGTGGTCAGCTAGGCCTCACTCCGTCTGTCCCCACCCGCCACCCGGCTCCCACCAGCACCCACCTCTTGGCCATGAGGAAGTAGCGGTCAACGGGAGCCCCGAGCGTGGTGTTGATGGCGCGGACGGTGTTGATGTTGCGTAGTACTAGCAGCATGGGCCGCGGCAGGGCCTTGAGCACGGCCATGATGTCCTCAAAGTGCTCCCGCGCCATGGCCTGCATGTAGGCCTTCTCCTTGCGGCTCAGCAGGTGTGAGCGCCACAGCTGCCCCAGGCGCACGGGCCTCTGCATGAGCACCTCCGAGAACAGAAAGTAGTCTGGGGGGGGGGGCTGAGCCAGGCTGCACACCCGTGCCCCCAGGCACCCCGCCCTGGCCTCACCTTGCACCCCCAGTGCGGCTGCGTGCACCTTCATTGCCGCGTCGTCCCTCAGGATGATGGCCCGCCACAGCTGGCACAGGGCTGAGCGGTCCCTGTGGGGCCCAGAGTGAGCAGAGCCCCAAGCAGGAGAGGCCAGCACCCCCCCCACACACACACACACACATACTTACTTCTCGTCCAGGAACTGATAGAGCCCGTGATCCAGCAGAACCAGCTGTGCCTTCCCATCTGGGCCTTTCCGGACCAGAACTAGGGACAGGGCACAGGCGGTCACTCACCCACTCAGCCCCACTCCCCCTCGCCTCCTGGGGGTTCCTCCTACCGTTGCCAGGGTGTGGGTCAGCATGGATGAATCCTGTGTAGAAGATTTGCTCAGCAAAAGCCTGGATGAGCTTCTCTGCTATCTGGGGTGAGGACAGGGCCACGCCTCTGTCACAGCACGTGGTGCTCCCATCCCCCATCGAGGGCATGGGGGGCACCCCCCCTCATGCCACACCCCATGCACTGCACTCACATCCGGCACGGCCAGCCCCATGGACTTGATGGCCTCCACGTCATTGACCTTGCAGCCCTCACAGAAGTCCGCTGTCAGCACGCGCTGTGAGGGAGAGGCTGAGCTCAGCAGGCCCCTGCCCCACACCACCCCCCACCCTCCGCCCAGCAGGGCCCCAGCCCACCTTGCTGGATGTGCCCCAGTGCACGCGGGGGACCACGACGTAGCGGAAATGCTGCAGGTCCTGTGCGCAGCGCTCGGCATTCCGGCCTTCGTTCTCAAAGTCCAGCTCCTGGACCAGGGTCCCCTTCAGGTCCTGAGGGCCACATGGGTGGTCAGGGCCATGCGGTCCCAGCACATGCAGAGTGCTGCTCCCGGCCTGCTGGTGGGCAGTGGTTACCTGGAGGACCCAGCTGAAGCCAAAGCTGGGGTGCATGAGCTCCACGAGCCTGAGCAGGAGCTCCAGGGTGTGGATGTCGCCATCGAAGCGGTCCCGCAGGTCGATGTACTGCACCTGCACCAGGTGAGTGCGCGGGGAGGACCTGGCTGCCGCCGCCCGAGCCCAGTGCCGCCTCCTGAGCCCACTGCCACACAAGGTGGGCTCCTCGTACCTTTACAGCCACGGCGGTGCCATCGTGCATCCGGGCACGGTGCACCTGGGCCAGGCTGGCGGCCGCGATGGGCTGGTAGTCGAACTCCTGGAAAAGCTCACGGGGCAGGGCCTGGAAGTCCTCAAGGAACAGCTCGTCCACCTGGCCGGAGAGGAGTCTTAGAGCAGCACCGAGGCCACCGCCCAGCCCCTGCTCTCGGCCTCTGCGCCTCCCCCCCTCCCCCCACCCGGGCCTGGGCTCACCTCCCGGAAGCCACGCTTGAGGGCCCTGTCCTCCAGCACACGCAGCGTCTGGATGTACTCAGGTGGCAGCAGGTGGTTGAAGGAGCACAGCCCCTGGCCCAGCTTCACATACAGGCCCCCGTTGCTGATGGCCCCGGCCACCAGGGCGTCGGCCGCCCGCTGATGACACGCAGACATCACCTCCGAGTACCCCGGGCTGTTCTGACCACAGGCGTGGAGGGAGGGTATGGGGACAGGCAGGTACCTCCTCAGTCCACCCAACACCCACCTCCTGCAGCACCCCACCCCACAGTGTGGATGGGCCCAGCTACAGCTGAGGAGTTGGACAGACCTCTTCCACCCCTCGCAGGACGACGTTTGTGCACCACCAGTAGTCCACGGAGATCTGCAGGCCGATCCTCAGAGACCTGCCGGCACAGAATCCCTCAGCCCCAGTCGCTGCTCAGCTGTAGCCCCCACCCTGCCAGCCCCTCCTAGTGTCGGCAGGGGTCCTCACGTACTCCCCACACCAGCAGCCCTGGACGGGTCACCCTGGGTCTAGAGAAGAGGGTGTGGGGCTGGAATCCCAGCCTCCAGCACTCAGACCTTCCCAGGAGGAACATGGGACTCCTGCCCTTGAAGGCAGGGGCTCCAGACATCCAAGCCAAGCCTCTCCTTCCTGCCTCTGGGCATGTCCTGCTCCTAGCCACTGGCACCACTGGTGGCACGGGAGCCAAGCAGGGCTGTCTATGAGGAAGGGAAGGTGTGACAGACGGGTGGGAGCCCTTCCTGAATAACTGGGTACAAAACCAGGGCCCGGTCTGCATGGGGTGGGGGTGATGGCTACACTCGGGGTGATGACTAAGTCCCTGAACTAAGGACAAGAGAAGCCAGGTGTCTGCCGGCTGGGGAAGGGAGTGACAGGTAGAATGAGAGTGAGAATGAGCTACACAGGCAACGGGAAGCGTCTATGAGTGCACAGGGTGGGCATCTGTGACTTAATACACAGCTCTAGTCCGCACAGGGCCTGGGGCACACAGCCCTAAGAGTCCTGACGGGCAGCAGTCATGCAGGGCTGTGAAAGGATGAGACGAAGCTGGACCATTGTATAGTGCAGAAGGAACAAATGCTCAAAACGGAGACATGTCAACAGGACTTGGAGATATTAATGGTCAAGTCTCAGTTCTCTGTAGAGGACTCACACCTATGCTTTTTTTTTTTTTTTTTTGTATTTTTCTGAAGCTGGAAACGGGGAGAGACAGTCAGACAGACTACCGCATGCGCCTGACCAGGATCCACCCGGCATGCCCACCAGGGGGCGACGCTCTGTTGCGAGCGACCAGAGCCACTCTAGCGCCTGGGGCAGAGGCCAAGGAGCCATCCCCAGCGCCCGGGCCATCTCTGCTCCAATAGAGCCTCGCTGCTGGAGGGGAAGAGAGAGACAGAGAGGAAGGAGAGGGGGAGGGGTGGAGAAGCAGATGGGCGCTTCGCCTGTGTGCCCTGGCCGGAAATCGAACCCGGGACTTCTGCACGCCAGGCCGACGCTCTACCACTGAGCCAACCAGCCAGGGCCACACCTATGCTTTAAATCAGGGGTCCCCAAACTGCAGGCCGCATGCGGCCTCCTGAGGCCATTTATCCAGCCCTCCGCCGCACTTCTGGAAGGGGTACCTTTTTCATTGGTGGTCAGTGAGAGGAACACATTGACCATCTCATTAGCCAAAAGCAGGCCCATAGTTCCCATTGAGATACTGGTCAGTTTGTTGATTTAAATTTACTTGTTCCTTATTTTAAATGTTGTATTTGTTCCCGTTTTTTTTTTTACTTTAAGATATGTGCAGTGTGCAGAGGGATTTGTTCATAGTTTTTTTTATAGTCTGGCCCTCCAACGGTCTGAGGGACAGTGAACTGGCCCCCTGTATAAAAAGTTTGGGGACCCCTGCTTTAAATTTTTACAGTAAAATGAAGATTTCTAAAAAGAGTTACAAAACCTAGGTTGAAGGGGCTCCCACTATCCCCTCTGGAATGATTTCAGCAACAAAGTGCCACCAACAGAACAGCCCTTGGGATGCAGCATGGGCCAGGCTGGATGTGATTAACTGAGTAAGTCACTAGGGAGGAGAGACGTCCTTCCAGTCAAATGCCAACCAAGGAACATGGCAGGGATGAACAAACAGAAACCAGTTTGGCCACCACAATAAGAATGAACTCACCTCAGAAGTGGGCGGGGTGATGGGAACAGGCACTGGCAGGTGATCAGTACAGGAGTCTCGTGGGAACACTGCTATTCCTGCCAGAATGTGCCCCCCAAATCTAACCAAGAGCAAATGACAGGACATCCTGTCCGAGGGCTGTCTGATGGGGGTCGTCACAGGGTTGGACAGTATTTGGTTTCTGGGCCATCTGGTCCCCATGCTGCCATCCTAAGAACAGCCACAGGTAGGAGTGGGGTGGCCGTGGTGCCAAGGAAGCTTTTCTTACAAATGGGCAGCAACCTCTGTGGCCAGTTTGCTGACCCTTGTAAATTACTGGCCTATAAATAGTCTACATCTCTGTCCAGGTCTCTGAATCTGAAGAAGTCTGGCTTTTGCCCCAGCTCTTTACATTCATGAAATTTGAGTGACAGCAGTGTCTGGTTCATTATGGGCCTGAGAGTTTATAACGATGACCAGAAAGACACACACACACACACACACCCCCGTGCCCATGATTAGAGTTTTGGGGCTTTGAGCCAAGTGCTATCAACCCAGTGGGGAGGGAGCTGGAGTCTGAGTTCAATTATGAGGCCAGTGACATGCTCAGATGCCTGTGTACTGAACTGAGCAGATGCTCTCTACACTGCTGTCCAGGGGACCCACGTGGACTGCTGCACATCAGCACCAACCAGTGACAGGTACAAGGACACAGCTCTAAACTGAGACCCCACCCCCAGACCTGACCCCATGTGCCCCTTCCTTTGCCGACCCTGCCCTGTACCCTCTCCTGTAACGGCACCCCAGTCTTCAGCACAGCACTTTCCCAAGTTTTAGGAGTCACCTGGGGACTGTCAACAGTGAGAAGGCTGTGGGACCTTCCGCTGGGGACTCCAGAACTAGAAGCTAGTGTCAGAGTCGGGCAGACGTGGGGCCTGCTCCAGACTGAGGACCTGAGACATGGACCCTGGACCTATCCTTGTGCTGAAAGGGTGGTTATTGGGGTGCATGGTGACAGAATGGGTCTGAGGGTCATAATGTATCAGTTTCCTGATTAGGTTTATGGTACAAAAAGCCCTTGTTTAGGAAGCACTCAAGTTTTCAGGGATAATGCAACACGTTGACAAGGTACTTGCAAAGATTTAAAGCAAAATGTTACTCTGTATTCTTGCAACTTTTCTGGACATTGGAAATGCAAAAGCCCGAAATTGTAAAAAGAAACCGGGTCCTGATGCAAACCTCCACCCACTGCAGTCTCTGTGTGTCACGCACATGTGACATGTTTTGACTCAGCCATCCTACCACAGAACAAGTTCCCAACATCTCACGGTTGGACTCACCCCCTTCCCTGGGCTCCTGCTCCCACACTGCCTGTTACCCAGGACCTGCTGTGTGTCCCTGGTCTCGAGGCCCTGTGGTCACCCTGCACCCAGTTGGGCATACTGTCAGGCCTGCTGCCCTGGCACTTGCTAAGGCTTGGAGCTGAAGAGAAAACACCAGGCTGGGGGAGGATCATCACCCGGCACACTCTCTCCAATCCCAGCCGGGCCTCTGAAAGCAGGTGAGGGACACCTGTTCCCCCGGGCGCGGCAGAGGCAGGCGCATGAGCAGGGGTTGGGTGTCTGACACTGAAACGGCCCACGTGATACAGGTGAGACGAGCCCAGCAGCCAAGTGGGCCTCTCAGAACCAGGGCGCACAGGGACAGCCCACACGGGGGAGGACCACAGAACAAAAGCAGACCTGCTCCAGGCTCTGTCATCAGCCCTGAGGGTTGCACACCACCACCCAGAACCAGCACAAGGGCAACGGGAAGGCCTAGGCAGACCCGGCCACTGGCCCACGTAGGGCGAAGGGGCCTGTTTCATCCTGGAGGTGGTGAGTGGGTGGGCAGGCAGCCACCTGGCACCTCTGGCCCAGTGGATATCTCAGTGCAGCTTCTGGAACAGTGCCTGCAGGCCTGCTGGCCTCGGCCTTCCCTCCAGGAGAACTCGAGCCAGGCCTGAGAGGCAGCAGGGGCGCAGAGTGGGCAGGTCGGGACCCCTCCCTGCAGCAGCACTCTGAACCAGGGCCTCCCACGAGCCCTTCCCCCAGGCAGTCCTGTGCACAGTGGGTTTGGGTAAGCTGGTTCCTAGGACTTGGAGGCTGTAGGAACTGCTGGATCTGATCAAGAGCAGGAGTGCTGACTGAGGGGCCCGGAGACCAGCCCTGCCCCCAGCATCCTGACAGGAGACAGAGTCCGAAGAGCCCGATGAACAGACAGCACTATGTCCACTGGGATGGGGAGGGGGTAGCCCTCCCTCAGAGCCCCCGCCCCCTGTGGGTGCTGGCTCTCCAGGGGGAGCTGGGGCAAGAAGGACTGAAAAGCAGCTGGGAGGCACCGTTCCCTCCCACTGCTCAAGGCGGATCTGGAGGGCTGTGCAGAGAACGCCCGCCATGCTGCCAGGCCCTCCTACCTGCTGAAGCGCCCGACGCCGTCCACTAAAAGCCGCATTCTCCTCTTCTCCTGCGGCTCCGCCGTGGAGTAATGGACGCCAAGGAGCACAGGCAGCCCCACCACTGTGGTGCAGAGCACCTTCTTCCACAGGGGCTGTGATCTCAAGGACCTGAAGGGACACACAGCTGGCTACTTCCCATCCACATCCTCCCCACCCCGTCCACACACCTAGGCAGGTGACGTCAGGCCTAGATGCCCATGTGGTCGGCAGAGACTTCTCTGACTGTGGGGTCCAAATTAATTCACCTGAGCCACAGAGGCACCCTGGACACCAGACTCCAAGTAGCTCCTTGGCGACATGAAAAGTCGCTCTAGGGCTGAGGCCAGCTACCCTGTGATCACCCCACCGTGAACCTCACCACCATGAACCTCACCAAATGGACTACAGGTATCAAGATGGCAAGATGTGCAAGCAACACACAGTGAGCATGGTGAAGGGTCGAGACAGGGACCGCCACGGGAGCCCAGCACCCAGTCACTCACTGTCTGGCCCACCAGGCTGGAGTCCTGCCAGCAGCGCCTCCCACCTCGCTCCGCCCGTCCCACCCACAGGCTCTGGCCTGGACCCTCATGCCCACCGTCTTGTCTTGGCCCCACTACCTCCACTGTCCAAGCCGCAGCTCTGGCTACCAGCTGCTGGAGAGGTCCTAACCAGTCCCAGGTCAGCCATTAACACCAGGAGCACATGCATCCCATGTTGGTGGCCCGGGCCAGGGGAGGGGGGCGTGTACAGAGAAGGTCCACCCTGGGCCCACAAGAGGTCATTCATTCCTGCCTGGCAAGAGGCTGTAGAGAACTCACCATCGAGCAGGTGGGACTCTGAGGCTTCTCCTGAGGACGGTGGCAGGGACCGGCCAGCACTGCAGCCTGCTCTGCAGCACAGCACAGTGGACATGGCAAAGGGGTGACTGCAAAGTGAGCAACAGCACGGGGTCAGAGGAGGCAGCCACAGGCCCTCGGCCCTGCCCGGCCTTCCTGGGGCCCTGGTACCCGTCATTTAGTGTTTCCTACGGCTGACACCATGGCCTGTGGCCTCAGGAAGGCATCCTGCATTTCCAAAGGAAGTATTAAGAATGCTTAACCACAGCAACAGGGAGATCGGATGCAGGACAAACAGGCCTTGCAGGGGCAGCTGTTCTGAAAGTGGACGAAGGCACCAGGAACTCCGGGTACCCCAACCGCAGAGCTAGAACCCCGGCCAGCAGGATGTGCGGAGAAGCTGAGTTCTGGGAGGCTCTCTGCTCACTGGCAACCTTGGTCTCCCAGCCTTACTTGCATTACAGGTCTTAAGAATTCCTCAACCACAAATCTCCCAACTGCAAATTCTCAATTTTTAGAGGAAAAGAAAAACACTGTGTATTGTAAGTCAGAGCCCATAGCACAGATGTTGATTATTGTTGTGAACTCTGGGCCAGATAAGGAACTGACGTTCCATTCACTTTCTAGCCAAAGCATGCAACCCTGAAGACCATATCAAGGACAGCAAAACAAAGCAAAAGTCAAAGAAAAATGTCCATGACCTATTGTCCCAAAAGGAGGACAGTCTGACAAAACCTCTGCTTAGCAAAGCCACACACAGCGAGGGTCAGAACAGTTAGACGTTCTGTGTACCTCGGGACCCTCTAGCCTGCAAACCTGACCGAGCCAAAGGACAGCACACGGCCATGCTGGGCTGCAGAGAGGAGCGGGCCCAGAGAACATATTGGTGTGTGCACACAGTGGTCAGTTCTTGGAAGATCGGTGAATGCCTGCAGGACAGCTGGGTCCAGGCTGGGATCCCAACCTCCTCCCACCAGACTTCAGATGGGGGGTTGTGACCAGCAGATGTGCCAGGAGGCATTAGCCTTGCCTGCCTACTCTGTGCCTGCCACCCACATGTGGCAGGCCCCATCCAGACCCTGCCCGTGTCCCTCACCAGACTGAATACCTTCTACCATTCACACCCACCTACCAATTCTGCCACAAAGATGAGCCTGACAGTGAGCCCTGTATGCGACCACGGACCATGGACCACAGACACACCCACGTGGCTGTGAGGGCAGTACCAGGTGCAAGGGCAGGAGGGATCCTGTGGCCTGGGAGCAAGGGGACGTCCATGTGGACATTATGGAGGGTCTTAGGCAGAGGACACGACGTCAGTGAAGGCCTGAAGCCAAGAGAGCACAGGGTGTTTCCGAGGGGACAGGCCTGTGTGGCTAGAAAAGACGTGGGCCCAGAGGTGAGGAGGGGAGCTGCCTAAAGAGAGGAGAGCAGGCCCTGGCCGGTTGGCTCAGCGGTAGAGCGTCGGCCTGGCGTGCGGGGGACCCGGGTTCGATTCCCGGCCAGGGCACATAGGAGAAGCGCCCATTTGCTTCTCCACTCCCACCCCCTTCCTTCCTCTCTGTCTCTCTCTTCCCCTCCCGCAGCCAAGGCTCCATTGGAGCAAAGATGGCCCGGGCGCTGGGGATGGCTCCTTGGCCTCTGCCCCAGGCGCTAGAGTGGCTCTGGTCGTGGCAGAGCGACGCCCCGGAGGGGCAGAGCATTGCCCCCTGGTGGGCAGAGCATCGCCCCTGGTGGGCGTGCCGGGTGGATCCCGGTGGGGTGCATGCAGGAGTCTGTCTGACTGTCTCTCCCCGTTTCCAGCTTCAGAAAAATACAAAAGAAAAAGAAAAAAAAAAAAAAAAAAAAAAAAAAAAAGAGAGGAGAGCAGGGGAGCCCTGGCCAGAGAGCTCAGTCAGTTGGAGCGCCATCCTGACACGCAAAAGTCATGGGTTCGATCCCTGGTCAGGGCATGTACAGGAACAGATCGATGTTTCTGTTTCTTTCTCTCCCTCCCTTCCGCTCTCTTTGAAGTTAATAAATAAAAATAAAAAGAGAAGGGCAGCGGCAAAGTGAGCTGGGCACAGGCGGGCACCCCAGGCCCTTGTGGGGGTTTTCCCGAGGGAGGAGGGGATATGCTGGGGCTGTCGCACTGGAGGAAGAAGCGGCTGGCGTCCATGGCAGGGCAGCTGGAGTCCATGGCAGGGCAGCAGCCAGGAAAGGCCCCGAGGATCCTAGGCAAGCGTGCAGAGCCAGGGAATGGCGTCCACAAGACCACAGCCCGGGAACAACTGAAAAGAGCCACCAGCAACTGCGCTCAGCACTCATCAATGACCCTGAGAAAATCCCAACAAGCAGACCCAAGGGGGACCATCTCCCACCAGCAGCCTGGTGCCTTGAGTCATCAGGGTGCATGAGTTGGATACAGGTGCTGGGCACTGCCACTGATCAAGTCTCTCTACCCCTGTTTGCAGATTTCCTTAACAAGATATTAAATAAAAGGTTGTGGGGGGACGTGGGGGGATGTGGGAGGACTGCTGTAGGTCAGGAGGCTGGACAGGCGAGACACCGAGCACAAAGGAGGAACCCTGGCCTTGACCTGGAGGAAGCACCTCCAGACAGTCTGAACACAGACCGTGGACACTGGGAGTCACACGTGTGCCTTGCAACATGGCCCTCACGATGCTGTGCTCTCTGCAAGTTGAAGGTGTGTGGCACCCAGGGTCCGGCAAGTCTGTCGGCACCATTTTTCCATCAGGCTCATGTAATAAGTCAGCATTTTTTAGTGATAGCATGTTTTAATTAAGGTAGGTACATTCTTTTTTTAGACAATGCTCCTGCACACTCAACAGACTACAATGTAACTGATGTGCAGAGAGAAATAAAAAAACCTATGAGACTTACTTGACTATAGCATTCAAATTACTGTGGTGGTTTGGAACCAAAGCAACAGTGACTCTGAGGTCTGTCTGTGCTTTTAGTATGTGGGGCATGATAAAGTTACCACAGTTACAAAGGAGAATGTTCTTGTTCAGGAGATGCCCACTGAGGTCTAGAGCAGTGCTGGTCAACCTGGTCCCTACCGCCCACGAGTGGGCGTTCCAGCTTTCATGGTGGGCAGTAGCGGAGCAACCCAAGTATAAATAAAAAGATAGATTTAACTATAGTAAGTTGTTTTATAAAGATTATTCTGCCAAACTTAGTGAAAATCTGATATAAAGTACTTGGTAAATAATTATTATTATATGCTTTAATTTGCTGTAACTCTGCTTTATAAATTTTATAAAGTAAAGTTACTTCCCTACTTTATAAATCACCATGACTGTGGAACCGGTGGGCGATTAGAAAATTTTACTACTAACAGAGATACAGAAGTGGTCGGTAGGTGTAAAAAGGTTGACTACCCCTGGTCTAGAGGGTACATGTAAAAATGTCTGAAACAAACAAACACTCATACGAAAGCTCTTGCTGGATGGCTCGGTTGGTTGGAGCATCATCCCAAAGCGCAGAGGTTGCCCGCTGGATTCTCCGGTCAGAGCACATAGAGGAGCAGCTCTGTGTTGCTGTCTCTCTCTTGGCCTCTCTCAAAACCAACCAACCAGCCTGACCAGGTGGTGACGCAGTGGATAGAGTGTCGGACTGGGATGAAGAGGACCCAGGTTCGAGACCCCGAGGTCGCCAGATTGAGCGCGGGCTCATCTGGTTTGAGCAAAAAGCTCACCAGCTTGGACCCAAGGTTGCTGGCTCCAGCGAGGGGTTACCCAGTCTGCTGAAGGCCCATGGTCAAGGCACGTATGAGAAAGCAATCAATGAACAACTAAGCTGTTGCAACGCCCAATGAAAAACTGATGATTGATGCTTCTCATCTCTCTTCGTTCCTGTCTATCCCTCTCTCTCTCTCTCTGGAAAAAAAAACAAAAACAAAAAACAAAACAACCAACCAGCCAACAAACAAAATGTCTGTGACTTACTATCAAATGGTCCAAAGACAACAAAACATACATTTTCAAGTAGAATTGGAAACAATCAGGGCAAGATAGTAAAACTGGACAGACCCGGGCGGTGGGCATCTGTCAGCTGGTCCCTGTATTTAAATGTTTTCATGATCAAAGGTACGAAGCACCTGCTGTCCTACTTACTGTGCCCGCCAGGAAGGTGGCACTTTGGAGCCGGGGGCAGGGGCCCTTGCCTGGATGACTCTGTGTCGGGACACTGGGCACTGTCTGCAGGCACTCCTTTTTTATTTTTTGCAAGAGAGACAGAGAAGAAGGGAAAGAGATAAGAAGCATCCACTCATAGTTGTGACACTTAGTTGTTCAGTGATTGCTTCTCATACATGCCTTGACCAGGAGGCTCCAGCTGAGCCAGTGACCCCTTGCTCAAGACAGAGACCTTGGGCTCAAGCCAGGGACCATGGGGTCATGTCTATGATCCCACACTCAAGCCAGGGACTCTGTGTTCAAGCAGGTGAGCCTGTGCTCAAGCTGGCAACCTGTGTTTTGAACCAGGTCGATGATCTAACCACTGCACCACCACCCGTTGGGCTGCAGGCACTCCTGTTTTTTTTTGAGAGAGAGACATAGAAACAGGAACACTGAGCTGTTCCTGCATGTGCCCTAACCAGGAATCAAAAGGGCAACCTCTGCGCTTCTGAATGAAGCTTCAACCAACCAGCTATCCAGCCAGGGGTTACTGTGGGCACTCTTTTTTTTTTTTTTTTTTTTTTTTATATATATATACAGAGACAGAGAGAGAGTCAGAGAGAGGGATAGACAGACAGGAATGGAGAGAGATGAGAAGCATCAATCATTAGTTTTTCGTTGCAACACCTTAGTTGTTCACTGATTGCTTTCTCATATGTGCCTTGACCGTGGGCCTTCAGCAAACCGAGTAACCCCTTGTTTGAACCAGAGGCCTTGGGTCCAAGCTGGTGAGCTTTGCTCAAACCAGATGAAGCCGCACCCAAGCTGGCGACCTCTGGGTCTCGAACCTGGGTCCTCCACATCCCAGTCCGACGCTCTATCCACTGCGCCACCACCTGGTCAGGCACTGTGGTCACTGTAAATTGTTGTCACAATTCAGGGGGAGGGGTGTTCCTGGCATTAAGCAGATGGGGGCGCCAGGACCCTGGACAGCCACCTGAGGCTGAGCAGGGCAGGGCAGGCTCTGGACCCAGACCTCGAAGGCTGAAATTGGAATCCCAAGTCTGTTGGCACAATTTTTCCATCAGGCTCATGTAATGGTCAGCATTACATGAATAGGCGCCAGTATTCCCAGCCCTGCGGCATGGACCAGTGCCTCTCTGTGCTATGAAGCGGGTGCTGCTGCACTAGTACAGTGCAAGTCAAGTACACTGACACTGGCAAAGCCCTCAGAGCACGTGGCCTTGGTGCAGGCTGAGCTCACCTGGGGTGCATGAGCCACTAGTTTCTCCTCGGCTTCCTCCTCACTGAGCCAAGCCACTTGCCTGTCCCCAATGCCATCGCCTCCTCTCAACAAACCTCTCTCACCCCACCTGGCACAAAGCAGTACACCCTTCTTGGGTTGAACTGAACTGTCTATGTTAATACAACTTCCTGCAGCTCCTCCAAAAGGAAAAGAGTTTGTTCTGCTCAGAAGAGAAGAGACTATTCCCAACCTGAAAAGCTTGGCGAGGGGTTACATACAGAATGTCGGGAGACCAGAGCGGAAGGGCAGCAAACTGGGGTCTGCTGCAAGTCCTGTGGGGATCCCCACGGCATACAGAGAAGGAAGAGACACAAAGCCGGCCAACAACCATCATTCTGACACATCAACAATCACAACAAAGATCTGTGGGCTATTCTAGCCAACATGCCGACAATCTGGAGAAGCAGAGCCAGGGGCCCCTGGTTCAGAGCCCTGGCACAGATGCCCCAACACCATGACTGTACCCAGCATCACCTGACCCACCAGATGCCCTGTAAAGGCTGAGCATGCCCTGTAAAGCCAGGGGCCACACAGGCTCTGGGCAGACGTGACTCAGACAGCAAAAGATTGAGGGGGAGGAGAGCTCCCCAAGGGCTGGCCTCCAAGTCCCTCCACCTGGAGAGCCCCCAGCCCACCAGGAACAGATGCACAGTGAGGACTCTTCCCCAGAGAAGTGTGAGCGGCCCCTGCCAGGCACTAGCCACTCATGGCCACTTAGGTCTTCTGATGACCACAGGAAGAAGGCGCGGGTGTGCAGATGGCACATAACTCACAGCAGCCTCTTGCCAACAGGGTCACAAGTGCCAAATTCTGGGGTGGAGGGACAGGTCTGGTTTGCAGCCTCACTCCCCCACTGCCAGGGTGACTCCCCTCCAGACCAGACACCTTTCATCTCTGAACAGGGCTGGAAAGGTGAGAGAGGGTGGAAGTAAAGCACCTCACTCAGGCCTGCCACTTAACAGGTGCTCAACAAAAGGAGGGTGTTTACTGCAGTGGCTCCTGGCCAAATTGGCGGCGGATGACACCCTTCCCGGTCCCAACGTGGCCTGCCCTGAAACCCTCCAGTGCAGAAGGATCCTGACAGCTGGAGGGGAGCACATTGTACCTGAGAGTGATTAACTACAAGGGTTTGGTGAGAACATGTCAAGTCACCTAACTCAATTTTAAACATCATTTTGACATTAAAACATACGGTTCTGCCTGACCTGTGCTGGCGCAGTGGATAAAGCATCAACCTGGAACACTGGGGTTGCCGGTTTGAAACCCTGGGCTTGCCTGGTCAAGGTACATATGAGAGTTGATGCTTCCTGCTCCTCCCCCTTTCTCTTTCTCTCTCTCTCTCTCTCCTCTCTAAAAAAGGAATAAAAAACAATAATAAAAACAAAAAAAAAAACTACAGTTCTACCGATCTATTTGTTTGTTTGTTTGTTTTTAAGGTGAGAGGAGGGGAGAAAGTGAGACAGACTCTTGCATGCACCTGGACCAGGATCCACCCGGCATCCCGGTCTGAGGCCAATGCTCAAATCAACCAAGCAATATTCAGCACCTGAGGCTGACATACTCAGACCAACCGAGCCACTGGCTGCGGGAAAGAAAGAGGCAGAGAAGGACGAGAGAAGGGGGGAAGAAAGAGGTAGAGAAGGGGGGAGAGAAGCAGATGGTGGCTTCTCCTGTGTGCCCTGACTGGGAATCAAACCTGAGATGTCCACACACCAGGCCGACACTCTATCCACTGAGCCAGCCAGCCAGGGCTAAAACATACCATTCTTAATGTCACTAAAATAAACTCATTTAAAAAATTTTAAAAAAAATTTTCTGTCCTAGCATAAATTATCAACTAGTTGATAAGAACTACAGTATTGTTTGAGTGAAAATGTTATTATGAACTGGATTTTGTTTAGAATGACTAAAACATACCATTCTTTTACAGAGAGAATGCTAAGTCTGAGTCGTTCTACACCAGAGCATGAGGGCCTATTGCCCCTCCAGCCGCCTGATGACTGTCCACTGCTGTCAGGGACTCTGGAGGAGGAGCAGAGGACCAGAGTCCACGGTCTCTGAGCACATGACAGCACAGTGCCAAATGTGTGTGGACCAGTCCTAAGGAACCACCACCTACTAGAAGCTCTTGCCGCATCTCCTTACCCCAACTCATTTCTCAGCAGGGACCCCTCGCTCAGCTCCTGTGACATAGTCCCTCTGGTGACCCTGGACAGCCCGGTGTGTTCTCTAGGCTGCTGTCCTGCCTGGAATACCCTTCAGTACACCCTGATTCACCTTACCCACCCCTGCACCTGGTCCATCCCTCTTCCTCTGTCCTTATCACACAAGAGTGACTATCAGGTTAGTTCCTATGTCCCCAGCAGACTGAGCAGGGCCCACCTCTCAATCATGTCTGTACTTCTAGGATCTAGAACATGCTTTGCTACATGAAGCAGAAACTCCACAAACGCTTGCTGCATTGAGATCAACTTTGATAAGCACAGAACGAGCCAGAACCCATGTGGGACAACAGCTGAGCAACATGTGGAAGACACAGTCCCGCAGGAGATGAGCAGCCCTGCAGCAGACAGGACTCCAAGGACGAGGCCTTGTGCCCACAACTCCACAGCACCCACAGGCTCCTGCCCACTGGGGATGCCCAGACGGGACATTTCCATCACATGGGAGATATTCCCCAAGCCCAAAGAAGTCATGTGGCTATGAATGTGGGGCAAAGCCTGCAGCCAAACCTTCCAGGGGTCGATCCAGGGCAGCTCCCATCACATCACACATCACCTGAACCAAACCCAGGACCTGAGCACCAGAAGTGCTTGGACACAAGTGCCGAGAGGGCTGTGGGTCCCCAGGAAGTCCTCCCACATTCCAATGTCTTTTCACTGAGACGACCACATACTCGTTCCTGTGTCCTTCCCACTCCCGAAGCCCTCCAATGTGGATGAGATGAGCTGGGCTTCCTGCCCTCCAGCCTGTCCTGCTTCCCTAGAGCGTGTCCTCAGTTATGTCTACAGAAACCCAAGGCTGACCAGGACTCGGCTAACAATCTCCAAAGCAGCACAGAAGAGCTCTGAGTAATAACACTCAAATCAAGATTACAAAGCTCATTAACGTGTGCACTTTAACACAGAACAAGGAGTGTGTGTGGTCACGTGTTTGGCACCCGCCCAGCCGAGCCGTTGGCTTTCCTACACCCTGTAGCTTAGACACAGCCGATTAGAAGGAAGATGAGACGCCCCTGCAGCCAAGCCGGCCCGGAGCCGTGAGAAGCCAGTGCTGAGTCTCACGAGGACAAACCTGCACCAGGGCTGACGAGAACCCGGACAGTTTGATCACAGGGTTGGCAGCCCTAACCCTCAGCCGGAGGGGAGAGCACGGCATCCACGTGTCCTCAGGGTGAGCGCCTGGGAGTCTGGGCCCTGGGGAACCCTGGTGCCTGTAACCCTCTGAGCCCCATCAGGACTCAGAAGTCGACAGGGCCCACTCCACGTAGAGGCTGTGAGCAGCTCTAGTTAAGAGGCTAAAACTGGCCCCTCCACCCCTGGTCTGGAGCATTCAGTGGCCATATCCCTGAAGAAGCTTTGGGAACTGTGACGTGCTCTATATATACTCAGGGCCAAGTCCACGTCCCCCCTCCCTGCACCTGACTCTCAGGCCAACACACTCCATCACCGCAGCCGGTGAAACAGCCCCCCATAGGGGAGCTTGCTCGTTCGTTGGTGGTAATTCATTCGGCTGCGAACCTCTAAACCCACAGGGCTGGGCTTTGCGAGAAAAAGTGCACCGCTCTCCAGAAAAGCCCAAGTTGACACGCCGCCAGGAGCCACCTCGGTCTCTTCGTCCCCAAACGCCAGGAAGAGAGGGCCGGGTCCTTGGGGAGGGTGCGGTGACAAGCTGCCCCCTGCAGAGATGGCCCGGACCCGGACGGGAGGGAGGCCACCACCGGGCACCAGGGAACGCGGGCCGCCCGGGGGTCAGAGGGTGCGCCCGGGGCGCTGTCAGTACAGGGTGGTCTCGGGTGGGTCAGGGCCCTCGGGGGAAAGTGCTACAGTGAGCCGGCCCGAGGGGAGATAGGCAGGGCCTCCGGTTCTGGTACTGGTTCTGGCAGAGCCTGGAGCACGAGGGGGGGGTCTAAGGGACCCACGGGGACGAGACAGGGGTGTCCGCAGCCCCGAAGCCAGGGCGGACGGCCAGCAGGTGCCCTGGGAAAGGGCGTCTCTCCGGAGAGGGGCCCCGAGGACGAGAGGGCGCGGAGGTGTGCGGGGGCCACCGGTCTGGGGGCTCCCGAGTGGCACCGGCACAGCCCCCCAACAGGCACAGCTCACTCCTAGGGGGTGAGCATCCCGGAAGAGAGGGGGCCCCGCGGGTGCGGGACCGGCTCCCTGACAGGGACCGGCTCCCTGACAGGGCCCGCACGAGGCGTCTCTGCGGTGCGCCCGGAGGGTCCGTGGCGGGTTGCTGACGGCAGCCGGGGGAGGGAGGACGCCGTGCCGTGCCAAGGAGGACTCACCGGTCGCCACATGTTCCCGCCGCCGCCGCCGCCGCCACCGATCCGCTCCGGGTCGGCGCTGGCTCGCGTCGCCCCGCCCAGCAGCCTCTGCGGGAGGGGGGCGCTCTGCGCACGCGCACGCCCAGCTGTGGGCGGGGCCTGAAGCCACGCCTCGAGGTTGCCCGCGTCCGCGGCGGCACTGCGCCCCCGCGTGGCTCCCGGCGGCCTAGCAGGTCAGCCGCACGTGCGTCCTCCCAGCCGCTCCGGAGGTCCGACCCCGACCCAGACCCCGGACGAGGCTCCCCAGGAGCTCTCCGCCCGGACGGACGCGAGGCGGGGGACGGACCCGGGCGCCCGTGGGGCTCACTCAACACTCCTCGGGCAGGGGTGAGGGCCAGGCTCTAACGCCTTCGAGACTCGCTTTCCTCGCCGCAGGGGCTCCATGTTCGGTGCAGCGCCCACGTTCGTTTGGGCCGGAATCCGCGATTCTCACAAGCGCCTGCTGTGTGCCTGGCGGGAATGGGTGCTCAGGGAATCGTGAGCAGCAGGAGGCCAGGCCCACAGGGACAGCATGCGCCTTTCCAAGGAAGGTCCTCCTTCTGCCTGCTTCCCGCTCACCCCTGCCAGGGAGGTTGCGCCAAGGCAGGGACACCCCCCAACACTGACCCCAACTACCTGTTTCTGAGGTCACTGCAGCCACGCCCTCGGGACACCGATTGGTCTGGCGTCTTCCTGTGGCCTGGCCACCTGCCGCGTCCACGTGCCTCCTACTTTTCACACCGGCTGCTGCCCCACCTTCACATCTACTACTCCGGAGGCTTCTTCCATGGAGCCTGCCCCCTCCCACAGGCGGCCTTCTTCCCTACGGTCAGCCCAAAGGGACCTGTTCATACGACTGTTCCTGGTGGAGACCATCTAACACTCCAGGCCTCTGCTGCTGGTGCTGCCACAGTGTCACCGTGCTCCCACTGCCCCAGGGTGTGAGTGCCGGGCCCCATGCCCTGACTGAGTGCAGACAACCGTCCTCAATGACGTTTTGCCTTCCTTGCCAGGACAGGAACCTCCTGGCATCTCGCCTTTGCCCTCGGTCCTGGTGTCCAGGACAAGTCCTGACAGTGGATCTGAAGCCCTTCCGGGGGCCAGGCCGCTAGAATTTTACCAGGTGTACATTTTGGCCTCCCCACCTAACTCCATAATGGTTATGAAACAGGTCCAGGAAATACTGTAGGCCGGCACAGAAGTGCCTTCCAGGCGTCTGAAGTGACAGGGCATGAGTGTGGCTGTGTGCTGCCCCCGGTGACACACACATTGCCACAAGCCTGGGCCACTGACTGCCCTGGAACTGGGAAATGGGGGCCGGAGGAGGGCTTTCCTGTCCACTCTTGGGAAACAGGGTACAGCAGTTTCCTAACCCCAAACAAACACAGAAATGAACTCTATCTGATTTCTACATCAAAGGACCTTAGTACTGGCCTTCAGGGCCTCCCTCTGCATGGCAGGGCTCAGACCTCTGGACTGAATGGGAGTACCCCACTCCTACTGGTGTTGTGGGGAGTCAGTTTCTCCACTGAGACTCCTGGACACCAGGGTCCGCTGGAGGACCTTAGCTCCGCAGTGACCACTCCTCCTGTTCCACTCAAACCTTCAACTCCTGTCCTCCCTCTTGGTCCCCCCACCCAAGCCCATCTTCTGAATCTCCCAACACCCTGGTGTTTCCAGGCCCTTGAGTCTCCAAAACTGCTGTTAAAGAAAAAAAGAGGAAGTGTGTATTAACAAGCATGACTCGCACCCAGATCTAAAGTGAGCCATGGGTGCCACCCCCAAAGATATGTCCAAGTTCTAAGCTCTGACTCTGTCCTGTGACTTTATTTGGAAATAGGGTTGTTACAGATGTCATTAAGGTTCTAGTCCTGGATGAGGATGTCCCCTAAATCCAGTGAGCGGAAGAGTCCTTAGAAGGAGAAGGAGATCTGAGACATGGAAGTCGAGTTCTTGTGAAGACAGAGGCAGAGACCGGAGTGATACGACCACAGCTAAGAAACGCCAAGAATTGCCGGGAGCTGCCGAAAGCTGGAGAGGGGCCTGGACAGAGGCTTCCTGCGAGCCTCCAGAGGAACCAGCCCGCCAGCACTTTGATTTCTGACTTCTGGCCTCTAGCACTGTGGTAGGATAAACTCTGCCTGTTGAAAGCCACCAAGTTAGTGGTAATTTGTTCCAGCAGCAACTCAAACTAG
Organism: Saccopteryx bilineata; assembly: GCF_036850765.1. NCBI lineage: Eukaryota > Metazoa > Chordata > Mammalia > Chiroptera > Emballonuridae > Saccopteryx > Saccopteryx bilineata. The sequence continues at coordinate 522,039 of NC_089492.1, forward strand.
TACAGTGTGTCAAGGGTTATTGAAGTCGTTAACTAGTGAGAGAACCAGGACTGTGGTCACAAGTTCAAAAGAGAAGTTCAAAACCACAGAGTTATATGGAATGAAGGAAATGAATTTTTAAAAGAGACTTGCCTTAAAAACAAAAATAAAAAAAATAAAATAAAAGAGACTTACCCTTTCTTTTTTTTTTAATTTAATTTATTTATTTTGTGACAGAGATAGAGTCAGAGAGAGGGGGACAGACAGAAAGGGAGAGAGATGGGAAACATCAATTCCTCGTTGCAGTTCCTTAGTTGTTCATTGATTGCTTTCTCGCATGTGCCCTGACCGTGGGGCCACAGCAGACCGAGTGACCCCCTGCTCGAGCCAGCGACCCTGGGTCCAAGCTGGTGAGCTCTGCTCAAACCAGATGAGCCCGCGCTCAAGCTGACGACCTCGGGGTCTCGAACCTGGATCCTCCACATCCCAGGCTGACGCTCTATCCACTGTGCCACTGCCCAGTCAGGCAGAGACTTGCCTTTTCTAGTGGGGAAAATAAACAATGGAATCTCCACTGAACCAAATTTATTTGCCTGTCTATGAAAAGAAAGGTTTGTGTTGCTGTTGGTCCCCTGCAATGTCCAGAGCTGAGCTATAAAACAACTCCGGAAAGGTGGACCCAGACAATGTGAGGTGGTCCATTGTAAATACCAGTAGTTTATTTTGTTTATTCCAAAGGAAAGCCGAAGCCTTCCTCCTTCCACATCGATGGGAGCCCAGGGGTTCTGCTCTGAGCTCCACGGCACAGATCAAAACTCACTGGTGAATCACGTGGAAGGGCACTTTCATTGGAGTTAGTTGGGGTAAGAGGTTAATAGTTACTGGGGGTCTGCCGAACCAGGTCAGGCTTCTAGCCCCCAGGTGGGCAGTGGGCACTCTTGCTGTGGTCCTAAGCCCCTTCCCCACTGTATCTTCTCAGGCAGTTATAGAATAAATTCCATTTAACTTTTTTTTTCACAGTAGGAATAACTTTTTTTTTTTTTTTTGGTATTTCTCTGAAGCTAGAAACGGGGAGAGACAGACAGACTCCCGCATGCGCCCGACCGGGATCCACCCAGCATGCCCACGAGGGGGCGACGCTCTGCCCCTCCGGGGCATCACTCTGCCGCGACCAGAGCCACTCCAGCGCTTGGGGCAGAGGCCAAGGAGCCATCCCCAGCGCCCGGGCCATCTTTGCTACAATGGAGCCTTGGCTGCGGGAGGGGAAGAGAGAGACAGAGAGGAAGGAGATGGGGAGGGGTGGAGAAGCAGATGGGCGCTTCTCCTGTGTGTCCTGGCCGGGAATCGAACCCGGGACTTCTGCATGCCAGGCCGATGCTCTACCACTGAGCCAACTGGCCAGGGTCGGAATAACTTTTTTTTTTTAAGTTTAAAATTTTTATCACTGTCTCCTAGATTCTAAGCCATCAAATGAAGTTGGTCCTAGTCAGTGTGACCCAGATATCTGCATGGGTCCCCCGAATATTCACAGACCATATAGGCCACTTTAAGTTTGCTCTACTGAAGCTTTCTTGCTTTCTTTTTAAGATTTTATTTATTGATTTTAAAGAGAGGAGAGGGAGAGAGAAAGGAGGGGAAGGGCAGGGATCATCAAGTCATAGCAGTCATAGCTTCCCATGTGCGCCTTGACCAGGAAATCCTGGCATTTTGAACTGGCAACCTCAGCATTCCAGGCGATGCTTTAATCCATGGGGCCACCACAGGTCAGGTTTTACTGAAGTTTTCATAAGAAATCTCAAACTGGACTTTCAAAAGTCTATTATTTGTTTTCCCAAGGTGGGGAACACAATTCCTACCATTTGGGTCAACTTCTATGTTCCTGGTAGGGCCTGGTAGGAAGTGACTTTCATGATCACTGTGAGACCCAGAATCCGCAAAACCCTAGGAAGCTATTGTAGGCATTTAGTCTGTAAAGTCAACCCGACTTCCATCAAGGTGGCCGATCACACCTGAGTCATCAGCAGCCCCAGCTGTATGACAGTCCGCAGGTCTGGTGTTCATAACCTATTTCTGGTTATACCTTAGTAAGAAGGAGGGTAGACTCTTACTAAACCTATCTGTATTGCTGGGGAAAGGAAGACACTCTCAGGGTCTAAACCAGGGGTCCCCAAACTTTTTACACAGGGGGCCAGTTCACTGTCCCTCAGACCGTTGTAAGGCCGGACTATAAAAAAAAACAACTATGAACAAATCCCTATGCATACTGCACATATCTTATTTTAAAGTAAAAAAAACAAAATGGGAACAAATACAATATTTAAAATAAAGAACAAGTAAATTTAAATCAACAAACTGACCAGTATTTCAATGGGAACTATGGGCCTGCTTTTGGCAAATGAGATGGTCAATGTGCTCCTCTCACTGGCCACCAATGAAAGAGGTGCGCCTTCCGGAAGTGCAGCGGGGGTCGGATAAATGGCCTCAGGGGGCCGCATGCAGCCCACAGGGCCGGGCAGGGCATAGTTTGGGGACCCCTGGTCTGAACAGTAGAGTCAGGAAGTGAGTCGATAAGAATCAGCCGTTGTTTAAAAAGTTGCATTTCAGTTTACAAAGAGTCTAGTAAATTACTATGGGTTACAGATGTCAAGAGTAAAATTGAATCCACTAAATAGTCCCTCACCAAAAAGGATGTATTCAGGGAAAAGAAAGGATTGTCACCCAGCCCGTGCAGATATGGAACTGTGTGCAGGCCCCAGGGGCTCTCAAATTCCCAACTTCAGACTCACTCACACACCAGGAAGAGCTCCTTCCACAGCTCTCAGGACTGTGTGCAGGGTAAGGCCTCAGTCATAAATCCCATCGCAGCTTGAGAAGTAAGAGAAGGGCCTTCGTGTGAACCCAGGACACAGAACATTATACAACATTGACAATATTCAGGCAAACGCCCAGAGTAACACTTCCCTCATGGCTCACGTGCCCTGTTATCAATTCCTGGGCTGCTGGGTTCAGAGTGAGCTGTCCAAGTGATACCAGCTCAAGCTGTGTCCAGAGTCCCTTCTCTGAAGGATCAGAGTCTGAAGGACCTGGTTCTGCCCTTGTCTAGGGCTCATCTCTCACTGGGGGCTGACTGCAGAGCCTCAGGCAAAACAGAATGTGACAGCCGGACCTGTGGTGGCGCAGTCGATAAAGCATCAACCTGGAACACTGAGGTCGCAGGTCCAAAACCCTGGGCTTGCCTGACCAGGCAGTGGCGCAGTGGATGGAGTGTCAGACTGGGATGTAGAGGACCCAGGTTCGAGACCCCGAGGTCACCAGCTTGAGTGCGGGCTCATCTGGTTTGAGCAAAGCTCACCAGCTTGGACCCAAGGTCACTGGCTTGAGCAAGGGGTTACTCGGTCTGCTGTAGCCCCACGGTCAGGGCACATATTGGGGGGCAGTTGATGAACAACTAAGGTGTCACAATGAAAAACTAATGATTGATGCTTCTCATCTCTCTCCGTTCCTGTCTGTCTGTCCCTGTCTATCCCTCTCTCTGACTCTCTGTCTCTGTAAAAAAAACAAACAAAAAAACAAACAAACCCTGGGCTTGCCCGGTCAAGGCACATATAGAGTTGATGCTTCCTGCTCCTCTCCCCTTCTCTGTCTCCTCTCTCTAAAATGAATCAAGTCTAATATATATATATATATATATATATATATATATATATAAAACAGAACAGAATGTGACAGAGACTTGGTAAGGGGGTTGTAATTTATTACCCAGGATTTTCAAATGTAAGAGAAGACAGTAAATATTACATCTGATTTATAAATATGGATGAATAATTTTTACATTCATTAAAAATTATAGACATTTTTATTGTAAAAAATTATGATATAGCCTGACCAGGCGGTGGCGCAGTGGATGGAGCGTTGGACTGGGATGTGGAGGACCCAGGTTCGAGACCCCGAGGTCACCAGTTTGAGCACGGGCTCATCTGGTTTGAGCAAAGCTCACCAGTGTGGACCCAAGGTTGCTGGCTTGAGCAAAGGGTTACTCGGTTTGCTGAAGGCCCACTGTCAAGGCACATATGAGAAAGCAATCAATGAACAACTAAGGTGTCGCAACGAAAAACTGATGATTGATGCTTCTCATCTCTCTCCATTCCTGTCTGTCTGTCCAATCTATCTATCCCTCTCTCTTACTCTCTGTCTCTGTAAAAAAAAAAAAAAAAATTAAAAAAAAAAGATATATAATATGAAATAATCCTGAGGCATCATTCACATCAAATCCCAGTAATATACCAAGAGTATTATTAGTAAAGCGACTGATTGAGCCAGGAGCAAGACACCTATATTTTTATAGAACTTCATAGGGACTCATAGGGAGTGTGGCCAATTAAAATCCTGACCTATGCCTGACCTGTGTTGGCGCAGAGGATAAAGCATTGACCTGGAAATGCTGAGGTCGCCGGTTCAAAACCCTGGGCTTGCCTGGTCAAGGCACATATGGGAGTTGATGCTTCCAGCTCCTCCCCCCTTCTGTCTGTCTGTCTGTCTGTCTCTCTCTCCTCTAAAATGAATAAATAAATAAAAATAATTAAAAAAAAAAAAGAATTGTTGCTTTTAAAAAATAAATAAATAAATAAATAAATAAATAAAATCCTGACCTAAAAGATGCTAGTGTCAAACTAGAGATGTCAGAATGGGCTGAGCTCACATTTAAATAACTAACATTTTGGCAGGTAAAACACTCCCGTTGGCGGAGGTGACAGGCAAAGCCGCTGGCAGGACCCAGGCTAATAGAGGACCCTTCAACAGAAGGACCACAATAGTTTGGGGAGAGGGGATGCTTCTTCATCTCCATGCAATTTCCACGGAGCCTGTGACTTCTAAAATGGTGGTATTCACACCATTTCACACCATTTTACAGGTATAGTCTAGGAAGGCTGAGCACCTCTTCTGGCGGCACAACTTACCGTAACTGCATATGAACTCAGCTGATTAATTCTGACCCCTGTCCTCTCCCGAGGTGAAAGGACCAGCCTCTGGAGGAGCTCAGATTCCACAGGACCTCCTGAGAGAAACTGGACCTCTCTTCCTGGGTGGGATTGTGCAACCACTTTAGAAAAACAGTCTAACAGGTTTCAGAATATTCAGCATAGCGTCACCACATGACGTGGCCCTTCCACTTGGAGGCGAGAGGGAAACTTATGGCCACACAGAGACGTGCACAAATACTCCCATCCTGCCTGATCTGTGGTGGCGCCGTGTGTACAGCGTCCACCTGGAACGCTGAGGTCGCTGGAACCGCAGGCTTGCCCGGTCATGGCACGAGAAGGAGCTATGAGTTAATGCTTCCTCATCTACATCTTTCTTTCCCTCTCCTTTCTCTAAAAAAATCAGTAAATGGCCCTGCTGGTTGGCTCAGCAGTAGAGCGTCAGCCTGGTGTGTGGAAGTCCCGGGTTCGATTCCCGGCCAGGGCACACAGGAGAAGCGCCCATCTGCTTCTCCACCCCTCCCCCTCTCCTTCCTCTCTGTCTCTTTCTTCCCTTCCCGCAGCCAAGGCTCCAATGGAGCAAAGTTGGCCCAGGCACTGAGGACAGCTCCATAGCCTCCACCTCAAGCGCTGAGGATGGCCCTGGTCGCAGTGGAGCAATGCCCCAGATGGGCAGAGTATCGCTCCCTGGTGGGCATGCCAGGTGGATCCTGGTCGGGTGCATGCGGGAGTCTGTCTGCCTCCCTGCTTCTCACTTCAGAAAAATACAAAGCCCTGGCCGATTGGCTCAGTGGTAGAGTGTCGGCCTGGTGTGCAGAAGTCCCAGGTTCAATTCCCGGCCAGGGCACACAGGAGAAGTGCCCATCTGCTTCTCCACCCCTCCCCCTCTCCTTCCTTTCTGTCTCTCTCTTCCCCTCCCGAAGCCGAGGTTGGGCGTGCCAGGTGGATCCCAGTCGGGCGCATGCGGGAGTCTGTCTGACTGTCTCTCCCCGTTTCCAGCTTCAGAGAAATACCCAAAAATAAATAAAGAAAGAAATAAAGAAAATTAAAAAAAAAATTAGTAAATAAAATCCTTAAAAGAACAAAAACTAACAACAACAAAAAACAAATGCTCCCACCCTGCAGAGATCCAGGGTGGGAAACCTCATTCGGTGTAGATTGGAGGCCAGCAGGGGATATGGTCACTTGGCCAACCCATGTCCCAGGCAGGCAGGTCAGTTTGGACCCAGCAGAGAGAATCCTTACACCAGCCCATCGGGGAAGATGCTCTGACCTCATCGGCATGTTGCTGACCTCTGACCCTAGGCTGCTGTGGGTGTGACCGACCCATGGCCTTTTCACAGACTTGCGTTTAGACTTGGTGCTCTTCCCTTTTCCAGCCACAGAACAAGTTTTCCCAGGGACTACCAAGGGGTCTCTCAGGGTGTCAAGGAGGGACCAGCTGGGGAATCCCTTCAACCTGGGTGTTTCCTACAGCCTGAGCAAAGGGACAGGAATCTCAAGACCAGTTTGTAGCTTGTGTCTCATCAGATTACAATGCTTCCCCTGGACTGCCCTGGAAAGCACCCCTGGGGGCCTGGTCTGGGGGGTCCAGGTGAAAAAGGTTCTACCTGCATCCTGCTGGGCCTGGGTGGGGTGGCCTCCAGCCAGGGTCAGGTGCCCAGGGAACTCCCCCTTGCAGGTGGAGAGCAGGTCAGAGAAGCACCCTAAGGAGCAGGAGGTGGGGGCCTCAGAGGGGGAGGCGTCATGAGGAGTGTGACCGGGAGTCACTGATAGAAGGACCGACTCTCCCCCCAGGCAAGGAAAGATGGAGCAGAGTGGTGCGCCCCATGTGGTTCAAGGAGGGGATGAGAGAGGGTTTCACCATTCCCTCGGCTGTGACAGACAGAAACCAAGGTGCTGTTCCTCAGATACGTGGAGCTGTGGGTCCATATCACTGGGAGGGCCTGGCTTCAGGTGCAGCTGGCTCCAGGCGGTCCCAGGGTGTTGTCAGGGTTCTGTCCCCCCAGCCCCTCTTGCTCTGCTCACCCCTGAGTCTTGGGGTAGCTTCTATAGCTCTTAGGATGACACCCTGAAGACAGAGCTCATAGGGGCCCCTAGTGTGCTCCACAGGGGCATCCCCCCCCAGTTCAACCACAGCAGGAAGGAGGGTGGGCACTGTCATGTAAAATGCCCCCAGGGCCGAGAGACCAGAAGAGGAGGCTGACCAGGCCATCGTAGTAAAAGGTTTACTAAGGGCCCTGGCCGGTTGGCTCAGCGGTAGAGCGTCGGCCTAGCGTGCGGAGGACCTGGGTTCGATTTCCGGCCAGGGCACACAGGAGAAGCGCCCATTTGCTTCTCCACCCCTCCGCCGTGCTTTCCTCTCTGTCTCTCTCTTCCCCTCCCGCAGCCAAGGCTCCACTGGAGCAAAGATGGCCCGGGCGCTGGGGATGGCTCTGTGGCCTCTGCCTCAGGCGCTAGAGTGGCTCTGGTCGCAACATGGCGACGCCCAGGATGGGCAGAGCATCGCCCCCTGGTGGGCGTGCCAGGTGGATCCCGGTCGGGCGCATGCGGGAGTCTGTCTGACTATCTCTCCCTGTTTCCAGCTTCAGAAAAATGGAAAAAATAAATAAATAAATAAATAAATAAAAGGTTTACTAAGGAACATACAAACCAGCTGTGTCTTGGCAGCGGCGAGACAATGTGCATACCCTGGGCCCCAGGGCAGGCACTAAGGGTCATACAGGACGGGCAGGGTGGGTGGGTTCCGGGGCCTGATCACCCCAGATGCGGGGAGAATGCTTTCCATACCTCCTAGGGCAGGGGAAGGGCCCGTCAGGAACCGAACCGGAACCTCTGGGGCTCGGGGCGGGTCACTCTGAGGCTCTGAGGGTCCACGGGAAGCAGTCCCTGTTCTGGCCTGGACCTAACTGGCCAGCAGCCACGTCAAGGAATAGCGTCTCTGCTGCAGCCGCTGTGATGGCATCAACTGGGTCACCCACCCAACCATAGCAGGGCTTAAAGGGGGTCCTGCGACTAACGCTCCCGCTGGAATTATAGTGGCCTGCGAGCCCCCAGAAGAAGGTACAGTGGAGAGAGTGAGGCCAGTGCCTCGGCTGGAGGAAGCCCAGGTGAGGGTGGGCAGAAGGCTTACCCAATGGGGCACGTGTGGTCAGAGCAGTGGATTCTGGAATTACCACTCCCTGGCCACCCCCACACTCCCATTTACAAAAGCTAGAAGGTCCCTTTGAATTCCACAGAGGACAGAGAGGCCCTTAAAGGACCACTGTCCCCTGTCCCCAAGTCAGGCAGTGGAAGCTCCAAGCAGATGCAAATGAGGGGACACTACCATTCTGTCACCCCAGTTCTGTCACAACTACCATAGCATCAGAGCCTGCCCGGCTCAGGGACTCTGGGCTGAGGCACAGGACGGAAGGACAGTGAAGGGCCTACCTTCAGTCATTCAACCAAAGCCTGGCGCCCTGTCCTGGCCTTCACTGGCCAGTCTCAGGTGAGGTGGCTACATCTGGGAAAGGAGGCTGCCGCACCCTGGCTGGCTCCCTCTAGTTCTGAGGAGCTGGGGAGACTGCTGCTGGTGATGGGTGAGGCAACTGTGGCCCTGGCGGCTCAGGCTTTGCTGCTGCCCAGGGGCTGCCCCATGAGGACGACAGGGTGCCTTAGGTCCTGCCCAAGCCACGGCTTCTCCGAGTGCCGCAGTTCCAGGCCTGAGGGGCTCCCTGGGCAGAGCTGTGAGCCTCAGGGAAGCTGCCACCCGCTGTCCAGCTGGAGGTTCCAGTCCCGTGACAGGCGCCGGGGGCAGGGCCCAGCTCTGAGGTCCCTGGCATGGTGGGCTGCCCGGCCTCCCTGGCCACCGGCCTTGGCTCTGGGCAGCCAGGAGAGGGAAGGGCGTGCCAGGAAGCTCTCAAGACTTGGCCCCTCAGTATTTCCTACTGGACACTGACCGGAAGGCCCTGCAGACTTCAAAGGGCAGTGACTTCCTCAAACCCCCACATCCAGCCCCAGGGTATGCAGGGTAGGGGTGCTGATGGTGAAGAGGGCAGGGTCAGGTCAGAGGGGTGTGGGGAGGGTACACCAAGGCCCATGCCAAACACAACACCCCCTTGTCTCTCTCCCTTTAAATCTTCACTCACCACCATCCAAGTCCCCACCTCCTACAGGCAAGCAGCTAGGTCAGTCTGCCCCTGCCCCAGGCCCCAGAGGCTAGGGCCTGGCGGATGGCTCCCACTCTGAAAGGCTGGACTGTGTCCGAGCCACTTGGGAGCCCATCCCCTCCCAATGCTTGTGAAACCCCAGACCAGAGGCTGCGGTGGTCAAGCATGTAGGCCCTTCCCTCCCATGTGTTGCTCCTTCCTGCTCAGCTGCTCCTGTGGAGCCAGGTGGCGTACAGGAGAATGGCAGGGGAGGAAGAGGAGGCCCTCAAAGGCCCATGCACAGGCCGAGCCAAGGACCAGAACAGTTACAGGAAGGAGCTGAGTGGCAGGGACAGAAGCTATGTCCCCAGCACCCACTCCCTGCCCCTTGTGGCTCCAGGATCTCCCTGCAGAAGCAGAGATCCCACACTCCCATCTACACACCCTCTCTGATCCCTGCAAGTCCTCTGGCCTGGCTTTGGGGCTCACTCCTGCCCATTTTGGAGAACCACCTAGTCCAGGACAGGCCACGCTGGCGCGACGATCCCACCCCCAGACCTGTGCCAGGATGGCTGGGGGTGCTTAGGAAGAAGGCAGCTTACACCATGTTTGCCTGAATAAAGGGTTTGGGGGCATGCTGGGGTTTGATCACAGAAGGAGCTAGGAACTGAAGGTTGGTGGCCCAGGGGAGGGGTCAATGCTCTTGAGCAGACAGGTCCCGAGACTAGTGGGAACCTTATACCAGTCTCTTCTAAGTCCCACTCACTGAATCAGACCTGGCAAGAAAGCCCTGATGTACACCCCCCAAAGAGCAGCAGGAAAGAGGGCCAAGCCCAGGTACAAAGCAGGGACAGCCCATCCTGCCTGACAATTGTGCCCAGCTGGCTCAGCCCACCACACGTCTGGAGATGCGTGTGGAGCAGCGGCCCAGCTGGCAAGAGGCCCCATCACTTGGATGGAGATCCTGGGTGGGCCGACCTTAGGTGGACACTATGCTGCCTCTGACTGCCAAAGCCTGTGTGGGTCCATGGCCCAGACTCTAGGCCCTGGAAGCTGGCCTTTGCCTTTCCTCTGGGAAGTTCCTGGGGTCGGGTACAAGAGTCCTGGGCTCAGAGGGCATAATTCCAGGAGCCATGAGAATAGCATGGGGGGGAGATGGGCTCCTGCTGACCAGCCAGACCATCCCTATAGCTCAGGGGAAGCCCATATGCACAGGAAAAGGTGTTCCTGGGATGAAAAACTCCGACTCACAGAATAAGAGTGCTTTACTGTGGAAACCCCACAAGGGGTCCCTGACCAGGTCCCTTCTACAGCCCCAGTCAGGACTCGACTCGGGCCGGCTCTGTAGCTCCCACCCTGGTGTAAAGTGCCAGGGTCTCCTCTGGAGTGTGCAGGTGTCCATGTTCATACCTCTGTGTCCCCTGTGTGGGGAGGGCCTCCCTGAGCAATGGGCAATCAGGCACTGTGGCAGCCCCAGTCTAAAGACAGGTGAGGTGGAGTAAGGTCTTCACCTGCCCACGTTTAGGGTCCACACAGGTCCACACAGTCCATCCCGCTGCGGAACACGTGGTAGATGCTGGTAGGGAGGAACATGGCAACAGCACCAAGAAGGGAACCCAGCTGGATGGCCACGCCAGCTGCCAGCAATGCCGGCCGGCCCCCGCCATGCAGCAGGGAGCTGGCAGCCACCTTCACGTACGAGAACAGCCCCAGACACAGCACCCACGACAGTACCTGAAGGGGCAAACACGGCAGCAAGCTAAGCATGAGACGCCCCTGGCTCTGTGGCAAACCTCCCGCTGCCACCCTTTCTGCTTCACTGTCCCTGATGTACTTACCACGAGGACCATCCCTGCAGTGGTGCCCACTAGGGGTGGGCAGGGGCTCAGGATTGCCAGCGCCATCAGGTAGGCCCCAAACAGCATGCCCAGCAGAGAGAGACCACCCAGCCCTGCCAGAGACCTGCCAGGGATAAGAAGAAATTCAGGGCTGGCTGACCTGGTCCCTATTCCTAAGTCCCAACCTCAGTGGCTTAAGACCCCTTGCACACCTACCTGCACAGCACACCCATGGCCAGGAAGCAGGCAAGAGGGTTGGCCACACTGCCCAGCACCACGGCCAGGTGGTAGGCTAGGCGTCCATAGGGCAAGCAGGAGAAGCTCTGCACAGCAGGCAGAACGCCATTGGTCAGTGCGTTGGTGAAGGCCAGTAGGCCCAGAAGGCAGGCAGTACGGGCAGAGAGCAGTTGATGAGCCGTAGGGTCTGGGCGAGGCGTGGTGCTCGCGGCCTGGAAAGGTGGCTCCTGCAGGGGTGAGGCTTCTTCCCCCTCCTCTTCCACTCCTGGGGCTCCCGCCCGCAGGCCAGTCCCTGGCCCCACTGTGGGCCCAGGTGGTGGTAAGGGCAACAGCAACAGGAGACCCTGGAAGGCAGCAGCTGAAGTGACGAGAAGGCCACTCAGTGTCCAGAAGAAGGTGCTGGCAGGAAAACGCTCTGGAAAGTTGTGGGGAAGCCTTGCACTGCCATTCGCAGGGGCTGGCAGGCACTCGAGGCGGCCCACACCCTGCACGAGGGCCAGCACACAGGGCAAGAGGGCACTCAGGCCCTGGCCCAGAAAGAAGGACTGCAGGAAGGGTGGTGGCAGGTGGCTCAGGAAGGGCAGGAAAGTGACATTAGAGGCGCAGCAGGACAGTGCCAGCACCCAGGTCAGTGTCAGAAAGGCTACAGAGTAGTTGTGCCCTGCCACCGGTGCCACCTGGTGCCAGAGTAGAGCCAGCAGGGCTGTGCCCACCACACTCAGCGCCTGCACCACCCGGATGGGGGCCTGCTCGCCCTTGCCGGGGGCCAGCCGTCTCCACAGGGTCACCACCAGCAGACCCAGGTTTCCCAGTGCCACAAGCACAGAGAGATATGAGGGGAGGCTCCAACCTGCAAGGAAGGGAGCAGAAGGCCGCATCAGAGTCAGGGTGCTAAGGAGCAAAGCAGCTGCAGCCCACCCTCAGGAGCAGACCTGGTACACGCTTGCCTGCACACTCCCACTCACCCTCAGGAAGGTCTTTTACCACCACTGGCAGCTCTACCCAGATCCCGTTAATGGCAGCCCAAGAACCCATGCCGAAGAGGGCTACCAACAGGTGGGTCAGCACCAGACGGCCCAGAGGGGGCGCTGCCATTCAGCCAAGGCTGGGCCCTCCAGGACAGGGCAAAAATCAGCTCCTCTTCCCCCACGTAGGTCCAAAGGAGGCTCTTCTGGAAACCGAAAACCTTTTCCAGCTTGAACAAAACAGATGCACATGCGGGATCACACGATACAGGAGTCAGAAAACGGCTAGGCAGCCAAGACCTGAGAAAGCCGAGAGTGCCCGTGATGGGGCAGGGGACGGCGGGGGGGTAGGATGAATAGGAAGAGGGGCCGAAATATTCCAAGGAGTCTGTCTCTCCTGTCGGAACCACGACACTGCAAGGCTGGCAGGCGGAGAATCACGAAGCCAGGTCAAAGGTGCCCCAGCGGGCCACAGGAGCGTATGATAAAGAGGGTAGCTAGCTGACTTCAGGTCTGAGATGCCCAGATCACCACCACCACCCTCACCCCAAAACGGACACGGGGACAAGGACCCCGTGACAGCGACACCTCGCAGGTGCCAGGCATACATCTTTGCGGGGTTTGGACCCACCTGGGAGTCCGGAGCTTTGGTGAGACCCAGGAGGAGGCAGGAACCCAGCGGGGGTCTGAGGGGTGTGGCAGCGGCGGGCGCCGCCCTGACGGCGGCAGGTGGGCGATGAAGAGCAGCCCAGGTAAGCCGGAGTCTCCGCGCCTCCCGGTCTAGCGCTCGCGCGCTCCCCGACCCGGCGGCCGGCTGTCCGTCCCACCACGCTGAAAGGGCGCCTCTTCCGGCCCAGGATCGCGGCGCCGGCACAGAGCCGCTGGGGCTGGGAGATGTGGGCAAGACAAAGAGGGGATCCCCACTCACCCTCCGGGACACAGGAGAACCCCGGGCCGCACGGCCCACCGCCTAGGCCCCGCCCCGGAAGTGGGCGTCAGCCCGCGGAATGAGGCGCCCCGCCCTCCCGCCCGGGCGTTTCCGCCGGAGGCCCCGCCCCTTCCTCTCCGCTGGGCGAGCCCCTTCGGGCGCCGCTGGTGGTGGTGATGGCTTCCAGGGTGGCTCGGCGGGTCCGGCGCCGAGTCCGGGGCGCGCCGCCGGCCGGGGCACGGGCCCGTTCGGCCGAAGACTGGTGGTGGGATCGGCTGGCGCCGAGCGGCTCTGGGTACCACCTGCTGCATTCGGACAGCATGCTGCTGGTGCTGCCCGACGCCGGGCCCGCCCGCGCCCGCGCGCACCGCCGCGCCGCCCGCCGCGCCCAGCGGCTGCCGCCTCCGGGGCCCCGCGCCGCGCCGCCCAAGGCCAAACCCAGATCCGCACCCGCCCCGCAGCAAGGGCCCGACCCGGGCTGGGGCGACCGCATCCCTTTGGAAATCCTGCTGCAGATTTTTGGACTGCTGGTGGCGGCCGATGGGCCCATGCCCTTCCTCGGCAGGTATCTGGGATCCGTCCAGTGCGCGCCGCGGCCTGGCTCAGGCTTACCTGTTGCGACCGAGCGGGTGGCACAGACCGAAAGTGTCTGAAGGTGAGGGCGTGGGCGTACCCAGGCGTGCCAGAGAGGGCAGCCTCTCCCGGGGTCCACTTGGAGCCCCAACGCGCCTGACTTGGAGCTGATGGTGTCTGCGGCGTTGTAAGAGTTGCGGCAGCCGGTGGGGCGTGACATCGGTCACAAAAGGCCCTTCAAGCAGAGATTTTCTTCCAGGGCTGCACGCGTGTGCCGCCGCTGGCATGAAGCCGCCTCCCAGCCCGCTCTCTGGCACACAGTGACCTTGTCGCCCCCACTAGCTGGCCGCCCCACCAAAGGCGGGGCCAAGGCGGAGAAGAAGCTCCTTGCTTCCCTGGAGTGGCTTATGCCCAACCGGTGAGGCGTCTCCTCTTTCCCTTCTCCTCTCACTGCACCTGTGCTGTGTGGAAAGTTAACAGCTCCCTTCCTGTTTCCCTGCACCAAGGTGATGGGTGGGGAGGACCCTGAAGAAGAGGCAGCGTAGGAACACGGTGCAGCTCTGCCTCTACTGTCCCCCTAGGTTCTCACAGCTTCAGAGGCTGACCCTCATCCACTGGAAGTACCAGGTACAGCCTGTGTTGAAGGTGAGTGCTCGAGGCTGCAACAGCTGTGAGGCTCTGGGGTTGCCTCTTATTTCCAGGGAGTGGGCCAGGCACGACCAGGCCCAACGCTGTCCCATAGGAACATCTGCCTGATTCTCCTTTCCTGTTGTCTCCTCCAGCAGGGAGGTGATAGAAGTGGGAACCCCCAGGCGGGCCTGGCATGGGCAGAAAGGAAGTCATAGCTGAGGCAGAAGAGTGGCACTAGCCACTTTTTTATTATTATTTTTTTATTTATTCATTTTAGAGAGGAGAGGGAGAGAGAGAGAGAGAGAGAGAGAGAAGGGGGGAGGAGCTGGAAGCATCAACTCCCATATGTGCCTTGACCAGGCAAGCCCAGGGTTTCGAACCGGCGACCTCAGCATTTCCAGGTTGACGCTTTATCCACTGCGCCACCACAGGTCAGGCCGCACTAGCCACTTTTTAAATCGGGTTTATATCCTTTGTTAAGAGTGATAGCCTGCCCTCCCCCAACCCCACTGAATCTTCGTCTTCTACAGCTGGTCAGTGAGTCCTGTCCTAGGCTCACCTTCCTCAAGCTTTCCGACTGCCATGGTGTGACCCCTAGCACGCTGATCATGCTAGCCAGAGCTTGTCCCCAGCTCCACAGCCTGGACATCCAGCATTCCATGGTGAGATTTACGTCCCCAAGGGTCCTTAAAAAGCCTGGGCCAAGGTGATAGGTACCCTGTGCTGGGTCCCCAGGTGGAGTCCATGGCTGTGGTGAACTTCTTGGAGGAGGTGGGGCCCCGGATGCGCAGGCTATGGCTGACCTACAGCTCCCAGACAACAGCCATCTTGGGAACACTGCTGGTATGTTGGTGACAGGCCAGGAGCAGAGCAGTGGGTACTGAGCCTGGGACTGCCAGGCCACCGACTCGCTGTTCACCCCCCCACACACCTCTGCAGGGCAGCTGCTGTCCCCAGCTCCAGCTCCTTGAGGTGAGCACAGGCATCAACCGAAACAACACTCCCCTGCAGCTTCCCGTGGAAGCCCTGCAGAAAGGCTGCCCGCAGCTGCAGGTACCTGGAAGCCCCGCCTCTCCCACCCTCAGCTGCTGCCACCACCCCTCCTTCCCATCTGCAGCCTGGGCCTTGCCCCCAGGTTCTGCGGCTGCTGAACCTGATGTGGCTGCCCAAACCTTCTGGGCGAGTGGCAACGCCTGGCCCAGGCTTTCCCAGCCTTGAGGAGCTCTGCCTCGCTGGCTCCACCTGCAACTTTGTAAGCGACGAGGCCCTGGGCCGCCTGCTCTGTGGCTCCCCTCATCTGCGCCTGCTGGATCTCCGAGGCTGTGCCCGAATCACACCTGCCGGCCTGCGTGATCTGCCTTGTCGGGGTCAGCGCCCCCCAGGGGGGTGGCTGGGCCAGTTTGGTGTGGGGACCCTTGCAGGGTCAGCGCCCCCCGGGGGGGTGACTGGGCCAGTTCGGTGTGGGGACCCTTGCCCGCCCGGGACCTCACGCCTACTCTTCTCCTTTCAGAGCTGGAACAGCTTCATCTGGGCCTGTATGGCATGTCAGACCGGTTGACCCTGGCCAAGGAGGGCAGCCCCCTGTTCACCCAGAAGTGGTGCCACTCTCTGCGGGAACTGGACTTGAGTGGCCAGGGCTTCAGCGAGAAGGACTTGGAACAGGCCCTAGCTGCCTTCTCAGGCACCCTTGGGGGCTCACACCCAGCCCTTTGCTCCCTCAACCTCAGGGGCACCCGGGTCACACCAAGCACAGTCAGGTCAGCACCCCCGCCCCCCAGCCCCTTGGAACCAGTGTGGCCTACCCCACGCCCTACCTGGTTTGGCAGTTCCAGGGGTCCAAAAGGGGAGTACGTACTTGCCAAGCCCTTGCTTGGGGTCAGCCTTGGGGACTAGAATTGGGCCTTAGTGGATGGCAGTGCCAGGTGTGGTGTGGTGTGTGGGCAGAGAGGGCTCCCTAGCTTGGCCCAGCTCTGCTGGGGCCTGGGTCTCCTAGGAGCCAATGGCTCAACTCCCCACGGCCTCCTCTGCCCCCACAGCTCTGTGGTCAGCAGCTGCCCAGGCCTCCTGTACCTCAACCTGGAGTCCTGCCGCTGCCTCCCCCGGGGCCTGAAGCGTGCCTACCGCGGCCCTGAAGAAGTCCAGTGGTGCCTGGAGCAGCTGCTCACGAGCCCGCCCTCCCCCAGCTAGGCAGCCCCGCCTTGCACCCCTTTTCCCATTTTGGGTGTTTGGAGTATTTTGTTGCTATATATAGAGAGAAAGAGATTATTTTTTTCTTTACAATAAACATTTTTGAAGAACTCTGTGTCGTCCTTGGGGTGAGGGGTAGGGCTTATTATACCTGACTGAATCACTAGGGTTAGAGCTGGCCCAGAGCCTGTGTTGCTTTTTTGCTTTATGTGGGGGGTGGTCCCTCAGGGCTCTGAGTCTACACCTTGCTTGCTCACTGCCGGCTGGGATCCTGGATTAAGTGCACGTGCGTCCCATCCTCCGGGACACAGGTGACGTCTGAGGCTCTGTCCTGGGCAGACGCGGTGATGGAGAAGATCAGGCCCTGTTCAGCCGTGGGGTGTGGTGTGGTGCACCTGCCTACAGATCTCTCCATATCTTAGGTCTGGGGTGTCCCACCACCCTATCCTTCAGGTAAAGATTTGAACCAGACTGTATGGGGAGCCTCACGTGGCTGGGGTGGGACCAGCAGGGAAAGAAATACCTACTGCAGGGACCTGGTCAAGGGACTCGACTGAGAAGGGTTGGTCAACAGTACAGACCCTTCTAGAACCCATCACTCCCAAGCTTCTAGAACCCAAGCGCCCAGCGCAGCCTGGACCCCGCCTGGTGTCCTTCCCCTGCTGTTGCCTGAGAGCTACAGCTCCATCAGAAAGCACAGCCCTGGACACTCTCTTCCAGGTGCTGGTGGGACTGTGGGCAGTGTGGGTGGTGGCAGATGAGCCACCAGCTGACTGCCTTTGTTCGACCCAGGCTCAGGCCCCCAGGGGCGTGGTCAGCTGTGGTCCCATACTTTCCTTTCGCAAGCGCTTCCAGCTCTGGGACGTCGGACTCTTTTGCACGGAGCAGCACCTGGCCAAGCGCCTCAAGAGCAACAGCTTCTACCCATTCACGCAGCAGCAGCGCAACGGTGCGCAGCCTGGGCATGGACCTGAGTGGGGTGGGGGCCTGGGACCTGCCAGGATGGAGGTGGGAGGGGAGACTGGCTGATGTCAGGTTCTTAGCACTGCCAGTCCTGTGCACGGGCGTGCGCGAGCAGGGGCCGGCTATTCTCATGCGCCCTGGCGGTATTGCCGGCAGTCTTTGTGCTCGAATACTACCTGGACACGCTGTGGAAGGGGACACTGCTCTTCGTCATCTGCCTCTTAGTCTTCAGCTTTGGCCTCCTGACCAAGGTCTGTCCTGGGCCCGCCCCCCATGGTCCACCTTCCCCAGGGCTGGACTCTGCACCCAGCCCCAGCCCGCTCAGCAGGTCTCCGTGGTGCCCTGCAGGTGCGGAATCAGGACACGTGGGGTTTACCCGGCTATGGCATGGGCGTGGGCCTGTGGATCATGGTCTCCTCGTTGCCGCTGCGTCGTCTGGTGCTGAACCATACGTTGGGCATCTACCACTTCACCATCCAGGGCCGTACTGTTTGTCAGGGCCCCATGCATCTGATCTACGTGCGCCTGGCGCTCAGCAATGATGGTGACGCACGGGGCGGGCACCGGGCTGGGAGAGGGTGTGCAAGGCGCTCAGCAATGATGGTGACGCACGGGGCGGGCACCGGGCTGGGAGAGGGTGTGCAAGGCGGAACTGGATGCTGCGAGCTGCCCAGTCCCCTGGGCATCTGCTCCCTGGAGCCACAACTCCCCCCCCATCCCCACCCCTGTCCCCAGAGTCCCCCTCCCCAATACACACTCTGAGCCCTCTAGCTGAGCTGCCTGCCACTCCCCAGCCTATGGAAAGTGCTTCTTCCAGTTGGTTCTTTGTGGCCACAAGCTGGAGCCGCTGGTGCTGGTGCAGTTGTCCGAGCGCTACGAGGTGGGTTCCACCCCAGCGCGTCTGAGGCCCAGTCAGACCCCTGTCTTCCTCCGGTCAACATGACACTGTCCGCTTAGGTCTTGGGATGGGGCCGTTTCTCAGGCAGTACTGGGCCTGGCCTTTGCGCTGGAGCCTGCAGTAGAGGGGGTAACAGGCCTGACCCGCAAGGATGGAGAGGGGAGAGGACACATCAGGAGGGGGGTGGGCAGTGGCGGGGCCACTCTTGTCCCAGCCAGAGCTGACCACCACCGGCTCCCCCAGCAAATGGAATTCCTGGGTCGTTACATCGCCAGGAAGCTCAACATTAACTACTTCGATTGCCTGACAACGTCCTACCGGCACGTGGTCCGCCACTGGCCACTGCAGGCCACCTTGGGCCTGAACATTAGGCCACGCAAGCCCAGAACCTACGACAAAAGCTCACAAGCTGACATGAATGTGTGACGCTGCTGCCACCAGCACCCCAACCCTTCCTGCATCCCCAGGACAGCGTTCTCCTTCCCCTCCAATCCCGCACCCCCATCCCACCATGGGCCCTCCTTTCAATAAAGCTGACACTTGCTTCCAGTGGTCGTTTTCTCTACGGGGTAGGGGAGGCTCCCTTACAGGGTCTTCTAGTACACACCTCCAGGGGCCTCCAGGCTGCTGTTGGGGAGCAATGCCTGGAGTCCAGGTTGGAATATGGGGGAGGGTGTAGCTGGGAGGTTGAGGAGCAGCGTGACTCTAGGAGGTGGTACTCATCCTCAAACAGGTGTGGGACCTCTGGGCCAGCAGCACTGAACTGGTCCCACCTGGCCTCAAGTGCTAACCAATGAGTCAGAATCCAGGAGTCAGAATGTAATTGGTCCAGTCAGATCAGGTCTCTGTTCCTGGTCCAGCCCGCAGTGGGACAGGGCACGGCCACAGCTGTGTCCTAGACTACACCGTCCCAAAGTTCCTGCTGCAGAGCCCTAGGCCAGGGCTCACCGCCAGCAGGAGGAACTCCCACCTGTCTGTTAGAACCCCAGTCCACGTCCCCTTGTCCAGTGGGTGTTCCCACTGGTGGGAACTGCTGTAGAAGCAGAGAAAGCAGTCGGCCATCAAGACCCAGGAGGAGTGGTGCCTGGCACTGTCCACCCGGTTTTCCTGGTCAGCATTTTCCCTCATGGCCATGCTGGTGACCCAGAACTTTGTTCATTGTGTCAGCTGGGTATTCTTAGAACCAGGACAATCTGCAAAGTTGCAGGGCCCCATACAAAGTGAAAATATGGAGCCCCTTTAAACAGTTGTTAATAGGTCCGGGCCGGCTGGTCCAGTGAACAGTGTCAGCCCAGTGTACGGACATCCTGGGTTCAATCCCCAGTCACGGCACGCAGGAGGAGCAAACATCTGTTTCTCTTCCTTCCTCCCCTTTCTCTCTCTCTTCCCTTCTTGCAGCCAGTGGCTCGATTGGTTTCAGCGTCAGCCCTGGGCGCTGAGGATAGTTTGGTTGGAGCATCGGCCCCAGATAGAGGTTGCTAGGTGGATTCTGGTCAGTGCATGGAGGAGTCTGTCTATCTTCTCTCCTCTTTTTTTTTTTTTTTTTTTTTTTTTACAGAGAGAGAGAATCAGAAAGAGGGATAGATAGGGACAGACAGGCAGGAATGGACAGAGATGAGAAGCATCAGTCATTAGTGTTTCGTTGCAACACCTTAGTTGTTCAATGATCGCTTTCTCATATGTGCCTTGACCGTCACCTTCAGCAGACCGAGTGACCCCTTGCTTGAACCAGCAACCTTGGGTTCAAGCTGGTGAGCCTTGCTCAAGCCAGATGAGCCCACGCTCAAGCTGGCGACCTCAGGGGTCTTGAACTTGGGTCTTCCGCATCCCAGTCCGACGCTCTATCCACTGCACCACTGCCTGGTCAGGCCCTCTCCTCTCATTTAAAAAGAAATAGTTAGGCCCTGGCCGGTTGGCTCAGTGGTAGAGCGTCGGCCTGGCGTGCAGAAGTCCCGGGTTCGATTCCCGGCCAGGGCACACAGGAGAAGCGCCCATCTGCTTCTCCACCCCTCCCCCTCTCCTTCCTCTCTGTCTCTCTCTTCCCCTCCTGCAGCCAAGGCTCCATTGGAGCAAAGATGGCCCGGGCGCTGGGGATGGCTCCTTGGCCTCTGCCCCAGGCGCTAGAGTGGCTCTGGTCATGACAGAGCTACGCCCCGGAGGGGCAGAGCATCGCCCCCTGGTGGACAGAGCGTTGCCCCCTGGTGGGCGTGCTGGGTGGATCCCGGTCGGGCGCATGCAGGAGTCTGTCTGACTGTCTCTCCCCGTTTCCAGCTTCAGAAAAATACAAAAAAAAAATAAATAAATAAAAAGAAATAGTTGGCCTGACCTGTGGTGGAGCAGTGGATAAAGCGTCGACCTGGAAATGCTGAGGTTGCCGGTTCGAAACCCTGGGCTTGCCTGGTCAAGGCACATATGGGAGTTGATGCTTCCTGCTCCTCCCCCCTTCTCGCTCTCTCCCTCTCTCTCTCCTTTCTAAAATGAATTAAAAATAAAAAAACAAAAATAAAAAGAAATAGTTAAGAATTTCCATGAGCCTGACCTGTGGTGGCACAGTGAGTAAAGGTATCAACCTGGAATGCTGAGGTTCCCAGTTCAAAACCCTGGGCTTGCCTGGTTAAGGCACATTTAAGAAGCAACAACTACAAGTTGATGCTTCCCACTCCTCCCCCTCCACTGTTCTCTCTCTCCCTCTCTCCTCTCTCTAAAATCAATTTTAAAAATAAGATATTTAAGATGGATATTTCCACTGGATAAAGGGTTCTAGGTAAATGGTGTTTTGCTCTCCACACTTTAAAGATGTTGCCCCCATCCACTTATTTTATCACAATGAGAAACCTGTCCTCATCCTCACCTTTGCTCTTTGAAGATAGCATGTGCTTTTTTTACTTCCCTCTCACTGCTTTTAATATTTCCCTTTGTCACTGGATTAGAGTGTGCCCTGTTGTAGTTTACTTCCTATATCATGTGTTTGGAGGGTGTTGACCTTCTTGGATTCTTTTTTGTGTGTTTGTGGGTGTGTATGACAGAGTCAGAGAGAGGGACAGATAGGCACAGACAGAAAGGGAGAAAGATGGGAAACATCAATTCTTCGTTGCAATTCCTTAGTTGTTCATTGATTGCTTTCTCATAACCGTGGGGCTACAGCAGACCAAGTGACCCCTTGCTCAAGCCAGCGACCTAGGGTCCAAGCTGGTGAGCTTTGCTCAAACTAGATGAGCCCGCGCTCAAGCTGGAGACCTCGGGGTCTCAAACCTGGGTCCTCCACATCCCAATCCGACACTCTATCCACTGCGCCACCGCCTGGTCAGGCTAGGCATTGCAGTTTTAATTTCTAGAAGTTCTACTCAGGTGTATTTAAAACCCTCAATGTCTACTTAACATGTTCAATCTTTCCTCTAGCTCCTGGAACATTTGGGCTAGTCATGACTGTGGTGATGTCCTTGTCTACAAATTCTATTATCTGTGTCAATTCTGGCTTAGTTTTTTTTTTTTTTTTTTAACAGAGACAGAGTCAGAAAGAGGGATAGACAGGGACAGACAGACAGGAACGGAGAGATGAGAAGCATCAATCATTAATTTTTTGTTGCACATTGCAACACCTTAGTTGTTCATTGATTGCTTTCTCATATGTGCCTTGACCGTGGGCCTTCAGCAGACCAAGTAACCCCTGGCTTGAGCCAGCAACCTTGGGTCCAAACTGGTGAGTTTTGCTCAAACCAGATGAGCCCGCACTCAAGCTGGTGACCTCGGGGTCTCGAACCTGGGTCCTCCGCATCCCAGTCCGAGGCTCTATCCACTGCACCACTGCCTGGTCAGGCTCTGGCTTAGTTTTGATTGATTTTTCACCTCATCTTTTTTTGTGTGTGTGTGACAGAGAGACAGATAGGGAAATACAGACAGGAAGGGAGAGAGATGAGAAGCATCAACTCTTCACTGCGGCACCTTAGTTGTTCATTGTTTGCTTTCTCATATGTGCCTTGACCAGGGGGCTCCAGCAGAGTGAGTGACCCTTTGCTCAAGTCAGTGACCTTGGGCTCAAGCCAGCAACCATGGGGTCATGTCTATGATCCCATGCTCAAGCCAGTGACCTCATGCTCAAGCTGGTGAGCCCGTGCTCAGGCCAGCAACCTCAGGGTTTTGAACCTGGGTCCTCTGTGTTCCAGTCCAATGCTCTATCCACTGCGCCATCACCTGGTCAGGCAATTTCTTAACTTATCTTGAGTAGAGTTTTCCTGGCTTTGTGAATGCCAGGTAATTTTTTTCATCAGTGGCAAGATGTGAATTTTATATAGTTAGGCTCCAGATGGTGGTGTCTTCCTACAAATGACCCTGAAGTTGGCTCTGAGGCAGTTTGATCAGAAACAGTATGATGTCTTCAGGCCTCTTAAACTTGGTTAGGAGGTCTTAGAGTGGGGTTTCATTTAGTGCTAAGTTTGCCCCTCAGTAAAGAAAACCCTGCTTAACCCGATGCCTGTGGATAAGGAGGTTCCCCACCGTGTGTGAGCTCTAGGGGCTGCTGCTTCTCCTTCTTTCAAGTGGTTCTTTTTTTTTTTTTTTTTTTTTTTTTTTTCAGAGACAGTGAGTGAGTCAGAGAGAGGGATAGACAGGGACAGACAGACAGGAACGGAGAGAGATGAGAAGCATCAATCATTAGTTTTTCATTGCAACACCTTAGTTGTTCATCAATTGCTTTCTCATATGTGCCTTGACCCCGGGCCTTCAGCAGACCGAGTAACCCCTTGCTTGAGCCAGCGACCTTGGGTCCAAGCTGGTGAGCTTTGCTCAAACCAGATGAGTCTGCACTCAAGCTGGCGACCTTGGGGTCTCGAACCTGGGTCCTTCCGCATCCCAGTCCTACGCTCTATCCACTGCGCCACCTCCTGGTCAGGCTCAAGTAGTTCTTTCTCCAGGCTCCGCTCCTTTCTCACACACCACCCCTCCCTGGCCTAGGGCTGCCTCTCACACACTCCACAGTGGCCTCAGGACCTCTTTGCACAGGTTGTTTCCTTCAAGTGCTATGAAGTCTCAGCAGCCCTCTACCACCTGTTTCCATCCAGAGCCTGCTCCTCTTGCTTTTATCATCCAAGCTATCACCTGCCTGGTCCACTCTTCTTCCTGCTTAGCGTATTATCCTGGGCAAACTGTGGGCTCTAGGAGCACAGAAGCAACATCGGCTGCCCTTGCCTTGCACAAACCCTGCAGAGCACGGCTTGGTGTTCCGTACAGGTCTGCAAGGTGGAAGCACAAATGGCTCCAGACACGCCCACATTTCCAAGATCTTGATAACAGTGCCCACACCAACCCTCGCCTGTCCCTGCTGAAACCCAGGGACAGACCCTGCTGTGGCCTGGATGGCAGGACCCCCCAGTACTGAGAGAGAGGCTTGAAGGGTGAAATGATTTTTGAATTCTGAGCTGTAGGTGGGAAGGGCTTGCGCAGAGTGCTGAGTCCTATTTCACAGATGGGAAGTTGGGGGTTGAGCCAAAATCAGCCGGTCAAGGGCTGCCCATCATGCACCCAGGGCACCATGGCTTCCAGCAGGGCAAGACAGCCCACCCCTCATTCTTCAGTAGAAGAGAAGGCTAGCTGGGGGTTTTTTGGTTCTTTCTTTTTTTTTTTTTTTTCAGAGACAGAGAGTCAGAGAGAGGGATAGACAGGGACAGACAGACAGGAATGGAGAGATTAGAAGCATCAATCATTAGTTTTTTGTTGCGACACCTTAGTTGTTCATCAGTTGCTTTCTCATATGTGCCTTGACCGTGGGCCTTCAGCAGACCGAGTAACCCCTTGCTTGAACCAGAGGCCTTGGGTCTAAGCTGGTGAGCTTTGCTCAAACCAGATGAGCCCGCACTCAAGCTGGAGACCTTGGGGTCTCGAACCTGGGACCTCCGCATCCCAGTCTGACGCTCTATCCACTGCGCCACTACCTGGTCAGGCGGCTAGTGGTTGTTTTTTTTTTTAAAGATTTTATTTATTCATTATAGAGAGGGGGGAGAGAGAGAGAGAGAGAGAGAGAGAAGGGGGGAGGAGCAGGAAGCATCAACTCCCATATGTGCCTTGACCAGGCAAGCCCAGGGTTTTGAACCAGCAACCTCAGCGTTTCCAGGTTGATGCTTTATCCACTGCACCACCACAGGTCAGGTGGTTAGCAGGTTTTGAAGTGCCAGAAAGCCAGACCAAAGGAGGCTCCTAGCCAAGGTAGGATCCTGGAGGCCAGGAAGAGAGATGTCCAGGACTGGATTTTCTAGACTGAGCTGAGTGGGGCTGTGGAGCCCCATTAGTGTGTGTGTGTGTGTGTGTGTGTGTGTGTAGTGATAACGCCCACTGTGGGCACACACAGGCCTCCTGGCTCTGCTGGGGCAGGGTGCTGGGGACACATCACTTGGAGTGTCCAACTTAAAGCCTAGTCTTTCAGCAACAGACCTTTCCAGGACTGGAGCTGGCACACCCAGAAGCAGAGGGACGGACACAGAACAGACACTACCTTCTTCCTGTCCCACATGGAGAAGGGGCTGGGCCCAGCTGCACGGGGCACCAAGACTGGGGAACCGAGTCCCTGAGGCCCAAAGACTACATGGGAAGGCCAAACACAGCTGGTGTGTCCAGGGCACTGGAGTGTCCTGCAACCAGCTGGGTCTGCTGGGGGGGTGCACAACGGACTTGCCTTGAACCCAGTCTCCTCTTCTGTAACACCCCCCCCCCCGCCTCCAGCTCTCAGAAGGAGAGACTCAGAATAGCCTCCAGTGGACGAAGGCTGAAACTGTCCAAAAGCATGGGAATCATCAGCTGTCCTTTCCTCGCCTCTCTCTTAGTTGGACCCCAGCACTAGGGCACAGGGAGCCCGGGGTGGGAGTGGAGGTGTCAAGGCAAGGGGACCAAAGTAATTGAGCTGGGCACATGTGGTCTCCGCACCCAGATTGCTGCGGACTGATGGCCAAGGCCTGAGCCCAGCTGCCCCTCCCGGCCGGGCGCCCCAAGGGGCTGCTGAGATCCACCAGAACAGGGAGAGCAAGGGCCCCCTGAATGGTCCCCTCAGGAGCACTGGCATAGGACACATGTGTTGGCGCTCTGATCCCTCCTCTGTGAAGAGGGTCGGGGGCAAAGAGGATGGGGAAATTGACAGAGAAAGAGAAGCAGGGATGCGGAGAGCGAACAGATGATACAGAAACTAGGGAAAAGGAAGGGCGATCGAGGAAAGAGGTGAAGATGGAGGAACAAAGGGCAGGGACAGAGCGACAGGGTGACTGGGAACGGAGGGAGACAGGGATGTCAGTCGGAGAGCAGAGATGGGGCAGATTGCTCAGGAGTAGGCAGGGAGCACGGGATGAGGGACTCCGCCTGGCCTAGTCCTGCCAGCACCTGGAGGGTTCGCCCAGTAATTAGGCCTCGATCCAGATGGGCCCCCCAGTTCCGCAATCAAAATGCTAATTGGCCCCAAGCTTCCGTCTGCGCCTTGGCCGAGCCCCCCTGGGAGACAGCTGGAACCAGCGGCTCCGCGGAGGAGAATACCGGTCCCCGCCCCCCACTTCGGCCCTCGCCGGCTGCGGTTCAGCGATAAGGAGGCGGCCGTGCCCCCGGCCCGCCGCTCGCAAGCAACTGCCACGCAAAATGAATGTCCCGCCGCTACCACGGCCCGGGCTGCTTGGCCACAAAGCAGGCCTGCGGTCTCCGCACCGGGCCTTGCAACCCATCTTCGCGCCGCTCCCGGGAGTTGGGCGCAGCGCCGGCAGCAGCGAGGGGCTGAGCTCAGCCATCACCGCACGCCACCGCATGCGCGTCCCCGGTGTGGCCCGCCCGCCGCGCGCTCCCGGCCGGTGTCCGCGGGCCCGCCGTGAGCCCGGGTACAAGGTCATCGCGTGCAGCGAGGGGTGCGCGCGCATCCCCAGCCGTGTCCAAGCTCCTCGCTCGGCCGCACCCGGCCCTCCCCGCAGCCACCCCGGCGAACTTGGTCCCCGACGACAGCGGCCCGCACGAGGGCGCAGTCCAATGGCGGAGACCCGAACCACCCGAAGGAGGCGAGGGAGGGGACAATGGCGGCGCCGGGCCCTAATTGGGGACATATGTCCCCGCGCGCGCGGCCATTGTGCGTCTCGGAACCACCGCTCCTCCCGCACCCTCTCGCCCGGCTATTGGTCCCTGAGCCTGACGTCATGCGGGCTGCAAACCGGGGCGGGCGGCCGCAGGAAGAGTAATCCGTCTGGTTGCCGGGCCGCGGAGGGGGTGTGAGGGGGAGGAGGGAGCGGCAGCCGCGCGGAAGGGCGGAAAACGACCAATGAAGCCCACTTTCTGGAGCAAGGACATGGCAGCCCCTCTTCCTCCAACAGCTCGCTAGCTGCGTCGCCACTGCGCTCGACATTTCTGCCCCTTGGGAGAGAGGCGGGGCGGAGGGAGGCCTCTCCGGCGGGCACGGGGTCAGCCCGGGTGACTGAGTGGCAGGGAGACACTGCGGCACAGGGCGCGCACACGGCTTCCACACTGCGCTTTCGCTGCCTCAGCACTTGCCTCTCTCGCCTCCCGCCGCCCCCACCTGCCCCCACCCACCCCCACAAGTCCCTGGGTCTCCACACCCGAAAGCCAGGCAAGCAGGACCAGATTGAGGTCTGCCCTACGTTCCTTCCCAAAAGAACCCAAATCGGGGGCTCGTGGGTCCCAGACCGGCTGCCACCTCTCTCCCCCACCCCCGCCAATGCCGCCGACCTCCGGGCCTCGATACCGGAGCTGCACCGGGGAACTTTAAAATGCAGGGGCCGCGACATCCCCAGGACCCTTCCCAGGAGACGCTGGCTGGTCCCGGCCCAGCGCAGCCATTCCCGCTGTCCCACTGTCCTCCCCCTCCCGCAGCTCCTGGGCTTTAAAAGCCAGAGGCTGGGCCCGGCCGTAGGCAGAGGCAGCCGCGGGCGCAGGAGGCTGGGCCCGGGAGCTGCCCGAGCGCCGAGCTCCGCCCCCAGAGCCCCCGTCCTTCCCTCCCTCTTTTCCTTGGCCCGCCCTCCCTGCGCACCCCTCCCCCCGAGGACCCCCGCCCCCCGCCCGCCGCCACCACCGCCGCTGCTCGCTCTGGCTGCAGAACAATAAAGCAAGCCTCCCAGAGACCCCCGCCGAGGACCCCCGCCCGGCGGCCGAGGCCCCGGTGGCCCGCCCCTCGCCGCCGGCGCCGGCAAAGCGCGCCCGGTCGCTGGCCGAGGTGCTGGCCGGGCCGGCGCTGGCCGCGGTGCTGAAGCTGTCGCCGTTCCCGCCGCCGCCGTGTTCTCCGGGCCCGGCGCCGCCACCCCCGGGGGCATGGGGGGCCGCTGACTGAGGCTCCGCCGCGGCGGCGGGGGGGAGGGGAAGGGGGCCGCGGAGCCGGGCCAGCCCTGCACCCACTCACAGCCTCGGGCCCGGGACGGAGCCGCTCCCCCCCTCCCGCCCCCCCAGCCTCCTCCCCCGCCTGTCCAGGGGCGGCACTGCGGGCTGGGAAGCCGGGACCAGAGGAGGGAAGGAAGGGAGGAAGGAAGGAAGGAAGGAAGAGAGGAGAAGAGAGGAGAGAAGAAGAGAAAAGAAGAAAAGAGGAGAGGAGAGAGAAGAGGCAAAACAAGAGGAGTAGAGAAGAGGGAAGGAAGGAAGGAGAAGAGGAGGACCAGGAGGAGAAGAGGAAGTGCAGGCCGGCAGGCAGGAGGAGAGAGGACGGCATTCGTGCGGCAGCATCCAGAGGCCAGAGTGGGGACCCGTGCTGCCTCCGCCGCTCCTCGGATGGTGACGGGGCCTCGCTGCGGCTGCAGCTCCCCCGCGCTCCGGCTCCGCAGGCCCGCAGCGCCGGAGCCCCGCAGGAATCATGCCCAGGTCCTTCCTGGTCAAGAAGGTCAAACTTGACACGTTCTCCTCGGCAGACCTCGAGAGCTCCTACGGGCGCGCCCGCAGCGACCTCGGCGTGCGACTGCACGAGAAAGGTGCGAGCTGGGCTGAGTCTGGGGGCGGTGTGGGCCCTGGGAAGTGCTGGAAGGGGTGGAAGGCCAGACTGTGGGGTGGCGGGGCAGGAACCCCAGGAAACAGAGCCTAGGGACTCAGACCAGCAGGAGGTGGGGGCCGAAACTAGACTATGGAGGGGCTGAAGATGGGTGGGGGCGGGCGGTGGGGAGACAGGAACGCTGAGACAGGCCAGAACTGGTCCACTGGTCCAAGGCCGGCCGGGGAAGTGTCGATGCAGGAGAGAGGATGGGGAGCAGGGGACAGGAACAGGAAGTACCTAAAGGTCCACACTGGCCCACACCATGACCCATGCCGCATGGATACCAGCTGACACAACAGGACCTGGTGGTGTGTGCAGACCCACACCCATAAACCTGGGCCTGCCTCACTAGCCTCTCCTTCTTTGGCAACACCACTAGGACTGCTCGGTGGGGCCAGCAGAGGAGTGCTGTGAGCCCCAGTGAGTAGGCATGGGATCCAGGGGGGCCGCCCACCTGTCAGGGCAAAGGTACCAGCAGAGGCAGCAGCAGTGTCCCCCCTGAAGCCAGGATCAGGAAGAAGGATGTGGGCAGGCGCACTTTGGGCAGGGGAGGTCCAAAGCGCTGGAGGCAGCCAGGGGGAGACTCTTTGTGTGAGCGTGTCCAAGTTCAAGGACAACTGTTAGCGTGCAGGCAAGGGGTGCCGGGAGTGCCAGCAACATGCAGCAGCTGAACAAGTGTGACCTGCAGGAGCAGGAGCCTGTGTGCACCCATGTGACTGCGTGTGGCCATGTGACTGTGTGCGCTTGTGTGTGACCCTGTATGAGTGTGTGCCTGCCTCCTGTGTGCCACACTACATGGGACCATGTGACTCCGAGGTGGCCGTGTACCCGTGTGATGAGTGACCCTGGCTGAGAGTGTGTATGAGCCGGCTGCATATGTGACCCTGCCTGAGCAGGTGACGTGTTTCAGGATCAGCATGCAGCCCGCCCTGCAAGAGGACTCCGGGGTTGATGGTGGCTGGGTGTAACCCTGGAGAAGCCAGAGCCTGCGTCGTGTGGGGTGTGCATTTGTGACTGAGGCTGTGAGATTTGTCTTGTGCCATGAGAACAACTGCAGTTGGCAGCATGAATGATGCTTCTCTCTGTCCCTGTGAAGGTGTCCTCTGGTGGATGCCCTGGCACCCTCCCTGGCTGCCTGGCCCGTCTTGGAAAGGCTCCTAGGGGTTAGGGCCTGGGGGAAGAGGGCGATGTGAAACAAGGTGGGACCCAAGGGTGCAGGGTGGCCAAAAGGAGTGCAAGGAGAAGCAGAACGGAGGGAGGGAGATGACGCTGGAGCCAGAAGGGGTCAAGTTCAGCGAGTGGGAGACCCAGGAGATGAGAGGGTGGTACCAGCGGGGGCCCGAAGGCCTGTGGGAGGTACATGTCTCCGTGGCTTCTTGGGGGATCTAGAGGACCAGAGAGGGGCAGCATAAAGACTGGGTGCGAGTTCTGGGGGCCCAAGGGAAGAGCCTGGTGGGAACCCCAAGAGGCGATAGTGAGGGGGTCCCCGGGTGGACAGCCCTGGCTTTGTGCGCTGCGGGTCTGCAGTGTGTTGCATAATCAGAGAAAACTGCTGAAGTGGGGAGAACCCGAGGGGGAGGGGAAGGAGGGCGAGGGAAGCGCCGCCCCTCCCCCCTGACCTTGAGGCTCCGCGGAAGGGGGGCAGCCGCACCCGAAGATGCTCTTTCCTCCCCTTGCGAGGGTGGGGCCGCGGGAGGCGGGGGCGGAGCCGGGCTGGGCTCGGTCTCATCTCTCTTCTCTTCTCTTCCCCTCCCTGTCGCCTCCATCCTCTCTGCCCCGCGGTCCCTTGGCCCCTTCCCCTTTGTCCTTTCCCTGGCTCCCTCTTCCCGGACCCCGTGTCTCCCGCCGCCCGTCCGTCCGTGTGTGTCTCGCCCGCTTCCTGGCTCCTTTCCCGCTGTCTGCCTGTCTGTCCGTCTCGGCCCTCAGGATACCTCAACGACTACGCGGGGCCTGCCTCCGTCTACGATGGCGACGCCGAGGCGGCCTTGCTCAAAGGGCCCTCCCCGGAGCCCATGTACGCTGCGGCGGTGCGGGGAGAGCTGGGCCCGGCGGCTGCGGGCTCGGCGCCGCCGCCCACCCCGCGCCCGGAGCTGGCCACAGCCGCGGGCGGCTACATCAACGGCGACGCAGCTGTCAGCGAGGGCTACGCGGCTGACGCCTTCTTCATCACTGACGGGCGCTCGCGCCGTAAGGCCGCCAATGCCAACACCGCCGCCGCCCCCTCCACGGCCTCGGCTTCGGCCCCAGACGGCGACGGCGGAGGCGGGGCCGTGGTGGGCGCGCGCGCGGCGGGAGCCGGGGCCGGGGGCCGGGGCGGCACGCGCGCGGGGGCGGGCACCGAGGCGCGCGGGGGGCCCGGGGCCGGCGGCGGCACGGGGGGCCGGCACGCCTGCGGCGAGTGCGGCAAAACGTACGCCACGTCATCGAACCTGAGCCGCCACAAGCAGACGCACCGCAGCCTGGACAGTCAGCTGGCGCGGCGCTGCCCGACGTGCGGCAAGGTGTACGTGTCCATGCCGGCCATGGCCATGCACCTGCTGACGCACGACCTGCGCCACAAGTGCGGCGTGTGCGGCAAGGCCTTCTCCAGGCCCTGGCTGCTGCAGGGCCACATGCGCTCCCACACCGGCGAGAAGCCCTTCGGCTGCGCGCACTGCGGCAAGGCCTTCGCTGACCGCTCCAACCTGCGCGCGCACATGCAGACGCACTCGGCCTTCAAGCACTTCCAGTGCAAGCGTTGCAAGAAGAGCTTCGCGCTCAAGTCCTATCTCAACAAGCACTACGAGTCGGCCTGCTTCAAGGGCGGCGCCGGCGGCAGTGGCCCTGCTGCCCCCGCGCCGCCGCAGCTCAGCCCGGTGGAAGCCTAGGGCGGCGGCGCCTCCGCCAGCCGGGTCGGCTCTCAGCAATACGGGCCCCCAGGGAAGTCTCCGCCGGCGCTCGGGCGGAGGGGCTGGAGGGCGGGCCCTCCTCACAGCAATAGGGGGAGGGGGCCCGGCCCCGCCCCGCCCGCCAGGGGCCTAGTCGGCCCCTTCAAGCAATAGGGTCCCGAGGGGAGACCCACCCCGAGCCCCGTCCCTTCCCCTCCAGGGTGCCCCAGGCTTTTTCCCAGCAATAGGGTCGAGGAGACCCAGAACCGAACCTCATACCCGAGTTAGGTTTCTGAAGACAGGGGTGGGGTGAGGTAGGGAAAGTCCCCCTCCTCCCTCCTCTGCGCCCCTGGATCGCGTCGCAGAGACTCAGGTCTTCCCCACCCCTTCCCAAGCTTTCCAGGCCCAGGCCTGGGGCCTAGCCGTCCAGGGAGCCAGTTCCTTCCCAGCAGCAGAACCGGGAAGGGCCAGGAGCAGGGCCTGCAGAGGCGTCCCGACTCCTCAGTCTTCGCGGACCCCCGGGAGTGTTAGACAGGTTGGGGACCGGGGAGGAAGTCAGACAGCGGCACCATTTTCCCTCGGGTTCCTTTCGGGGCCTCAGTCCGAGCCGCTCTCACCCTTGCCTCGCATCCTCTGCCAAATCCGAATTCTTCCAGCCCAGCTTCCCGGGCTCTGTCCTTCATAACGAATATAATGACGCATATCGAATCGCATGGACTTATCCGACATCCTCAGATCCCCGTTCCCGCCCTGCCCCGGGGCACCCTCCCTCGTACCCGGGCACTCCGTGTTTGAGGACGGATTCCTGGGCTCTAGCAGGCGGCCTGGGCACGGTCTTCTACACACCTCTCTGTATTCGCTTTGCGGGTAAAGACCCCTGGGGGGGGTTGCGGATGCGTCGGGTTTCCTTCTTTCTGTATTTGTACGTTTTATTTATTACCGATTGCACTCGGGTCAGGAGAGGGGCCCTGAGCCCCGTCCTTCCCGCCGACGCCCCGGGCTTGGGAGGTCCAGGACCACTTTCCCCGCCCCCGAACCGCGCCCCCACCTGGGCCCCGCCTCCTGGGAGCCTCAGGCCCCGCCTCTCAGAGGCCGGCCGCCTCCCCGAGACCCAGGCCCCGCCCCACTCCGTGGCCAACTTTCGCCCGTCTATGCCAAAGCCTCGGCGGCGACTCCGCCCCAAGGGCCCGCCCCATTGGCCGCCGCCTTTGTGACGTCACTGCATGCAGCCCCAACCCTCCTCCCGTCCCTTCCCGGGGCTGCCCTCTCCTCCTTCCCCTCTTAGTTAGTCCGATGCCGACTATAGAGCAATAATGCGCACTGCATGCGAAGCTGCCGCCGCCTCTAGAGTTACTGAGAATCAGGTATCCCCCTGCCCTACCCGCCCCTTAGGCCCCTAGATCAGGGACGCTGCGCGGGGCCGGACGCGCAGACTTTCTTTCCCCTCCTACTCCCTCCCCGCCCTCCACCCCACGGCAGAGCCCGGCGGCGTAATGGTTTCAGGGGCGAGGGGGGGTGGCTGCCCCCAAGACCCCTCCTTCAATTGCCCATCACCCACTGACTGTTCATTGGGTTCCTACTATGTGCCAGGCCCGCTGCTGAGTCTGCCTGGGCCACGGCGACCTTTTTTTTTTTTGGGGGGGTGCATTTTCGTGACAGGTGCCCAATGCGATTGGGTGCGCCAGGGACGGCGGCAGATGCAGATCCCTAGACCCACACCCGCGCCCACCCTCCCCTACCCCGGTGCAGTGTGAGGCACTGTGGGTCTCTGCCTTTGACTTTGGCCTGGCGTTCTCGTTTCGGTGGCAAACACCTAGAGCCCCAAGGTCCAGCGCGACCAAGGCCGCCCATACCGACCGCAATACTCCATACTCTGGCTACAGGTTCTGACCTGCTGGGCCAGGGCCCAAGCCCAAACGGAAAGGTGCACGCCGGAGCGTATGACTTAGCCTCATTGCCGTGAGCACCAAGCCTCGCTGCCATCCAACTGCACCCACGGGGCGGACCCGAGGGCCCGGCAGAGCAGGGCCCACATCCCACACCCCCCACACCTCAGCTCGGTACCCACACAGCTCCCAAGCCGGGGCCTGTCTGCCTGTATCGGGCACACCCGCATGCACACGCACACACAGGCATCCCACCCCCACGCCTATCAACCTACTTAAGGAGAAGGCCCGAGAGCCGTGTGCCGGCCAGAGCCTTCCGCTTCTCCCCACACCCCGCCGCCGTGGAAAGCCATGGGCCCCCTCCTGCCCCCATAACTAAGCAGCACAATAACCGACTTAGCGAATTCAGGTAGAAGGAACGTTTAGGTAGCACCTATTTTGTACTGATTCTACGAGTAGGGCCCGAGATTGCGGGGGTCCCTCGGGTGGGGGCTGCGGCCGCCGGCCCGCCCCGCCCCCACCCCCGCCTGCGCCCCGCCGCCTTGTATATACTCCCACCCGGAACAGGCCGGGATTTTTACTCGGGCCGCGCCCCTCTTCCGCCCCCGTTTGGGGCCGGGCCGGCCGGACAGACGGACGGACGGACAGACTTCCTTCCTAAGCACAATAGCACCAGCTCCCCGGAGCGCCGCACCTCCACGAGGAGAATAAACGCCACTCTTGATAGAACTTGGAGTGTCGGGCTGATGTATCCAGGGTGGGGCTCGCGCTGCAGGGAGCACTGGGGTCGTCTGGGTGGCGTTGGGAGGGGGGGTGTCTCCCGTTTGGCCGCACCCTAGAGTACGACTGGCACCGGCCCAGCGCTGGGAGTGGCAGAATATTCACGCAGCCCCGAGGACACGTCGCTGCCTTTCACTAAGATGAGCCTGTGTCTTCCTTTGCAAGAGGGTTGTCTGCTCGCTTACCCGGGGAGGGCTCCAAGCCCCAGGAGCACCCCTTTCGCTCAAGGCAGAGCATTCGGCATTTCTTCTGTGGCAGGTGAATGTACTCTTATCTGCACCAGGAATAGGAGTATGTAGGGACTCTAGCCTGAAGTGAGGCCCAACTCAGATCGGTTCTAGAATGGCCAGAGTCGGTACAGAAGGGCCTCTAGTCTGATGGCCAGAGGTGACCCCATCACTCACTCTCCCTGTAGGGGCTCTTTCCGCCCTGGCAGGCCTGACAGCCAGCAGCAAGCCCTCTTTTAAAAATTTTTTAAATGTTTATTGATTTTAGAGAAAGAGGAAGGGGGAGAGGAGAGACAGGAACATCAGTCTGCTCCTGCATGTGCCCTGACCAGGGATTGAACCAGTCACCTCTGCACTTTGGATCCACGCACTAACCAACTGAGTTATCCCATCAGAGCTAAAAAAATTTATTTTTAAAAATTGTTTAAAATTTTTTTTATTTTAGGCCTGACCTGTGGTGGCGCAGTGGACAAAGCGTCGACCTGGAAATGCTGAGGTCGCCGGTTCAAAACCCTGGGCTTGCCTGGTCAAGGCACATATGGGAGTTGATGCTTCCAGCTCCTCCCCCCTTCTCTCTCTCTATCTCTCTCTCCTCTCTCTCCCTCTCTGTCTCTCCTCTCTAAAAATGAATAAATAAATAAAAAAAAAAGTAAAAAGTAAAATTTTTTTTATTTTAAAAATTAAAAAAAAATTAAGACTATTCATTTTAGAGAGGAGAGAGAAAGAAGGGAGGAGGAGCAGGAAGCATCAACTCCACATGTGCCTTGACCAGGCAAGCCCAGAGTTTTGAACGGGTGACCTCAGCGTTCCAGGTCAAGGCTTTATCCACTGTGCCACCACGAGTCAAGCTAAAAAAAAAAAAAAAAAAAAAAAAAAATATATATATATATATATATATATATATATATATATATAATTTATTTTTTGTATTTTTCTGAAGTTGGAAACGGGGAGGCAGTCAGACAGACTCCCGCATGCGCCGACCGGGATCCACCTGGCATGCCCATTAGGGGGCGATGCTCTGCCCATCTGGGGCATTGCTCTGTTGCAACCAGAGCCATTCTAGTGCCTGAGGCAGAGGCCATAGAGCCATCCTCAGCGCCCAGGCCATCCCTGCTCCAATGGCGCCTTGGCTGCAGAAGGGGAAGAGAGAGACAGAGAGGAAGGAGAGGGGGAGGGTGGAGAAGCAGATGGGCGCTTCTCCTGTGTGCCCTGGCTGGGAATGGAACCTGGGACTCCTGCACACCAGGCTGACGCTCTACCACCTAGTCAGCCGGCCAGGGCCAGTGTGTGTGTGTGTGTGTATATATATATATATATATATATATATATATATTTAAATTTTTTTAAAGATTTTATTTATTCATTATAGAGAGGGGAGAGAGAAAGAGAGAGAGAAGGGGGGAGGAGCAGGAAGCATCAATTCCCATATGTGCCTTGACCAGGCAAGCCCAGGGTCCCAAACCGGCAACCTCAGCGTTTCCAGGTTGACGCTTTATCCACTGCGCCACCACAGGTCAGGCAAAATATATTTTTTAATTGATTGATTTTAGAGAGACAGAGAAAGGAAGGGAAAGAGAAAGAGAAAACAAGCATTCATTTGTTGTTCATTAGTCACTTCCTGGTTGTGCCCTGACTGGGGATCCAACCCACACCCTGGGTATTTCTGGAGGATACACTGATCGACTGAGCTAACTGGCCAGGGTCCGACAGCAAGCCCCCTTTTTTTTTTTTTTTAGAGAGAGAAACAGAGAGACAGGAACATGGAGCTGTTCCTGTTTGTGACCTGATCAGAACTGGCAACCTCTGTGCTTCTAGATGATGTTCCAACCAACCGAGCTATGCTGCCAGGGCATAATTTTTTATATTTAAAATTTTTTTGAGCCTGACTTGTGGTGGCGCAGTGGATAAAGCAGCGACCTGGAAATGCTGAGGTCGCCGGTTTGAAACCCTGGGCTTGCCTGGTAAAGGCACATGTGGGAGTTGATGCTTCCAGCTCCTCCCCCCTGTCTCTCTCTCCTCTGTCTCTGTCTCTGTCTCCCTCTCTCTCCTCTCTGAAATGAATAAATAAAATAAAATAAAAATTTAAAAAAATTTATTTAAAAAAGTTTTTTACCCGGTCAAGGCACATATGGGAGTTGAAGCTTCCTGCTCCTCCCCACTTCTCTCTCTCTCTGTCCTCTAAAATGAATAAATAAGTAAAAATAATTTTAAAAAACCCCAAAAAATGGTAAAAAAAAAAATAATTTTTTTTTTTGAGGCCCTGGCCGGTTAGTTCAGCTGTAGAACGTCGGCCTGGCGTGCAGGAGTCCCGGGTTCGATTCCCGGCCAGGGCACACAGGAGAAGCGTCCATCTGCTTCTCCACCCCTCCCCCTCTCCTTCCTCTCTGTCTCTCTCTTCCCCTCCCGCAGCCGAGGCTCCATTGGAGCAAAGATGGCCCGGGCGCTGAAGATGGATCTGTGGCCTCTGCCTCAGGCGCTAGAATGGCTCTGGATGCAACAGAGCAACGCCCCAGATGGGCAGAACATCGCCCCCTGGTGGGCATGCCAGGTGGATCCCGGTCGGGCGCATGCGGGAGTCTGTCTGCCTCCTCTTTTCCAGCTTCGGAAAAATGGAAAAAAAAAAAATTTTTTTTTGGATGATTTTTAGAGAGACAGAAAGAGAGAAAGAGGGAGGGGGAAAGAAAGCATTCATTTATTGTTCCACTCAGTCGTGAATTCATTGGTTGCTTCCTGTGTGTGCCTTGATCGGGGATCAAACCCACAACCTTGTCGTTTCGGGAGGATGCTCTGACTCAGCTAACTGGCCAGGGCCAACAGCAAGCCCTCCTGATGCCAGAGGAGAAAACGGGGATGGATAAGGGTGCGAGGTATGATCCCTTCCTGTTGCCTGCTGCCCACATTCTGACCCTCAGACTGAGGAGGCCCCTGTGGTTCTGGGGAGGAGGTGCCCAGGGATCAGTTTTCAAAACCACCCACAGTCCGTGGGCTCCAGAGAGGATGAGTCAAATTGAGATGAGGGATGGGGTTGTTCTGGCTGGGGCATGCCCAGGGAAAGGGACCCCTACCCCAGTAATGCCCCCTGACACCCAGATAGGCAGGCATAAGCGAACAGGCCCAAAGTCTTTAGAGACATGTGGTCAAACAGGTCAGCCCAGGGTCAACACAGTTGTTCCCACCTGGGCAGGTGAGAAGCCCATTCCATCGGGTGGACAGCAGAAGAGCCTGACCTGCAGCAGGTCATAACTGTGGGGGCTCAGATAGGATCCGTTCCCATCTGGTGTTCCTGCCCCTTATCCCACAGGCTGTGCGGAGGTTTTTCTTCAGAACTACTTCCTTAGGCTCATAGTCCGTGCCTTCCCACTGGCTGGCGAGCCTGCTTTCCTCACCTTCAAGTCCAGTGCTGGTCCTAGGTATCCCTCCTGCCCTTTCGCACCCCCCTCCCCAAGTCCACTCTGGTCACTTGACTCCTGCCAGTACTTGCCAGCCCACAGCTTGGAGCCAGGATGTGGATACAGCCATCTGCCTCCCACACAACCTTTCACTCCTCACTGGTTATTGCGTTCAGCCTACTGGTAGCCCCAGCCGTCCATCTCCTCTGCTAATCGGCATGCCGGTCCCGGGCCATCCCTCTAGTTTTTGACACTGTATTGGAGAAGGGCGAGGCCTGAAGGCACGAGAGGAGATGTGGGCGGCAGTGCAGAGCTTTCCTGTTCGCTGTCTGGTAGATGGAGTGAGGAGGAACTGGCAGTGTTCCCAGGGCTCACACCTGCTGTCTGGCTTCCCAAGAGAGCCCTCTCTTTTGTCCTCCCTTCCCTGGGATCAGTACTGAGAAAGGCCTAGCTCAGTAGAAGAACGTTCTGGGAGACTGGATAGGAGATAGGGCTGGTCCTGACCCATAGAGGCTGGGCCACGTGGGCACACGAGGACCTGTTCCCTTCAAGCAGGCTACTTGGAGATACCTGCCAGGTAACGATGGCAGGCTGGCATCAAGGCCAGAAGGTCCGGTGGTAGCAAGAATGTATCACCAGGGTGCCTGGGCACCGTCTCATATAAGTGGTGGTGAGGTTCGAACCAGGCCCATAAGAGAGGCCACTGACCTCAAGTGAGACTTTCCGTTTGCTTCCAGAGAGGTACTCTCTCAGAATAGCTAATGGGCTCTGCTGCTACAGGTGTTTTTTTGGTAAACCAGATCTGAGCTCCCAGTAAGTCCCGGAACCTCGAGATCCAAGATGCTCACACTCCATGCCCCGCGCAAGATGCAGGTCAAGCCAAGGTGGGGCGCGGACTTGCCGCTCGCTCGCAGGCCGCATTCTGCGGTTGTCACGGTGGGTTGTTGATTTCACGACAGCGGCGATCGCACAGGTTGTATATTCAATGAGACAGAAGCCTCTGGGTCCTTGCGATCCGGCACCCCAGGCTCCCTACGCCCTGGCCAAACTGACCCGGGTGGGAAACGGAGGGGAGGTCCGGCAGGTTTGCGTAGGCGAGCAGAAGGGGGGGCCGGTTGGAGAGGGCGTGCCGGGACGTGGCCGCTCCGGGTGCCTGCACCCGCTCCCTGACCCACCCAGTCGGGTCCTGGAAGTCGGCGGACACGGTGGGCGTCCCGGGGACGCTGGGCCTGGGTCTTTCTGCCCTTCTCTTCTCTGACCTGGAGCTTGTCTGACAACCTAAGTCGAGGAGAAGCGGTGCCTGCGCGGTAACTACGATCGTGCTCAGCGAGATGCGCGCTCAGGCACCAACCAGCTGGGTGGAGGGAGAAGCGAGACCCCGAGGCCAGGGCTTTGGCCGGCGGCAGGACGGTCACGCGCGACGCGTTTCATAACTAACCTCCATCCCCACACTCTGCGCCTATGTTGACGGAGTGGGCCATGGGGCAGGCAAGCGGCCAGGGTAGGCGCGGAGCTGGCGGCAAGCCAGCGTGTCCGGGAACACGCCCAGACCGGGAGCAGAAGGACCTGCTGCAGCCCTGGAGCCGGAGCTGGAGCCGGGCGACTACAACTCCCAAGGTGCCCCGCGCCGGCAGACCACGACTCCCAGGGTGCTCCGCGCCGGGCGACCACGGCTCCCAGGGTACCCCGCGCGCCCGCGGGCTACAAATGGGCGCTCGCCTTGGCCGCCGCTAGTTAGCGGTTCTCAGAGCAACGCGGCTGCCATCCGTGGGCGCACTCGGCGAGCGGGCGCGCGCTGATTGGAGGCTCGGGCCGGCGCGCGGGGTACGGCGGCCGGCAGGGGGCGGCGGCGGCGGCGGTTGGCCTTGGGTCCGGAGGCGGGGCCGCGGGCCTCGGGCGCTGAGAGCCCGGCGGGCCACGACTCGGCCGCGGTAGGGTGTGAGCTGGACTATGGGTGACCGCGGCGGCGTGGGCTCCCGGCGCCGGAGGACGGGGTCGCGGACCTCGAGCCAGGGCGGCGGCAGCCCCATCGCAGCGGCAGAAGAGGTGCGGGATGTAGGCGCCGGAGGAGACGCGCCGGCTCCGGCTCCGGCTCCGGCTCCGGCTCCGGCCCCGACCCCGATCCCGTCCCCGGACAAGGACAAGGACGGAGAAGCCGACGTGGGCAGCGGCCCCAGGGAACTGAGGTAGTGGTGCCATTGACTCATAACCTCTGACCTCTGACCCGGCCCCCTGCCACCCTCCTCGCCCCCCCCCCCCCCCAGGCGTGGCCGTAGCAGCGCGAGCTTCGAGTTCGAGAGCCTGGCCCCCGGACTTCGCGTGGACAGCTGTGCCCGTAGGGCTCCCACGGGGAAACTGAGGCCTAGGCATGGGTGGAGGGTCGCCTGCTGAGGTCACTCGGGTTGGGGGCGCAGCCCCAGCGTGCAGACCCTCCTCCGTGTGTGCATCCGCAGGGGTGTGCGCCCTGATGCTCCTTCCCGGGGCGAGTCGGGAGCCGGGCGCCTTCTGCGAGCCGGTTCCAGCCATGCACGAGTTTCCTCTCTCTGGAAGGAGAGGGATGGGATCGGGTAATCTGTGATGGAGGGGGTTC
The DNA here is from genome assembly GCF_036850765.1 of Saccopteryx bilineata. Classification (NCBI taxonomy): domain Eukaryota; kingdom Metazoa; phylum Chordata; class Mammalia; order Chiroptera; family Emballonuridae; genus Saccopteryx; species Saccopteryx bilineata. The sequence continues at coordinate 562,070 of NC_089492.1, forward strand.
CTCTGGAGAACTAGGAGGTGTGCCCTGGAGGAGGGTGGGCCCCCGGGGGTGAGGTCCAGCAGCAGACGGGCTGCCTGAGCCTGAGGACAGGAGCAGGGGGCAGTGAGAGCCTTTCTTGTCGGCGTCTCTTCCATCCCTCCCCCGGTGCTTGGCTGGCCTGGGGGCCCTTCTTATGGTACCGGAACCAGTGCTTGCTGTAGGGAGGGAGTTGGGTCCTGGTTGAGCTACAGAGGTGTTTGAAGTGGGCCCACCCACAGGTGAAGGACTGACAGGAAGGGGTGAAGGAAGCAAGCTGAGGCTGATTGGGGGGAAGAAAGGGGGACCAGGACTCCCTGGACACTGGCTTCCTCTTCCCAGCTGGCTCCAAGTGATCCCTTTGCCACCCTCAAGCCTTCATCTTGGCACAGGGGCCTTGGGGGGCTCTGGCTTTGAGAGCAGAGTCAGGACTAGAGATGATTGAGGAGGAAGTGGGAAATCGGTCAGTTGGTTGGCAAGGATTTTGCTGTCTTAGTAAACAAGAACTGAGGCTTTCTTCATGGAACACCCTGGGGAGGGGGTGGGCAAAGGCAGCTGGGGTGTGGGCACTGTCCCTGCCCTTGGAGTGCTCACAGTCCACCTGAGAGATAAGATAATTTCAGCAGTGAGCACTGTGAGCAAAGGTCAGACATGAAGTTCATGAAGGCTTGGTCCTAGAGGAGGGTGGTTCTGCTGAGAGGGTTCTTGCTTCTTGTGGGGTGCTGCTGAGGGAGGCTGCAAAGAAGGGGTGTTCTAGAGTACCCTGTCTTAGCTCCCCGAGTTATCCTTGCCAGGGAGCAGGGGCATGGCTAGCATGATCACCCTCTGAAGGAGTAGTAATTGGGCCCTTTTTTGTGAGATGGGGTGGCTGACTGTAGGCCAAGCTGGCAGTGAGATGGGCAGTCACTTTCCTCCTCCGCATGGGTCAGGTGGCCAGAAGCCTCTCCTGTGCTTTTGCTAGCTGGGCAGAGTGGGTGGGATCCCTTTCTGCCCACCCTGGACATCTGGACCCCTGGGAAGACAAGCAGTAGATGGCAGGAACAGGCCTGCCCAGGGTTTGAGGGGGAGCTAGTGATCACAGTCCCCTCCTGGTTTCCAGGATATGCAGGGTCTGTGTGCCTGTCCCGCAAACCAGGATGCCACAAGGTTTGGGGTCCCCTGGGGCTGAAGCCATGATTTGGGGGATGGCAGAGCCTGCCTTGCTCTGGCTGCCTTCCTAGGATTTGGCCTCTGGCACACCTCCTCTTTGTCATCCTTCTCTAACCTGGCTGTCCTCCTCCCTTCCACTCTCCCTTCCTCCTGACCTCCTCCCTACACTTCCTGCTCACTGTGGCCTGGGCAGGTGGGTCAGGCTCTGGGTGTGAGCTCTTCTCTTCAGCCCAGGACCAGGGTGTGGCTGTAGGGCCGGAAGGAGAGGGCACCCTTTTTTGTTCTGCCTGTGGCTGACTCCTTCCTGGAGCTCTACACACCTTCCCGTGCCAGGCAGGGCCTTCTGGTTGTGGTGCTCTCCCAGGTGTTTTTTCTGGGGTGTCTTCTGCCTCTCCCTTTCCAGCAGGGACTGAGGATGTGGGGAGCTCACTTAGCCACCTTGCACCCCCGGGCTTGGTCCAGAGGCCGGGTGGAGGAAGTGCTGAGGGGGTGGCAGCTGGAAGGGGAGCTGGCACTCTACTCCCTCTTTGCTCTGCTTGGCCCAGGAGCTGGACCATGTGGTCCCAGGCGTGGTTCACCCTTAGGGTCTGTTCTGTGGGCAAGCTTTGACCTCATTGAGCCTCAGTTTCACTGTGTCCCTTCTTCCCAGTGTTGATGTGAAGGTTGCGTGAGGTGATGTGTGATGAGTTAGAAGGGCCTTGTTGGCTGGGTGGACCTGGGGAACGGGCATGGGACCATTGCAGGGCACAGAGGCATGGGTAAGCCCCCTACATAGAGGAGAGGATGATAGAGACAACTGTGGCATGGTGGCCATATCCTGCCTCCTGTGCCAGTGTGCCTGTCTGCTGTCTGGTCCACTACTGCTGGCTGCACTGCTGAGGCTGAGCTTTTGCGGGCATTGGTGGACAGTGGGCTTCCTCCCCTGGGTCGGGGCCTCTGATCTGTGGGTTGCCTGGAGTTGAGGATAATCAGGAGGCCTGTAGGGCAGTTGGGGAAAGTCTGAAAAGGTTCTATAACATTATATGTGTCAGATTGGGAAATTGACACCCTTTTTTCTCCATCCCCATTTTCTTCTTTTCTTTCTTTTTTTTAAAGATTGTATTTTTGGCCTGACCTGTGGTGGCGCAGTGGATAAAGTGTCAACCTGGAAACGCTGAGGTTGCCAGTTCAAAACCCTGGGCTTGCCTGGTCAAGGCACATATGGGAGTTGATGCTTCCAGCTCCTCCCCCCTCTTCTCTCTCTCTCTCTCTCTCTCTCTCTCTCTCTCTCTCTCTCCCTCCCTCCCTCCCTCCTCCCTCTCCCCTCTCTATAATGAATAAATAAAATCTAAAAAAAAAAAGATTGTATTTTTGTTCATTTTAGAGAGGGGGAGAAAGAGAGAGAAAACGAGAGAGAGAGAGAGAAGGGAGGAGCAGGAAGCATCAACTCCCATATGTGCCTTGACCAGGCAAGCCCAGGGTTTTAAACCGGCAACCTCAGTGTTCCAGGTCGACGTTTTATCCACTGCGCCACCACAGGTCAGGCTCCACCCCGTTTTCATCTTAGAGATTGTCACAAATAAAGGCAGCATAGTCTTGGTTGACCAAAGGGGGCAGGAGTCACAGTGTTGTGAAAGCCCTATGGGGGTGCCCAGCCAGCATCTCAAGAGATGGCTTTGGGTGAGTTCCAGTAGGGAGTTGGGTTGTCAGACCCCTGCTTGCTTTGTGGAAAGGCAGATGCAGAGACTTAGGGAGAAGAGGGCCTTGGGTAGAGATCACAGCTTCACTGTAAGGCCCAGGAGGGACCCAGAAGGTGGATGCAACGAGGCCAGGCCTGAGGCTGGGAGAGGCAGGTGGGTGAGGTGAGTTGCAGACCTTGGTCTGGGGAGGCAGTGGTGACTTGTCCACACTGCTCTGGCTGAAGGATCTTTTTTATTTATTTATTTATTTTATTTTTTACAGGGACAGAGAGTCAGAGAGAGGGATAGACAGGGACAGACAGGAATGAAGAGAGATGAGAAGCATCAATCATCAGTTGAACCTTAGTTGTTCATTGATTGCTCTCTCATATGTGGCCTGACTGTGGGGCTACAGCAGACTGAGTAACCCCTTGCTCGAGCCAGAGACCTTGGGTCCAAGCTGGTGAGCTTTTTGCTCAAACCAGATGAGCCCACGCTCAAGCTGGTGACCTCAGGGTCTCGAATCTGGGTGCTCCGCATCCCAGTCCGATGCTCTATCCACTGTGCCACCGCCTGGTCAGGCCTGGCTAAGAATCTTGAGCAGTGTCTTTGCTTCTTGGCCCCTCGCCTCCCATCTGGGTGCTGACCCCCGTCAGAGCCAGGCTTGCCATTGAGGCAGGGCCAGCTCTAAGGAGAGCTGTGGTGCCCACTTCCCCCATCTGGATACTTCTTAAGGCAGAGATGGGTGTATGCAGGAGGGAAGGGAGGCTCTGGCCTCACCTCTTACAAAACGAGGTCTTGCTCAATGTTGTATGGGGCTTCCGACTGGCATGCTGCTGGTGTGTCCCCTCCTCCACCTCTGCGTTACCCTGAAGATCAGGAGTGTGTGTGTCTGTCCCCCAACCCTAGCACTGGGTGGGAGCAATCCTGCATGCTTCTGTGGGAGATTCCCCATCGCCAGGTGCCTGGCCCATAGTGGGGCTCCTCTCAGCCCCCTCGCCCAGCAGGGAGCACAGTGCTTACCTGTGGTTGGACTGGGATAGGCTGTTACTTCTCAGAGCAGTTGGAGGCCATGAGTGCATGAGGGCTGGCCCAGCTCTGCTCCTCAGGTCATATCAGCCTGGCTGCCCAGCTGACCCTTGGCCTGGTTCCCTGTGCCCACTCAGACTTGTGGAGGCCAAGTGTGGCGAGGAGGTGGTTTGAGGTGGGGGTCCCTCAGCTTACTGCGTGGTGGGTGGGCTAACTGAGCAAGGTGCATTTGCCCCTCCCCGCCCCCACCTCTGTCCAGCATTGCTGGAGTGCGGGGTGGGCTTCCCAGATCCATGGGGTGGACTCTTCTTGTGGATCCGTCACTATTCCATAGCCAGTGTGGGTGGCAGTGGCTGGAGGCCTCTGTGGGTGAGCTCTGGGCTGGGCAGGGCCGGCTTGCTCCTGTCTGTGGCATGTCCCTGCCCAGCGCCTGGAAGGGCATGCCCAGGTGGTCCTGAGAACTGGGTCCTGCCTGGCTCCTTTCAGACTGTAAATGGGAAGTAGTGTGTGTGTGCGAGTGTGGATCACAGCGGCTCGGCTGGGCTGGACAGATTGCACAGAGCGAGGGCTGGATTTGGCTGGTCTCTCAGGTGTCTGCCAGGGCCTGACCTCGAGGTGTGGGCAGCTTCTGCCTGCCTGAGGTTCTCCATCTCCTGCACTGCCAGGTGCCACCGCCTGCAGGACTCTCTGTTCAGCTCAGACAGTGGCTTCAGCAACTACCGCGGCATCCTGAATTGGTGTGTGGTGATGCTGGTGAGTAGGGTGGGGGCTTGGTGGGGTTCCACGGAGGCTCGTCTCTCTTTGGGCACAGCTCATGTGGCTGGGGTTTGTGTGGGAGGCCTTGTGTTGTGAACTGTGGCTGAGGGGCACTGGGGACAGGATGGGGGGTGGGCTGCGGGGTGTGGATGGGGTGCTCTGTAGGAATGGGGTTTCTGGGGAAGCATGAGTGAATGGTCTTGGGGTCCAAGAAGAATCCGCTCTGCTCCTGAATGGCCCGGGGCCAGCAGGGATGGGAAGTTGGCTTTTGGACTCAGTACAGCAACTCAGGCCACAGCTTTGCAGGCCTGTAGCCCCTCTCCCTTGGCCTGGGTTCTGGGTACCCCCCTCCCAGGAAGGTGTCTCCGCCTCACCCTGTGGCCTGGCTGAGGACCCCGCCTCTGGGACCAGTCCATGCTGGTACCCTTGTGGGGGTTGAGCCAGCAGTCCTGGCCCAGAAGCAGCTGGAGTCCAGGGCTCAAAGGGGCAGCATGCAGGGCGGGGCAGAGGACAAAGGCCTGTGTGGGCCCAGCACCCACCACTTAGGGCTGATGTGGCCCCAGGCTTTCGACTCTCACCCCAACATGACACGCCTGCCTCTGTGTCAAAGGCAAGGCTTTTGTGGCGGCCTGTGTGGAAGGGGCTCTAGGCACACCCACGCCCGCCCTGCATGGAGTTCCAGGAGGCTCACTGCCTGGTGGGTGAGAGGCTGGTTGGTCAAGGGGACTTCAGCAGATGATGTGTCCTGTTCTCTGGAGGCCATTTCTGGTCTGCGCTGGGTTTGTCAAGAGGCAGCGTTCAGGAAAGGCCCTTGGCAGCTGGCAGCACTCTTGTGCAGCCCTTGGGCCTGCTTGGCCCTTGGCACAGCCCCGCAGCCTCTCCCCTGCTTCCGAGCCTCTGTAGATGTGCTGTGCGCTCAGGGCTGCCTCTGTGCCCTCCCCGCTCTCTTGCAGATCTTGAGCAATGCACGGTTGTTTTTGGAGAACCTCATCAAGTGAGTGTCTTCCCCTGGGCCCTGGCCCCACCTTGGAGGCCCAGTCACACTCGCTGCCAACTCGGGCCCTCCTTACCTGCTCAGGCCCTCATTCCCCCAACCCCCAGGTATGGCATCCTGGTGGACCCCATCCAGGTGGTGTCTCTGTTCCTAAAGGACCCCTACAGCTGGCCTGCCCTATGCCTGGTTATTGGTGAGCTGGGCACAAAGGAGGGCCTTGGGTGGGGACAAGGCCCACCGGGACCTGAACCCGCCCTATGGTCTTCTGTCCTCAGTGGCCAATGTCTTTGCCGTGGCTGCCTTCCAGGTGGAGAAGCGCCTGGCGGTGGTAAGCAGTGTCCTCATGCCCTTGCCTTGGCCCGGGCACACTGCCCCACTGCACTAGGCTGAGCATGGCTGCCCTGGGGTGGTGGGCTGCCCCCTAGGCCTGGCAGCCTTTCCCCAGGGAGACTCCCTGTACAGGGAATGGGGGCCCTGGCTGAGCACTGCTCCCTCTGCCCCAGGGGGTGCTGACGGAACAGGCAGGGCTGTTGCTGCACGTGGTCAACCTGGCCACCATCCTCTGCTTCCCAGCGGCCGTGGCCTTCCTGCTGGAGTCCATCACTCCAGGTGCACCCCCATCCACCCTTGTCCCAGCCTGCCTGGGTGGACTTCAGGAGAGGCCCAGGCCAGCCTCAGGGGTTGGCTGCGTGCGGCTGTGGCTCTCCTGTGGGTGGTGAGGGAGGCCACAGTTGGAGCCTCTCTCTCTTGCAGTGGGCTCGGTGGTGGCCCTGATGGTGTACACCATCCTCTTCCTCAAGCTGTTCTCCTACCGGGACGTCAACCTGTGGTGCCGAGAGCGCAGGGCGCAGGCCAAGTCTGGTGAGGGGTCTGCGGGCCACAGGGAGGGAGGGGCTGCCTGCCGGCCGGCCACAGGGATAGGGCCTCATCTTCCCTCCCGCCTCCTCCGCCTCCCCCCAGCCTCTGCAGGTAAGAAGGCCAATGGCGGGGCAGCCCAGCGCACAGGCACCGTGAGCTATCCGGATAACCTGACCTACCGTGGTGAGGAGCCTTCGGGGCGGGCTATAGGTGGTCAGGGACCTGGCAGGGCCAGCAGGCCAGGCCCTGGTGCCAGCCTTGCCCTCCCGTTCCAGACCTGTACTACTTCCTCTTTGCCCCGACGCTGTGTTACGAGCTCAACTTTCCCCGCTCCCCCCGCATCCGAAAGCGCTTCCTGCTGCGGAGGCTCTTTGAGATGGTGAGGCTGGAGGCTGAGGGGCTCGAGGGCCAGGTGGGGGCTGCCAGGGGCTGGAGGACTCAGCCTGCTGCTCTCTGCTTCCTCCGCAGCTGTTCTTCACCCAGCTCCAGGTGGGGCTGATCCAACAGGTACGTGGGGCAGGACAGGACGGGGTGGGGTGTGGTGGGGTGGGTGGAGGGATCTCGCCTGTGTGTGGAGTGGAGCTGACGCTGTGCCCTCCTCCGCAGTGGATGGTCCCCACCATTCAGAACTCCATGAAGCCCTTCAAGGTGAGCCATCCAGCTCCTGGGGCTGGGGCTGGGAGCCCCAGGGAGTTGGCTGAGCTTTGTCCCCACAGGACATGGACTACTCGCGCATCATTGAGCGTCTCCTGAAGCTGGCGGTGAGCAGGCTGGGTGGTGGAGCTGGGCATGGGGGTGGGTGGGGTGAGGGGTTCTGGAACCTGGCACCATCTTGCCCCTAGGTCCCCAACCACCTCATCTGGCTCATCTTCTTCTACTGGCTCTTTCACTCCTGCTTGAATGCCGTGGCCGAGCTCATGCAGTTTGGAGACCGCGAGTTCTACCGGGACTGGTGGTGCGTGATCGCGGGGGCGGGGGCGGGGGCGGGTCCTAGCCCCATCTGATCTCCTGCTGCCTTTCCCAGGAACTCTGAGTCTGTCACCTACTTCTGGCAGAACTGGAATATCCCTGTACACAAGTGGTGCATCAGGTGGGTGTGGGCCTGAGGGTGGTGGGCGGTGGGTGGTCCCGGGCACCTGTCTATGGCTTCCTACCCCCCCCCCCCCCCAGACACTTCTACAAGCCAATGCTCCGACGGGGCAGTAGCAAGTGGGTCGCCAAGATGGGGGTGTTCCTGGCCTCGGCCTTCTTCCACGAGGTCAGTGCTCTGTGGGCCTCCTGCCTTGGGCCTAGAGCTGGGGTGGCTGCAGTCCTGAGGAACTGGCTGACGCCCCTCCCTCCCTCCCAGTACCTGGTGAGCATCCCTCTGCGCATGTTCCGCCTCTGGGCCTTCACCGGCATGATGGCTCAGGTGAGTACCTCGTGGCCTCCTCACCCACCCTTCACCTGTGGCTGGGGCAGCCAACCCTGGGTCACCAGTCAGCTGACCATGTGCCCTTGTCCCCAGATCCCACTGGCCTGGATAGTGAGCCGTTTTTTCCGTGGCAACTACGGCAACGCAGCTGTGTGGCTGTCGCTCATCATTGGGCAGCCGGTAGCTGTGCTCATGTACGTCCACGACTACTACGTGCTCCACCACGAGGCCCAGTCAGCAGGGGTCTGACCGCTCCACCCACATTCCTCACTGCCCCAACACTTGTCTCACTGCCCATGACCAGAGCCCACCCACACCTACGTGCTGGGGAGGGGCTGGCTGCCAATAGCCTCCTCCTGGCCCTCAGGAGGCCTCTCTGCCCCTATGGGGCTTCCTCCTGCCCCCTCAGAAATGGGAGACCTGGCACAGGCCAGAGCCTGAGGAATCTATGCTGATCCTGCCTAAGGGTATGAGGGTGTCAATAAAGTACTGTCCAGAATGACCTCAGCGTGCCGAGGGTACCACGCTGGCTGGAAATGAGAACCCACACCACATGGTCCCACAGGGCTGTCCAGCTGTAGAAGGTAGTGCCCTTAGTGGGGTAGGGGTGTGAAGGGCAGATGTCAAGAGTCAGGCAGACCCCCTCCCCCCACCATGGGTAGCAACCTTCCTGAAAAGGGCTCAAAGGGACAGTTTTGCTGTTCAGCCACTGCCCATCAATCCTGTGTGGGGCAGGGTTCAGAAGTGGGTGCCTAGAGACTTCTAGAGCAGCTGTCTACACTGACCTGGGAGGTGAGCTCCCTTCCTTCTCTTGATCCTAGGACTGGTGGTCCCTGTGGTACACCCCTCAGGATGCCTTGTTCCCATACCCTGCCAGGTTGGGGAGGGGGGAGCAATGCTCCCCTGTTCTCAAGATTGAAAAGTCACAACCTCACAGAGCTGGTGTCTGAGGGGATGCTTGGGTGGTGGTCTCAGCTGTGACCCCTACCCCACCCAGAATCTGCACAGCCCCCATTCCTCACCTCTGCTGGGCCATGGAGGTGTGGGAGGAAAAGGGTCTAGCTGTGTGTGTCAGGGTGCCTTTTGGGTCCCAACACTAGGTAGTATCCCCTTGGACCCAGCCTTGAGGAGGGCAAGCAATGGGGGGACCCCTGCAGATGCTGAACATTGTGGGCTGCGCCTCCCCCACCCCTTGGCCAGCAAAGCTCAGAAGTCAGACTGGCAAGGCAGGGAAGGCTGCACTCCGCTCAGGCCACACCCAGCTATGCTGAGCCCAGCACCCTGGGACTGCTCTGCTGGAGAGACAAGCAGTGTCCCGTACTGGCCCTGAAAGGGGAGGCCTTGGAAAGGGGGGGTATTCTGCCATCCCAACCCCCCTCCCTGGTCCTTCAATAATTATGAGCAGACACGGGCCCCGTGGAGTCTGGTGGGCACCAATGTACCCCAGGAGGAAGCGGACATAGGAGGCCACAGTGTAGAGCCTGTCCTTTATAGATCTCAGCTGTGTCTGTCAGTCCACTGGCGTATATACCTGCATATTTCTATGGAAAGGGAAACGGGGACTCATGTAAAAATCCAAAATACAATTTGTGAACACCCACAGTGCTGGTCAGTCCAGTGTGGCTGCGAAGCCCCAAGAAGCAAGTCATGGCATTTGGGGCTGGGGTCCTCACTGTGGACAGAGGCCGGCTGGCCCTCCTGAGCCCTTTATGAGATAGCGGGGTCCTTGGCTTTGGGGGGCTCAGAGCCCGTCAGCAGGGAGATGGTGGGGTCATCTGCATAGTCGTCCCCTTCCGAGAAGTAGGAGCCCTCCCCCAACTCGAAGAGCACAGGAAGGTCACTGCTCCCCACGTCCACTGGGCCCGAGTCCATCAGGAACAGGGGTTGTGCTGTGTAGTGCACCAGCTGCTTTCCTGGGGGGAGAGGGCTGCGTCAGGGTGCTGGCCAGGGGGAGGGAGGGGCAGGCAGGCGGGCATGCTTACCTGAGTCAGGGCTACTGTTTTCTGCTTCCAGGGGCCGGGGGGTCTCTTGGGGAGACAGGAGCTCCTGGATCTGCTGGGGCAGGAAGGCAGTGAAGGCTCCTGCTCCCCCTGCTCCCCCCACTCCCTCCCGTCCCCACTCTACACACATTGGCCAGGCTGCTGTCCAGGTCAGGCAGGTTCATGTCAGGCACCGTCACCGAGGGGCTGAACAGCTGAGAGAGAGAGAGAGAGGGCAGTCAGGCTGTGCCTGAGAGCAAGGCTGTGTGTGTGTGTGTGTGTGGGGTGGGGTGAGACTTACATCTAGCAGGGCGCTGGTGTGTGTGTGTGTGTGTGTATGTGTGTGGTGGGGTGAGACTTACATCTAGCAGGGCGCTGGTGTGTGTGTGTGTGTGTGTGTGGTGGGGTGAGACTTACATCTAGCAGGGCGCTGGTGTGTGTGTGTGTGGCGGGGTGAGACTTACATCTAGCAGGGCGCTGGTGTGTGTGTGTGTGTGTGTGTGTGTGGTGGGGTGAGACTTACATCTAGCAGGGCGCTGGTGTGTGTGTGTGTGTGTGTGTGTGTGTGTGTGTGTGTGTGTGGTGGGGTGAGACTTACATCTAGCAGGGCGCTGGTGTCCACGCTGAAGCCGTGGCTCGTCAGCATGGTCTGTAGGTTATCCAGGCTGGAGTCCATGGTGTCCAAGTGCTCACTGAGCTCGGCCCTGGGAGTGAGGGGCAGCTAAGGGACTGCCCCAGGCACCCCAGCCCAGACGCCTTCCCCTGCACGTGCCCGCCAGAGAAGTTCCTCAGCCACAGCCCTCCCTGCATGGGGCCAGGGGGCAGTGTGTACTTGGACAGGACCTGGCCACCTGGCCACCAGAGAGTGGTCCTGTCACTGTCGGACTCTCTAAGGCCTCTGGCAGCACTTGACTCTGGGCCAAGATGGCAGGAAGCCCAGAAGGGTTCGGTGGTCGGAACAGGCTGGGGGCAGTTTTTCAGGCTTGATGACATCTTGCCTTTGCACTGGAAGACCACGGACAGGAGAGGGACTGTGCTCAGTGTGTGGTGGGCTGCTCTCCCCTGGTACATGTGGGAAAGGCACCCAGGGCTGGTGGCCGTGACTGAGGATGTCCTAGGCCACTTGGCACAGTTGGGCCACTGGTTGAGTGGCCAGGCCAGCTCCTGCAGGTTCCCCTGGGGCCCAGCCCCACCCTGAGAGAAAGCAGTCTGCACATCAGCGGGGACCCTGGCCATATCCGCAGCCAGGCCAGGCTGGGAGGACTGTCCCCATCAGTTAGTGACTTGGGGCACCAGCTTGACCCCAGAGCCCGGGTCGGGGGGCATTCCTGCTGCAGGAGGCCTGGGATGCCTGGTCCCCAGGCAGGGCTGAGTGGTCCACAGCTGGGGAGGGTCCCGAGCTCTGGCAGAGCCCTCCTCCCTCCCCAGTGGGGGTAGCGCTAACCCTGGCTGGAACCGGCCATGCAGAGAGGAGGAGGGGCAGGGGAAGAGGCGGGCGACTCCAGACCTCTGTGGAGTGCGAGCCAAACTGCAAGATACAAAGACAAGAGCCCCTATTGCAGGTAGGGGCCAGGCAGGCACCATGCCCCCCATCCTCGCACACCTGGCCTCTGGGGCAGGGCCCCTGCTGGGCAGCAGGACCAGGTCCAGGGTGGCCCAGAGAGCAGGTGCGACAGGCCACACACTCTTGGCTCCTGCAGTGAGAAGGCTGTGGGGGGGCCTGGTTGGTCTCCCAACTCCCTCCCCAGTTCCAAGCTCTGAGCTTAAGACCAGGGCTGCAGGCTCCTCCCCCAGAAATCCCATGCCCAGCCCTCCAGGACAGTTCTAGCCTGAGGCCTGGGGGGGGGGGGAGTCCAGAGAGGGGGTAGAGGCCAGCACTCACTTGTCCAAGCAGGCTACACTGAGGCACTTTTCAGGGGCTGAGGCAGGTGGGGTGGAGGGTGGCCGGGCCTCCGCATCTGTGAGGGCTGCGGCCACGTCGGCAGGGGCGGCAGGCTCGCTCTCCCGCAGAATAGAGTCAATGAGGGCAGTTGGGGACAGGGGGGTCTCCACAACTGAGGACGGGCGCCTGGGACTTGCCTCTTCCACCTGGGGACTCCGAGGAGGGCTGGGGGGCTCCTCCTTGACTAGCAACAGGGGGCTGTTCAACAGGGGCCTGCAGGTGGGGACACACAGGTCAGCAGGCACTTCCCTGGCCCCAGCCCCCTTCGGACCACTGGGGAGGTGACGAGGTCCCCACCCCTCATCTGTGGTCCGGCTTGGGGAGGCCAAGGGGCTGCTGGGAGCCAGCTCAGTGATGTCGGAGATGATGGGTCCGGAGCTGGACACGGCGTCCGGGGAGTAGAGGCTGGAGCTGCTGTAGGCCGGAGATGGAGCCTGCCATCAGAGGAGGTGACACATGTGGCTTGTGCTGAGGCAACGCCCACCCTCCCCGGCCAGGACCACTGTGCCCAAAACTCACCGAGTAGGGGCTGGAGCCGTGGATGGGCTCCAGGGAGTACTGCCGGCCATACTTGGGCAAGGAGTGTGCTGAGCCACTGTCGTTCAGCATCAGGGGGCTGTAGGAAGGGCAGGGTTAGAAGCCTCTGCCCCGGGGCACCCAGGGCCCAGGGCTGAGTGACGGGCACCCCCCAGCATCTCACATCTTTCTCTTCACCCCCAGGATCCGGTTTGACTGGACCAGCGAGATGAGGAACTGGATGAGCTGTGGGGGGAGAGGCGGGGTCAGCCCAGCAGAGGGGGGCGCCCAGGGGGCACTCTGCCAGCCCACCTTCCTACCTTGTTGACAACTTTCTGCTGCTGGGCGTGCTTCTGCCGGAGGCTGGCCACCTCCCTCCACAGGGCCTCATTCTCGCTGCAAAGACCACAGTGCAGTCAGCGGGGTCCGATTCCAGGAGCACTGGCTGGAGGGGTTCTGCAGACACCCCACCCCCACCCAGGGCAGTGTAGGGCTGGGGCTTGTCCCACCCCAGACAGGAACCGGCTATGTGACAGGGAGAGAATGCAGGCCAGGGCTGCTTGCTGCACTTCCAGGGAAGGACGCATAGCTGGTCAGATTGGGGGTCAGCTGGAGACAGGGTATGCTGGCTGCACCCCAGGATCCTGGCTGAGACCTACCAGGGCTTTCCGGGATAGCTGAGGTGGCAGACCCTGGAGTGCTGCTTCCCCTCCCCCTAGCCCCCATCTCTGCCTGTCTGAGGATGGGGAAAGGGCAGAGGAAGGGTAGCCCACTCTTCAGGCCACAGTTGGCTTGGGGGCTGGGAGTGGCTCAGAGGTGGCCCCGGGGGTGGGAAGAGCCACCTGAGCAGACCACGTCCTTCCAGCCAGGTGAACAGGGCTGTGGGTGGGTCTGCCCTCCCAGCGGGCCAGCCCCAAAATGCCCACCACATGTCTTCTAGACCTAGAGTTGACCCTTTCAGCTTCACCTTGAGAGACTCCCATGTCTGGAAGGCCAAGTTCACCTGGCCCCATGTGGAGAGAGTGAGAGCCCAGGAGCCACTTCTATGACTCAGGGTCACGAGGGCCTGCCCCCCTGAGCGGCTCTGAGCCAAGGAAAACCACCCTGGGTTCAGGTTCCCGAGGTCCCCGGAGCCCCGAGGTACATGGGAGGAAGTCTAAGGAGCTCCAGGTCCTGGCTGAGGGCAGAGTTGTCAGCTATGCGCCAGGGGTGGGTGTTCTGGAAAGCACCCAACGTGCTTTCTGCTCCCCTAGCCTGAGGTGGGGACAGGCAGAAGTGACACATATGCTGAGGGCACCCACTGACGGGGAGCCAGCAGGAGGGGCCTGGCCACCCTGGCCTGTGGGGAGGGCCTGGAAGGCCACTGGCCCTGAGCCCAGCTCCATCTGCTGTGTCAGGAACCAGTGAGACCCTGCCTCCCAGGAAAGGAGGACGGCCCACAGGGCCCCTGAGGCTGTGCAGGTCCAAACCTAACTCTGTCTGGGGAGCAGAAGGCCTGAGAGCACCCGGCACACAGACTGGCTGCAGGAAGCAGGGCAGTGGGAAGAGGCCCAGGACAGGGTGGCCAGCTCCCAGCGTCCAGTCCTCGCCTTTGCTCTGCCCATCACCCCTCTCCCCCGGGACTTACTGCTTCATGGCCAGGAGCTTGGAGTCCATGCTCTCCTGCTTCCCCTTCATCAGCTGCACGTCGGTCAGCAGCTTGGTGACACTATCCTGGCGAATCTTTATGTCCTCGCTCTTCAGGGTGGACACCTGGGTCCCCACAGGGAGGGTCATTTCAGTGGCCCCTCCAGAGAGGGGAGGGCGGGGACAGGGGAAAGGGCCAAGAGGCCGTGGCCTAGAGATGGGCCTTCATTTCAGAGGCTGGCAGGGACACAGGCGGGGGTCCCCGTATGGACAGGTGGGAGGAAGAGGCCCATCAGGAAGTGGGCTTGGTGCAAACAGGACAGGCCAGCAGGGCACTGAGTGGACACTGCTCCCCCTTACTGCCTGGAGGAAGGTCAGAAGATTCGGGGACAGGGAGGCCGGCTACTTACACTGGTCACTTTCCTCTTGATGTTCTCAAGGAGCTGCTCCTGACCACGCAGAAAGCATGGGTGCTGGAACTCGGTGTCGTCTCTCTCTGGCTTGACCAGGCCACCCTGCTCAATGTGGACCACCTTCCGGAAACCATCTGCACACGATGGGGCCAGGGCAGCCCTGCCTCAGGACTGGGGACCAGACCACCCACTACAGCCCAGCCAAACCCCACTGGTGGACAGAGGGGGGCTCTCCTCACAACCAGCACTGCCTTCAGAGCACCTACCAGCAGCAGCTGGGCAACCTGGGGCTGGGAGACCCTGTGTCTGCACACAGGAGCCTCCTCCACCCCCACAGATGTGGTCATATCTGGCTGAGGGCTTTGTGAGCTGTTCCCTGGGACTGCGGGTTCAGGCCCATGAGGACTCTTCTCCAGGGAAGGGCTGCCCCCCCCAGGCCCCCCCCCATGTGCATTTGGGCTCCATGCCATGCTCTTGGCCAACACAGGGACAAAACCTAGTGGCTCCGTCCTTCACCACAGGCAGGGTCACTGAGCTGGCACCCCGCCATGCCACCATGCACACCCAGAAGGTGGGGCACTCACACATGTTGAGCTGCCGCACAAAGCTGGCCATGTTGTTGTGCTTGAAGTACTTGGGCAGCACCTCCTTGGCAAATTGGCCCTGGTCGAACACGTGGAAGCTGCTCCCGCTCTGCCAGGAGACATGCGGGCAGCGTCACATGCAGCCGGTCAGGGAGACAGGCGCTCCGCAAGCATCAGGCAGCCGCATGCCCACCCAGTGCGGCCATGGCCATGGGAGCCATGCAGCCAGAGAGAGGAGGGACCTCCTCACAGCCGGGGAGCCCCCGCCCCCGAGTCTCAGAGCTCCCCAGAGCCAGGTTTACATTCATGAGACACCACAGCACTGTGGGCCCGTTCCTTAGGGGACCCCGCTTTGGTTATACTCAGCCAATTCACCCTCACAGCTATGACTCCAAATGAAAGCAGCTGAGAAAACGGGAACCTAGTTTCAGTTACTCTGGAGAACACACTGTGTGCTCAGAAATGCAAGTTCATTTTCCCTTCTGCATCTGAGATGTGAAACATGATACGAAATCCCTACACCACCCTCTTCTTCCATCTCTTTCCGGCGGGGTGTCAGGGCCGGCTCTCTGCTGGTGCAGAGTGTGCGCATGTGACCCTGTGACAGGTACTGAAGACGCTGGGAGCAGGCGCCCCTTGTTGGGGAAGAGGGTTCAGGATACAAGCTCGGAAAAGCCAGAACATCCCTGCAGAGCTGAGCCAGAACTGGAATCCTGACTGCTTTTCAATATCTACCACATTTCCCCATGTATAAAATGCACCCCTTTCTGAAAAATGTGGGATGTAAACACTGGGTGCAGCTTACACAGTGGTTGTGGCATTTCTAGTGCCACAGATGGAACCGAGGACGAGGCAACCTATGAAGACAGTGATTCATCATCAGACACAGATGAGGACAAGAGTTTTGACAGTGATGAGTTGTATGAATTTTTTTTTTTTTTTTAATTTTTCTGAAGTTGGAAACGGGGAAGCAGTCAGACAGACTCCTGCATGTGCCCGACCAGGATCCACCCGGCACGCCCACCAGGGGGCGATGCTCTGCCCATCTTGGGGTGTTGCTCTACCGCAATCAGAGCCATTCTAGTGCCTGAGGCAGAGGCCACAGAGCCATCCTCAGTGCATGGGCAAACTTTGCTCCAATGGAGCCTTGGCTGCGGGAGGGGAAGAGAGAGACAGAGAGGAAGGAGAGGGGGAGGGGTGGAGAAGCAGATGGGCGCCTCTCCTGTGTGCCCTGGCCAGGAATCGAACCCGGGACTTCTGCACGCCAGGCTGATGCTCTACCACTGAGCCAACCCGCCAGGGCGAGTTGTATGAATTTTTTTTTTTTTTTTGTATTTTTCTGAAGCTGGAAACGGGGAGAGACAGTCAGACAGACTCCCGCATGTGCCCGACCGGGATCCACCCGGCACGCCCACCAGGGGGCAATGCTCTGCCCCTTCAGGGCGTTGCTCTGCCACGACCAGAGCCACAGTCACTCTAGCGCCTGGGGCAGAGGCCAAGGAGCCATCCCCAGCGCCCGGGCCATCTTTGCTCCAATGGAGCCTTGGCTGCGGGAGGGGAAGAGAGAAACAGAGAGGAAGGAGAGGGGGAGGGGTGGAGAAGCAGATGGGCGCTTCTCCTGTGTGCCCGGGCCGGAAATCGAACCCGGGACTTCTGCACGCCAGGCCAACGCACTACCACTGAGCCAACCAGCCAGAGCTGAATTTTATGATGAATAAAACTTGAGTTGAATAACTTTTTGTAATACTTTATTTTTTCAAATTTCAGGCTCCAAAATGAAGATGTGGCTAATAAGACGGGAGTGTTGTATACATGGGGAAATACGGTGCATATTTATGTAGATATTAAAATGAAAATATGTGAATGTGTCAGGTGGGTGGAAATGGTGGTGGAAAGCCTCTTAAAATAGTCTCCAAAGAAGCAATAAGAAAACTAAACAAAAAATGGCAAAAAAAAAATATTAAAGCCTACATTTTCAGACCTCTGAAAATTAACCAAAGGGTTCTGGCTCAAGTGCTACGGACTTACTGTTCCTACAGAGTTTTATTAGATTTTCTTGAATAAATGCTTCTTTTTGTCTTATGCCTTTAGGATAATTTCCAGAGAATAAACTATTTAAATAAACTGCTTGCTTCACTGTCTTTGATTTGACCCAAAACTCTCCCAGTATAGAAAGCCTTCTCTCTAGGGATGTTAAATTTAAAAAAAAATTATTTACTCCATTTTTTTAGAGACAGGGGAGAGGAAGGGAGGGAGAGGGAGAGAGGAGACTGGGGAGGAACAGGAAGTATCAACTCTCCCACAGGGGCCTTGACGGAGTAGGCCAGGGTCTTGAACCAGTGACCTAAGCATTCCTTCACTACCTGACCACTAAGCTAACAGAGCAAAGACTTCAGTGGTCACAAACAACAAAGAATACAAAGGTCCATATTTTGTTCAAAAAGTCACTAAACAAATAGCAAAAACCACAAGCAGTAATAACAAATCCTGAGGATGGGGAGTGGGAGAGAATCTGATATCCAGAGTTTAATCCAGTGGTATTAATACACGCCACATCATGTTTATTCAAAGTCTAATTTTCAACAAAAAATTAAGAGACATACAATGAAACAGGGTATGGACCATATGCAGGGGAAAAAAAAAGGCAACCAGTAGAAACTACCTAAGGAAGCTCAGCCGTTTGACTTCCTAGACAAAGACAGGCCCACCATTTCACATATGTTCAAAGAACAGAAAACTACATCTAAAGAAATAAAAATAGGAAAGAGAGTATCTCATAGGACATTACTAACAGAGATAAATTATAAAAATGAATCAAATCAAAATTCTAGAGTTAAATTTAACAACTCAGGTTTGAAGTTCACTGCTAAGAGGAGCTCTGAAGCAGATTTGAGCAGGGATGAGAAGGAATCAGGAAAAAAAAGAAGGCGGCGGCCCTGGCCTTTTGGCTCAGCGGTAGAGCGTCGGCCTGGCGCATGGGGGACCCAGGTTCGATTCCCGGCCAGGGCACATAGGAGAAGCGCTCATTTGCTTCTCCACCCCCCCCTCCTCTCTGTCTCTCTCTTCCTCTCCCGCAGCCAAGGCTTCATTGGAGCAAAGATGGCCCGGGTGCTGGGGATGGCTCTTTGGCCTCTGCCCCAGGTGCTAGAGTGGCTCTGGTCAGAGCAGAGTGATGCCCTTGGTGGGCAGAGCATCGCCCCCTGGTGGGCGTGCCGGGTAGATCTGTCTGACTGTCTCTCCCGTTTCCAGCTTCAGAAAAATACAAAAACAAACAAACAAAAAAACAAAACAAAAAAAACAAAAGAAGAAGAAGGAATCAGAAAACATAAAGATTGGCTGAGATTATCCAGTCGGAGGGACAGAAAGAAAAAAAAATAAAATAAATGTTTCGTCCGTCAGAGGCATGTGGACACTACCAAATCCCAACATACACAGAATGGGCGTCGCAGGAGAGCAGAACAGTGGACAGAAAGAATATCTGAAGAAATAATGGCCCAAACTCCTCAAATTTCATGAAAAATACCCAGGACGCTAAACAAACACTAAGTGTAATAAACTCTAAGATATTCATACTCGATACTTCACAGTCCAACTGCAGAGAGCTAAAGGCCAGGAGGGAATCTGAAACACAGCAGGAAAGGACAGATCACCGTACAGAGGAATCCTTAATAAGGTCAACAGCTTCTACCAAAAACCATGGAGGCCAGAAGGCATTGGGTTTATATTAAAGGTGCTGAAAGAAAAAAAAAAAAACACAACAAACTTGTCCAGCCCTGGCTGGGTAGCTCAGCAGGTTAAAGTGTTGTGCCAATCCACCAAAGTTGTAGGTTCAATCTCTGGTCAGGACACACACAAGAATCAACCAATGAGCCTGACCCGTAGTGGCGCAGTGGATAAAGCACTGACCTGGAATGTGGAGGTCACTGGTTTGAAACCCTGGGCTTGCCCAGTCAAGGCACATATGGGAAGCAACTAAGTTGATGCTTCCTGTTTTTCCCCCCACTTCTAAAATCAATAAATAAAATCTTTTAAAAAATCAACCAATGAATGTCTAAATAAGTAGAACAACACATCAATGTGTCTTTGTCTCTCTAAAAAAAAATCAATGAAAATAAAGGGGAGAAAACCCTGTCAATCAATAATTCTATATTCAGCAAAACTAGCCTTAGAAAATGAAGAAGCCAGTTCCACTTCTGGGATGGCAGGTGGTGTAAGCAGACCCTCTGAACAAGTAAAACAAGCAAAGTTTTCTTAATTAACTCAGTCTTTGGAAACTGTCCCGAAGACATACAACAAAAGAAACATTTATTTTAAAAACATCTACTAAAAACTCTTAACAGTTAAGCACTTGGGCCACAGCCCACTACCTCCTTGTCACACCAGTCACCTTGATTGACAGTACACTTTGGGAGGTATGGACAAGAAGAGAGGAACTCTGCTCCCCTCAATTTCCAAGCAGGGCTGACTGTATCCCATCAATGGGCAGCTCTAACATTTCTCATATGATCCAGATTCAGGTGAAGAGGCAAAATGCCTAGTGATTGCAACAAATCATCCCCTTCTCCATTTTGGCCCCCACACAGAATGGAGGCTCTAACACAGGAACCCAGCTGGGAACACTGTGGCTCCCATCATCCTCACCCACCTAGCAGGTAGGACAGAGCACCCAGGCCGGGAGAGGCAAGCAGAGAAGACCAGAGGCTGCTGCTCTGTTCAGCACCCAGACTAGTGGCTCGGAGAATTTGCTCGGAGCAAAGAGGCAGTGGAAAAAGACCTCTCGAAAGCTCTCCGAAAGGGGATTCACTTTATTTGAAATACATAGTGGGAAAGGTCAAACCTAAGGGTGCTCTTGAAAACAAAAGATTCTGTAAATTAAGAGTAACAAGGTAAAAATGACCAGCCTGTTCATACAGGAAGAAGACAGCAAAGAGCCCTCTCGAGGTCAGAAAAAAACCTCCAAGGTTGACCTCAAAAACCACCACAGCTCAAATTTAATTTGCATCAAACATGTTGAACAATCTGTGCCCTAGGGCAATGTCAAAACAACAGGATGGTCAGGCAGTAATTAGAGCAGGGGTTGGGAAGCTATGGCTTGCGAGCCAGATGTGGCTCTTGATGGCTGCATCTGGCTCGCAGACAAATCTTTAATAAAAAAAATGTTAAAAATATAAAACATTCTCGCCTGACCTGCGGTGGCGCAGTGGGTAAAGCGTTGACCTGGAATGCTGAGGTCACCGGTTCGAAACCTGGGGCTTGCCTGATCAAGGCACATATGGGAGTTGATGCTTTCTGCTCCTCCCTATGTCTCTCTCTCTCTTTCTGTCCCCTCTCTCTAAAAGTGAATAAATAAAATCTAAAAAAAAAATTATATATATATAAAT
Organism: Saccopteryx bilineata; assembly: GCF_036850765.1. NCBI lineage: Eukaryota > Metazoa > Chordata > Mammalia > Chiroptera > Emballonuridae > Saccopteryx > Saccopteryx bilineata. The sequence goes on from NC_089492.1 coordinate 582,384, forward strand.
AAAACATTCTCATGTATTACAATCCATTCATTTCCTACCGCTCATGTTCATGGTTGCAGGCGACTGGAGCCAATCACAGCTGTCGTCTGGGATAACACCAAATTTTTATTGGATAATGCCTAACGTGCATGGGTCGTTGTATGGCTCTCACTCAATTACATTTTAAAATATGTGGCATTGCCTGACCAGGCGGTGGCGCAGTGGATAGAATGTAGGACTGGGATGCGGAAGACCCAGGTTCGAGACCCCGAAGTCGCCAGCTTGAGCACAAGCTCATCTGGCTTGAGCAAGAAAAACTCACCAGCTTGGACCCAAGGTTGCTGGCTTGAGCAAGGGGTCCGTCTGCTGAAGGCCCACAGTCAAGGCACATATGAGAAAGCAATCAATAAACAACTAAGATGTCAAAACGAATAACTGATGATTGATGCGTCTCATCTCTCTTCGTTCTGTCTGTCTGTCCCTATCTATCCCTCTCTCTGACTCTCTGTCTCTGTAAAAAATAAATAAATAAAAATTAAAATATGTGGCGTTCATGGCTCTCCTCAGCCAAAAAGGTTCCCGACCCCTGAATTAGAGAGTGTAAAGGCTGGATATAACATGAAGTGAATTAACAGAGATCAAAGAAGGAGGAAGTAGACCCTACTGAAACAGCCTAACCCGAGCACACAATCAAGGGCTCCAGGGTGGGGTGTGTGGAGATCATCCAGAAGTACTGCATTTCCCAAAATGTAGTTTTTCAATCAAACTACAAAGCATGTAAAGAAACAGTAAAGTGCGACCCATACATAAAGGAAAAAACCTGAATCTGCCTACGAGAGGGCCACATGTCAGATGTCACCAAGACTTCAAAGAAGCCAGTACTAATATGTTCAGGAAACTAAAGAAAACTGAGAAGAAAAGGAAGGTGAGTGACAATGTGTTACCAAGAGAATAACCACAGAGATCCCAATTGTACAGAGGAACCAAATGGAAACTGTGCAGCTGAAAGTAAAAGAAGCGGCCCCGGCTGGGTGACTCAGTGGTAGAGCGTTGGTGCGGTGTGTGGAAGTCCCGGGTTCAAGTCCCAGGCAGGGCACAGGGGAGAAGGGACCACCTGCTTCTCCATTCTTTGCCCCTCTCTCTTCCCCTCCTGAGCAATGGCTCGGCTGGAGCAAGTTGGCCCCAGGAGCCGAGGATGGCTCCATGGCCTCACTTCAGGTGCTAAAATAGCTTTGTTGCCAAGCAATGGAGCAACTCCACAGATGGGCAGAGCATCAACCCTTAGTGGGCTTCCCAGGTAGATTCCAGGTGGGCGCTAGCAGAAGTCTGTCTTTCTGCCTCCCTGCCTCTCACGTAATAAAAAAAAAAAGGGGGGTGATCTGTAGGACAAGGAATCGACAAGTGAAAACAAATTGACAGATTATAAAAGAAGAGAGAAAAAATGTGAGTCCCCTGTGAGTGCACCAGCTTACCTACCATAGGGAGAAGAGACAGGGAAGGGACTGAAACAAATGTTCAAAGAAATAAGGTCTGAAAATGTCCCAAATTTCCTTTTAAAAAAATCTATAAACATGGCATGTCTCCCCATTTACTTAGATCAACTTTGATTTCTTTTATAAATGCTCTTCTTTTTAATTAATTAATTAATTCATTCATTTTAGAGAGGAGAGAGAGAGGGGGAGAGAGAGACAGGGAGAGAGAGAGACAGGGGGGAGGAGCTGGAAGCATCAACTCTCATATGTGCCTTGACCAGGCAAGCCCAGGGTTTCGAACCGGCGACCTCAGCATTTCTAGGTTGATGCTTTATCCACTGCGCCACCACAGGTCAGGCCTATAAATGCTCTTATAATCTTATATGTTTGCTATATAGATCCTTGCTCTTTTTATTAGGTTTATGGTTAAGAATCTTGTTTTTTGAGAAATTGTAAATGATATTTAAAAAATTTAGTTTCCTGGTCCTGGCCGGTTGGCTCAGTGGTAGAGCGTCGGCTTGGCGTGCAGGAGTCCTGGGTTCAATTCCCGGCCAGGGCACACAGGGGAAGCGCCCATCTGCTTCTCTACCCCTCCCCCTCTCCTTCCTCTCTGTCTCTCTCTTCCCCTCCCACAGCCAAGGCTCCATTGGAGCAAAGTTGGTCCGGGCGCTGAGGATGGCTCTGTGGCCTCTGCCTCAGGCGCTAGAATGGCTCTGGCTGCAGCAGAGCGACGCCCCAGATGGGCAAAGCATCACCCCCTGGTGGGTGTGCCGGGTGGATCCTGGTCGGGCACATGCAGGAGTCTGTCTGACTGACTGCCTCCCTGTTTCCAACCTCAGAAAAATACAAAAAAAAAAAAAAAATTCAGTTTCCTATTGTTCATTGCTAGTATGTAGAAATACAAGCAAACCCATCACTAGTTCTAGGAGTATTTTGTAGATTTCTTGGATTTTCTATGTAGACAATCATGATATATGTGAATCAAAGACAGCTTTACTGCCTGACCAGATGGTGGCGCAGGGGATAGAGCGTCGAACTGGGATGCGGAAGACCCAGGTTCGAGACCCCGAGGTCGCCAGCTTGAGCGTGGGCTCATCTGGTTTGAGAAAAAATTCACCAGCTTGGACCCAAGGTCACTGGCTCAAGCAAGGGGTTACTCGGTCTGCTGAAGGCCCACGGTCAAGGCACATATGAGAAAGCAATCAATGTACAACTAAAGTGTCGCAATGCGCAACGAAAAACTAATGATTGATGCTTCTCATCTCTCCGTTCCTGTCTGTCCCTGTCTATCCCTCACTCTGACTCTCTGTCTCTGCAAAAAAATAAAAATAAATAAAAACATTTAAAAAAGACAGCTTTACTACTTCCATATATACACCTTTAACATAATACATAACCCTTTCATTTTTTAAAAAAGAATTTTGATTGATTTTTAGAGAGAGGAAGAGAGAGAGAAGCATCAGCTCGTAGCTACTTCACTTTAGTTGTTCACTGACTGTATGTCGTAGGTGCCTTGACCAGGCAAGCCTGGGGTTTCAAACTGGCCACCTCGGTATTCCAGGTGGATGCTCTAGCCACTGCACCACCACAGGTCAGGCAAACCTTTAATCCCCCCCCCCCCAAATTTAGGTAACGTACTGGATAGGACTTCCAGTACAATGCTGGCGGGAAGTAAAAACAGACCCTGAGCCTTGTCTGGACCTCAGGGGATGGCATTCAATCTCTCACCATTGAGTATGACCTGGGCATAGGTGTTTTGCAGACCCTTTTTTACTTTTTATTTTTATTTGATTTTTAGATAGAGAAGAGAGAGAGAGAAGGGGGGGGGGAGAGAGAGAAGAAGCAGGAAGCATTAATTTGTAGTTGCATTGTGTATGTGCCTTGACCAGGTGAGCCTAGGGTTTCAAACTGGTGACCTCAGTGTTCTAAGTCGAAGCTCTATCCACTGTGCCACCACAGGTCAGGCTTGCAGACCCTTTCCTGTCACACTGAGGAAGTTCTCTGCTATTCTTCGCCTCCTGAAGTTTTTCCTAAATACCACAAATATCAAATTCTGTCAAATACTTTTTCTGCATCAAATACTATAATCACGTGGTCTTCTTTAGATTGCTAACATGGTGAATTATATTAATTTAAACTTTGAACCACCCTTGCATTCTTGGGATAAATTCCATTTGTTGTGACATTACCCTTCTTATATATTACTGAATTTGACTTGCTGACTTTTTTTTTTTGTATTTTTTTTTTCTGAAGCTGGAAACGGAGATACACAATCAGACAGACTCGCGCATGCGCCTGACCGGGATCCACCCGGCACGCCCACCAGGGGGCGGTGCTCTGTCCACCAGGGGGCGATGCTCTGCCCCTCCGGGGCGCCGCTCTGTCGCGACCAGAGCCACTCCAGCGCCTGGGGCAGAGGCCAAGGAGCCATCCCCAGCGTCCGGGCCATCTTTGCTCCAATGGAGCCTCGCTGCGGGAGGGGAAGAGAGAGACAGAGAGGAAGGAGGGGGGGGGCGGGGGTGGAGAAGCAAATGAGCGCTTCTCCTGTGTGCCCTGGCTGGGAATCGAACCCGGGACTCCTGCACGCCAGGCCGACGCTCTACCACTAAGCCAACCGGCCAGGGCACTTGCTGACATTTTATAGAAGGCATTATAAGGGACACTGGCCTGCAGCTTTCTGAACAAGAATGTGTATGACTGGTGTTATTTCTTCTTTAAATGTTTTGCCTTTTAAATTACTATATTTGGGCCTAGATACTTCTTTTTAGGATGGTTTATTACTAGGAAATAAATTAATTTCCTCCCTCCTTCCTTTTTTTAGGTGAGAGGAGGGGAGAGAGTGAAACAGATACCGCATGTGCCCTGACTGGGATCTACCTGGCAACCCCCAGGATGGTCCATGATTAAACCAATTGAGCCACTGGCGGCGGGAGGGGAAGAGGAAGGGAAGGGGGAGGGACTGGGACGGAAGCAGATGGTCACTTCTCATGTGTGTCCCGAGACTGGGAATTGAACCTGGGATGTCCACAGACCAGGCTGGTGTTCTACGCACTGAGCCAACCTGCCAGGGCCAGTTTGTCTTTTTGACACCATTGTAAATATTTCCATTTTCAATAGCTCACTCTTAATATTTAGAAATACAGGGTGGGGCAAAAGTAGGTTTACAGTTGTTCATATGCAAATACAGCTGATAAATAATAATACAAGAATAAACTATGTTCTGTGTACTCACAACTGTAAACCTACTTTTGCCCCACCCTGTATAAATAACTTTATAGCCTGACCTGTGGTGGCGCAGTGGATAAAGCGTCCACCTGGAAATGCTGAGGTCGCCGGTTCGAAACCCTGGGCTTGCCTGGTCAAGGCACATATGGGAGTTGATGCTTCCAGCTCCTCCCCCCTGTCTCTCTCTTTCTCTGTCTCTCTCTCCCTCTCTCTCTCTCTTTAAAATGAATAAATAAAATAAAAATTAAAAAAATAAATAAAAATTAAAAATAAATAAATAAATAACTTTGTATATTGACTGACCTTGAATCTTGTGACTACACTAAACTCACTAGTTCTAACAACTTTTTTGTAGATTCCTTGGAATTTTCTAAGTAAATGATTATTTCTGAGACAGTCATTTCTTTTTACTTTTTTTTTAAGTCTTATTTTTTTTGAGAGAGAGAGAGAGACCAACAGGAACAGACAAAGAGGAAGAGAGAGATGAGAAACTCAGAGTTGTGGCACCTTAGTTGTTCCTTGATTGCTTTTTCATATGTGCCTTGACGGGGTGGTGGGGGTGCCTCACCTGTTGCTCAAGCCACGGACCCTGGGCTTTAAGCCAGCAACGCCACACCCAAGCTGGTAAGCCCGAGCTCAAGCCAGCGACCTTAGCTCGGGGTTTCAAACCTGGATCCTCAGCATCCGAGGCCGACACTCCATCCACTGAGCCACTGCCTGGTCAGGCTTAGTCTTACTTTTTACTTTCCCATCTGCATGCCTTTCATGTACACTGCTCACAAAAATTAGGGGACCAGGGAACGTGCAGATACTCCAGTACTTTCAGCCTTTTGTTTAGTGCATTTTCACCAGTGAAATAAAAGTTGGTTTTGCATCTCATTTGCATAATCAAACAACTTTCTTTAGACAGGAATGGAGAGAGATGAGAAGCATCAATCATTAGTTTTTCGTTGCGTGTTGCAACTTCTTGGTTGTTCATTGATTGCTTTCTCATATGTGCCTTGACCGCGGGCCTTCAGCAGACCGAGTAACCCCTTGCTGGAGCCAGAGACCTTGGGTCCAAGCTGGTGAGCTTTTTGCTCAAGCCAGATGAGCCCGTGCTCAAGCTGGCGACCTCGGGGTCTCGAATCTGGGTCCTTCCACATCCCAGTCCGACGCTCTATCCACTGTGCCACTACCTGGTCAGGCTGATGTTCTTGTTTAATAAAAATAAATCAAATGCTTTTTTTATTACTTCATATTCATTTTGAAATATCCTCTAGTTTTTGTGAGCAGTGCATTTACTTAGCACATTGCTTGACCAGGATGTCCAATTCCTTGTTAAGGACAAGTGCTAAATCCTGACTGTGAACCCTCCAATAGCGGGTGGTCCCAGTGCAGCTGGGGGTAAGAAAGCAGCTGGGTGGGGCCAGAGCCTTGGCCGTGAGCCTCAGCAGCAGTGTCCACGCAGGAGACATGGACATTCCTGGCAAAGGCCGGCAGTGAACAATGGCTGGATGTTAGTAGGAAAGAACGTGGACTTCGTATCTGGTTCAACCATTCTCTAACTCTTACTTTAAGTGTCTTAAGGTCTTTGAGACTGTTTTCCTATTTAGAAAATAACCGTTTGTCAACTGCCTGCCTGGTTGTGGATGCAGCAGAACGGACACTGCACACAAGCCCTTCTGCCTCAGGGAGGTACCAGGAGCTCCTAGCCCTGCGGCCCACCTCACATTCCGCTCCTAGGGAGCCATGACCTGAGGCACCGCTTCAGCACTTTAGTTCAACAGCCAAAAGTAGCCAAGGGCAGGGCCCACGGGACCTGCTGGGTCCTGCAGGCTGTCTGAGAACTAGCTCTGCAGGCTTGAGGGCTTTGACTGGCTGAGCCAGGGAGGCGGGGTGGGCCTGCCTGCGGAGCTCTGAAAACGGTCTCTGGCCAGCTTTGTGTGCCCAGGTGTGACCAGTCCAATCTTCAAGTGGTCTCATGGGGAGCTGAGTGACCTAACTGCAGGGACTACTCTGCCCCCCGATTCTTCAACTAGAGACCCAGACTCTCAAGTGACCCTCAGACCACAGGCACTCACACGGGCGACCTGGAATGGGCCCTGGCCTTGGTGACCTCCAGTCACTAGGTCTCTGGTACTTTCCCCAGCTCCTCATAATGGTCAGGTCATTCCTGCTTCCAAAGAGAATGGAACTGCACCGACCAGGCTGAGACTAGGGTGAGGCCCGAGAGACACCAGAAGCCAAAATTTAAGCAGTTGCTTCCAAGTGCAGGTGGACCTAAAAAAGTGCCTCCTCAGATTGCCCCTTAGTGCCTTCCGACCTCACCTTGACCCTGACCGCTAGACTACAGAGACCTGATTCGTGGAACATCCTAGTGGGCATGGAGGTAAGGGGCAAAGCAGACTGCAGGTCAGCAGAGCCACAGCCCATCTTCGGGCCATGCTCATGTCATCAGATCCCCTCCCTAGGATGAGCTGCAGTGTCCTGCAGAACTTGTCTGGGGAGCAGCCTGTTCAACTTGGTGTTACAGATGCTATACCAAGTGCATCTGTAATTGTCGAGGACTGGGGCAGTAACCTGTTGGTTTGTCCCTCATGCTGGGCAAAGAAAGAACAACACAGTCCAGACCAAGCTCCACTGGCCAAAGTTTCTGGGTCTGGAAACAGCTGTCTCTTCCCCTTGTCCACTGTAGCAAACACAGAAGGTTTCCTTTTGCAGAATTGTGAGAAAACTTCCAGCACAAGGGGGAAGGCACCCAGAGCATGGGTGTCAGAGCCTCCCATGGCCTTGGAGGGCCAGACTCTGGGCCGTGAATATGCAAAAGACCCTGTGTGGACTTTTTGGACAGAGGATACAGGGCTTGGGAATCCTCGAGGCCACAGGCATAGGACTATCTCCTTTTCCCAACTCAGCAGCTCCACAGCCAGCCCCTGTCCAGCCCAGGAAAAGGCATCCTTCAGTTCTTTAGCTAGAGTTTGGTTTCTGCACTCACGGCTGACGCCAGTCACATGCCCCCTACTGTGCCCTGTCCCAACCACACCCTGCCCACCCATGAACAGACCAGGTAGGATCAATCACCCGACCTCCACCTGGCTCTTTTCCCCCCACAAAGAACTTGCCAATAGGGCTCGTGCGGCCACCGTGGGTGGAGGCTGTCAGTGGCCCGATGACACCCGAGTTTCCTGCTCAAAGGCTTTGCCTACAACACAGACTGCAGTTCCTGGGACTATGCCGACAGCGCTCCACCTACATGCCTCATGGTCTCTAAACAGAAACAGCAAGCAGATTAAGGACCAAGATGGATCATCCTAGTAGCCTTAAGCTCGGAATAACCCAGAGGATCATTGTCAAGAGTGTTTCCTGAGAGTTCTGGGAAAGGAAAAGGAGGAAGAAGGCAGGATAAAGGAAGACAGAAACATGGGGTCATTTTCTCCGGTCAGGAAAGTTCAAGATCTAGAAGGGGATGATGGTGTTTAATGTGACAACTTGTGGGAAAGCACCCTGACCCTCTTTGGGACTCGTGCCACCAATTAAGAAACAGGCAGTGGAGAATGGAGAAAACCCACACACAGCCGTCACTAGGATCAACAGAAATTTGTCTCCAACAGGAACACTGCATGGTTTCTAGTCTCTTTAGTCCCAAACATTCTTCAGGCGGAGCAAAGCTTCAGCAAACACACAACCCACGAGTGAGAGAGAACCTAGCCTCCAACTCAGGGGTAACTTCAAGTCCAGACTTTTCTTCATTCCTAATGGCTTCAGAGTATGAAGGGGAAGTCATTGGAAGAGTCTGAGAGCCCTGGCCCCGCCTGCTGGCACACACATTTTGGCTCTCAGGAGGGAGGGCAGGCATGTTCTGAGGCACCAAGAGCCTCTGCACAACCAGGACAGTCTTTCTAGAGGCCACACAAATATTTGCCCGCCCTGGGCTTGCGCTCTGGCCTTGCGGGGGACACGACGCCACAGCCAAGACGTGAACAGCAGGTTCTCATCCCCAACTGCACGCAGACACCGTCTCGGATTTGATCCCTGCAGGCCGGCGCTGTGTGGCCTTGCAGGGTCAGACCCTTGTCAACAAGCCCGCTACCAAGGCTACTGGACACCGACAGGGACCTGAACCAAGAAGTTCTGGGAGACATGAAAAAAAAAAAAAAAAAAAGCTGCCCTTGGCACCCCCAGCCGGGGGACCCGGACAAGGGTTTCCCAGATCCATCTAAACTTGGACGACGTTTTATTTTCTGGTTTTTCCCTCCGTTTCCATGTTGCGCTTACAGCAACGCACTCGGTCCTGACTTTTCCCGCAGACTCCTGACCACTACCACCCCCCCCCCCCGGGAACTCACCGGGGAAGCGAGAGGCAGCCACCTCGGACACCACGTGTACTAGCGAAACGGAGTGCCGTTTCCAGGACAGACGCAGCCCCCCGCAGTTATCCAACAGTTAGCAGAAAAGCCCGAGAAGGAGAGGCCCCGCCCTTCCTCCCCACACCAGGGAAACTTGGCGAGGACCGGCGCCGGCGGGGAGCGAGCCTCGGACGCTGGTCCCGGTCCTCCCTCTGGGGGGCCCCGCCCCGCCCCCACACCGAGAGGCCGAGGCGAGGGCCTGGCCTGCCCTGCTCCTCCGGGGGCACGCCCACCCCCTCACCGGGCTCCAGCAGATAAGTGCGTCGGTGTCCGGGTCGCTCACGAGGGTCCATAGCTTGGTCAGGAAGGCCGGGACGTTGCTGGGTCCCGCCGCGCCGGGGCCCACGGGCAGATCCATACCGGGCAAGGCGGGGAGAGGCAGAAGTAGCGACCGCAAGGAGAGACCGGGGCTGGGCTAGCGCCGCCGCAGTGTCTGCAGGCCGGGCCGCGCCGCCGCCGCCCGCTGCGCACACACGGCCCAGAGACTTAGCATGGCCGCCGCCATCTTGCGACGGGCGCGCACACGCCGGCACCGCCCTTCTGCGTTCACACGGTGGCGCGCGCGCGCGCCGGCGACGCCCACTCCGGACTCCAGGCCCCGCCCCGGACGCCGCGCACCTACGCATCCTAGCTTCGACGATCCCCACCAATCAGAGCGCGCGGGGCGGGCCGGCCGCGTCCTCTGACCCCCGCGGACCACGCCCTCAAGCCGGGTCGCTGCCGGAATTGGCGGTGTGGGTCAGGACCCGCTGGGCCGGGGAGCATGGCGGGTGTGCGGGATGCGAGTTGCGCGGCAGCGGCAGCAGGGGCGCAACCGACGAAGCGGCCGCAGGATCCAGAGCCGGAGGAGGTGACAGTAGGCTGCGCCGGACCGGAGCGGGCGGCGGGGCCGGTGGCGGTGGCGCGGGCCGCACGTGGTGGCCGAGGGCGTGGGGCCGAGCTCCGTAAGCGGGCCACGCGGACCCACGGCGAGCTGGGCCCGTCTGCAGTAGGTTTGGGAATGTGAGCAGGAGCCGGTCGCCTGTCTCTGCTGGAAGTGGTCCTGAGGGGTGGGCGTCCTAGGCGGAGAGCACGTTTTGCTTGGAGCGCGGCTTGAGTGGGAATGGGCGGGTCTGTGGGTTGGAAGAATGAGCAGAAGAGAAATAGGAACGAGAGCTGGCCCCTGGGCAGCAGCCTCTCAAACCCTTTGAAGTATGCGTCCCACCACCATTAAAAAGATTTTAGATTATGTCTGCAGTAAATACTTAAATATTTATACACCAGGAATGCGTTAGATGCATTATAAAAATCGAAGGCTATGAGAATAAGGAAGCGTGAATTAGAATCCAGTGCCTGCCACATCGGACACATCGTTTTAACTGGACTCGTAGCCATCAGTACTGTCCACCTGAACCCCATCTCGGTTGTGGGGGAGTCATCAAATCTGGGTTATACCACGCATGGGCAGTGGAACCTTTCAACCGACTCTACTTTTCCCGTTGTGACAGGTCTTCCTGCTGCTCCGCAGCCAGCAGGCAGCTCCGGACACCAGGCTTAGTTGCCTGCACCACTTGATTCTGCTTGTACCAAACCATTGATGCCATTTTTACTTGCTACTGTAATTGTGTCACTAACTATTGGAGATAAACAGCCTGAGTATGTATCAGAGTTGTTCTATGAAAACGAAGTTGAGTGCTATGGAATAACTGTTAAGTACAGGCTGTCCAGTTAGGTGAGAGACTTATAAATATTGAGAAACAGTGAAATCTAGGATTCTGCACTCAGACACTTCCTAAATGTTTGCAAGTTTTTGTTCCACTTTTTAATTTTTTTTTTTTTTTTTCCAGAGACAGAGAGTCAGAGAGAGGGATAGACAGGGACAGACAGACGGGAACGGAGAGATGAGAAGCATCAATCATTAATTTTTCGTTATGCATTGCGACACCTTAGTTGTTCATTGATTGCTTTCTCATATGTGCCTTTACCGTGGGCCTTCAGCAGACTGAGTAACCCCTTGCTCATGCCAGCGACCTTGGGTCCAAGCTGGTGAGCTTTGCTCAAACCAGATGAGCCTGTACTCAGGCTGGCGACCTCGGGGTCTTGAACCTGGATCCTCCACATCCCAGTTTGACACTCTATCCACTGCGCCACCGCCTGGTCAGGCCCACTTTTTAACTTTTTAATTTGTGGGGTTTTTTTTGAATTTTTCTGAAGCTGGAAACGGGGAGGCAGTTAGACAGACTCCCTCATGCGCCCGACCGGGATCCACCCGGCATGCCCACCAGGGGGTGATGCTCTGCCCATCCGGGGCATCGCTCTGCTGCAACCAGAGCCAGTCTAGTGCCTGAGGCAGAGGCCATACAGCCATCCTCAGCGCCCGGGCCAACTTTGCTCCAGTGGAGCCTCGGCTACCGGAGGGGAAGAGAGAGACAGAGAGGAAGGAGAGGGGGAGGGGAGGAGAAGCAGATGGGCGCCTCTCCTGTGTGCCCTGGCCGGGAATCGAACTCGGGACTCCCGCACGCCAGGCCGACACTCTACCACTGAGCCAACCGGCCAGGGCCAATTTGTGTTTTTTAGTGTTTGTGTGTGTGTGTATACTTTTTGTATTTTTCTGAAGTTGGAAATGGGGAGGCAGTCAGAAAGACTCCTGCATGCGCCCGACTGGGATCCACCTGGCACGCCCGCCAGCGGGCGATGCCTTGTCCATCTGGGGCGTCACTCTGTTGCAACCAGAGGCATTCTAGCACCTGAGGCAGAGGCCATGGAGCAATCCTCAGCGCCCAGGCCAACTTTGCTCCAATGGAGCCTTGGTGCAGGAGGGGAAGAGAGAGACAGAGAGGAAGGAGAGAGGGAGGGGTGGAGAAGCAGATAGGCGCTTCTCCTGTGTGCCCTGGCCAGGAATCGAACCTGGGACTCCTGCACACCAAGCCGAGACTCTACCACTGAGCAAACCGGCCAGGGCCTAATATGTGTATATTTAAAAGGCTTTATTTATTGATTTTACAGAGAAGAGAGGGTGTGTGGTGTCAGAAGTATCAGCTCACAGTTGCTACACTTTAGTTGTTTGTTGGTTGCTTGTAGGTGCCTTGACCAGGCAAGCCCAGGGTCTCGAACTGGCAACCTCAACATTCCAGGTTGACGCTTTATCCACTGCACCATCGTAGGCCAAGCTATTGTTCCACTTTTTCTTTTCCAAGTGAGAGACTCCCACATGCCCCCCAACCAGGATCCACCTGACAACCCTGTGTAGGGCTGATGCTGGAATCAACTGAGCTATTTTTATTACTTTAGGCTGATGGACCAACTGAACTATCCTCAGGGTCCAGGCTCAAACCAATTGAGCCACTGGCTGCAGGAGAGGTTAGGGTTAGGGTTAGAGAGAGGGGTAGAGAAGAAAATGGTTGCTTTTCTTGTGTGCCCTGACCAGAAATTGAACCCAGGATGTCCATGTGCCAGTCCACTGAGCCACTGGCCAGGGCTGACTTTTTTTTTTTTTTAAAGTTTATTGTATTGATTTTAGAGATAGAGGAAGGGAGAGAGGAAGACAGAAACATTGATCTGGTCCTGTGTGTGCCTTGACTGGGGATTGAACCAGCAACCTTTGCGCTTCAGGACGATGCTCTAACTAACTGAGTTATCGGCTGTTTCACTTTAAAAGAAAAAGTTATTGATTTTAGAGAGAGAGGACGGGAGAGAGAGAAACATGACTTGTTCTATTCTTAACTTATTGATCTTAAGTCAGAAGAAGGGAGAGAGAGAGAGAAGCATTCATTGGTTGTTCCACTTAGTTGTGCACTCATTGGTTGCTTCCTCTTTGTGCCCTGATGCGGGATTGAACCCTCCACCTTACCGTTTAGTGACAACCAGCCAGGGACTTGTTACACTTATTTATGCATTTGTTGGTTGATATTTGTATGTGCCCTAACCGGGAAGCAAATCCACAACTTGGCCATATCGGGACAGGACGATGCTCCCACTGAGCTACTGGGCTCTTACTCCACTTTCAAAGGCAACAACAGGGCCCGCTTGCTGTGCATTGTGTCCTGCAGAGTTAGGGACTAAACAGTGTTTGCCCAGAAAAAGCTCTGGCCCTGCTCCACTGGGTGTGGAGTGAGTAATCTTGTTTTTAAGTCAAGCTTCACTGTTTTCACTCTTCAACCAAACTTTGCACCCACTTCCTATCTTAGCCTGGTTGGGTGCAGAGTCTATTCGGATGGGAAAAACCCCTTAGGGGTTCTGGTCCTCAGCTGGCCCCTCAAAGCTCTGAGGCCTCAGATGCCAGAGTGGGCATAGAAGTTGGAGAACCCAAGCCCATGGGAACTGGGCTCTTAGGAGGGGACATAGTCCTTTCCTTGTGAGATGCTAGGACTGAAGTGTCCCTTCCAAGGAAGGGCTGGCGGCCATGCTGTCCGTGGCGGTGGGCAGTGAGCAAGGCCTGTGTGGGTGTCTGGTTGTGGTGCAAGGGGAGGGCTGTGGCCTTGGAGGCTGGCCACGCAGAGCTGTGGGTCCGTGTGTGGCCCCGTGGGCAGGCCACAGAGCATGCCATCACTAACACTGTGCTTCTTACAGCCCCTTCTCCTCTGGGCCTCTGCTCCCAGCCTTGGGGACGGCAGCGATTCCGGGCTGTCCGACAGTGAGGAGAGTGTGTTCTCAGGCCTGGAAGATTCTGGGAGTGACAGCAGTGACGACTCCGCTGAAGGACAGGATGGAGCCAGCAGTGGCAAGAGCCATGACAGGACAGAGAAAACCACTGGGAAGCAGGTGGGTGACCGAGGAACTCCCAGTGGGTTCCCCTGTCTCGATGAAGGAGGTCAGGAAAGAAAGTGCCTGCCAGGCCTTGAGGTCTTGGGTGGGGGGTTCTCCTACACTGCTTTGTCCTGGTTTCCTTGGGAACCCCCCGCCCTTGTCCCCCTTCTGATGCACCTGGGGCACATCTGAGACCAGGTGGAACATTTGTGTGAAGTTGGGGTGGTCTCCAGGGGACGAAGCCCATGTTGCCAGATGGAGTCACTGGCTGGGTTGCGTATGGGAAAATCCCACAGCGGGGATGGGACTGCTCCTGGGCATCACATGAGGGAGCCCAGCCACCTCCTGACCGCAGGGGCCACCTGTTACGTGATGATGGGGAAAGGTGCACCCTGCTCTTGTCTGAAGTGATAAAAAGGGGGATAAAGCTTAGCTTAACTGAGATACAACATTTGTTATTTAGAACATCCTAGAAATAAGTTGATAATTATTTTTGCTGGCCCTGTGTTCTAGAAGTTAAGACTTTGGCTTGCATTGAAGTCTGCTCCCGTAATGGAAACCAGAAAGCCATGCTGGTTTGATCTATTTCCATAGGAAGAGAAGGTTTAAAATCAGACTTAAACATTCCACCGCTTGGGCTTGAACTGCAGCACTAGGGACACAGGAGAGACTCCAGCATGCATCCCGCCTGAGGTCCACCGGCAAGCCCACTAGGGGGCGATGCTCTGCCCCTCTGTGTTGCTCTCTTGCTCAGCAACCAAGTGGTTTTATTTTATTTTTTTAGTACCTGAGGTGAGACCATGAAGTCATCTTCAGTTCTCCGGGCCAACTTGTTCAAACCATTGGAGCCATGGCTGCAGGAGGCTAGGGGACAGAGAGAGAGAGAGAGAGAGAGAGAAGAGGGAGGGGTGGAGAGCAGATGGGCGCCTCTCTTGTGTGCCTTGACTGGGAATCAAACCCGGGACATCCACATACTGGGCCAACTTTCTACCACTGAGCCAACCAGCCAGAGCCGGAATTCACACATTTAAATATTTACGTTTTTGTCATTTTTTATAAACAACATATTTATAATAACTTTTTTTTCTTTTTTTTTTTTGGTATTTTTCTGAGGTTGGAAACGGGGAGGCAGTCAGACAGACTCCTGCATGCACCCGACGGGATCCACCCGGCACACCCACCAGGGGGTGATGCTCTGCCTATTTGGGGCATCGCTCTGCTGCAATCAGAGCCATTCTAGCGCCTGAGGCAGAGGCCATACAGCCATCCTCAGCGCCTGGGCCAACTTTGCTCCAATGGAGCCTCGGCTACAGGAGGGGAAGAGAGAGACAGAGAGGAAGGAGAGGGGGAGGGGTGGAGAAGCAGATGGGCGCTTCTCTTGTGTGCCCTGGCCAGGAATTGAACCTGGGACTCCTGCATGCCAGGCCGATGCTCTACCACTGAGCCAACTGGCCAGGGTCTATAATAACTTTTTAAAAGCTTTTTTAGTAAAAAGAATTTTTTATTTAAACTTTCTAACCCAGGGCCCTGGCTCGGTACCTCAGTTGGCGGGAGTATCATCCTGAAGTGCCACGTTTTCGGGCTCAGCCCCCAGTCAGGGCACATAACAGGATCATCCAATGAATACCTGAATAAGTGGAATAGCAGATTGATGTGTTTTCTTTCTTTCTCAAATCAACAAATAAAAAAGCCTGACTAGCCTGACCAGGTGGTGGCACAGTGGATAGAGCATCGGACTGGGATGCAGAGGACCCAGGTTCGAGACCCCGAGGTCGCCAGCTTGAGTGCAGGCTCATCTGGTTTGAGCAAAATCCCGTCAGCTTGGACCCAAGGTCGCTGGCTCTAGCAAGGGGTTACTCGGTCTGCTGTAGCCCCACGGTCAAGGCACATATGAGAAAGCAATCAATGAACAACTAATGTGTTGCAACGTGCAATGAAAAACTAATGATTGATTTTTCTCATCTCTCTCCATTCATGTCTGTCCCTGTCTATCCCTCTCTCTGACTCACTCTGTCTCTGTAAAAAAAAAAAAAAAAAAAGCAAGCCTGATTAGGTGGTGGCGCAGTGAATAGACATTGGACTGGGACACGGAGGACCCCGGTTCGAAACCCCGAGGTCGCCAGCTTGAGCGTGGGCTCATCTGGTTTGAGCAAGGCTCGCCAACTTGAGCCTAAGGTCGTTGGCTTGAGCAAGGGGTAACTCAGTCTGCTGTAGCCCCCTGGTCAAGGCACATATGAGAAAGCAGTCAATGGACAACTAAGGTGTCGCAATGAAGAATTGATGCTTCTCATCTCTCTCCCTTCCCACCTGTCTGTTCCTATCTGTTCCCCCCCACCGTCACAAATAAATAAATAAATGAAAGAAAGTAAACTTTCTAAACTAGGTGGGTGCAGGTGTCCCCAGAGGCTGTCCAGTGTGCAGGGTGGTGGCTTTGAGTGTGCCCACATCTGGGCATGTGCTGATCCACCTGGGTTCCCCCTCAGGTGTCTGTGCCCATGTTGCTGGCTGCTCTGTACAGTGCTGCTGTCAGGGGTCGGGGGCCTGAGGCTGCAGCCCAGGAGCGAGCACCTGCTCCACCTTCTCCACAAGGCAAGGTGACGCCTGTGCCCTCAGTCCGGGGAAGCTGGCTGGGGCCTCCGGGGTGGCAGCAGCCTTGAGGGTGAGGCTGCCTGTGGCTGTGCAGCAGCCCAGGGTGTCCCCCCAAGTGCAGCCAGGACCATGCCCCACCTGCTCCCACCGTGAGACGTCCTTCTCCTGCTTCACCCCGGGCTCTGAGCGCTGTCCCTGTCTTCTGTAGGCCTTCCTGGACAGGGGCCCCAGAAGTCATGTCTCGGGCTTTGTCGTGCTTCAGCCGAGGGATACCGTCAGCTCCTGTTAGGGGGTCTTCTGTTCCAAAGCAGGGTCTTCGTGACTGGGTGTCAGTTTCTCCAAGAGAGTGAATTAAAGAGGTGGGGGCGCTCTCCGCACCCACTGGAAATCCCTGTCTCTCTGTTTTCACACCTGTTTCTTAAAAGCCGTCTGTAACTTCAGCTGACTGAGCTGGTCATTCCCCTCTGCGTCTCCCATTCGTGCCTCTCCTAGGGCGTCTGAATCCCGTCCCCACCATGCAGCTCTGTGGCTAGAAAGTGTGCTGGCAGTCCAGTTATTTGTTTTTTTGTATGACAGAGTCAGAGAGAGAGGGACAGATAGGGACAGATAGACAGGAAGGGAGAGAGATGAGAAGCATCAGTTCTTTGTTGCAGCACCTTAGTTGTTCATTGATTGCTTTTTCATATGTGCCTTGACCGTGGGGCTACAGCAGAGCGAGTGACCCCTTGCTCAAGCCAGTGACCCCATACTCAAGCTGGCGACCTCGGAGTTTTGAACCTGGGTCCTTGGTGTCCTAGTCCGACACTCTGTCCACTGCGCCACCATCTGGTTAGGCCAGTCAGTGCTTCTTGCATGTTCTCCTGTCCTCCTGTGAGTGGCTGCATGGGACATCCACAAATGGCCCCCGGGCAGCCCGTCATGCGCTGCATCCATGGCCCCTGCTTGGCTGTTCCTTTCATCCTGAGCCAGCTGAGGGCTGCTGTCCTGCTCAGACCTTCCTACCTCATTGGGGAAGGTCAGGACCCTCGGGGGGGTCTGCTGGCCCACCTTTACCTGCCATGGCAGGTGGATTGTCACTGGTCACACCATGGAGTTTCTTCCTAGAAGTTCTCGTTGCTTGAGAGTGGGTCCTCTAGGCTAGGCCCCCGACATATCTTTTTTTTTTTTTTTTTTTTTAATTTTTATGAAGCTGGAAACAGGGAGAGACAGTCAGACAGACTCCCGCATGCGCCCGACCGG